>NC_081330.1:34560000-35226500 GCF_026419965.1 Kogia breviceps
CAAGTGTCTCAGAACTTCTTGAAAGCAAGAACTGCATCTTGCTCACTATTGTATACCCGACACCTAGCACATACAGGATATAGTGGGTACTTAGTAAATATTGTTTGAATATTTTTAAATAAACAGAAAAATTTGATTCCTTCATATTCATGTCTTTGCGTGTGGTGCAAATTCAGCCACAATGACTCTGTAGCTCTAGATAAAGAGTCTGGAAACTATGGTCCGTGTGTTAAATCTGGCCCGGCACTTGTTTCTGTAAATAAAGTTTTATTGTAACACAGGAGTTGACTTAAAAAAATACACAATGTGAGAATTGTGAGTTAAGTTTTATTTGGGGCAAAATTAGGACTGCAGCCCTGAAGACAGCATTTCAGATAGCTCTGAGAAACTGCTCCAAAGAGGTAGTGGGGAAGGTCAATATACATGTGATTTTGGTGAAGGAGGAATACATGCAATCAAGCACATATTTTGCAGAAGGTCTTGTGAGGATTACTGCTAGTCACGAGGAGCAGACATCACCATGAAGGGATTTAGTACTTTTCTAGATATGAGGAGATGCAAGAATTGGGCTCATAAAATCAGCTCCTGAAAATATCTGTCTGAAGACCTGTTCTGCCATATTTTCTCAGAGCACCGAGTGCCTCATACCTGATCTCCACCCTGAATTGCTTTCAGGGGATGTTGAAGGTCAGCGGCTGCAGTGGCACCTGATTTAATCCTTGTAGAGGTAGATGGCAAGTGCCAATCTGAAGTTGACACAGGCATGCTCACTTTTCTATTTGTTACCTATGGCTGCTTTCATACTACAACAGCAGAGTTTGTTGTAAAAGAGACTATATGGCCTGTGAATCCTAAGATACTTACTGTCTGTCCCTTTACAGAAAGTGTTTTCCAAATCTGCTCTAGGGGGTATGTTTAGGCAAAACTAAAGGGAGACATTAGGGAAATGCAAATCAAAACTACACTGAGTTACCACTTCACATCTTCCAGTATGCCTATTATATTTTTTTTAATGAAAATAACAAGTTTTGGCAAGAATGTGGAGCAATTGGAACCCTAGTACATTGCTGGTAGGAATGTAAAGTGGCACAAGTGCTATGGAAAACAGTTTGGTCGTGGTGCCTCTAAAAGCTACACATAAAATTACTATGTAACCCAGCAATTTCACTCCTAGATATATACCCAAAGGAATTGAAAGCAGGGACTCATACAGGTATTTGTATGCCAATGTTCATTGCAGCATTATTTACAATAGCCAAAAAGTTTAAACAACCCAAGCGTCCATCAACAGATGAATAAATAAACAAAATATGGTATATCCATACAGTGGAGCATTATTCAGTCATAAAAATAAGCAAAGTTCTGATATATGCTACAACATGGATGAACCTTGGAAACATTATGCTAAGTGAAAGAAGTCAGACATGAAAGGACAAATGTTGGACTTCCCTGGCGGTTCAGTGGGTAAGACTTTGCCTTCCAATGCAGGGGTTGTGGGTTTGATCCCTGGTCAGGGAGCTAAGATCCTACATGCCTCGTGGCCAAAACAACCAAAACATAAAACAGAAACAACATTGTAACAAATTCAATAAAGACTTTTAAAAAATGGTCCACGTCAAAAGAATCTTAGAAAAAAAAGAAAGAAGGGACAAATGTTGTATGCTTCCACTTATATGAAATATCTAGATTAGGCAAATTCATAGAAACAAAGTAGATTAAAGGTAATAGTGACGGGAGGAAGGAGGAATGGGGGGCTATTGCTTAATGGTTATAGAGTTTCTTTTGGGGGTGATTAAAAAGTTTGGGAAATAGTGGTGGTTGGATAACATGTGAATGTAATTAATGACATTAAATTGTACAATTAAAATAGTTAAAATGGCAAATTTTATTATATATATATTTTACCACGATTTAAAAAAAAACAGTGTAATATACCAATAAACATTGAATTGTATGTTTTAAATGAGTGAATTGTATGATATGTGAATTATATCTCAATAAGGCTGTTAAGAAAAAAAAAAACTAAAGCATAGGGGAATAATGAGCGTTTGAGCTCTTAGAAACTCAGGTAAGTCTCAGATTACTCAAATCACGTGATTCACAATATAAAGTCAATTCAATATTTACAGTAAGAAACTAGAAGAGAGAGATGCAGTATGTTAATACACTTAGGATAGGATGCCAGCAGGCTAAACCACATCTGGGTTATGCAACCTTCATGTGTCCTGTTTCTATTGTCCACATTAACCTTCCCCACTGATGGTGTGGTTAGGAGGACCAGAGATGAAGTTTGAGCAAAGGGGCTTTGTGGATGAAAGAAGCCTGAAGCCAGTTATACACACATACTTTATTGGAGTGTTGTAGGGGCCAGTGTGCCTGTCCACAGCCGAAGCTTGCGATAGCCCACTGAGTAGCTAGGGATTTTTAGTTTTCATTTCCTGGCCAGAGAATACATGGGCCCAGAATATGTGACACTCATGGGTGGCTGATTTAGGTCCTTATGAATACTGAGTGCCTCATATATTTACTGTACCATGAATATTTGGTGCCTCAGGGGTCTGATGTATATTTGGTATATCATGAATATTAGGTGCCTCCTGTGCCTCATGAATATTTAGTGCCTACTTGGTTCTTCTATCCCTTCTGATTTATGTTCTGCACACATATATCTAGTTTATGTCTAAAATGTCTCATGGGTTACTAATCTACTTGTCTCTGCTTACCATATGTATAAATTTCATCTCTCCCACTTATTTTCTTGTTTCCTATAGCAAAGTTAAATATTCTCAGTCAATACAGCAAATGCATATTACAATTAATTTGCAACATCCCCATTTTATAAATGAGGAAATTGCAGAGAGGAGCGAAGCAACTTGTAGGACTTGCCAAGGTCGCAGGTGGAGTCAGGATTCAAATTCTGGCAACTTGACTCCAGAGCTCATGCTTTTAACTGCTGTGCTCTACTGCCTCTGAGGATCAGCATGAGGAAAGGGACTATAAGAGTATAAGGTGGGTATCATAAGAGAAGTTCTAAGTGCTACAGAAGCTCATTGGGGCTTTATAGGAAGGCTTTATGGAAGTATCATCTGAGATAACCTAGGAAAAATAAAAGGGTAATTACAAGCAGAAATCAGAGCAGAAGTGTTAGGTTATTTATCATTTAAAACACTTTAGCGTAGAAAGTGTGACACTGTGCATCTGTGTTAGTTGAGGTTACAACCCAGTTTTGACTAGTATTCTACTCGTCAAACCCAAGTTTGTGTGGCTGATGCACAGTGAAGCCAAACCAAACTGTCGGAGTTTGGAGCAGACAAAGGTTAATTGCAAGGGCCATGCAAGGGGAACGGGCAGCTCATGCTCAAAAGATTCCAACTCCCTGATGGTTTTCAGGGAAGAGTTTTTATAGGCAAAATTTGGGGGGAGGATGTGACCTTCCTCTAATTGGTTGGTGGTGGGGTAACAGGGTGGTGTTCCAAGAATCTCAATCATCAGCCTTCTGGTTCCAACCAGTCTGCAGTCCTCGTGCTTGTGCTCAGCCTGAAGTTACCATCTTCCACCTGGGGGTTGGGGGGGGGTTAGTTCCTGTAGAAGGACTCAGAGATGTGTACCAGATTGTTATGTATATTCCTTGAGGAGGAACCAGGATCCACTCTATTGCTGCACTATTGTTTCTTGACTGTCTTTCCTTTGTTTCTGCATTCCCTTGCTCCTCTATTTACTGTTTGAATCTGCCCTTTGGAACTCAGGGAAGGTCTAGAAGGCTGAAAGCATTTTTCCTACAAATGAGAAATGGAGGATGTGGAAAGACTTTTGTACCCTGGAGGGCTCCACAGGGTCCTGCTTGGTTTCATACTTAGGAGTTCACATTCCAGAGAGCTAACTGTTATTTAAATTAGAAGGCATCTACCCATAAAGTGGCTACTACAAGTGCTTTATTTATAGCTACACTATCTATAGCAATATCATGTGCTTTATTAGTTCACATTGGGAACATTGGAAGCCAGTTTTTATTGGTGAAATTTCTGGCTTGTTAATTAGCATGATGAACATTAGAAATGAGTTCTCATTGTTGAGATTGAAGGTATTCAAAATATGTGATTGGCTAAAATATTTTGAATACATACCTTATTCTTGTATGAGTAGGGAAAAAAAAAATCTAGAGAAACCTGTCTTTACCAGGAATACCAGGACTCAAAACTAAATGGGGTCCAGTGTCCAGCCTTTGGTTTGGAGAATTTCTAGTTACCTAATTCAGACTATAGGCTAACAGAATTCTGCCTCTGGAATGTAATCACATCTTATATTTTAGTAGATTTTATTGGTTGAGAAAACATTTATCCATTTATATGGATTCCAAAATCACTTACAGTAACCTCATAGGGCCCCAGGGTTCCATAGTCTGCAGGTTGAAAATCACTGTTGTATATATGGGGAGAAGGCAGGTTTTACATCACTGGAGCTTCATTTTAGGAAGATTAATCTGACTTTAGAATGTGGGATGAATTGAATAGTGGAAAGAATACTCCAGAGGAAAAGTAGTAAAAGCGTGGTATTTGTGAGAATGGAGTAGAGAGGTTGGATTGGAGAGGCATGGTAGAGGAAGAATATGCGTGGCTCAACAACTAAATAAATGTAGGGAGCAAAGGGAGGAGGAATGGTATTTATAACAATCATGTATTTAGAGCTTATTATGTGCCAGGCATATTCTGAGTAGTTTGTATATATTAAATCATTTATTCCTCACAGAAAGCTTATGACTTAGATATTCTAAAGGTGAAGAAAGTGAAGTACCAAGAGTATAAGCACCCTGCCGAAGGTCAGAGTTGAGATTTAAACCCAGGCAATCTGGCCACAAAATCCTAACTGTTCAACCATGTTGCTTCAAAGAATTAAATATAAGCCCAAAGTTTTGAGCCCATATGATTAAGAGAAAACATATATGTACATGTGTATTGGTCAGACATTCTACTTTCTCTACTTATTTATTCTTTCAGTTTTATTGAGATATAATTGACCTACAGCACTGTGTAAGTTTAAGGTATACATCACAATGACTTGACATACATGTATTATTAAATGATTACCATGATAAGTTTAGTTAACATCTATCACCTCATACAGTTACAGAAATTTTTTTCCCTTTTGATGAGAACGGTTAAGGCTTACTTTCTTAACAACTTTCAAATGTACCACACAGCAGTGTTAACTATAGTCATCACATTGTATGTTACATTCCCATTACTTGTTTATCTTATAATTGGAAGTTTGTACCTTTTGACCACCTTCATCCAAATACCCCACCCCTACCTCTGGTAACCACAAATCTGATGTCTTATATGAGTTTGTTTTTTTGTTGTTGTTGTTGTTTTAGATTCCACATATAAGTGAGATCATGCAGTATTTATCTTTATCTGACTTATTTCACTTAGCATAATTAATGCCCTTAAGGTCCATCCATGTTGTCATGAATGGCAAAATTTCCTTCTTTTTAATGACTGGGTTGTTTTCCATTGTGTGTGTGTGTATATATATATATATATATATATATACACACCACACTTTCTTTATCATTTCAGGTCAGACATTCTGGTATAGTATAACTAAAAACTCTGGAATTCAAAAGTGCCAAGAGTGGGCAATACTTTTAAGTTTCTATTAATTCATACAAAGCATACCTTAAATGAACCGTTCTAGGGCAAGCTGTGATAACACTCAGGGAATGATAGAATGTTGAAGGAAACCACAATCTACCACTCCAAAATATGTCTCTTTGACATAAAAAATATTTTGAGCTTAAGGCAATTAAGAAGCAGCAAACTCTAAAAGAGCTCCCCTTTTTCTGCCTAAAGGCAGGAAATAAATTCTCCTTTTACTGAAGACAGACTCTAATCTGCCCAGAGATGGCACCAGAGAAATCTGTATAAGCAAACCTTGTTAAACTAACCCTTATCTTCCTAGTTACTGCTTCACCATTAACTACCCTCTCCCAAACCCCTTTGTCTTGTCAATTATTCACAAATTTATTGTTTGTCTAAAAGGTATAAAGCCTTCCTGCTCTGATCACTTCTTCAGGTCTTCATTCTTTATTAAATGTAAAAATTTAATAAAACTTGTATACTTTTCTCCTGTTAATTTGTCTTTGTCAGTTTAATTTTCAGACCCAACCAGAGACCCTAAGAGAGTTAAGGAAAACTTTTTCTTCCCCTGAGAAAGCCACTCAGCTAAGAAATGAAGGAAAACATAGCCCTGATGTTCCTATAGCCTCATTGGTCCCCTTTTATATATTTTATCACAATGTATCTTAATTGTGTTGGCTTTTTCTCTGATTTATCCTCTTTCCCCTCAACTAGATTGTGAGTTTCTTGAGGGCAAGGATCTTGTCTTACTCATTTCTTACCTCACAGCACCCATATATCTCATGATGCTCAGGGGTGCTCAGGTGTATCTTGAACTGAAAAGCACTTGAATGAAAAGAAATTATCTAAACTAATACATCAAAGCCTATTTCTCCTAGGCTAAACTTCTGCTACTATTTGAAAGGGCTTATTTACCATATACTCATATGATAATGATGGCACTAAAATTAGGAATATTATCTTTGTGACCCTGATTATTTTCTAACTATAGTGATAGATTAATAAAACAAAAGAGGAGTTTAATTCTTGTCAAATCAGTGCTTTCTCCCTCATGTACAGATATTTAAATAATTAGGTCAACCATAGTTGCATAACTCCAGGAAGCAGCCTTCAAATGGACCAAGATTTGGCAATTTTTTTTTTGGTAAAGTAAACATTTTTGGCTTTTCTGATAGGGTCTGTATTGAAACTAATCAACTCTGCCATTGTAGTGGGGAGAGCAGCCACACGTAGTATGTAAATGAAATAAGCATGGCAGTGTTCCAGTAAAACTTGATTTACAAAAACAGGCTGCAGTCTAGATTTGGGCCTTAGGCTATCGTTTTCCAAATCCTGACACAGAATACAGTGTGAATGGTACCTCTTGGAGTTGTGCTATGTGGTAGCCATGTAGACAATTCATATAGACTAAATAAATTCAGGAACTTTTCCTCTTTCTAGAAAAAACCTGAGAGACTATCTACTTCCTACTCATTTTACAGATGGGGAAACTTAGACTCTGAGAAGTTCAGAAAGAGAGATATGCTTTAAGTAATTTAGCTTGCTTGTGTCAAAGCTTGCTATGAAACCCAGGTATGCCGACTCCTAGTCCAATGCTCTTTCCATTATATCAGTTCCTCAATGATGAATATTAAATTATTTCTCATATAGGTATAGTTTAAAATATACCTTATTATATTCTAATTATTTGCAAATTGATATGTCTGTGTTATAGACAAATAGTTGCTCGTATCACAGAGCAATTACTATAAAACACTAAAGTAAAAATATATATAGTTGGGAGGAATCCCTTATCCTGATGTTAAGTCTTACAATATATTGGCAATAATCAAGATAGTATGGTACTGGCGAGGGATAGACACATAGATCAATAGAACAGAATAGAAACCCAGAAATAGATCCACACAAGTATACCCAATAAATTTTTGACAAAAGAGCAAAATCAATTCAATGGAGAAATGATAGCCTTTTTAGCAAATGGTGCTGATGCAATTGGACATCTAAAAGCAAAAAAACTTATCCTTCACCTAAATTTCATACCATATACAAAAATTAAGTCAAAATGGATTTAAATATAAATTTAAATATAAAACTTTTTTCGGGGGGGCTGCCTTGGGTCTTTGTTGCTGTGCACAGGCTTTCTCTAGTTGTGGTGAGTGGGGGCTACTCTTCCTTGTGTTGTACAGGCTTCTCATTGAGGTGGCTTCTCTTGTTGCAGAGCATGGGCTCTAGGCACACGGGCTTCAGTAGTTGCAGCACGTGGGCTCAGTAGTTGTGGCTCACAGACTTAGTTGTTTCATGGCATGTTGTATCTTCCCGGACCAGGGATTGAACCTGTGTCCCCTGCATTGGCAGGCGGATTCTTAACCACTGCACCACCAGGGAAGTCCCTATAAAACTTTAAAAAATTACATGGTAGAAAATCTTTGGGAACTAGCACTAGTGAGTCCTTAGACTTGACACCAAAAGCATGATCCATAAACGGAAAAAAAACTGACATATTGGCTCATCAAAATTAAAATCTTTTGCTCCATGAAAGACTGTTAAAAGCAATGAAAAGAAAAACTACAGAGTGGAAGAAAATACTTGCAAACCACATATCTGACAAAGCACTAGTGTCTAGAATATATAAAGAACTTTCAAAACTCAACCATTAAAAAATGGGCAAAATACATGAAGAGACATTTCACAGAAGAAGATATACATATGGCAAGTAAGCACATGAAAACATGTTTAACATTAGCCATCAGAGAAATGCAAATTAGAACTGCAATGAGATATCAGTACATGCCTATCAGAATGGCTAAATGAAAAAAATATTGATAACACCAAATGCTGGTGAAGATGCAGAGAAATTGGACCTTATGCCAGTGGGAAGGTAAAATGGTACAGCCATTATGAAAAACAGTTTGGCAGTTTCTTACAAAGCTAAGCATATAATGTACAACCTGGTCATATATCCCAGAGAAATAAAGACTTATGTTCATATAAAAACCTTTACATTAATGCTCATCACAGTTTTATTCATAATAGCCAAGAACCCAAAACAGCCTAGATGTCCTTCAAAGGGTGAATAAACAAACTATGGTATATACATACCATGGAATACTACTCAGCAATAAATAAAGAATGGACAATCGGGCTTCCCTGGTGGCACAGTGGTTGAGAATCCGCCTGCCGATGCAGGGGACACGGGTTCGTGCCCTGGTCCGGGAAGATCCCACATGCCGCGGAGCGGCTGGGCCCGTGAGCCATGGCCGCTGAACCTGCGCTTCTGGAGCCTGCGCTCCGCAACGGGAGAGGCCACAACAGTGAGAGGCCCGTATACCAGGAAAAAAAAAAAAGAATGGACAATCAAAGCACACAATAATTTGAATGAACCTCAAGGAAATTATGCTTAGTGGAAAAATTCAGTCACAAAAGATAGTGTCTAATTCCATTTATGTAACATTCATGAAATAGCATAATTATAGAGGTCGAGAACTCATGATTGGTTGCCAGGTGTTAGGGATAGGGAGGAGGGGGACAAGTGTGCCTATAGAGGGGTAACATAAGAGTGTCTTATGGTGATGATACAGTTTAATATCTTGATTATTATGGTGGTTACACAAGGCCACACATGTGCTAATATTCCATAGAGACACCCCCCATACAGAAACTACTTCATGTATAACCACTGAAATTTGAATAAACTCTGTGGATTGTGCCAAAGTTAGTTTCTTGGTTTTGATCATGTATTATAGTGGTATAAGATGTTAACATTGGAGTAGGCTGAGGAAAGTGTATATGGGACTTCCCTGTACATTTCTTTTGTAGCCTCCTGTGAATCTGTAATTATTTCAAAATAAAAAGTATGTATATTAAAATATAAAATATATTTTATTCAAAATTATATGTATATATGAGAGAGAGATAAGTGAATTCTCTTCAATTTAACAATTATTTATTGCATTCCTTCCATGGCCAACATTCTAGTTAGTGCAAAGTTGAATAAATACATTTTCAAAGGCCATCCATTCCATTAAAGAGAGTCTTCTTGAGAAATTCCAATCAAAATGCCCTTAATCTTTCAAAGTGAAACTTATCAGCCAGTAACATAAAGTAATTAAAATCTGTTTGCTTCCTTTGAAATTGATTAATTACAAGGACTACATAATTTATTCTTCCTTCTACTACTCTTCTAAAGTATTTTTGCTAAAACCACCAAAGATGCCAAATGCAACGCCTAGTCGACCTCTGCAACATTTGTCCTCGTTAACCAGTTTTTCATTTTTTCTTTTTTAAAATTTAGGCAACATTGGTTTATCCTTGAGGGTATTATGCTAAGTTAAATAAGTCAGACAGAGAAAGACAAATACCATGTGATTTCACTCATATGTGGAATATTTAAAAAAATTCTTCTTTTTGAAAGTGCTCTACTTCTTTAACTTTTGTGACATCACTTTTTCTCCTAATCCTCCTCCTGTCTCTGTAGCCATTTTTATTTAGCTTGTTCTCTTTTTCTCTTATTTACAGCTTCAGTAATAAACTCTACGCCAGTGGTTCTCACATCTCTTTTTCCTATACCAACTTCTTCCTTGAATTTCAGACCCATATTATCAACTACTCATTAATTGTTCCACTTGACTGTCCTCCAGGAACCTCCCATTTAACTTAACCACCCCCCATTCTTCCTCCATACATGTGCTCTGCACATAGTAGTTGCTCAATAAATATCTGAATTAAAATGGAAATATTCTTGATATTTTGAATGATACATAATTCTACCATTCTTGAAAATTAGAAACCTCAGTGCAATTCTTGACTTTTCCCCATTACTCTTAAATGTAGTTAATCACAAAATGCTTTTGATTTTACCTTAATGTTTTTTAAATTCAGGCTCTCCCTAGTCTTATAGCAACTACTTTAAGTCAGAGGCCTCATCATCTCTCACCTGGACTCTTGACATAGGCTCCAAACTGGTCCTCACAGATTTGCGTCTACGAGTGAATGACTAGAGATGTGTATGTGAGTGAGAGAGATGTGTGAAAAGCTAACTACAATCCCCAACTCTACAGTTTAAGTTACCAAAAACAAAAAAAGAAAAAGAAAAAAAGCTTCAGAAGGCCAATTCTTGGTTGTAGAACCAAAGACCCTGTAAGAAATGTCAAGCTAAGGGAAATGAGCTTGTAAATGATTCTATGCAAGTTCTTATTTTAAATGCTGACTCCCCAAATATCACCAAAATATCTTAAGACAAAGCTGTGCTTATTCTCACCACAGTAAGGGTGAGCGCCACCTCAACAGAGACTTAGTATCATCTATAAGTAGAGAGGGTGAACTCGGGATATTATGAGATTTTAAAGTCTGGTTTAAGGTGGGCCTTTCAATTAGGGAAGGGGCTTGATTATGATTGGGTAAAGATCATAATACAATAGTTTAAGATTTTTGGACCCAGCAGTCCACCAATGGACTTTCAGGACTCTCCTGATGATTCTTTCGAGAAGTTCCTGGAATGTACAATGAGTTTATTTGCAACTTTTATCTTTCTGGGAAATAATTTCCTAGAATAGTAAAATTATGCTAATAAAGAAAATGGGAAAGTAAAGTCACATTAATATAGGCAGAAAGCTGTGTAGGTGTAGATGGTCTCAGTTTTCATATAAAGAAGACAATGAAAGGAAAATAGGAAAGGGATTAAAATATACTTGTACATTAACTTAATAATAGTGAATATTGAACAATTAATTTCCATTTATTTTCATATCTTTGTTGTAATCTGACTTAAACCAATTTGACTTTCAGAACTGTTAGGTTTGAATGACTCTTAAATTGAAGACTATAGGTCTTCAAATGCACAACTTTGCTACTGCATGACACGTTACAATGAATGGAGGTCTTAAACTGAATTAACCAACACACACATTTATTGGTAAACAGGGGCAAGAAAGTCTTACACCCTGTTACAATAATCTTAGAAAGATCACTGCTCTATCTTTTTGAGGACTTTAACAAGCATCTTGCATGGAAGTTTCACTCTAAAGCAAATGTTCTGACAGACTGCTTAGCTGATCTATTTGGGTCATGGAACAAAATTATTTCTTATTAGAGTATGTATGTGTGTGGTAGGTGGGTAGGTAGGGTACAGAAAGGAAAGCAGTTCCAGATGTAAGCAATGAAAGACAAAATGCACCAGACAATTAAAGAGATTATTTTATTCAGGCTATTGCAATAGGGAGACTGTTCATTAATGAGGAACACCTCAAAGAAAAGGAAGGGAGCTTGAGGTTTTATAGAGGCAGGTAAACAAGGGAGTTATCCACGAGGCATATGGGAGTCATAAGGAAGGATGAAGATGGGTCTTATCTGGGAAGATATGAGAACAGAGTGCTCCTTTGAAGTTAGCCAGAATATAAAGGAGTGGGAGGAACTCAACTATTGCTAATGATAGGTTTCAGAACACATTACCCCCAAAATATGATGCCCTGGCATATTGAAAATTTTGAGCTGAAGGAATTTAAGAAATGGTGGGTGCAGGAAGGACTATCTGAATTTTCCCTGAAGCAGATCATAAGGTCCTCATGTAAGAGGTGCCCACCCAGTACCCAAAGGAAAAGAGTATCCTTATCTCTGAAGACGGAGGGAATTTGATTGAACATGGCTTGCTAAGTTTCCCTGTTTACTATCTTTAGCTCATACCCTTTTGTTCTATCATATTTTCTGTGACTTTCCACTCTTCATCAAACCTAGCATAAAAATACTCAGATTTAACTGTTTCTTTTGGGTCTTCATTTCCTTATGAAGGCTCCTGTGTCACATAAAACCTATATTAAATAAATGTGTATGCTTTTCTCTTGTTACAGAGACTCAGCCAAGAACCTAGAAGGGTTGAGGGAAAAAGATATTTTTCCTCCCTTTTACTGCCTTCCAGGAGCACAGGGCTCAGATTAAATTCAGCATTGTCATAAGTACTCCTTAGAAGGTATTAGGCTGCTGGGCTCATCTGGTTCTTATACCCCTTTTTGTGCAAAGGTGGAGCTGCCTATAGAGTATTTCTAGTCAATATATATTTTTTGAACATCACCAATTAGAACCAGTTGTTTTGAGAATATTATTTTAGATAGGATGACCAGGGAAGTCCTCTCTGAGGAAGTAATTTTGGAACAGAGACCTGAATTCATTAAGTGGGCAAACCATGCAAAGCAGAAGTGTGTTCCAGGCAGAAGGAACTGAAAGTGCCAAGACCTTGAGGCACAAATGAGCATGTAGAGATAAATGAGACCACCCAAATGAGAACAAGCAAAGGGCTATTTATTCATAGCTCATTACAGCAAGGGAGTCAACCACCATTACTTGCATTTGGCAAAGACTCACAGTCAGGCAAGTAGGGAAGCTTCATCGTGGAAAAGAGGGATAGCTTCAGGTAGGCCTTGATTGGAGGCTGTTGGCACGTGGGAACTGTAGGCAGGCTAATGAGAAGCAGGGCATCCTATGTGATTGATACATATTTGGCTTTCTCTGGTTGGTACTAAGTTGGAAGCTGGGACAAAAATTAAGGAAGCTGTCAGTTATTAATCAATTCCTGGATGTTTTGGGCTGATTGTTACAGGGAGTATTGTTTGGCTTCCTGGATTGGTTACTAAAGATAGTAGTCTGACTTGTATAAAGTAAGTTGGTTTCTTGAGTTGGTTTCTGCAGATTGTGGGTAAGAGTTCTATTTTTATATATGGTCTGGCCATTGTCTGTTTGCATATTCAGTCTCTTAAGCATGATATGTTTGAAGAACACCAGGAAGAGTAGTGTGGCTGGAGAGGAGGGAAGGAGCAGAAAGTGTTGGGAGATGAAGTTAGACAGGTTGGTGGGGGATAGGTCTGGTAGGGCCTTGAAATCCATGGTGATAGGAACCCTTTGGAGTATTCTCAACAGGGGAGTGAAGTGAGCTGATTTATAGTTTTAAAAGGTTGCTTTGGCTGTTATATGGATTCTAGAGACACTAGAGAGACAAGAGTAGAAGCAGAGAAGCCACCAAGGAGGCTATTGCCATAGTTAAGGCAATATTTTGAGTTAAAGGCGCTTGAAAAAACAGCAGATGCAAGAAGGACACTCTGACTTTTTTTTTCTTTCTTTTAAACACAAGAGATGAAATTTCCATGTAAGAGATGTTGTAGGGGAGCAAATTTTGCCACCCCAAAATGTGTCTCTTTGGCATGAGGTTTAATTTAGGTGATTATTTTTAAGTAACAGAAGACTCAGGAAGTTTTTCTTATTACCGCCCCCTTAACTACCTAAAAGAATTTAAAGGGCCTGGAATAGTGCTATCACCAGAGATGTCTGCAAAGAGTATGGGTTAGGTGTGGTGGGAGATATTTGTTAGGGTTTAGAGACCAGCATTCACTCTGTGTCCATAGTCTCTGCATGGCCCAGTAAACATTTATTTACCAAACATTTGCTTTTCCATCTCTATGTGACTTGCCTTCCTCCCCTTTCAGGTTCCAAACCACTAGCCCTGAACATCCTCTCTTGTCTTTAGCTGAAGATGGTATTTAAGGTGAGGGTTTCAGCCATTTTGGCAAGTTACTCAGTCTTTCTGGGTCTCTCTCATGTATATATGTTATTAAATTTTGTTGATTTTCTCCTGTTAATCTTTTTCATGTTAATTTAATTCTTAGACCAGCCAGAAGAACCCTGGAAGGGGAGAGGAAATTTTCTTCCTTCCTGACAATGTGCTCCCTATACCAGAAGGGAAGAGACATTCTATCTCCAAGGACAAGAAGTTGAGGCTGAGAGAAATCTGTACAAACAAACCTTGTTAAACTAACGTTTACCTTCCTATTCACTTCCCCACCCAATTAAATACCCTAGCCAAAGCCCCTTTGCCTTGTCACATTTTCACAATTTACTACTCTTTGTCCAATTCAGTACATAAGTGTTCAACTCTAACTGCTTTTCTGGGCCTTCATTTTTCTCATGAAGACTCCCATGTACATGTAAAGAAGAAAAACAGTTAAAACTTGTATACTTTTCTTCTGTTAATCTGTTTTATGTCAGTTTAATTCTTAGGCCCAGCTGGTGACTCTAAGAGATAGAAGACAAGTTTTTCCTCCCCTGTAGATGACAGTGGTCTGAACCAGGATAGTAGCTGTGGAGGTGGTAAGAAGTGGTGGATTCTGGACATGTTTGGAAGGTAGAGTGAACAGGATTCATTGATGAGTTGGATGTGTGGGTGAGAGAATAATCAAGAATATAGTATCTCCAATGTCTTTGACCTGAGCAAATGGTGATGCCATTAATAGATGAAGAAAGCTTTTATGAATGCCCTTTGCTCCTTCATTAAATCATATCTACTTATCCAGATGATATATGTATGCTACTTGAGGATAAGGATGGAGCCTTGTCAAGTTTTCCTTCCACTAAGCTTATTAGAGAATTGTATACCCAGGACAGACTTAAGTGAATATTTCTTATTTATTCTGCTAAATAAATTGGAAAAAAAAGTGGTTTTGATGCTAGGCTAGCAGGCAGTTTCTAATTGAGGTGCCTCTGTTCTGTTCCTTTCCCCACCCTCTTGATACTTGAGTAAAAGAAATGCAGAACACTTGGAAAATCTACATTTTTCTTGAGATAAATTGACCTGCTTATTGATGTAGTCATTCTAGAGGAAGTGGCTAGATGCTTAACTAAGTCTGAAAGAATTCGGATATTTACATTCATTTGAATCCAGAGTTTGAAAAAACACTTTGTGCATTTCACTCTTGGAGAAAAGGAGACAGATCAATATCCACCAGAGAAATATAGCTGAATTATAGATTAGATACAAATCTGTCATTCTCATCCTAAACTGATTGTTGAGTGTCCAGGTAAGGAAGATCCTTTGCTGTGATTTAAATCTAGACTTTTTTTTGCTTCTTGTAAATTTGCAAATGCAACATAAAGACCTTTTCTCCCCTTATTCTACCATGATACTCCTATTAGCTACAGTGTTATATAGAAATATAAGGGAACAGTAGTGCTCTGCTAGTGATGGAATTTACATGTGAAAAGCAAGTGATGCATATTCAATTGCCCCTGTTTCAGAATCATTATCACAGTCACTACTGTGTAACTACCTTGTTTTGATTCGTTATGTACATGAATCCAATATAAATGAGTGCGGCTGTCATGAAAAAGAGTTTCCTTCCATTAAGTTTTAAAGAATAGTCATCAGTATATTTAAATATTGCTTTTAAATTTTTTCATATGATTTTCTTTAATTATCTTATATATTTGAATGGAAGCAAAAATTTTTATGTATTATCTACATGTTCATTTTTTCTACCTCAAAATTGTGCTACAATACAGAGTTTGTGATGTCACTACTATTTCCATAACAACCCACTCTGATAGCAATAGCACATATACAGTTTAATACATGATCAAGCAAAATGAAAAGCTCTGATTAAAAATAAATGGAGACATTCAAACCTAAATTCGTACTAGCAAATGAAAAAGATTATAAAGTGCTACAAAGAGCATATGCTAGAAGGAAGCATTAGTTTTATTCCAAAATTATTATAATTATCCCTATTTTTCTCATGTAAAGTAAAATCCCACTAATTTAGGCTCTACTAAATCAAAAATTTTCAGAATTCACCATGTGAAGAACACTGAGGGAAAGGTTTGATAAGTAAATAGATACCTAAAGAACAATGGTAGTATCATTATTAGTATCATATTTAGGCTAAGTGAACAATCTGTTTACTAAAAGCAACCTCCCACTGTTAAACTAGCCTATACGCTCTTCCAGTAATGGCAACTAAAATGTTCACAGTATCTGTAGCTTTTCATCTATTTCAGGACTCAGTTGCGGGTAACCAGGATTAACTACATCTGGTTGGAACAGAGTAGGTGGGCCAGGTCATAGAATTAGATTTTCCCACTGAGCAAATTCAGCTATAGGCACCAGAGGAAATGCAGTATGAATCAGAATATGATATTTAACCATGCAGTCAGTCATCCAGTATTGCTGAACATCTACTATGTGCCAGGTTCTGTGCTAGTCATTGAGGTTGTAATGATGAATGTCTTCCCTCAGAGGACTCACATATACGCAAATAAATGAGTTGCAATGCAATGATTAAAAGCAAGACTATAAGCAATTATAACACTGAGGTCACACAAAGGAAATAGTAATTAACTGTTCTGGGAGGTGGAGGAGAATCAAGGAAAGTGATAGACCTGGATAATGGGGATAAATCAAGCTGTTCTGAGGTGAGTGGCAGTACACAAAGGATACAGAGGTAGAAGGGGCTTTCCAGGCAAAGGATGCTGAATGTGATCTGGAGTGTATTGTGAAAGATAAAGTAGTGGGGGAAGAAGACTGAGCAGAGCAAACAAGACAAGGTGATAGAAAGTTTTATACATCATGCTAGGGATTTGGGACCAATGTCTGATCATCCTATAGTGATACCTACAGGTAAACAAGCAATCTCTATACACAGAGAGCTTTCCCTTAGCTTTTCAGTGTCTCATTCTTAACTATGAATATTCAGCCAAGGATCACCAGACATTTGAGAAAAACTTTCAACATTAGAGCTGTACATATTTAAAGTGCATAATTTAGTAAGTTTTGACATATATATTCAAATATATATACATGTTCAAAATACACATATTCATATATATACACACACACTCCTGAAACCATCCCCATAATCAAGATAGTGAACATATCTACCAGAAAGCTTCCGTGGGCCTTCCCTCTTGTTCCTTGCCAAGAACGCTAATCTGTTTTCTGTCACTGTCGATTTGCATTTTCCTAGAGTTTTATATAAACTGGAATCATGAGTATTTTCTCTTTTTGATCTGGTTTCTTTCCCTCAGCATAATTAATTTGAGATTCACCCATATTGTTGCATGTATCAAGAATCCAGTCCTTTTCTTGACTCAGTAATATTTCATTGTATAGATATACTGCCATTTATTTATTCATCCCCCTGTTGATGGACTTCTAGGTTATTTTCAGTTTTTGCGTATTACCAGTTAAGCTTCTTGAAAAGGAGACATCAGTCCCAAAATGGAGTCACTTGCG
The DNA here is from genome assembly GCF_026419965.1 of Kogia breviceps. Lineage (NCBI taxonomy): Eukaryota > Metazoa > Chordata > Mammalia > Artiodactyla > Physeteridae > Kogia > Kogia breviceps. The sequence goes on from NC_081330.1 coordinate 34,577,683, forward strand.
CTAAACCCCACATCAGCAAACTGAGACTTAATACCTAACCTAATTGCAGTTTCAACACCCCCCAGGGATGTAACCTTTAACCAGTAAATCTGGAATTACCAGGTCAGCACTAGTGAGGTAATCCACCCAATATGCCCTTCCGTTCCCCTTAGGATGGTGGCCTTCCCTGAAACAGTGCATTCTTTGCTAATAATTTCCTTTTCCTGCCTCCTTTCTGCCTTTAAAAATCTTTCCTTTTCTACAGCTCTGTGGACCTCCTTTCTATTGCTAGATGAGATGCTTCCTGATTCATAAATCATTAAATAAAGGCAACTTGATCTTTAAATGTGCTTAGTTGAATTTTTGTTATTTAACAAGTTCTTTTGAATACTCTGTACAAGTCATTGTATAGACATATTTTTCTTTAGTTTTGGGTAAATACCTCAGGGTGGAATGACTAGATTGTATGGTAGGTGTATGTTCAATTTTATAATGAACTACCAAACTGTTTTGCAAAGCAGCTCTCCCATTTTACATTCCTACTAGCAGTATGAGAGTTCTGGTCACTCCAATCCTTGCCAACATGTGGTCAGGCTTTTTAATTTTAGACATTCTAATAAGCATGTAGTGGTCTCATTGTGGTTTTAATTTGCATTTCCTTAATTATGTTGAGCAACTTTTCATGTGCTTATTTGCCATCCATATATCTTTGATGAAATGTCTGTTCAAATATTTCCCCCATTTTTAAAATCAAATTGGTTTGTTTACTTTCTTATTGTTAGGTTTTGAGAGTTCTTTATATATACTGGATGTCAGTTATATAATTTACAAAGATTTTCTCCCAATCTGAGGCTAGTTTTTCTTTCTCTTATCATTGCTTTTTGAAGAGCCAAAATTTTTAATCTAGATGGAATCCAGTTTATCATTTTCTTCTCTTATGGATTGTGCTTTTGTTGTCAAGTCTAAGAAATCTTTGCCTAACTCAAGGTCACAAAGATTTTCTCCTATGTTTTCTTTTAGAAGTTTTAGTTTTTACATTTAGGTACAAGATCCATTTTGAGTTAATTTTTGTAAATAGGGCAAGTTATGGATTAAAGGTCTTTTTTTGCCTATGAATCTACATTCAATTGTTTAAGCATCACTTGTCAAAAAGACTTTTCTTTCTCTTCTGCTTTGACTTTGTATGTTTGTGATAAATCAATTATCCATATGTGTTGGTTTATGTCTGGACTCTATTCTGTTCCATTGATCTGTTTGTCTACCTTTATGCCAATAATACATTGTCTTGATTACTGTAGCTTTATAATAAATCTTGGAATCAGATGTTAACCCCTAACTTTGTTCTTTTGTAGAATTCTTTTGGCTATCCTAGGCCTTTTGCATTTTCATATGAATTTTAGAATCCTTTTGTTAATTTCCTTAAAAAAGCCTGCTGGGATTTTGATGAGAATTGTGTTGAATTTATAGATCAATTTTGGAAAGAGTTCACATCTTAACAATATTAAATTTTCTATACCACGAAAAAGGAATATCTATTTATTTAGGTCTTCTATAATTTCTTTTAGCAATGTTTCACAATTATCAATGTACAGGTCTTTCACAACATTGGTTATATTTAGCCCTAAGAATTTCATATTTTTGATGCTCTTGCAAATGGCATTGTTTTTAAAAATCAGTTTCCAATAGTTTGTTGCTAGTATATAGAAATACAATGGATCTATATTAATCTTGTATCCTGCCATTTTGCTAAACTCGCTTATTAGTCCTAGTAGCTTTTTTTTTTTGTAGACTCTATTGGATTTTCTACATAGACAATCATGTTGTCTGAAAATATAGTTTTACTCCTTCCTTTCCAGTTTGGATGCCTTTTATATATATATATTTTTTTTTTTTTCTTGCCTGACTGCACTGATTAGAATGTTGAATAGAAGTGGCAGAACAGATATTCCTGCCTTGTTCCTGATCATAGGAGTGAATCATTCAGTCTTTCACCATTAAATATGGGGTTAGCAGCAGATTTTTTATAGATAACCTTTACCAATTTAAGGAAATTACCTTCTATTTCTAGTTTGTTGAATGGTTTTATCATGAAAAGCTATTGGGTTTTATCAAATCCTTTTATGTATCTATTGAAATGATCATGTTTTTTCATCTTTTTAGTTTGTTAATATGATACATTACATTGATTGGTTTTTGAATGCTAATCTAACCTTTCATTCCTGGGATAAAACCCACTTGGTCATGATGTGTTATATTTCTATATATTGCTAGATTCAATTTACTAAATATTTGTTATGAATTTTTGCATGTATTTTCATGAGAGTGTTAGCCTATAGTTTTCTTCTCTTGTAATATCTTTGTGTGGTTTTGGTATTAGAGTAATGATGGCCTTGTAGCATGAGTTGGGAAGTATTCTCTTCTCTTAAATTTTTTGGAAGATTTTATATAAAGTTATTATTATTTATTTTTTAAAGGTGTGGTAGAATTCACCAGTGAAGCCATATGGGCCTGGGAATTTCTTTGTAGGAGGGTTTTAAACTATAATTTCAATTTCATATATATTTCACTCTTCAGGTTATCTGTTTCTCCTTGACTGAGCTTTGGTAATTTGTGTCTTTCAGGGAATTTGTCCATTTCACCTAATTAATCAAATTTATGGGAATAGTTGCTCAAGTTATTCCCTTATTATTCATTTGCTGTCTGTAGAATCTCTCATGATGTCACTTCTCTTGTTCTAGATATTTTTAATTTGCATCTTCTCTCTTTTCCTCATTAGTCTGGCTAGTGATTTACCAATTTTATTGATCTTTTTAAAGAACCAGCTTTTTTTGTTTGTTTCACTGATTTTTCTCTGTCATTGTTCTGTTTTTTATGTCATGGATTTCTGCTTTGATCTTTATTGTCTCCTTTCTTCTGCTTACTTTAGGTTTAATTTGTTTTTGTTGTTGTTGTTTTAGTTTCTCAAGGTAGAAGACTGTGTTATTACTTTGAGATCATTTTTCTTTTTTATATAGCCATCTTATGTTATAAATTTACCCCTAAGTACAGCTTTAGTAGCATCCTACAATTTTTAATATGTTGTGCTTAAATTTTCATAGTTAAAATTATTTTCTAATTTTCCTTTTGATTTCTTGTTTGATACATTCATTATCTAGAAGTGTTATTTCATTTGCAAATATTGTGGATATTTCCAAAGATCATTTTGTTATTGATTCCTAATTTAATTCCATTGTGGTCAAAGGACAAACTTTGCATGACTTGAATCCTAAACTTATTGAGACTTGTTTTATGGCCCAGACTATGGTCCATCTTGGTAAATATTCCCTGAGCACTTGAGAAGAAACTGCATTCTGATGTTGTTGGGTGATGTGTTCTATAAATGTCAATGAGGTCAAGTGGTGTTTGAGTCTACTATATCTTTGCTAATTTTCTACCCACATTTTATTCATTTTTTTAAAGAGGGGTATAGAGATGCCTAGGTTATAATTGTGGGTTTGTCTGTTTTTCCTTGCAGTTCTATCAACTTTTGCTTCATGAATTTTGAAGCCCTGTTATTTGGTGCATAAACATTTAGGATTGTTGTTTCTTCTTGATTAATTGACCTCATTATCATTATGAAATAAATTACTTTATCCCTGCCAAAATTTTGCTCTGAAATCAACTTTGATATTAATATAACCACTCCAGCTTTCTTTCGATTAGTGTTAACATGCTATATCTTTTTCTATCCTTTTACTTTTAACCTGTTTGTGCCATTATATTTAAATTGTGTTTCCTGCAGGCAGCATATGGTCTCCTATGGGTCTTAATTTTTTATTTCATATGACAATCTCTGCGTTTTAATTTGGATGTTTCAACCATTTGCATTTATGTGATTATTGATATGATTAGGTTTGAGTCTATCATCATGTTATTTGTTTCTGTTTGTCCCACCTTTTTTTGTTTACTTTTTCCTCTTTTTCTGTCTTCTTTTGGATTAATCAGGTATTTTTTATGATCCCATTTTATCTCATTTGTTGGCTTATTAGCTATAACACTTTGTTATTTTAGTGATTGCTTTAAGGTGTTTTATTTTGCACATTTAACTTGTTTCAGTATACCTTCAAGTGATACTACACCATTTCACATATAGTATGACAACCTTACAATTATATATTTCCATTTCTCCCCTCCCAACTTTTATGCTATTGTTGTTATATTTTTTAGTTTTATATATGCTCTAAATCCCACAATGCATTGTTATTATTTTTGTTTAAACAGTTTTTAAAAGAAATTGAAATAAGAGAAAAGTCTTGTATATTTACCCATATAGTTAGCAATTCTGGTGCTCTCCTTCTTGCTTTTTGTTTAAATCAATACTTCCATCTGGTATCTGCCTGAAGAATGTCCTTTAGTATTTCCTGTAGTGCAGGTCTGCTAGTGATGATTTCTTTCAGTTTTTGTATGCCTGAAAATGACTTGATTTTGTTTTTGAAATATATATTGCCAGGTATAGATTTCTGGTTTGGCAGGGTTTTGTTTTGTTTTGTTTTCCTTTCAGTACTTTAAATGTGTCAACTCTCTTTTCTATAACATTGTTTCTGACAAGAGATCTGATGTCATTATTTTCATTCAGCTATGTGTAACAGCTCTATTTCCTTTTAAGATTTTTCTCTTTATCATTGGTTTTGAGCAATTTGATTATAATGTGCCTTACTGTAATTTTCTTCATACTTCTTCTGTTTGGTGTTCATTGAGCTTTTTGGATCTGTGAATTTATATTTTTAATTAATGTCAGAGTTGGAAAGTTTCTTCCAACTTCTTCAAATGTTTTTTCTGTCCCCCAACCCCCTCAAATATTCCAATTGCTCACATATGAAGCCACACATAGTTCACTAGTGCTCTTTCATTTTTTAGCATTCTTTTTTCTCTGTATGTTTCATTTTGTATAGTTTCTATTGCTATGCATTTGAGTTCGCTTATCTTTTCTTCTGTAGTGACTAGTCTGCCTTTAATCCCACCCAGTGAATTTTTCCTCTCAGGAACTGTAGTTTTCATCTCTAGAAGTTCAATCTGGGTCTTCTTCATATGTCTGCTTAACTTAGTGAACATATGGAATACAAGTTATAATAATTATTTTAATGTCCTTGTCTGCTAATTCTAATATCTCTGTCAATTTGGGGTCAGTTTGGATTGATATTTTTCTCTTCATTATAAGTTATGTATCTCTGTTTCTTTACATACCTGGTAATCTTTGATTGGATGCCAGGCATTATGAATTTTACCTTGTCAGGTGCTGGATATACTTATATTCCTATAAATCTTTGTTAGCTTTGTTCTTAGATGCAGTTAAGTTACCTGGAAACAATTTGATCCTTTCAGGTCTTATTTTTCAGTGTAGGTGAGTCCAAAGAAGAGCTCAGTCTAGGGCTAATTTTTCCCACCACTGAGGCCAGACCTTCTAGGTACTCTACCCAATGTCCTGTGAATTATGACTTTTCCCAATCTGACTGGTGGGAATAGGCACTATTTCTGGCCCTCTGTGTCAGGTACTGTTCTTTCCAATCTAATCATTTCTTGTTCTCTCTCTGGCCTCAAGTAGATTTTTCACACATGTGCACTGATAGTTACTCTGCTGAATACTTGAGGGGAGACCTCTGCAGGTCTCTGGGACTCTGTTTCTGTCTCATTAACTCTAGTTGCATTTGACTCCCCCGACTCTCAGCTCCATAACATCAACAGAGAGAATCCACTGACCTTTGCCTCAATACCTCCACCCTATGCCATGGCCTGGAAAATCACTTATAGCTAGGGCAATCATAGGTGTCACCTCATTTGTTTCTCATATCTACAAACTAGTGTCCTTCATTGCCTGATGGCCAGTGCCTTTAAAACCATTGTCTCATGTATTTAGCTTTTAAAATTATCTACATGTATAATTTAATTCATCATTTCATAATGGACATTTTCAAACATACAAAAAGTTGAAAGCACTGTATAGTGTACAATTGTATGTATACCCACTCCCTAGATTCTACAATTAACAGTTTACAATATTTGTTTTATCATACAACTATGTATTTATTCATCCCTTTATTCACCCATCAAACCATCTTAATTTTTTATGCATTTCAAAATAATTGAAAATATCAATATAATTTACCCTAAATACTTCAGCATGCATATGATTAATGAAAGCTTAATATTTTGAATTTTGACAAATTAATCACCTGTATAATGCTAATTTCCAAGTTATAAAATATACCTGTCACCACAGAAAGTTCCTTCCTGACTTTTCCAGTCAATCTCTACCCTCATCTTTCCAAAGGAAACTACTGGTTAGATTTTTTCACTACAGGTAAGTTTTGCTTTTTCTAGAATAGCACTGTTAAATAGAAATGTAATATGAGTCAAAAATGGAGCCACGTGAATTTAAAATTTTCCATTAGCCATGTTACAAAAAATAAAAAGAAAGAAGTGACTAATTTAAATAATGTATTTTATTTAATTCAATATGTCCAAAATATTATCATTTTCAACATGTAATCAGTATAAAAATTATGGATGAGATATATTACATTTTTCTCATATTATGTCTTTGAAATCTAGTGTGCAATTTACACTTATAGTACATCTCAATTTGGACTAATCCTATATCAAGTGCACAGTAGCAATTTGTAGCTAGTAACTACCATATTGGATAGTGCAGTTCTAGAATTTAATATAAACGTGATCATAAAATAGGTTCCCTTTGTCTAAGGCTTTTTTACTCAGCATGATGTTTTGAGAATTTTAAAATTAGTTCATGCATCATTTTAATTAAAAAATTAAGTGAAAAAATAAAACAAAAGGGAAATAAAATGCTCAGCAAGAGTAATATAGAGGATGAGAGGAAAGAAATTGCATGTAAAGAATTCTGCCATTCAGTCTTTGTATTACGGAATTGGAGACTAGACATGCTGATAAACTTTATCCTTTACATTAAGTAATCATAAAATACCTTAGTATTTTATGGTTAACCACTAAAAGAATATAAGTAGAATACCTAATTTCAAAATCAATAGAGGGAATTAAAAAATTAAGCAACTGAGTGAAATGTAGGAAAGGAGAAAAAAAGCAAAGAAAATCCAAGAGAAATAACAAAATGATAATAAGTCCAAATATGTTGGTAACCCCAATAAATATAAATGGGCTGAACATACCATTTAAAACATACAGATTTTAAATTCAATAAAAGTGCTAAACCCAACTAATATTGTACTTATAAGATACATATCTAAAATATAAGAAAATGTGTACTTTAAGTAAAAGGATGGAAAAAATATATATATGGTAAATACTAACCAAAAGAAAGCTGGTGCAGCTCTATTATCAATAATATCAGACAAAGCATTCATCCAGAAAAGTGGATAAAACAATTGTGGTGTATTTATACAATGGAAGACAACAGTGAAAATTAATGATAAATATCATGAACCTAATAAACATAATCATCATAATAAGTTGTAGGAGGACAGGTACATTATGATATATTTATATTAAATTTAAAAGCATGCACTGCAAAACAATGTTACATATCATTATGGATACATACATATGTAGTGAAACAAATTAAATCATCCATTGTAATGATAAATACCAAGCTGAGAATAGTAGTGTCAAATGCTGACTCCTCATGTATCACCAACAGAACTTGAGTTTATTTGTTTATCATGGAAAGGGAGAAAACCACCTCCCCAAAGCTTTGGTAGTATCTCATAGGGAGAAGGCAAGGGCAGAATTTATTGAGAATTGGAAATTTGGTTAAAAGTGGGTCCTCTAATATGAGTACTTGTTTACAATTGGATGAGGATCATGATATAACAGTCCAGGAATGGTGGAAACAGCAATGGGAGGATTTTGAGGAAAGGTATTCAGAGTTTTAGGGCACAAACTGTTGACATTTTCCATTGAAAAGTTGATTAATCTTTCAGGAAGTTACTATTGTATAATGAACAATCAAGCCATTTGCTTGGATAAGAATCTCCTGGAAGAGTAAGCTTATTAATGTAGAGAGTAAAGTATATGTGGGGGAGAGTAGGTAATTTCAGTCTTTAGTGTCCAAACTGAGAGTAGAGGGTGATGATTTTGGTTCTCAGTAGTTAACCCTAGGGTAGAGGAATAGGATCAGGGAGAAGTACACAGGGGCTTCAACTCTGCCTATAATATTTTATTTCTCTTAAAAAATCTGAAGCAAAAGTTAAAACTTGCCAAAGCTTGGTAACAGGTTTATAGGTAAAATAGTTTATCTTTCCTAACATTTCTTTGCATTTATTATAGGCTTAAAATATTTTAATAGCACTGTTGCTTCATAAACAATGACCGATTCTTTGTCTCCATTTTTTCAGATGCCAGGTAGGTCTCTCTAATTCAACATCACAGATGGTCCAGTTACATTACAATTGAGGTGGTTGATGTTTCATTACATTCCAGTCATAGTTTCCAGGTTATCTGCCTTGTCAAATTCATAGGACTCAGTCACTTCCTATGTCTTGTCAACCAAAATTTTACAAACCACCTCTCAGTTTGTATCGATTTCAATTTATGTTGATTTTTTTCTTTTTTTTTTTTTTTTTTGTGTGTGTGTGTGTGTGGTATGCGGGCCTCTCACTGCCGTGGCCTCTTCTGTTGCGGAGCACAGGCTCCGGACGCGCAGGCCCAGCGGCCACGGCTCACAGGCCTAGCTGCTCCGCAGCATGTGGGATCTTCCCTTACCGGAGCACAAACCCATGTCCCCTGCATTGGCAGGTGGACTCTCAACCACTGCACCACCAGGGAAGCCCTGATTTTTTTTCTATTGAGAGGGCCATCTTTTACTCATCTTTTCCATGGATTAAAAAGTCTCTTTCCCTAGTGCTCTATATATGAAGATATATATATACACACAGGTACACACACACAGATCATATATTTTATATACATATTTTTACACATATACATAAAGAATATTGGAATTAGAAGTTCCCCAGGTCATCTCCCTAGCCAACTTATGGACACTTCTATACCATTACATAGCCAGTATAGCATAATGGTAGCATATGAGTTCTGGAGTCAGTTGGCTATGGTTTAGAATCACAGTTCTGTGTCATTTATTAGCTGTGTGACCTGGGGCAAGTTATTTAACCTTTCTATGCCTCAATATTCTTGTAGGTAAAATGAGGATAGTAATGATACCTATTTTGTAGGATTTTGTTAAGTTTAAATAAGAATGCATGTAGAATATTAAGCATAGAGTTTAACACATAAGTCTTCAAAATATGCTAGTGATTATTATTATCATCATCATTATCTCTGATAGATATGACCATCGGCTCTGCTTGAACTGTTTCAACAATATTCTACCCTACAAGAAAACCTGCTCTATTTGGGAGAATCTCTATTACTAGAAACACAATGAGCCAAAGTTATTTTCCTATAAACCTTGCTCCCTTTAAATTCTAATTGTTGGTCTGAGTTCTGTCCTTTCAAACTATACAGATTATCTCTACCATGTCAATGTGGAAATTCTTCAAAAGTTAGAAATCAGTGTCTCTTATTCTCCAGAACAGTCTTTATCCATGAGTTAGAACTCTAGAGTATAAGTAGTGTTAGAATAAGATAGCAGATTTCAGCATCACCTACAAATAGATTTGTGAATAAGTATTGGATATTCTGTTAGCTTGAAATGTTAAATTTTGAAGGGTTTGATTTAGACGTGTAATTAGCAGGTCTCCAGGCATCTAATGAGTTACAGTATCTAAGGTTTGGGGTAAAGGAAAGCCTTATATTTCGACTTACCTTTGGATCCAAGTTCCTGTTTTTACCAACTTTACAATTTTTGCTCTGTTTTGCCTTCTGTGTGTATAGTCCCTTTTCTGCAAATGCCACCATGCAAGATACCATCACAGCCCCTTCCCTTACCAAAGCACTGATATGTCCAGACTACCTGGATTGTCTAGAACATTAACTATTGCTGTTCTTCAAAGTTCTTCTGAGGGAAGAATCTTGACTAGTTATCTCTTCTTCTTGGCCTCTAGCCTCCTGCCATGTTGCTAGGTCCTCTGTCTACTTTGTATTCTTTACTTCTCATCTGTAGTTCATACCCAACAACCCTTCAAATATATGTTCATTTCTTATATTACAGTTTATCCATCTTTTTCTTGCTTCCAGCTCAAATCAGCCATACACTGAGGATTATATTTCCACAATTAAGGTGAACTCTTAGAGTATCTTGCCAGATAAAGACAGTTTTCTTCCTAAAAGAAATTCTGCTCCTAGCTAAATCTTACACTAACATTTTATATCTTCATGCTACACAGTCATGATATAAAGAAATATATCTAGGTCCATAATGAAAGATATGTGGCATGTATGCCTCCATTACCCTCTTCACCATAAAAGACGTTGTTAATCAATCACAATATGCTCTACCAAAAATGGCTCAAAATCTTTCTTCTCCATGGTTGTAGCTCCTGCCAAAGAGCTCTTTCTGTTAAGGTCCCAGATTCCACCAGGTAGCCCTGATTGTGGTCTCATCTCCTGCTGGCAGGCCCCTCCATGATTCTAGGACCAAAGAGGGTCACTACTTCTGGGTTCTTGTAATATTGCCTCTTCCCTTTATTTCCCAAGCCCTAGGTTTGGTGATAGCCTTCTGCTTCTGCTAATCTTGAGCCTGTTTCACTATCCCCATTTGTCTTCTATCACATGCATTGCCAATTCCTTATATTAAATTCCCTCTATTTGAAATAGCTAGAGTGGTTTTGTTTTTTCTGATTGGACTCTGAATGATACGCCTCCTTTGAAAATTTCTAGTATGTTTTATCTTTTCTATGGTAGAATCATATTCAGTAAACCTCAAGTTGGATCTTTAAGCCATCCCAACATGCCTCCTTCTGTGCTGTATATTCTCTGTGTTCTCCAGATCCATTCTCACAAGCCTTCTCCACCCTGCTCTTTGTTCTAGGAAGCTGGCCTTTACAAACTGCATCCCCTGGCTTGCTTGCCCTCTTGGCTTCCAGGTGGATTCAGTCTGCATCAGCAGATGAAGGTAGAGGAGAAAGTGTTTGGAGTATTTAATCCTCCAGCCCCCTATGGCTTTGCTTATTTACCTAAGGTCATAGATTGTTAGTTTCTTTCTCACGGCTACAGGGCATGCCATATTCCAAAAACGTTTCCCTCCCCTTCCGCCCTCAAGCCTAAGAGTGGTTGTAACTTCCTACAGCTGCTAGTCTCTGGGTGCTTTGCCATCTCTTTTTTTGTTTTGTTTTGTTTTGTTTTTTGTGGTACCCGGGCCTCTCACTGTTGTGGCTTCTCCCGTTGAGGAGCACAGGCTCCGGATGCGCAGGCTCAGTGGCCATGGCTCACGGGCCCAGCAGCTCCGCGGCATGTGGGATCTTCCCAGACCGGGGCACGAACCCGTGTCCCCTGCATCGGCAGGCAGACTCTCAATCACTGCGCCACCAGGGAAGCCCTGCCATCTCTTTTGACCCCTTAATCCTACCCACCCCTTAGTAAATAGTCCCTTCATTAGAGTTTCTTTACTCACCCTTTGTGAGAATGCCATCTGTTTCCTGCCAGGAACATGATCAATACAATAACATACCTGTGTTTGACAACCCACCCCTATTCATTGCAAACTCTCAGGACCCTATTTGTACTATTAGTACACACTATTAGTACACACTGCTTCGTTGGTTTCTGGCTTCAAATTATTGGCTCTATTTTCCTCTTATTTATGGTACTACTCCTAACCTTTGTACTTCATATTTGTATTTGGTTTCCTTGGGTTGGAGTCTTCCCTCTCCCCAGAGGACTTTATCTCTAACTAACTCTTCTCCTGCTACCAAGTATTTCCAGGCAATTTACCTCAGTTTGAGGACCCTTAAACCTAATCTTCTTTCCCAACCTGCTTGACAAGTGACTAATTCTCTAAAAACAGGGAGAAATATTTGGGCATATTCTGTGTTACATTATTGGCATTCTTTCTTCAATCTATTCTACAACCCCTCCCTGGGCAGTCTCATCCATTATCACCTCTTAAATTTATATCTCCAGCCCTAACCTCTCTTGTGAGCTCCAGACCCGTATATTCAACTGCCTATTCACCATCTGCACTTGGATGTCTCAAAGGCACATCAAGCTAAACATGTCCAGAATGAAATTCATCTCCCCCTTGATCTGATTCTCCTCTAGTGTTGTCTCAGTGAATAGAACCACTAGACCCGTGTTCAAACCAGATCCAGTAAGTCATTCTAGATTCTTCCTTCTTACCCCACTTAACCAAGTCATCAAGTAATGCTAACTTTATCTCCTAAATCTATCTCGAATTATTTACTTCTCTTTATCCCTACCCACTACCACTCGATGGGATGGTGTTAAGTCTAAGGTATTATCATTTTTCTCCTGAACCACTTCCATAGCCTCTTAACTGGTCTCCCTGCATCCACTCTTTCCGCTCTTCAATCCCTCCTCGACACTGCTACCAGAGTTCTCATCTTCTCTCTGCTTAAAATAAAGTTAAAAATCTATAACATTGCCCACAAGGCCCTGCATGTTTTTGTCCTTGTCAACCTTTCCAGCCTTCTGGAGACTTCTCTTCAATCACTGTGCTTCTTCAAATGTGCCAAGTTTATTTGACCTCAGAATCTCTGTACATGCTGTTTTTTCTATGGAATGTTTGCTCTATTCTCTCCTTTTACTCCTCCATTAGATTTTAGCTTAGATATCATCTCAGTAGAGTCTTCCTTGACACTCTAGGCCAGTCTAGGCAGCATGCCTTCCACTTTGTATGCACCCAAGCACCCTATACTTCTCCTTTGTAACAGTATTCTTGTAATTATCTGATTGGAGATGTCCATCCTCTAGGCTATAACTTTCACCAGGGCATAGAGTATGTTCTGTTTTCACTGGTAGCACACACAGTAGGTGCTGAATAAATGTTGAAAGAATGAATGAATTTAGGTACTTATCATCTTGACCAGATTGTAGATTTTATGATTGCAAACTTTAGATCCCCACAGAGCCTAGCTCAGTATGCTGTGTAATCTGTCTCTCTTATTCTCCAACGTGTGTATGTATAATTTAATTAACAAATAGTTGATGTGAAAAATGAATTGAAATTCCTGGAATTACTCAAGTTATTCTTCAAAACCTCCTCACCTATATTTATTATGTGCATTTCCTTTTCCTACTCTACATATATCCCACATTTTTGTCTCCTTTTCCAACGACAACAATAATTCATTCTTTGTGGCTAGAGGAAGCTTCTCTAGCCAGTAATTCTCTCCCTTTTAATGCCATCGCATTTATTAAAGAGCACAAATGAAATAGCTCTGTACAGTTAGAACACTATACAATTTTAAATAAGAACACTATTTTTACCTAAGAGGAGGTGTTCTCATTTCCAGGAGGGGAAAGATCACAATCATGTATATGAAGAACTGGCATTGACTGTGAACATTAAGTCAAATGATCAAAGAATTAGAATTTGCATTGTGGGTTGATAATGCATCTATATTTCTGCCTCTTCCCTTCTTCCATGTAAATTAAAGCTGCAGGATCTGCCTCTGTGTAAACTTCCCTACAGTCTGTTAAATATGTGTTGCTGCAACTATAAAATGATTTTAATAGATGGCAGAATTTGGCTTATTTGTTCTGAATTTCGGCACAGAGAGTAATTAATCACCTATAGAGCTCAATAGTGTTTTGCAGAACTCGGAGTGTAATGGAATGAATAATTCTGGAGTACCTATTCAGTGCTCAGAAAGCAAAGCACTTTTTGAGATGAGTACTAAACTAGGAGTTCAAAGACTGGCAGTGTACTCTTGGCTTGGCCTCTGTGTAACCATGAATGACTCACCAATCTCTCTGTGCTAATGTCCGCTTTTGTGAAACAGACTTCATAATACTTCCACTCATTATTCACAGGGTTGCTGTGAGGAACAAATGAAGAAAGTACGAAATGGAAGATACATAAATAAAAATTTTCCGCATGTTGGGGAATGTTGCAAGATATTGGTACTTTAGATACCTTATCTCACTCTCACCTCAGGTCACTTTCATTGCCAGCTGGTAGTCATTACCCGTTATTCACATCTTACTACTAAAGAAACGAAGAAACACACCAGTAAGGTGGCAAGTGGGGAGAAAATAAAAGTTGGGAGGTTGGCGATTAAGAAAAAATAATGACACCTCAGAATTATAAATCCCACAGATTTGTAACTGTTACAGTTTATATTGGGATGAAGAGACTAATACTCTTTATATTCTTCAGACAATATATAGCTGTTATCAGCAAACCAAACTATTTTACAGGGAACAAAAATGACATGCTAAATATTAATTCAATATTATATTTCATATACACAATATGAATCTATTTCAAATATTAATGATTTTAAACAAAAGAAACCCAATTTTATCTTCCACACAATTTTGTTTAAAAAAAGTGCTTCTTTTGGACAAGTGCAGGTGAATAAGACGTATTACTAAATATAACTACTTAATTGCATTAAATGGACCCCTTTTACCTACTTAGTAAGCATGGTGGGGTCTGCAGCCATCAGACTCAGTTAGCAGTCCAAAGCTTCAGATTTGGCATAGATGGAAATGTTAGGCTGAATGAACCTGTCTTTACTTGATTTACCTCAAGATTTCCTGCCTAGTACATAATACAAAAGTCTTTTACAATAAACCTTGTTTTATACAACCCATGATTCTGAAATGTATGCAAAGCACACTTTTGGATATTGAGTTATTTTAAACACATTAGGAGAGTTTACTGTTTAAAGAATTCATGTGGTGAGTCCTTTTATTTGGTTGAATTATATGAAATTGCTGATATTTCAGCATTTTTATTTATGGAAAGGGAAATTTCATGTGATTCAGTGTAATAAAAAGTGAAGACTCATTCTTTCACCTTAAAACAAAGTACATCTATATATAAATAACCTACCTGTTTATATACATTTAGGCTAACATGCAGTATTTTGGAGAGTGGGGGTGAGGGAAGGAATTGCCAAGTCAGCATTTTGGATAGATGAATAAATTCAAATTATGCCCATTGATTGCTCTAGCTGCCTCTTTGAGCGGTAATATATGTTAATTAATACATTGGAGGATATAATAAAATTTAATATAAATGGAAGTTTTCTTTTTGGTTTGCTATGATGAAAACATTCAGTTTATTTTCCCAAAGATTAAATACCATGTGAGTCACCATAATGACACATCTGCTTACATACATCTCCATTCATGTTATCATTGGAAATCGTCATGGGTTATGCTGCTATTTTAGTGCAATCCGTGCTGTGTACTTTGGTTAATGCTGGGTGAAGATTTGGATCCCATGGGGTAGTTGTGATGAAAGAGGGTGGTTGTTTTCCAGGTGAGTAACCTAATCATAAATTGGGAATCTTCATCCAAGTCAGAGATTAAGGAGCAGTTTTAAACTCCTGAAATCTGTATTGGAGAGGTCAGGTGGGCAGGGAATAGATTTGCAGTCTGTCTCTTCATCAGATTCAGCAACAAGGCATTGGGTATCTTGCTATTCAATGCTGTTGAAAATGTAATCAGTTCCTTCATTTATCCAGTCACTGACTTCTTAACTGTAAAGTGCATTCAAATACTGTGAGCACAAAAGGCAGAGTGTGGAGTGAGGAGAGATGTGTGTCCTTAAGAAGTTCTGGGGTACATTGGCAGCCTTTGATGAAGTCCGTGTATGGCTGCCAGGAGCTAACATTTTAAAAGGTACTGGAGTCTGCTTGTTGAATAAAGACAACTTAAACCACCAAATGCAATAATATGAATCACTTTGCATTTTGGAAATTATAATACCAAAAGGGGAAGCGCATGCCCTATCGAGTCTTAGCCTACCTGCTCATCTCTTCTGAATGGTGCAGAATGCAGCTGGCATCTCTTACAGTGTGCTGTTGTAACAGGTGTGCCAGAGTCAGCTTGCTGCTAAGTTAAGCTCTGCATGTGGGGATGTCACACTTTGCAGCCCCTTTGAGAGGGAGCATTGGCAAATGACTGTCTATAAAAGTAGAAAGCACTTGGGAATTTCACCACCATGCTAGGTTTAAATCAGAGTAAAGAGGCCAATTTAAATTGGTAACAAACTAGAGAGAGCTGCATGTCTGGTAGAGGTGCCATTAACCTAACATCCCTTCCACTTCTTTCTCACTGCCCACTGCAAATCCCGAGGGAGCACCTAGTTGAAATTTAATGACCACCTTTCAGGTGCAAGAGAGAACTGATTTTTTCTAAGCAGGTAGAATTTAACATGGGTGTTTTAGTTCTTTGGTGGCAAGAGTATGACCAGCCTTCTAATTTCTAATTTGTAAACAGTACTCATTTCATTTGGTTCCCTTTTGGAACGTTAATTATTAAAAAAAATAAAATTATTTTTCCACTACTGGCATACTAGGGCTACTTATGAGAATGGAATTTTTCAAAATATATTTCTCTTATAGGTAATAAGTGAAACACTTCATCTTTTGGCAGGGATTAGGAAGGGAGGAACATTTTCTGGGAAAAACAAATGTGACATTTGAGGACACTGATCTCAATAAGGATTTGTTGGAGGGTGTTGTTTAGTCCTTTCCTCCTTTGTATCTCTTTGTTTTTCTTACACTCAAATCTAAAAGGAGTCTAGTGATGACTAAATAGCCCTCAGATCATTTTTCAGAGAGAAAAACCTGGTACCTAGAGGCTTGAGTGTTTTGTCCAAAGCCACAATCATTCAACGACAGAATACCAAGATTATTTCATTTCTGCTTTAAAGTACAGTTGAGTCTTCTTTGCCGAGGCTATCTTTAAACAAAGCTTATATGTGAGTGCAACTCAATCCTGAAGCGTGTTGGGGAAGGAGAAAAAGGCAAAGAAGCTGCACGTAAAATATAAGGTTCATTATCATAAGCACGTTTTGACTTAATTTTCCCTTGGTTTGGGGGGAGCTCATTGTTCCAGATTTTTGTAATACATCAGCCATTATCTGAGTTTTTAAAAGTCCAGTAATAGTAATAAGACAGATATAAAATGCACATTTTCCCTCTCTAGACGAGTTTGTTGACTAGAAACTTCTTTTTGTAAACTTGCTCTTTAAACTGAAACAGTTTCTTTTAAGAACTCTTCTTTCATTTGGGACAAACCCAATGGCCACAGATGATAAAATCATTGCTCCTTTGGGAAAGGGTTCGTGGTCCCTTCCATTAACCTCCGACATGATTTAACTTCATGTAAGCAGAGGTGATTCTTTAGGGTCCAACTGCTAAATTAAAACTTGTTCCTTTCTTGGGATACCCTCTTTGAACAATTAGCCCTTTCAAAGGCAAATTTTCCTTGTTCTTGGAGCTTCTTGGAGCTTCCAGGGTCATGTGTTTTTTACAAAAGCTGCATGTGAATTTCCACAGTCTGAGGTTTGCTCAAGGCCCAGGCTCTCTTTGGTTACCATGGAAACCTGCCCTCCTAACCAGCTGCCATTTCCTATATTCCTGGCAAGGAATGAGTCAAACCTCTTAGATATCCCACAAGCAGCATCAAGATAAAGAATAACACAGAGAAAACATGAACAACTTGTTAAGTGAACAACTTGTTGATTCCCTACATGGGAAGCTACATGCAACAAAGTCAGCTTTCCTGGACATCAACATACAAGGATTCACTGAGATCCATTAAAGCTCACTTTCTTCCTGACTTTAAGGAGTGGGGATTCGACTCTGCATCTCTACGTCTGTAAATTGAGGAACACTTTCTGTGCTCTCGGAGGTGATGGGTGAGATGACATGTTTGAGCCGAAGGAGCATTGTGAAGAGCAGGATAAGGAGAATTGCCAGGAGGCTCAGGAATAAGCCCACATACATATACAGGTTGGAATACTTATCTGAAGTAGTGTCAACCTCTGTTGCCAGGGTGGGGAAATGGGCCCGCCCAGTGAGATTCCCATGGTACTTGAAATGCACCTCCGTCATCACTTAAGACTTGAGTTGGTACCTATTTCTATTTGATTTCTATTGCCCTTGAGGCATTCCACAGTCACTTAGGTTGTCTCTGAATATGCTAGAGGTGTTCTAACAATCTCATACACAAAGCAATCACAACCAGAGCCAAGTCAGTAGTGCACAAGCATCCCCCTCCCAAATAGTTTTTATCAGAACTTAATCATTTTTTAAAAAATATAAATTCTTTTACTTTCCACAGTCCTATTCATATACTGATTAAAATAAATATGGTGAAACTGCTTTATAATACTGGTATGGAGACAAGAATGTCTGAGTATTAAATTGGACTTTTCCTGTCTTTTGGTAGAGGGAGAAAGAGCTCTATTTTATCTACAGCTCATCTAAATGTGTGATTAATTATGTGAATTTAATTGGATTCTTCTGTGGAGAGACTTTCTAAAAGCTTTTGTATATTTCAGGCTCAGCATATCTGAGTTTTTACCCTTCTTGCCTTTCTGAATCCCCCATAGGAATGGCACTTGTAAGGTTTGTTTCCAGCTGCCACAGCTTGAGGGTTGGAAGTCTAGAGGATGTGACTTCTACAGTTTTGTTGACATCCCTCACTGTAGGCTGGAGGGAAAGTGTTGTCAGACCTGGTAATTCTCAGATGGAGGAGGTCTCAGAGATGCAGGCAGCAGTAGATCTAGGCTCAGAAGATTTGACTCTTAAAATTCTTCAACAGATTTATTTTCCTGAAAATCAAAAACAACAATAAAAGTTTCAGGTATCTAAGAAAAACAGATGGCAATTTCTTTTTAAAGAAAAATTAACTGATATGTTGCAAAATGTTTTGCTATGGGAAAATTAGTTTTAAAATGATATCCTGGGGCTTCCCTGGTGGCACAGTGGTTGGGAGTCCAGCTGCCAATGCAGGGGACACGGGTTCATACACTGGTCTGGGAGGATCCCACATGCCGCGGAGCGGCTGGGCCTGTGAGCCAGGGCCGCTGGGCCTGCGCGTCCGGAGCATGTGCTCTGCAATGGGAGAGGCCACAGCAGTGAGAGGCCCGTGTAACACACACACACACACACACACACACACACACACACAAAAATGATATCCTGAGTTTTTATCATTTTGAATGCTTTTTTTCTAAGTGGTAAATACCTATTACAAGGTTAAAGAAAAATTCAGATCAGAGAACAGCAGCTAATAACTAGGCTAGGTATAAAATTTACCTTAAGTACTTATTAAAATACAGACCCTGGGCCCCCATCTAGACTTTCTGAATCATAATCTCCACAGTAGGGGGCCTGGTCACCACTCTAGAGAGTCATATTTTATTGGTCTGGGGTGGGGTCCAAGCACTGGTATTTTTAAAAAGTTCCCCAAGTGACTGTAAAGTCAGGACTGAGAACCACTGCCCTAGTTTAAGCAGGAAAGCCTAGCACTGAAATAAAGGCCTAAATCTAAGGATTCATTTCTTCAAACCCCAGGTCCCACTGCCATGGGTCGCTTTAACAAATCATGGAATTTTCAGGAATGTAGGCATCCCCCAATTTTGTTTTTGTGTTCTGTCTCTCTCATTTAAGTCTGTGGGGTGAAAATACAGTTTTTTTCCCCTCAGTATTTGTAGATCAGAAGTAATTGAAAGGGTGTGTTTGTTCTGAGCAAATAACTGCATCCTTCATTATTGGTAAAGAGAGAACCTTGTCTTTATTCGCAAAAACATTCAAGTGTGTAAATAGGGTCAACTATTTACTGTTGAAGGCTTCCAAAATGATTTAACTTGTTTTTCAGAACATGAATTTTGAATATGGGTGACTATACTATAAAAACAACATAAACCACCATCACCTGTCAAACTTCTATGTGCAGTAGTGGCAGAGAGCTGACAATGTAGCCCAGTTCTGTCGCTTGTTAACATGCCCAAGGGGAGTTAATAGAAACAGCTCCAACAGTCACATTACTCTTCCTATAATCTTGAATTTTGCACCCAGCCTGGGAGCATTTCAGATTAAAGTTTATATTCACTAGCCCGTGGTACTATACTTTCTGTAATCTGCATGATCCTTAGCCTACCCATCTAATTCCCCTACCGCCCATGTGGTTCTCAAGAAGCAAGAGCAAAGAGACCAGGGTATCTTTCTACTGTCTTTGGAGCTATGGTCTAGGAAACATTTTTGCAATAATTAAAGATACATCTATTTTGATTTCTGATTCACTAACAAGTGGAAAAGGTAATCACGTAGGTACCCTTTTGTCCCCTAGAAACACCAGCCCCAAAGGCAATGGTTCTCCTGAGTAACTTGTTACAAATGCAGGTTTCAGGGTCTGCTCTTGGGAGCTCCTTCTTCCCAGACCACTCGATTCTTAACCTTGCCTGTTCTCCCAAATCCAGTTTTTCTCAAGAGTGTGATGCATGAACCCCCTACCTGATTTAAAATGTAGACTCCTAGGCCCTTCCCCAGGCCTACTGAGTTCTAATGCCTTGGATCAAGGCCCAGGAATATGCATTCTAAGCACAAGATTTTCAGGTGATTCTTTGCATATAGAGCTTTGAGAGTTAACTATCAGTTTTTCTATCTAGAAATCCCAGCTAAAGAACATAGCTAATCTTATTGGTTGTTTGGGGACCCTACTTTAAAAAACTATTAAAAGAGTGCCATAGGTTGAATTATGTCCCCCCAAAAGATATGTTGACGTCTTAACACCCAGTACCTGTGAATGTGATGTGACCTTATTTGAAAAAAGGGTCTTTGCAGATGTAATCAAGTTAAAATGAGGTCATTAGGTTGGCCCTAATCCAATATGACTGGTGTCCTTATAAGACGAGAAGACAGAGACATTCAGGGGGAAGACAGAGACAGAGATTGGAGTGATGGATCTACAAACCAGGGAATGCCAAGGATTGCCAGTAAACACCAGAAGCTAGAAGAGCCCAAGGAAGGATTTTACCCTACAGATTGCAAAGGGAGCATGACCAAGCTGATGCCTTGATTTCAGACTTCTAGCCTCCAGACCTAAGAGAATAAATTTCTGTTTTAAGCCACCCAGTTTGTGGTACTCTGTTTGTGGCAGTCCTAGGAAACGAATACACAGAGTAATCACCCTGAGGCCCTAGGATTTTGGAACCCTTGGGGCAATGTTTCTGAAGGAAGTCCCTTGAAGATTTGTATTACAAATGCAGGTTTCTGGCCCTTTCTCCTTGCTTCCTAGATGAGAATCTCTCGGGATAGGACCCTGAAATCTGCATTTGTGACAAGCTACCCATTTAGAGTTTCTAAGTACACTCTGCAAGGAACGGTTTCCAGTTCCTGTTGCCCTCAGGATCAGTTACGAAACCTTTTGAAAATATGTATACCTGGGTCCTTCCTTCAGAGGTTCTGATTCAGTAGGTTTGTGTGGGGCATGAACAGCTGTAGTGCTTAAAGTTCCACAGGTGATTTCGATATGTGGCCTCGGCTGAGAAGCACCACTCTACAAATTGAACAGAGCGTTGCAGAGTCAGGCCTCTGACAGTCCTGGGCAGCCCTCATAGAGGCATTACTTTTTCACCTGGCCTCCAGAAGACAAGTTGAGGGCTTCCCTGGTGGCGCAGCGGTTGAGAATCCGCCTGCCGATGCAGGAGGCGCGGGTTCGTGCCCTGGTCCGGGAGGATCCCACATGCCGCGGAGCAACTAAGCCCGTGAGCCATGGCCGCTGGGCCTGCGCGTCCGGAGCCTGTGCTCCGCAATGGGAGAGGCCACAACAGTGAGAGGCCCGCATACCGCAAAAAAAAAAAAAAAAAAAAAAAAAAAAAAAAGAAGACAAGTTGAAGGAAAATAAACACTCACTGCTGGTGCAATCCAAGTGGGAAAAGCCTCAACAGTAGTATAGTATCTTTTTAGTCTCCTGTGGACCTCCAAATACACAGATTTGGGTAAGTCAGGCTTCTTGGTTAGGTACATTGTCATCATCGGCGCATCCAGGGTCCCTTTTATTTGTTTACTCAGTAACACCCATGGACAAACACCTGTAAACAAACACCTACCGACTGTAAGATTGAGAATAACTACTAATTTACATGACATCTACCTATGCTCCTCCCTATCTCATCCCACACCTCCCCCGAAATTATCAGTATTCTGAATTTTGTTAGTCATTACCTTGCTTTTATTTACACACACACACACACCTGTGCCTAAGCACTATGTTTATTTTTGTTTCGAACTTTATAAAAAAATTGTCAAGCTATATGTCATCTTCGATTTGCTCTTTTTACTCTACAGCCCATTACTATATGATTTATTTATAATTAATCTTACAGGATGAAAAAGGAATAAAGATTTGGTAGCCCACATTGCCTTTGAGAGTCTTTATTGTCTTTGGACTTTACTCCATTCTCCTTAGCTTGGCGTTCAAGGCTGTCAGTGCCCTGGTCCTGGCTGACTTTAATTCCTTCCACTACCCTCCTTTCCAATCAAGCTGTAACGCTCACTGTCACCTACTTCCCCGCCTCCATGTGTTTGTTTGATCAGTTTCTTCCATCTTTGCATATCTCTGCTTGGGGAAATGCTACCATTCTTCATAGTTCAGCTCATGAAACTGACCTCGATTTCTCATCCAAATCCTAACTCCCACAGGCTTTCTCTCTCTCCTAGAGAAATTACATTCACTGAATACTGTAAGTATCTATTTTCTGTGTTTTCCCCCAAATTGTAATTTATAAACCCCTTGAGGATCTTTTTCAGCCTTCTGTCCCTTATACAACTGTGCTCACAATAGCTGCTCAATAATTGTTGAACAAATGCATGGGTATGACTGAAGAAATGTACTTAGCACTGACAATTTAGAGAGAAGCACAGTGTTATCTCTGTTCTGATAGCTAATATAGCTTGGAGAAGCACCTGAAACTCCCTTTTATTTTTATTCCCTTCCCCCACTCCCTTATCTCTTATTGTGCAAATGAGACTAAATTCTGGAATGAAGGAATAATCATAATCATCATAATAATCATAATCAATATCATCATCAGATGATATCATCAATATCATCTGGAATTAAGGAATAATCACTTTGTGGGAATTCCCTGGTGGTCCAGTGGTTAGGACTCAGTGCTTTCACTGCTGTGGGCCCGGGTTCAATCCCTGGTGGGGGAACTAAGATCCTGCAAGCTGTATAGCACAGACAAAAATTTTTTTAAAAAAAGGAATAATCACTTTATTAGAAACTTTGCTCTTGAATTACTATTTCAGTTGCATGATTTTAAAGGAAAACTATGAAATTGAGTTATTTGTAGTGAGGTGGATGGACCTAGAGTCTGTCATACAGAGTGAAGTAAGTCAGAAAGAGAAAAACATACCGTATGCTAACACATATATATGGAATCTAAAAACAAAAAAAAAAGGTCATGAAGAACCTAGAGGTAAGACGGGAATGGAGACACAGACCTACTAGAGAATGGACTTGAGGATGTGGGGAGGGGGAAAGGTAGGCTGTGACAAAGTGAGAGAGTGGCATGGACATATATACACTACCAAACGTAGAATAGATAGCTAGTGGGAAGCAGCCACATAGCACAGGGAGATCAGCTCGGTGCTCTGTGACCACCTAGTGGGGTGGGATAGGGAGGGTGGGAGGGAGACGCAAGAGGGAAGAGATATGGGAACATATGTATATGTATAACTGATTCACTTTGTTATAAGGCAGAAACTAATACACCATTGTAAAGCAATTATACTCCAATAAAGATGTTTTAAAAGTTCAATTGTGTCTATAAATGCTTTTCAGTAACAATAATACTGCCTCCTACACAATCGACCCTTAATCTTCCTTAAGGTCTAAATACTTATTAAATATTTATTAAAATTCTATGAAGCTCGGAGAAGCTGTAGAGAACAATGATCTCATGTACAGTTGTCAACTTCTTTAAACATTTCATTTGAGGGTTTGGAAAACTAACTAGCCATGTATTTCTTAAAACCTCTACAGTCTGCAGAACACCAAACATCCTGTTCAATGCAGACAGGTCTATCAATTTAATTCCTTAAATCTTAAGGACTTTGAAATGAGTAAATGAAAAGTTAGATACTGGGGAGTCCTCTTTGTTAATCTGCTCCTGCATCTGTGACAACTTCTCATAAAAGCTTTCGGAACAGGATTGCCATAGCTCTCTTTGCTAACTACTTAGTTGCATGGATAATGTGATTGCTTCATTAAAAGCTCTGGACCATTTGGAAAGGAAAACAACCATGCAATTTCAAAAGAAATCAAAATTCTATTCTAAAGAATCTGGTTTTTGTGGAAAGACCTTGTAGGATTTTAGTATCCTGCAGTTCTTTCTGGAAAGCTAATAAAATGAAAATCAGTCTCTAGTCTCTGTAAAAGTGATAGAAAGCTGCTGAGGGACAAGGAGGAGAGTGCTGGATAGGAAAAAGGGTAAGGAATTAAGAAAAAAGGAAGATGGAGGGAAGAGGGGATGAGGGAAGGAAGGAAATGTCAGAAGTAAAGTGATGAGTGTGGGAAGTGGATAAGAGGTGGGAGGAAATGAGTGGTTAAGAGATAGATGTGAATATAGGGAAGCAGGAAAACATTGGAAAAGAGATGAAGAAAGGAAAGGGGGAGGGAAGTTTGGGGGAAGGGAAAATGGAAAGAGATTAACTTAATAATAATTGGCCAATGTCCAACATTAGCCTGAACATCCGGTTTACTTGTAATGTAAATCAAAACACCCACAAGCAATGTGAATGCACCTCTGATTTTCTGATTGCATGTTTTGTCATTAACTTGGTAAATAAAACTCTTGGTAAAAAAAAACAAAACAAACAAAACAAAAACTTCTTGAGTTTTTGGTATGAACACTAAAATCCCAAGTGTCCCATAATGTTCAACGTCAGCATACTCTATATAACCTCGCAGAAGCTAAACAACATACACACCCGGACCATGAATTTTGCTCCTTAAAATGAGATGGGAATGTGGAACTTTCTCCATCCATCAACGCTGAGAGGGATTCCTAGGGTGAAACTTGTTTCTAATAAGAGAAAAAGTGCTGGGGATACAGAGATAAATGTAACCTGATCCCTGTTTGGGTCCTCAAGGAGCTCCCCAAAGTTACTTTTACTTTAACATGACAAAGTTCTGAAAACAATTCACTGGTAATTTTACGTTTTTCTGAATGACCCCTGCCTATATAATTTCAGAGCTGAAATCCCACCACATAGCTAAGGAAAATGATCAGAGAAACGACTCAGAAGAGACAGTCAAAACTATCCATTGCAACAGCTTTGAGGAGTTAACATATTCTGTTCGTATTTATCTGCCCCGTGTGAGGGAGAGAAAGCTAAGGGAGGTGGGAGCTGTTAGAGTATCTAGTTCCACATCAGCCTGTGAAAAAACAATTCCAGCCGCAAGTGCTTCTTCAATGGCTGGAGCCATTAAGTAAAAAGCTTCTCAAGTGGGAGTTGCTGTATCTTCTGCGGCAGATGGTGCCTATTTGTCACACCTGCCGATAAAGAAAATGCCGCTCGTTTCACCGTAAATAACATCAGAATATTTCCAAATCTCTCTTACCTTTCCTGGCTCACAGGATGAAAGGGATTAGCCATTTAAGCATCCCTTTTGAAGCTTGCATCGACAGGCAAGTTGTTCAGGAACATTTCTGGAATATCTGGAAAATAGAAAGAAAGCCTTGTTTTGCCACAGAAGCAGGACTATGTTCATGCAAATATGCTTTCTCTTTCATCTTCCTGAAGAGTCAGACCTTTCCAGCGTAAAACAGAAAAGCACCCTCTATCAGTTACTTAAAATTCCAGTTGCCACTTACAGCTTCAGAGTGCAGTTTCAGATGACTGCTTCTTATAAACTCCAAAGAGCCAAGAGAAGTGTCTGTTTGGATGTGTATATACCATCTGGAACACTTGAATGGAAGCAGCCTGAATAGTGAAGTCCCCAGTTCCTCTTTCGCAGGCAACAGTTTAGAGCGTGCCGGAAAGGTAGTGATTCAGCTCTGCCTTGCCTTAGCGGTGTGGAGCCGAGAGGGAGGAGGTAAGAGAGAAGCTGAGAAGCAAAGTTTGTATAAGCCTTCCACTTTAACCCCTTCGAGTCTTCTTCATGAATCTGTAGGACTAGTGAAGACTCCCTGTTTTTGTGAAAGCCTCTTCATATGACATTTAAGGGGATCAGATCTCCTGCTCAATTCAAGAGGTTTTTCATCTTAGGTTTATAGTAATATATGCATACAATTGAAACCAAACATGCCAGGATATAATGGTATTTAAATAATTCCATCTGTATAAACAGAATGTGTGCATATGTTGGGGAAACTATTTTGTAGGCGCCAACTGAATACTATTATTTTGAATTTTTTGTGAAGATTTAACATCAGTTTTGGAATCTAGGTCTGAGTTTCTGGTTGGGGGTCTAAGCTTTAGGTAGAATATCTTTGAAGAAAGCATATCTATCCAGGGTACCTGTGCCATTAAAAATGATTCTTCCGGGCTTCCCTGGTGGCACAGTGGTTGAGAGTCTGCCTGCCGATGCAGAGGACACGGGTTCGTGCCCCGGTCCAGGAAGATCCCACATGCTGCGGAAAGGCTGGGCCCGTGAGCCATGGCTGCTGAGCCCGTGGGTCTGGAGCCTGTGCTCCGCAATGGGAGGGGTCATAACAGTGAGAGGCCCGCGTACCACAAAAAGAAGAAACAAACAAACAAAACACTTGTTTGTTGATTCTCTGCGTTCAGTTAAGTTTTGGTGTTGGGGATTTCATAGGTTTCTTATGAAAGGTTTTGTGAAGATTTTGATTTACAGGGGAGAAAATTAAGTCAGATTGCGAGCCTTTCACCCAGCTGTTGTGTATTTGGTGTAGCTTTATTTGTCTAAATTGTGCTCTTGCTCTCATTTCATATATTTCCTTAAAAATAGGGTCCTCGGGATTTTATGTTCAGTTCATTTATTTTCATTGTTTTTTGTAATGTTTAAAAATGAGAAATTTCTGGGCTTCCCTGGTGGCACAGTGGTTGAGCGTCCGCCTACCGATGCAGGGGAAATGGGTTCGTGCCCCGGTCCGGGAAAATCCCACATGCCGCGGAGCGGCTGGGCCCGTGAGCCATGGCCGCTGAGCCTGCGCGTCTGGAGCCTGTGCTCCGTCCGCAACGGGAGAGGCCACAAACAGTGAGAGGCCCGCATATCGCAAAACAAAACAAAACAAAAACAAAAAGATGATTCATCCAACTGTAGTTTAAATGCCATTACTGTGTTTTATATATTGTGGCAAGAGGAAGGAGATTAACATCTCTTGAGTGCCTACTCTGTGTCAAGCATTTAATGTAGCGAATCTCATTTAATCCTCACAACAATGCCGTGACTTGTATATTATTATTCTTATTTTACAAATAAGGAAACAGAGGCTCAGAGATGAAGCATGTCATGTAGTTTAGTAAGCTTGGAGCCAGTATTTGAAAACAAGGCAGTGTGATCCCAAAATCTCTGCTCTTTTCTCTGTAGCTGTAGTTCTTCACCTTTGGTACGTCTTGGATTCCTTTGAGAACTTAATGAAAGCTATGGATTTTCCTCTTCCTCAGAAATAGGCATATAATTTCCATGCTCCATGGCCTCCAGGTTAAGAACAGCTGAATGCCCTCATGTCACTTGTCCAATATTACAACATTATTACTGCATTGTTCATCCAAACACTCATGGTCATCAACAATTTTTAGTATGAAATTAATAATTCTATATTATTGGGCTTCCCTGGTGGCGCAGTGGTTGAGAATCCGCCTGCCGATGCAGGGGACACGGGTTCGTGCCCCGGTCCGGGAAGATCCCACATGCCGCGGAGCGGCTGGGCCTGTGAGCCATGGCCGCTGAGCCTGCGCGTCCGGAGCCTGTGCTCCGCAACGGGAGAGGCCACAACAGTGAGAGGCCCGCTTACCGCAAAAAAAAAAAAAATAATAATAATAATAATAATAATTCTATATTATTATTAATAATAGTATATAATAATAATAGCATAATAATAATGTATTATGCCAATCTTTAAGAAATTACTGCAGTGCCTTTTCCTTTATCCCAAATTTTCTTCAACAAATCTTGCATCTTTTAACTTTTCATTTCCCTCATTCTAGTGGTTACAGTGGGTTGAGACTCTCCTTGAAATTGTTAATACCTCACTAGCATAGGCTAATACCCTGTGGAGTATGCTGGGGTCTCTCAAACTGGAGTAGTATGCTCAAGATTCATGAAACTACAGGGTAAACATAATGCATTTTTCTAGAGGATCTCAGGGAGAATGTAGGTAATTTGAGTGATAATTTTCAAGATAGTTTATATGACAATAAACATATTGTAGAATAAAATGCAAATTTGTATGCACTTTTACAATCAAGCATGAGACTTCAGAGAAATGTTGCACTTGTGGTGGTGGCTCTTTGGGCTACCCAGACTTCTCCAGGGATACATTTTCACTCTATTCTGCCATTTGGGATATTTTGGTGAAAAAGTTGGAAGGTCACGTTGTAACAAAAAGACCATGGATTTTGAAGTTAGATAGACCTAGGTTTCAGCCTCAGCTTTGATCTATATTTTCTAGGTTACCTTGAGAAAGTCTAATTTCTCAGTTTTATTGTCTGTAAAAGAGGGAAAAACTCTCTTCATGAGGATTATATGGGAAAACATCTCTAAAGCCTGCACTACATGGTAGATGCTCAATAAATGTTAATGCTGCCATCTCAATTTTTTAAATGTCCAAAGAGAATGAGGCTACTTGAATATAACTGGAGATTTCATTAGGGGTAGTCTAATGTTTCCCACCTAATTAGGAAAAAAACGCCTTAGGTAACATGATATTAAAATGCAAGTTTCCAGGAAGACATAATACATGCCTTACAGTAGATGGGAAATTCCAAAGCCAGATCATGACATACAGAATTTGCAAAGGAAATGCTCCAGAACAGGTTCCAAGAAATAAAAAGAAGTCAGGTTGTGGAGGAGAGTGGGGGCAAAACTTGTGAAAACATTTCTTTGTAGAGATCTGTTGCCAGGCTAAGACTCCATTCCACCTTCTACAGGAGTGTTGGAATAGTGGAGATATTACCTCCTTCACCTCAACCCTAGTGAGAGGGGTTTCAACAGACCACTCAGACAACTTGACATTTGTTCTCTGCAGTAGGAACAGAGAACTGGAGCTGCACTTCATTCTGAGAAAGCTTAACATGGCCCTTGGCAGGAGGACAGGGTTGACTGTTTTGGGATTGGCCAGCATTCCCAGAATTTATCAGGCAAGGGATGTTTGAGGGTTTCCTGGGAATCAATCAAAAGGGTGTCATGCAAGAGAGAGAGCCAAGGTGGGGTCACACTAGACCCTTTCCAATAGAGCCACCTAGAGGGGTGTAGAGACCCCAGAAAAAAAAAGCTGGAGATAACTGTTGGATTCCTAGGGGTGGAGGAAAGAGTTGTAAACTACCAACCTGAATATAAATTATAAACCCAGGTCTCCCAAATTGCAGGAGAGGGGTCCTCCATGATGGGAACATTTAAAGAACCCAAAGAAGAGCCAGAGATCCAGAGTGGGAAGCCATTTCTTCTCCCAAGGAAGCAAAGACCAATCCCTTTACCTCTCTTCCCTGTTCCTGCTTCCACCCTGGTGAGGGTCCAAATAGGAGCTGGCAAGTGGGGAGAGAAAGAAGAAAACCTATCATCCCCCACTCCTCCAAAGGCAGATGACCACCACCTACAGGCCTCAGTGTGGAGTGGGATGGGGGACCTTATTTCCAAGTAAAGCCTAAAGAATTTGATTAATATCTTGGACTGAATATGTTCTGATTACTGAATCAAGACTGTGTTTTGTGATTTTGAGTGATTTTAGGACTGTTTACTCTTGAAGGAATGAACAGGAAAGTCATGTGACTTGTCCAAGTTTCTATCCAAGGTCAGAGAAATTTTACCCCAAAGGAGTATATTTTATTTACACATTAGGAGACAAAATGAAGTTGTGTTTTGATTCTATCATTAATTATACTTTAAAAAATATTGGTTATAAACATTAATTCATTCCTTCATTCAATGAATATCTGAGTGCTTTTATGTGCCAGGCATTGTGCTAGGAATAGGACATAGAGTGAAATGAAAAATAGTCCTTGCTTTCAAATTGTTTATGATCTATGGCAGGGTCAACAAATGCTGACCTTCTTCTGTAAAGGGCCAGAGAGTAAATATTTTAGGCTTTGAGGGACACTTAAGATCTCTGTTGCAAATTCCTCTTTCTTCAACCAATTCTATAAAAATGCAAAACCATTCTTGAGGTCTAAACAAAAAGAGGTCATGGGTCAGATTTAACCCATGGGCCCTAGCTTACTGGCTCCTTATGTGTGGAAGAAACAAACTTTTAAAAACCACCAATTACCATACATTTATTATGATTGAAGATGTGCTTAGGATACTTGAGGAGGAGACACAGAAGAGCATTACCTAACCTCTAGGGAATCGTGACTTCCTGGAAGTGGCAATGTTGATTTGAGACCTGAAGGATGAGTAAGAGTTGGTCTGGGTTAAAGGAGGTGAGTGCTATTCAAGGCAGAGGGAACTGCATATACAGAGGCACCAAAGCTTGACAGAGTTTGGTTCACTTTAGAAACTACAGAAGGGGAAACTGAACTTTACAGAGGTTAAATAGTTTGCTCAAGATCACACAACTAGTAAGTGATGGAGCCTAAAATCTTAACCCAGGTGTGCCTGAGTATAAACCTATGCTCCTAACCACGGTATCATACTCCTGCCCTGGTACTAAAGCTATGTCTAAGATCGACTTCTTACTTTTTGCAAGTCAGCGGCTCTTTCTGGCTCATTTCTGATTCCCTTGGGGGTGAAAATGTCAAAGTTCTAGAAGGGCTTGCAAGACCTTAAAAATAAGACAGTGAATCAATAATGTTGGGTTGTCATGATTACAAGTCTAGTTCTCCCTTTTAAAAATAACCCTTCCACCCAATAAACCCTAGCATGCATTGCTCAGATTCAGAGTTTGCTTATTTCTTCCTTACAGGAAGGGGTTTTTCCCCACCTGGTAGCTAAGCCCTAGCACTGTGATAATGTAATTTCTTACCTTATTGTTATAGATTTATAATGAGATAATAGTACCCTTTGGTTTGGACTACATATGGTGATTGGTCCAAGTACTGTTCTGATCTTTATCACTCACACTGATGACCTTGGTCAAATGAGTTTACTCAGCACAGATTAAATCTGTCAATTTTTTAAATTGATTGCTTGGTGGATTTTTATTTTTCCCATGGTTTGGAAAGCTAGATTAGCCATGCAGCAACTATCCCCTTAACGTCTGCCATGCACTCTTGGAGTCAGCAAGACTAAAGATTGCAATAAGGAGGAAAAGGGAATGGGAATGGTCCAGACTTGCTGTTGCTGGCCTTCCACGGGTCAGTGGCTCTTAACCAGGCTGTGCTTTGTCACCCAGGGAGCTCTTTTCAAATACAGAATCTTGGCCCTATCCCAGACCTTCTGCAGGGCTGAAACCTGAGAATATGTATTTTTAACAAGCTCCCCAGGTTAAGAACCACTGCCTTGGGGGAATAGACAGATAGGTCCCTAATGAACTGATTGTTTTAAAAAATATATCAGACACTCTTGGTCTATGCATAGAAATTCTGCTGTTTTTTTACAGAAATAGAAAAAAACAATCCACCCTTTCCTGCATAAATGCTGTTTGAAAAAGAGAATGAGTGAGTCGTAAGGCATAAGGGGGGAGGGAATAAATTAAGTCATTTTTAATAGAGTCCCCCATTCCTCCCCCCAATCTGGTAGACAGAATACCTTGTGGTCAGAATTATCCTCCATGAGCTCCAAAAAATCGGAGTGTTATTCTTTAAAGAGATTGAGAGGTCTAAGAGAAAAGGCCTCCACATTTTTACTTTTAGGAAATCCCCCAACAAAATGACTAGCTCCCCATTCATGTATATGAAGCTCCCAATCACTTTTTTTAATGCCTCATTCTTCCATGTGAACAAAAAAAAAAATCAATGATCACCAAATATTTAAGGAAAACTTTCAACATGAAAGAATGATAAACAGATAGAAAAAAAAAATCAAGGACCCTTGAGAGAGAAAAAAAGAGGAGAGGGAAAACACCCTAATTAGTATACTAAGAGAGATTCAAGAAAACATTGCATTTATATAACAGAAATAGGATATTTGAAAATAGAGGACAAGAAAGATATCTTAAAATTTAAAAATATGATTGCTGAGATAAAATTCAAGGGAAGATTTGGAATATAGAGTTGAGGAAATATCAAAGAAAGTAGCACAAGACTAAAAGAAGGAAAATGAGATAGAAAAAAAACAACATGACACATAGAAGGAAAACACAGAAGATCCAACGTTTGACTAGTAGGAATTCAAGAGAGAACAAAGTAGAGAGAATTATCAAAGAAATAATACAAGATAATTTTTCAGAGTATATTCTTATGAAATTTCAGAATACGAAGTATAAAGATATCCTCAAAGCTTCCAGAGAGAAAAACAATAACCTACAAAGAAATGAGAATGATATTGACTTTGGACTTTTTTTTAATTGAAATAGAGTTGATTTACAATGTCATGCTAGTTTCAGGTGTACAGCACAGTGATTCAGTTTTATATATATATATGTATATATATGTACTTTTTCAGATTCTTTTCTTTTATACGTTATTACAAAATATTTAGTATAGTTCCCTGTGCTATACACTAGGTCCTTGTTGGTTATCTACCTTATATATAGTAGTGTGTATTTGTTAATCTCAACCTCCTAATTTATCCCTCCCCCCCTTTCCCCTTTGGTAACCATGAGGTTGTTTTCTGTGTCTATAAGTCTTTGGTTTTTTTAGATTCTACATATAAGCAATTTCATTGATATTTGTCTCTCTGTCTGGCTTACTTCCCTTAGTGTGATAATCTCTAGGTCCATGCATGTTGAGCAAAAGGCACTAATTCATTCTTTTTTATGGCTGAGTAATATTCCATTGTATATGTATACCACATCTTCTTTATCCATTCCTCTGTCGATGGACATTTAAGTTGCTTCTGTGTCTTAGCTATTGTGAATTGTGCTGCAATGAACATTGGGGTGCATGTATCTTTTCAAATTTTAGTAGGTAACTACAAGAAGAAACAGCCAAACAAGTAGAAGGGGTTGTCCTGGAGGGCATAAATACAGGATGTGACATGGTGGAGCAGAAGTCTGTTGCTTGGGCTTCCCTGGTGGTGCAGTGGTTGAGAGTCCACCTGCTGATGCAGGGGACACGGGTTTGAGCCCCGGTCCGGGAAGATTCCACATGCCACGGAGTGGCTGGGCCCGTGAGCCATGGCTGCTGAGCCTGAGCGTCTGGAGCCTGTGCTCTGCAACAGGAGAGGCCACAACAGTGGGAGGCCCGTGTACAGCAAAAAAAAAAAAAAAAAGAAGAAGTCTGTTGCTTTGCATCATAAGCCCTCCTGTATTCTGTTTTAACCTTGTGTGTGTATTACTTTGATAAATACTTTTGAATTATTTAAGAAATTGAACTATTGAGTTTTTTTCAGTTCTTCTCCAATAAAAATGGCCACCATGGATAATGGGATTTAGATCAGAAAAAAAATCCATTATCAAGCATTTGTTGAACACTTATTATTTGCCTAGCACCCTGCCAAGTGCTAAAGGGAGCTGCAAGAGTATTTAAGACAGTCTCTGTCCACGAGGAACTTGAAACCTAGTTGGGCAAAGCAAACCAGTATGTGAAACAATTAGAGAATGAAAATACATAGTAAAGTACTAAACTGTTAGTATGCTAAATTATGCCCATTAGAAAATCTGGCAACAGGAAGATGAAATCGGATTGGATTGAAATTAGGGAGTGCTTCGGGTGGACCTGGGGCTTGTTTCTGGCTTTAAATGATGGAAAAGATAGGAATAGGCCTAGAAGGTAAGGGTGTTAGAGGAGGGAAAGGCAACATGAACAATGACCTGGAGAAGATTTTTTTCTGATTTGTTATGTATTATTAGGAAGAAATTTTTATTCTTTCTAATATCACTAAAATGCTTTCTCTTTAAATCTCCCTAATTTAAAAAATTTCTCTGAGTGGATTATTTTTTTTCTTGCTGACAGTGCAGTAAATTTTCTGTCACTTTGTAGAATGGGAAGTGCCATTTACTAAATGAGCTTTTCGCTATTCTGTGCTCCTTTGGTGCCAAGTCTTAATAAAGACAGATGGGTTTCCCCCATCGTGCTGCTGCGTCCCATCTCAGGCTGATGAATATGAGACTGAGAGCCTGACCCTGTCATTGTCAAGTAATATAAAAAGTTTCATCCTTATTTATTGCCATACTTTAATTATTGGGGGAAAAGTATCAATTAAGAAACAAAGGATTAAAATCATTTCAACAAAACCAGGATGTCTGAGCAAATTAAAACCATCTTTTTTCTTTTCCATTTTCTCTTCCTTGGTGGGGGAGAGTGAAGGTGGTGGGGTGATTAGTGTTGTTTGGGTTAAATTTAATTAATAGGAACTCACAGCATAATGTTCCATGAAGAATTTACATGTCAAAAACCATGTGGTTATAGGGCTATCAATTCAAATATCTGGGTTCAATTCAATGGAAATTTTAGCCAAGTTATTAGACTTTACTAGTCATACTGGAAATCATTTATGGACCTGGTTGGAATTAGTACATAAGCCTTTAGAGTGGTTTCCTGAAACTAGCCCTGAAGATAAATTTTATAATATAGTCTGTGATTCCCCAAACCCTTTGAGAGAATATGCTAGTTGCTCCCCATGTGTTGTGATATAATGTGGGAACACTAGGAACACCCCTTGCCCTCAATTCACCCAAAACTATTCCTCTCTTCTTTCTACTGTGCCAAATCTAAAATACCATTCACTCATTCATTCATTACTTGGTGGTAGGATTTTGTGTCTCTAGAGACCTTCAGCTAAATTGCGTCTGCCCCCTCAGGTCAGATTTTATGGTTCCAATCAACTTCTAACACTTTAATGTGAAAAAATTTATCTGATTGCTTATGTGTGTGTGTAATGATTTTTTTTTCAGGATAAAACCCTTTTTTTAACAAGATAATACATCCTTATGATTAAAAAAGAAAATCTTAAGCAATATGTAAATATGTAAAGTGAAGTCTCTCTCCACTCTTCCCCTCACCTTTACAGAAGTAACCACTGTTTTATTTTTTTATTTTTTATTTTTTTATTTTTTTTGTGTGGTACACGGGCCTCTCACTGTTGTGGCCTCTCCCATTGCGGAGCACAGGTTCCGGACGCGCAGGCTCAGTGGCCATGGCTCACGGGCCCAGCCGCTCCGCGGCATGTGGGATCTTCCCGGACCGGGGCACAAACCCGTGTCCCCTGCATCGGCAGGCGGATTCTCAACCACTGTGCCACCAGGGAAGCCCCTAACCACTGTTTTAACAGGACAGTTTCATTTCTATATTTCTAGACTTTTTCTATGCATATGCAAATACATGTGTGTGTATGTGTGTGTGTACATGTACACACATAAGGAATAGGGTTACAAATATGTTGTTCTGCAATTTGTTGTCATTCAACCACATACTATGGACAGCCTTCCATGTCATTAGTTACATATTTACCTGTTCTTTTAAATGTCTTCCCTTTATTCCTTAATATATATCTTTATATATATATATATTTAACCAATACCCCATTGATGCACACTGGGTTGTTCAAAGTTCTGCTATTATAACACTGCAATGATTGTCCTTATATATACAGATCTCTGCACAGAAAAGTGAAATTGCTGGATTGAAGATATTCAAGCTAAAATACTTCATTGATACAGCTAATTGCCTTCCAAAATGGGGTCACCAGTTTATGTTGGGGAAGAAAAATTTTTCCTCTACACTTCTAGGTTCTTCTGGCTGGTCTGAGAATTAAATTGACATGAGACAGATCAACAGGAGAAAATCAAACAAAAATTTAATAACATGTATACATGGGAGAGACCTAGGAGAACTGAGTAACTTGCCCAAAAGGCTGAAGCCGTCACCTTAAATACCATCTTCAGCTAAAAACAAAAGAGGATGTTGGGGGGTGGGATTTAGTACTTCAGAGGGGAGGAAGGCAATTCACAGGGAGAAGGAAAAGCAAATGTTTGGTAAGCAAATGTTTGCTGGGCCCTACAGAAACAATGGGGACCCAGAGAGGAAATTTAACAGACTTTGCTGGGTTCCTCCCTATCTACCACACCTAGTTCTACTATAGTTATCTATGGTAGTATCTCCTTTCCTGAAATAGGTTCTCTATCTACATTCTTTAGGCAGTTAAGGGGAAGGTCAAAGGTTCTTCTTCCTGAGTCTTTTGGGCCTTGATTGTTTTCAGCTTGGAAATAATCTGCATGCCAAAGAGACATTTTGGGGTGACAAATTTTGTTCCCCTACATTATACTCTCACCAACATTGCATTGGCACAATCCTTTTCCACATGCTCCCTCCAGAAATGGATAGAAACTAATAATTAATGCTTTTGTTTCTGATTATAAAAGGACTACATTTCATTTGTAGATAAAGTTGGAAAACATAGAAGAGTATTCGAAGTTAAAATATTCTATATTCATATTAATCAGTAAGAATCATCCTTACATATTTGGTGTAGTTAATTTCTACTCTTCTTTGTTTTTGTATATTGATGACCTTTAAATTCAAATGAAATATGTTCTGAGACAATGACAAGTCCCCAAAGTCTTGATTACCTCTATACCATATTTCACTCACAAAACACAACTTTTACAGTGACTGCATTGCGCTCAATGAAACAGTTTTCTAATCACTCTTATTTATTTTCATATATATCATATAGTGAATTTGTTCATATCAAAGATCTACATTACATGAAATTCAAACAGCTCTAAACTTTATTTATTAAAAATTTCTATTTACTGGCTAAGCATTATCTTATGTGTTTTTAATCTTTCTGTCTACTTCCATCACTAGCAATTGCATTTGGCTTTTCATTTTAGGCTACTCAAAAAAAAAATGGAAAATAATGCCTGTTTGCTTTCATTCTATTATTCTTTTTTCTTCTATTCATTTCTTTTTGAACATTCATGTTTTCTGGTATGACACTGTAATTCTAAATTATTCTAGATTGTTCTATTCTTTCATGTATTTAGGATACATATTTTCAAAATTCCTAGGCCTGAGGTAATAATGACTATTAATGATTGCCCAAATGACCTTTCCAAATGCATGGATCATCCCTGTTATATAGTATAAAACTGGATTTTTAAACGTCAAGGGTTTTTTTTCCATTTTTAGGATTGGATCTAATATACAAATCTACTTATGTCACTTTTCTACTTTAGTTGTCTTTTCCCCCCAATTTTATTGAGAAATAATTGATACACAGCACTGTATAAGTTTAAGCTGTACAACATAATGATTTGACTTACATACATCATGAAATGATGACCACAATAGGTTCACGGAACATCCGTCATCTCATATAGGTACAATATTAAAGAAATAGAAAAAAAATTTTCTAGTTTCTACGAACTTTTAGGATTTACTCTCTAACTTTCATATATAACATATAACATAACGTACACTGTTAATTATCTTTATCATGTTGTACATTATATCCATAGTACTTATTTATCTTATAACTGGGAGTTTGTACCTTTTGACTGCCTTCATCCAATTCCCCCTCCCTCCATTCCATACCTCTGGTAGTCACAAATATGATCTCTTTTTCCATGAGTTTGTTTGTTTTTGAAGTATAATTGACCTACAACACTGTGTTAGTTCCTGGTACACAACAGTGATTTGATATTTCTATACATTTCAAAAGGATCACTGTGATAAATCTAATTGTCATCTGTCACTGTATAACAACAATGTGTATTTCATACCTGTGACTCATTTATTGTGCAACTGGAAGTTTGTGCTTTTTTTTTTTTTTTTTTTGCCACACGGCATGTGGGATCTTAGTTCCCTGACCAGGGATTAAACCCATACCCCCTGCAGTGGAAGCACAGAGTCTTAACCACTGGACTGCCAGAGAAGTCCCTGGAAGTTTGTAACCTCTTAATCTCCCTCACATATTTCTCTCCTCCTTCCAACCCCCTCCCCTCTGGCAACCACCTGTTTGGTCTCTGTATCTATGACTCTATTTCTGTTTGGTTATGTTTGTTCATTTGTTTTTTTAAGATCCACATATAAGTGAAATCATACAGTATTTTGACTTTCTCTGTCTGACATTTCACTTAGCAAAATACCCTCTAGGTCCATCCATGTTGTCATAGATGACAAGATTTCATTCTTTTTTATGGCTGAGTAATGTTCCAGTGTGTGTGTGTGTGTGTGTGTGTGTGTGTGTGTGTGTATACCACATTTTCTTTATCCTTCTATCTATTGTTGGGCACTTAGGTTGCTACCATATATTGGCTATTGTAAATAATGGTGCAGTGAACATATATGTTTTTGAATATGTGTTTTCACTTTCTTTGTGTAAATACCTAGGAGTGGAATTGCTGGATCCTATGGCATTTCTTCTTTTAATTTTTGAAGAACCTCCATACAGTTTTCCTTAGTGGCTTCGCTAATTTACATTCCCACCAACAATGCACAAAGAGTCCCTTTTATCCACATCCTTGCTGACACTTGTTATTTGCTGTCTTTTTGATGATAGCCATTCTTGTTTTAAAATATATGTATTTATTTATTTATTTACTTATTTTTGGGTGTGTCAGGTCAGTGGCAGCATGTGGCATCTTCGTTGTGATGTGCAGGCTTCTCTCTAGTTGTGGCATGCGGGCTCCAGAGTGTGTGGGCTCTGTAGTTGCGGCACATGGGCTTTATTGCCCCACGGCATGTGGGATCTTAATTCCCCAGCCAGGGATAGAACCCACAATCCCCTGCACTGGAAGGCAGATTCTTAACCACTGGACCACCAGGGAAGACCCTTGATGATAGCCATTCTGGCAGGTGTGAGGTGATATCTCACTGTGGTTTTGATTTGTGTTTCCCTGATTAGTGATGTTTGAGTATGTTTTGATGTGCTTCTTGGCCATCTGTCTTCTTTGGAAAAATGTCTATTCAGGTCCACTGGCCATTTTTTAATTGGATTGTTTGGTTTTTGATGTCAAGTTGTATGAGTTCTTTGTATATTTTGGATATTAAGCTGTTGTTGGATATATCATTTGCAAATATTTTCTCCCCTTCAGTAGGCGGCCTTTTCATTTTGTTGCTAGTTTCCTTCACTGTGCAAAAGCTTTTTAGTTTGATGTAGTCCCATTTGTTTATTTTTGCTTTTGCTTGCCTTGCTTAAGAAGACATATCTAAAAAAATGTTGCTAAGATTGATGTCAAAGAGCGTACTGCCTATGTTTTGCTCTGGAAGTTTTATGTTTTCAGGTCTTATGTTTATGTCTTTAATCCATTTGGGGTTTATTTTTGTATGTGGTGTAAGAAAGTAGTCCATTTTGATTCTTTTACATGTAGCTGTCCAGTTTTCCCAGAACCATTTTTTGAAGAGGTTGTCTTTTCCCCATGGTATACTCTTGACTCCTTTGTTGTACATTGATTGCCCATATAAGTGTGGGTTCATTTCTGTACTCTCTATTCTGTTCCATTGTCAGTTTTGGTACCAGTACCATACTGTTTTGATTATTATAGCTTTGTAGTATAGTTTGAAATCAGGGAGCATGATACCTCCTATTTTATTCTTCTTTCTTAAGATTATTTTGGGTCTTTGGGCCTATTCTGGGTCTTTTGTAGTTCCAAATATTAAAAATTTATTTATTTTATTTTTGGCTGTGTTGGGTCTTTGTTGCTGCGAGTGGGCTTTCTCTAGTTGCAATGAGCAGGCTTCTCATTGTGGTGGCTTCTCTTGTTGCAGAGCATGGGCTCTAGGCACACAGGCTTCAGTAATTGTGGCTCGCAGGCTCTAGAGCACAGGTTCAGTAGTTGTAGTGCACAGGCTTAGTTGCTCCATGGCATGTGGGATCTCCCTGGACCAGGGCTCAAACCCGTGTCCCCTGCATTGGCAGGTGGATTCTTAACCACTGCACCACCAGGGGAGCCCTCCATATAAATTTGAGAATTATTTGTTCTATTTCTGTGAAAGATGCTATTGGTATTTTGATAGGAATTCCCTCGGACCTATAGATTGCTCTGGGTAATATACTGATTTTAATAATATTAATTCTTACTGTATTCTTTCAGGTATTTAGGATACATTTTTCAAAATTCCTAGGCCTGAGGTAATAATGACTATTAATAATTGCCCTAATGACCTTTCCAAATGTGTGTATCACCCCTGTGTTATCCAATACAAAATTGGATTTTTAAATGCCAAATTACTTTCTTTTCATTTTTAGGATTGGATCTAATATGCAAATCCGGTCATGTCACTTTTCTACTTTCATTGCCTTTTTTTTTTTCGGTATGCAGGCCTCCCACTGTTGCGGCCTCTCCCCTTGCGGATCACAGGCTCCAGACGCGCAGGCTCAGCGGCCATGGCCCACGGGCCCAGCCGCTCTGCGGCATGTGGGATCTTCCCAGACCAGGGCACGAACCCGTGTCCCCTGCATCGGCAGGCGGACTCTCACCCACTGCGCCACCAGGGAAGCCCTCATTGCCTTTTTAAAAACAAACTTTCACAAAAATGGTATCATACTGAACATATTATTGTACAGTATACTTTGATTTTTAATTTAATAATTCTTTGTAGTAATCTTTTCTATTCAATACATAGAGATTTATCTCATTCTTTTCAATAGCTAGACAATATTCTACAAAATGGCATCCCTTAATTTACTCAACCATTACCCTACTGATGAACATTTAGGGTTTTTGTTTTTATTTTAGTTTTTTGCTTACTATAAACCATATTCCTTGGGTCAACAACTTGTTTCAGTTTACTTGGGAATTTCCTAGATTTAACACTGAAGTCCCATGTGTCAGGAAACTCCTCAGCAATGGGCAAACTGGGAAAGTTGATCACTCCACTCTTACATCTTCCTACATCTATTCTTACCTACTGGCATTTTGTTTGTGCCACATACTTTCCCAGAACTGGGATTTTCAGGTCATCTCATTGCTTTTATACATTACACTTTGTAGGAAGTCGTATTGGAATGGGACCTAGGTAATTTTTCAAGTAGGGAATGTGGAGAACAAGTCATAGAGTATGGCTCTGGTCCATATTAGAAGCCATAATAAAAATCTTTTAGCATTAGGCCATTTGAGTGGGGGAAGAGAAGATTAAAGAAAGGTCATGAAGATTGCTGAGTGGATAAAGGAAAATGCAGAAGGACCCAAAAAACAAATTTTGCCTAGAGTAAGTACTGCTATGTAGAACCACTAGTTTAAGGACATAGCAGTGAATTAAGAATCTGGAGACCTGTCTTTTTTTTTTTTTTTTTTTTTTTTTTTGCGTTACGCGGGCTTCTCACTGTTGTGGTCTCTCCCGTTGCGGAGCGCAGGCTCCAGACGCGCAGGCGCAGCCGCCGTGGCTCACAGGCCCAGCCGCTCCACGGCATGTGGGATCTTCCCGGTCCGGGGCACGAACCCGTGTCCCCTGCATCGGCAGGCGGGTTCTCAACCACTGCGCCATCAGGGATGCCCAGACCTGTCTTATTTAATAGCTTTGCATCTCAATTTTTTCATTCAAATAGGAAGAACTAGACATTCACCTTTTTCTCATATCCTAGAGGTGTTAGACGGCTAAATTCCAGTGTTTATAAAAGTACTTTGAGGTACTTAAGCTATTAAAAAGATTATAAAAATATGAAATACTTGTCCTGGTAATCCACAGATGTCTTATTGCCTTGTTCACAGATGCTGGGTTATATTAGCATCTCTTAATTAATATTGAGCAAACAAGGTTTCAGTAGGCCTATTTAATAGGTACATGTACAGCTTCTTTTGCCATCGGAGGTAATGCATTTCAGAGAGAAGATTCTCAATATTATTTGCCTTATGCTTTAAGTCAGGCAACAATTAAGGAAGCAAGAACATCTGCCTTCCAGGACCTGGTACTCATCTGTCAATTCTAAAATAGTTTCAAGACAATTTGTTAGGTAGTGCTGGCTGAATGATTGGTTTTCCTGTGATAATTGCCAATGTATTTCCTGTAAGGCCTGAAGACGGAGAGGCAGAGGGTTAGGAAATAACATTCTAGGGCTATTCTTTATAATCTTCTTAGATCAACTCTTCAGGAATTCTCAGCTTTAGAACACCAGAAAAGAACAGCAACTAATCTACCAAACTGTTGTGGAATAACCAAAGCCTGAGAAGCTGCATTTGAGCTACCCATTTAAGAGAGGCAGAACTGTAAAAGGCCTTGCAAACTGAATCCCAAGCCATACAATAGTCTCTATGGGAAGTGGTCAGATGACCTAGTAAAAGCAGAGATTCAGAGACCCTGGATTTAGGATCTGTTTCTGCTGAGTGGCTATGAGACCTCAACCACAGAACACCAGTTTCTCATCTGTTAGATGTGGTTAGTAATACCTGTTTTACCTGGAGAGGCGGTACAAGGTAGCCGTTAAGAGTGCAAGACATAAATCTAAATAATAAAAGAAACAAATGAATATAACAAAACAGAAACAGACTCACAGATACAGAGAACAAACCAGTGGTTACCAGTGGGGAGAGGGGTGAGAGGAGGGGCAAGATAGGGGAAGGGGATTAAGAGGTACAAACTACTAGGTATAAAATAAGATAAAAGGATGTAATGTACAACACAGGGAATATAGCCAATATTTCATAATAACTTTAAATAGTATAATCTATAAAAATATTCAATCACTATGTTGTACACCTGAAACTAATATTGTAAATCAACTATACTTGAATTAAAAAAAAAGAATGCAGACCACAGAACCAAAGTGCTTGGTTGGAATCTTGGCTTATTTGCCACTTATATGCTATGTGACCTTGGGCAAGTAACTTAACTTTCTGAACCACAGTCTCTTATTCTGTCAAATGGAGTTAACAATGACATTGGCTCCCAAGGGTTGTTGGAGGATTATTATAATTCATGTGAAGTGCTTAGAACTATGTCTCACACATTTTACCATCAACATTTACCAAATGTCAGCTGCTATCACATATGATGCTTAAAATCTTAGGCTCAACTCAAGATCTAGCCAGATTGCACCCAAATCCTGGCTCTGCCCATAAATAACCTTGTAAAATTACTTAACCTCTTAGACCCTCAGTATTTTCCTCTACAAAATGGGAAGAGTAGTGTAACAACCTCAGACGGTTATTGCAGGTATTACATAAAGCATTGCATGTAAAGAGCTTAGAACAATGCCTGGTACGTAGTTAGTATTTAATAATTATTATTTTTCTCCAAGAGTCTTGATGTTGGCCACACTTATTATATTAAGAGCGTTCCTTTTTCTGGCTTTACCCATCCCTACCCTTTGGTGTTTGCCATCTTCTATGGCCCGTCTTCATCATTGTTTTTTTCCTTTTTCTTTTTCTTTATCAAAACCAGCTTTCAGGACATTTTTAAATGCTGCATAAATGTTTAGCTGTCCTTGAGGCTTTGCAATTTAGCTGAACTGTAAGCTGGAACTATAGGGAATTTCAGATTTCAGACTGAGGTTGAGCGAAGACTGTGGGCCTTTTTGGGAGGAAGTTAACATGACAGGTCCTCTTTAGTATTCCATAGTTATTATGAGAAAAACGTGAGCTATTAGTACATGCAAAAATCCAGAAATATTGTGCACATACCAAATGTCCAACAGAAGGGACTGCCTGTTACCTGCAGCTTTTCTTGACAACTCACAGATTACAGACAATATTAAATGAATGCTTCCTGTGTGCTGAGCTCTGCATTTTCTCAGTTATGCATTACACCAATCCTATGTGGTAGGCATTAACTTCATTTTACATTTTAAAAAATAGGTATGTACTTCAAGAAGTTTAATTGATTTATCTCAAGTTCACATAGCTCAT
The DNA here is from genome assembly GCF_026419965.1 of Kogia breviceps. Taxonomy (NCBI): domain Eukaryota; kingdom Metazoa; phylum Chordata; class Mammalia; order Artiodactyla; family Physeteridae; genus Kogia; species Kogia breviceps. The sequence continues at coordinate 34,621,544 of NC_081330.1, forward strand.
AAATGATGGAGCCAGGAATTAGCAAATTTCAAATCCCCTGATCTTCCACAGTTAAACAAGTTTTATTCTCAGAACACAGTGTCACAGAGTACGAATCACTCTGGGGATTCAGAGGTCTGTCTGGTAGCCTGGCAGAAGAAGCAGAGAGACTGCTGAGCATTTTTCTTATTACTACATCTCCCTGGCCAATCTCTTGCCCTATCCAGCCAAAAGGACTGCAGTGGTGAATACCCTGTTATTCATTTTGAAATGTATGTTCCCAGAGTCCCAACTGGGCCCAGATGGTAGACTAAACTGTGATCCAAGGTGCTGATTTTAGAGGTTAGGTATTTGCACAGATGTGTCTGCAATAACGAAAGAAGGAAACCCAACTGACGATTGAGTAGATTGTTCCTCCCTTGGGTCCTACGAGACGAGAATAAGAGCCAGATCAGCATAGTGCTCCTCCCAACAACTGTGTGTTGGAAATATGTGGCTACTTATCTAACTTCACCTCTGGGATTGAGGCTAGACACCAGTTTATTGTGAAACTGGCTGATAAGATGGGTAAAGTTATGCTTCGTACGTTAAAAATAATTCCTTTCTATGGAGACAGTAAGAACAGATGTCGAGGCATAGGTAATAGACATAGACATAGCTTTTGCTGGTTGTTGGCTCCTGTTTTCCAAAGAGTACAGTCGAGACTTTCCCTAATACTTGCTGCAGGTTGGATTCTAGGGGTATGTCTTCAGGAGAGCTTGCTGTTCTTGCAGTATAAACATTCCTCAGGATGGAGTTTATGATGTTCTTCTGTTAAATGTAACACTGGTTCATAGGGGATTATGTCTTGGGAGGGCTTTGTGACTTCCTTGCAGTGCATACTTTATCAGTGGTGAATAAAAAAGAATGACTATTTACCTTTTCCCCAAATAATATCATGGGATGAGGACCACTCTGAACCAAAAGCCATAGGGACTGAGAGATTCCATGTCATGAACAAAGGTTAACTAACATCTGCTCCCAGACCTCAAGTTGTTTGCAATCTAGTCGAAGAGACAAACATGTCAGTATATTTAATACAAAGCAGAACGAAGTGCATGCTAGGCAGACTTATCAGTGCTAAGTAAAGTGACTTGAAAGTATGGAGGAAGGTTAAGTTAGTTCTGCATGAGGACACTAGGGAAAGCTTCCCAGAAGAGTTAGCCCTTGACCTGGGCCTTGAAAAATGAGTTGAGTTTTGATAAAGAAGATGCAAGGAAGGATATTCCAGGCTGAGGGAATTCTGTGGTCAAAGACACAATATGTGAAAGCAAATGCCATTTTAAATTTTTTTCCCCTTGACAGTAGTGAGTTATACAGCTGTGTAGCCCAAGCACATAGTGTGTGCAGCCACCTTTGGAGGCTGGTGAGTCTGAGTCCAGAAGTAGGGGCTGAGCACTGAACTTCAGTGACACTCATCACTCTATACCTGGACTTTGTTTTGGAGGCTAAGGGGGAAGAAGGTGATGGAGTAGTTGACAGCCCTTCTGTTATGGACTGAATGTGTCCCCTCAAAATTCATATGTTGAAATCCTAATCCCCCAGTGTGATGGTTTTTGGAGGTGGGGCCTTTGGAAGATAATTAGTTCATGAGGGTGCAGCACTCATGAATGCGATTAGTGAGTGACCTTATAAGAAGAAATATGAGAGTTTCCTTCCTGTCTCTGCTCTCCACCATGTGAGGATACAATGAAAAGTCATATTTTGTTATAGCAGCCTGAGCTAAGATATATTCTGTTCCCAGGACTGGCCCTTATACTTGGAAAAGTTGAGGATTAGGGAGCCAGCAGGCATCCTATGGAGCATAGTACAGTTTTGCCATCAAATACTCTTGATTATGTAGGGAATCACTAGTAAATTGAATATTTAAATAGCTATAAAATTGAATTTGGTCTCATTATTTCAAACTCCTTACTTGACTCTTCCTGTAACTTCTTAAAAGAAAAATGCATTTGTCTTTTGTTTATACTGCATCCTCCTACACCTTTCAAGTGAAGGTAATAAGATCAAATGGTGGCCCAGAGGAGAAACAAGGATTCTGAAAAATCACAAAAATGTGTATGATGATTTGCTGGTGCATCAAAGGGGATAAGTGTAGCATCCAACACACACCCGTGTCAGACCAGAAGCATGGCCCAATAGTGTATCTCTGATTGCCCTCCAAAGAGTTTAGGAAATGATGATGTTTCCTGAACTTGGGTTATTTGAAAGATCCTTTAAATATGGATTCCTGGTATAAAAATCAATGTTAGATTTGTCAATAAAGGTAAAATGTTCTTTAGGAAGATTGACTGCATTCATTAGTGCCAAGCATTAATACCTAAGTATTACAGAGTATTACTTGTAAAGTGAGTATTTGAATGAAGGGGCTACCTATTTACAGCAGTGTAGTAGTAGTCTGGATTAAATGTATGTTAAATTTATAGACAGATTTATACATTGTTTTTTGAACATGGTAATATAATTTGACTGATTTGTTATTTTTTTAATTTTATTTTTATTTTTATTTTTTGCGGTACGCGGGCCTCTCACTGTTGTGGCCTCTCCCGTTGCGGAGCGCAGGCTCCGGATGCGCAGGCTCAGCGGCCATGGCTCACGGGCCCAGCCACTCCGCGGCATGTGGGATCTTCCCAGACTGGGGCAAGAACCCGTGTCCCTTGCATCGGCAGGCGGACTCTCAACCACTGCGCCACCAGGGAAGCCCCCAATGACTGATTCTTTATGGTCAAAAAAGTAATGAATGAGAGTTTTGACAATTTCACATGAAAATCGTCACAGTGGAGTTCTATCTTATTCAGGAGTTGGATTCTTAATTCAGTAGATAAGGCAGAAATCACTGTGACACTATTAATTGCCTACCTAATATCTACTTTCTTCTTCCTCCTTAGTGACAGAGATTTTTCCTGGATAGTATAGTAATATGCTCATCTGAAATTACATTTCTCAGCTTCCATTTCAGCTAGGGATGATTAATGAGACCTAAAGTGGACCTTATTAGGAGGGGCTTGCAGGAAAACAATTTAAGATTGGACAGACTGCTGGTGAGTCCCATATTGCCGTCTCTACCTCTCATATTTCCTGCCTGGGATGTGAACTTGATGTCTGGAGCTCTAGTAGCCATTTTGAACCTTGAAGTAACCTTAAGGATGGAACAGCACTAAGGATGGTAGAGCAGAAATAGGAGCCTGAGTTCCTGCTGACACTTAAGGCCATTATATCATCCCTGCACTGCCTGTCTCTAGACTACTTTCATATGAGTGGGTAATTTCTTGTTTTTTAAAATTCTATAGTTTCTCTGTTATTAGTAGCTGAATGCACTTCCTGATACAATTTTCTATAATCCAAATCACCTTAAAAAAAACAACCTGGGAAGGCACCGTGTTAGAGACCAACATATCTTTCAACAAGACAATTTTGCCTCCAGCGCTGGAACACATTACTATTCCTATGGTTGAGCACTGGATTTACACATAATGTTGTGAAATTTTCACACTATAGAAGTCACATGATATTTAAAAAGAAACGAGAGAGTCACATTTTCCATATCCCATTCACTCGGTATGCAGGCTCATTGAATGAGGTGGGATATGTTGCCAGAATTAGCAAATAACAACAAATAGAAGCCAAGTTAAATTTGAATATTAGATAAAGAACCAATATACATTTTAGTATAAGTATATTCTATGTAATAATTATACTACAAATTTTGTTTTTTATCTGAAATTCAAATTTAACTCAGTGTCCTATATTTTATTTGACAACTCTAGATGGGGGACAGAATTACTAATACTATTTAAATGATCATTCTTCTTTCCCTATTTATTTCTGCTAGTTCTTTCTTTTTCCTTCTTTTCTTTTCCTATCATACAGTTGAATTTATTTAAGTTAAAGATGTATCTAAGACTCAGTCAATTAAGTTCCAGTGCTGATGAAGGGGAAAATGACAAGAATGACACAAATTTTAAAACAAGGCAAAATTAAGCAATGCATTTTTTAAGAGAAGTATACATAGTTGTCAAAATTATAAACAATAGCAAGGAAATAATTAACATAAGATCCAGGATTGTGGTCACCCCTGAGGGTGGAGAGGTACTATAGAAGGTACACTAAGGGCTTCTAAGGTATTGGTAATTTACTATATTTTAACCTGCATGGTAGATACAGGAGTGGTTACTTTATTTTTTTATTATTAATCCTTAAACTGTAGGCATGTTTAATCTCTTTGGTGTGAATAATGCATTTCACAATAAAAATGAAAAACAATGCCTTTATAACCCAAATTTATCATATCCTAAAATTATTCCCTGTTTGTAGACTATCTGCCCAAGTTCAGCCTTTATGACACATTTTTTTCTAACTCAATGAAAATGAAAGTTTTTAATTATATTCACTGCCATTTAATGTTGAAATCAAACTTTTGTTTTCTTGTTCAGGTGTGTTTGCCAATTTGCAGATGGGCCAGTTTCTATAAATAGATGTTCTTGTTTTACATAAAGCATAGATATAAATTGGCTAATTGTGCCTTATATTTTAACACATAATAGCTGTGTGACAGGTACCAACTGGATAGATGCCATTTGTTAAGTGGCTGTGATATATACCAATCTCTGCTGCTGAATCAGAGGTGGCCTATGCAAAATTGCATTTGCACCATTCAACTTTGAAATTGGCCGTAAGGCACAGGCTCCTACGGAAGTAATATGTCAAACTTCAGATATTACATTACATTTTTGGGAAAACATGAAGAGTGTCCAACAGACACTCCTAGTAGATCAAGTCCTTGATTTGATATTTTAGTAGGATTAGATACAATGCCCTTTGCTGTGTGCTGAGGCAGTAGGAAGCATACTGTAGGAGCATAATAATGATACCTTGTACATGCGCAAATCGTTTGTTCAAAACTCCAGTTTGCGCTTCAATAAATATGAAGGGTTTAACTAAGTGATGCTAGTATGTTTTGATTCCATATTTTCCATTTGTCAAAGCATCTTTACATGCATTATTCCATTTGATTTCCCAACAACTTTCTGAGGTAGTTAAGGCAAAATATTGCTATCCTCAGTTTAAAGCTGAGGAAACTAAGGCATGCAACTCCAAGGCATGGACTCCAAGGCATGCAATTCATTTTAAGCAAATGGACCAGTGGGATAGACTAGGGATCTCAGACACAGACCAACACTTATATTGAAAGTGTTATAGAACACCTGATGTATAACAGAAGTACAATAGCATTACAGAACAGTGGGGCAAGCTTGGACTATTTAATAAATAGTGCTGAAATAAATAATTACCCATATGGAAAAACTAAAATTGGATCCCTACTTCACACTATATACAACAATCAATTCTAGATGGTTTAGGGGCTTACAAAAGACAAAATTTTAGAATAAAATACAGAAGAATGTTTTTGTGACCTTGTAGCAGGGAAGGATTTCTTCAACAGGACAAAAGGTTTACACCATGAAAAGGAAAATATTAAGTTTGACCGCATTAAAGTATAATTATAAAATAAAACCCAAGTGGACAGATTAAGAAATCAAGGCTTGGGCTTCCCTGGTGGCGCAGTGGTTGAGAATCCGCCTGCCGATGCAGGGGACATGGGTTCGTGCCCCAGTCTGGGAAGATCCCACATGCCGCGGAGCGGCTGGGCCCGTGAGCCATGGCCTCTGAGCCTGCGCGTCCGGAGCCTGTGCCCCGCAACGGGAGAGGCCACAACAGTGAGGCCCGCGTACCACAAAAAAAAAAAAAAAAAAAAAGAAATCAAGGCTTAAGTATATTATTTGAATTTTAAAGTTCACTTATGAAAAAGCTAAAACTAAAGACTATAACAATTTCAAGGGAGAGAGAAGGGGAGGTAGAATTAATGAATTAGGGTCTTGGCTGCATCTTGTCTCGAGAGAAAACAAAGGAGCCAAATTCATCATCTTTCCTCGTGGGTAGCCTCAAAATATACAAATTACAGTTAAGAAACCAAAAACTAGATTAATGGAATTAATCTCAAAAGTCCCAAACATAGAAAAGTCAAAGGTCTGAAGGAATATGTCTTGGAGCAAGGGGCAGGCAGGGAACATTTTACTTTTTATTTTGTACTATTCTGAACTTCTTGAATTTGTATTTCATGTTTATATATTTCCTATATAATAAAAAATACCTTAATTCAATAAAGAGGACAAATGTGACTAGGTTGGAGGCTTTGAACTCATGTTCTAACCAGAACTTCCTATGTTATACAAGATGATCAAGTTGGCAGGTCAGATATTAAGCATTGCATCTGTTAAGTCTGGACAGTTCATTACATTTTTGAAATAAGGCAGAACCAGGTTGGAAAGTGTTTAAATCCTCTCAAGTCTTCTCTGTTTACATGATTCATAGGGAACAGATGGCCCAGCTGTCTGTATTTAAGAGAAGTGGGTGGTTCCTGGTTTGCAATCAATGAAGCAATAACTACAACTATTTTAAGTAAACTGGACCCCATAAAATGTTTTAATTTGTGAATGAGATGGAGGCACAAAGAGAAGGTAGGCTGATTGGAGTCTAATCTGCAACATATTCAGGAAAGGGTCTTGAAAACTGAAGCAGCTAAAAACCTCACTAACCCTCCCTCTCCAATATGCTGGGGAAAGGAACTTTGTCCTTGAGTGCTCTCAGACACACGACCCAACCAATGTAACAGTGTGGCTGTCATTTTGTTCAAAATCCCCATATTCCTTTCTCATCAAGGCCCGGGAAACATTACTGCTGCTTAGAATTGGCTGACCTTGAGAGCTGGGGAGAAGAGAGATCTTTATTTCTACCTCCCAATACCCTTAGCATGTTGAAATGTTATTATTTGAATACTCTTAACCCACTCCCTTCTGAGAACGCCTCTTCGTGCCTTCTCTCAAATTCCTGTTGAATAAATGTGGAAAAGGAAGGAGTTGCAAGGATTAAGGGCAATGATGAAAATAAATCTTGCTCACTTTGTGGGGCTCTGGAACATATAAATACATTCATACCTTTTTTTTTTTTTTTTTTTTTTTTTTTTTGCGGTACGCAGGCCTCTCACTGTTGTGGCCTCCTGTTGGGGGCACAGGCTCCGGACGCGCAGGCTCAGCGGCCATGGCTCACGGGCCTAGCCGCTCCGCAGCATGTGGGATCCTCCCAGACCAGGGCACGAACCTGCATCCGCTGCATCGGCAGGCAGACTCTCAACCACTGCGCCACCAGGGAAGCCCCATACCATTCTTAAGGCGCTTTTTATTTATTGAGTATTTAAAATGTCTTATCAACATGCCAATAGCATTTTAAAAGGGCAGGTTCTCAGCTGGTAATGTGTGCTTAATGGCCCAGTTTGTTCAATATGGAGCTGCATGTTTCAGCTGTGTCTATATGACTGCAGCAGATTTGTTCACTTCAATTGACCACATCTTGGTAGGATGGTCAGCATTCAGCTGGATGGGGAATTGCGAGGGATGGAATTACAAAAGCCATCTACTTTTTCTGGGCTTTCCGCCTTAGACTGACCTTGGGATATTGCAGAAAGACCTCCTTTACAGGGGAGAGCATCTCTTCCCAATCGCAAAGATCTTAGTCCATGAACTATAGATGTGGAGGAGGCCTGACTGCTGGATAACATTTAAACTTCCTAGCCTGTCACTTCCTGCTGCTTCTTCCATATACCCTGTACTCAAGCCACATTGGACTATTAGTGGCTCTCAGTGAGCCTGTTACCACCTTCTTAGAGGGTGTTTGGGAATGTGTTGTATTGATTTTGGTTGTCAGAGCATGGAGGACTCAACTGGCATTTATGGGTGGGAACTGGAGAGGTTAACTTGTAATGTACAGCATAGAATTGTCCCACTCAATGGAGCGCTCCATTGAGACACACTGGACCAGTTTGCAAGAAGGTAACTTAAAAAAAAAATAACTTTACTCACATATAATTCATACACTATATATATAATTCACCCATTTGAAGTGTATAATTCAGTGGATTTTAGTAAGGGCCTTGCTTTTTTATACCTCCATATCTCTGCTTAACTTCTGCCTATTATCTTTCTGACTACAATCTCCTTTCCTCTCTTGTCCACCTGGATATATAAGACTAATTCTAAAATCCCCAGCTTAAATGACATCTTTGATGCTTTTTCAGGTTACCCAAAAAGACTTTGCTTCTGTAAGGCAGGAACTGGCAAACTTTTTCTGTAAAGGGCCAGGTAGGAAATATTTTTGGCTTTGCAGATCATGGTCTCTATTGCAGCAAATCTGCCATTATAGCACAAAACTATTCATAAACAATAAGTAAATGAAGGGGTGTGACTATGTGCCAATAAAACTTTATTCACAAAAACTGGTGGCTAGCAGTTTTGCAAACCTCTTCACCAAATCACTTTGTTCATACTTTGGTTACATCACTCAACACACTGTAATGTATTTAGTAGTATATATGTTTGCCTCCTCCGTGAGACATGAATACCTTTTTCATTGTGGTAGCTGCAATTATTAATACAGTGCCTGGAACATAGTAGGTGATCAATCCAAACTGGTTGATTGGATGAATACTGTTGCAGAAAGGACTGGGAGCAGTATTTCTAGCTTGCTACCAAAATAACCAAACCTTTTGGCTGTCTCTAATGCAATTCACCTTGTATGAAAACTTATCCTTTGTAGCAAATCGTAGCTTTTGGCATCAAATCTTAAGTCCCTTGATTTGGCCAGTTCTGGAGAAATTTTATACTACTAGATCATAGAAACAAATCACAATCAGGATACTTAACTGCCTGACACATAGAAGCCATTGAATGTCTCTAAGCAGGGCTTGCACCCTTCAACTGACTACTGAACCCCCCATTCAAAATTGTCTTGATATTTTACAGTTTCACACTTCTGCATGACCTGCCTTGCCACTAGTGGAGGTTAAATTTGTGATTCCCTACTTAGAATGGGGAACCACTGAAGTAGTGATGGCAAATAGGCACTTTTACAAAATATTTCTAATGGCACTGGGAAGAGTGAAGAGGAAGATGGAGGTAAGAACATCAGTCAGAATGCTATTTCAGTGATTCAAACAAGAGACAATAAGGAGTCCATCAACTGATGAATGGATAAACAAAATGTGGTATATCCATACAATGGCATACTATTCAGTCATAAAAAAAGAATGAAGCACTAATTCATGCTATAACACGGAAGAGCATTGAAAAAAGTATGCTAAGAAGTCAGTCATAAAAGACCACATATTATATGATGCCATTTATATGAAATGTCCAGAATGGGCAAATTCATAAAGACAGAATGTAGATTAGTGGTAGACAGGTCTTTGGGGAGGGGGGAATAGGGAGTGACTGCTAATGGGTATGGAGTTTCTTTTGGGGTTGATGAAAACATTCTAAAATTAAATTGTGAGGATGGTTGTAGAACTCTATGAATATATTAAAAATCATTGTATTGTGTACTATTTATTTTAAAAAAATTTTGGGGGGCCTTACTGCATGACATGTGAGATCTTAGTTCAAAAGACACTCAGAGGGCTTCCCTGGTGGCGCAGTGGTTGAGAGTCCACCTGCCAATGCAGGAGACGTGGGCTCAAGCCCTGGTCTGGGAAGATCCCACATGCTGCGGAGCGGCTAGGCCCGTGAGCCATGGCCACTGAGCCTGCGCGTCCGGAGCCTGTGCTCCACAACAGGAGGCCACAACAGTGAGAGGCCCGCGTACCGCAAAAAAAAAAAGAAGGAAAAAAAGACACACTTCACATGTAAATGAAGCAGATTTAATTAAGGTGAAGGTACTCTGAAATAGTCAGAGTATACCTATAAGTAAAGCAGTAAGAGTAATTGGCATATAGTAAGTACTTGAGATATATTAACTGTAAATATTTTTACTCTCTCCTATACCTGGGGTTTTCTCTAGAACTTTCCGGATTTGGTGCTCTTTTCCATCTTTATCATGTCAAGTGTGTTAGAGCATTAAACTTCAAATTAGGAAACTTGAATTTTAGATCTTGATTTACCACATGCTATGTGACTTTGGGCAAGTTGATTTACTTCCCTGAACCTTAATTTCCTCATCAGTAGATTCAGGGAGTTGACTAGAACTGTGTTTTTCAACTTGTGCTATGCAGCTGCTTCAAGGTCCAAAGAGATGGAGGAGGTGTTTCTTTTTTCTTGCTCTACCGGGTTCTACTGATATTTGTTTTATATATTGGAATTCTGAACAAAAGTTTGCTTGGAGAAAGAGTTCTGTGGAGCAACTAGCTACTCTAAATAAGGTCAAGTCATCTAGTTTACAAGAAAGAGGTCTATATCAGAGTCCTGAGAAAAATTATGCATAGCTCATTAATGTGATGAAGTGAAGAGCATGTCCTTTGGAGCCATGGACCTGGCTTTGAATCTTAGCTCCGCACATCTCTAGCTGTGTGAGCTTGGCCATTCACTGTACTTTTATGAGCTTCAGTTTCCTAATCTATAAAATGGAGGTATAATACAAACCTCAATAGAGTTGTTGTAAAGGTAGAATTAGTCCAGATGAGGCTAACACACTGGTCTGCAACCTTGGCTATGCCTCAAAAAGCACCTGGAAACCTTTTTTTAAAAAAATGTGAATATTTATGCCACATTTCCAGAGACTCTTATTCAGTAGCTCTGGGGTGGGACTGGGCCATCTAGATTTTTTTTTAAATCCCTTTAGTAATTCTGATTCACAATCATGATTGAGAACCACTTGGGAAGGTATTCTGGGCATGTTAAACAACAGGATAGGTGTCAATGAAGAGATAAAAATAGCAATTATTAATAAACAATAGATATAACTGCTCCTGTTAAAGATATTAAACAGCTAAATCCATCAGCATTAAAGACCTTTTCAATGTTTTCAGACAGCCTGCTTTGGAAGTTTTCTTTCAGCTCATTAACTTTCCCTTTCTCTTGGGTCTTGTTTGGCTGTTCTGTCATTCAGAGTGATGGTGATACTTAAGAGTAGGTATAGTTACCACCTCTGCAAACTGCATAGTGTGTCTTTGTGGAGGGGAGGGAGGAGAATGGTGCTGAGGATGATGGGATGGAAACCCTAAGGGAAAAAGCTTAGAATAAGGAGTGTGTTTCCAAAAGCTCCAGCAGAGCCATGCATCTGCAAATCAGTTACACGCCAGCCAGGTGGAACTTCACTGCAGAATCTTTCGCTGCAGAATCTGTTGTCTGCAGTGGGTTTGCTTGTGAATCAAGGCATGTCCATCTCACAACTGTGTGTGTTGACCCAATGCTGAATCTCACCAACTGTGAAATTGACAGGGCAAGAAAGACACTGTCTACTCAGTTGGCTGAGGCTGACCTGTATCAAGGGGCTCTCTCTCTCTTTCCTCATTAATTTGTTTAGAGCATCCCAAATTTTAAACTCCATCTTAATGCTTATCTTCTCATTAATCTCTTACCTACTGTCCTCTCAGCAAAGAAACACCAAGACAGAGCAATCATTAGTCTTCGTCAGACTGCTCTGTAGGTGTAACACTGAGAGAAGAGGCTTCCTCAGAGGACATATCAACTGGGAGGTTTTACAGAGGCTCAATAGACAACTTCCAAAGCTCTGATTCTCACTTTTATTTAAAATCTAATGCTTCAAGGCCTTATGCTTCCTTTTCTAAAAATTTATTTATTTATGGCTGTGTTGGGTCTTTGTTGCTGCATGAAGGCTATCTCTAGTTGCTGTGTGAGGGCTTCTCATTGCAGTGGCTTCTCTTGTTGTGGAGCACAGGTTCTAGGTGTGCTGGCTTCAGTAGTTGTGGCATGCGGGCTCAGTAGTTGTGGCTTGCGGGCTCTAGAGTGCAGGCTCAGTAGTTGTGGCACACGGGCTTAGTTGCTCCTTGGCATGTGGGATCTTTGTGGACCATGGCTCGAACCTGTGTCCCCTGCATTGGCAGGCGGATTCTTAACCACTGTGCCACCAGGGAAGTCCCAAGGCCTCATGCTTCTGAGTAGGTGGGATTTTGAAGCTGTGACAATATTCCCTGTCATGGATGACTTTACATTTAGTATGTAGCCAAGGCAGTAAGGGCAAAGTAGTGTATGATCTGAAGGGCACCAAGAAGCTTCCCTCTTTTCCCAAACCTTCCTTCCAAAAAAATTCATCACATCACTTAGTTTAAATTTTTCCTGGATCAGAAATTAATTTAAATGAATCTGTTCTTCTTTTAAAATGCAGAGTCCTGAGATCATTCAAGAGCTTTCAGTCATCCCTACCTTAGCTTGAATTAATGCAATCAGGTTGCTTCACACCAGTGTTGGATCTGCACTATGAAGACCAGGAATTTTAATGATAATCAGGGAGAATGGGAGCCTAGTTTGTAAACATGGGGGATGGAAGAACTTTTTGGTGGAGAGGAATGAAACAGTGGCCAACCAGAGAAGGGAATTTGGGAGAGGAGAACAACGGGGTTGAGTGTACAATCCTAGGTTTCAAAAGAAACGAATACACTTCTTTTCAGGTTCACATTAAACTCTCACCAGTACTTACTAGCCTTTGGCTCCATAAACTATTTTTAATTATTGTCAGCAGCAGAGGAAATCATTTTCATCAGAATGTCTCAAATATTCATAAAAGCATCAGAGCCTTCCTCTAAGTTTGGACTACAAGGCTTCTGATAGTTTTCATTGCCTTTGACTTTTACCCACTCTTCTGCTTCTACATGGCTGTGCCTACATCCAATACCCAGTTTACTCTGCTTAGCAACACTTTGCTGGCACAAGGGATCTGTTGCTGTTTGGCTTTTTCTCCTGTGGCCTTTTTTTTTTTTTTTTTTTTTTTTTTTTTTTTTTTTTTTGCGGTATGCGGGCCTCTCACTGCTGTGGCCTCTCCCGTTGCGGAGCACAGGCTCCGGACGCACAGGCCCAGCGGCCATGGCTCACGGGCTTAGTTGCTCCGCGGCATGTGGGATCTTCCCGGACCAGGGCACGAACCCGTGTCTCCTGCATCGGCAGGCGGATTCTCAACCACTGCGCCACCAGGGAAGCCCCCGTGGCTTTTTTTAAAAAAATTATTTGTTTATTTATTTTTGGCTGTGTTGGGTCTTCGTTGCTGCGCGCAGGCTTTTCTCTAGTTGTGGCGAGCGGGGGCTACTCTTTGTTGTGGAGCACGGGCTCTAGGCACGGGGGCTTCAGTAGTTGTGGCACATGCGCTCAGTAGTTGTGGCATACGGGCTTAGTTGCCCCGTGGCATGTGGGATCTCCTGGACCAGGGCTCGAACCCGTGTCCCCTGCATTGGCAGGCGGATTCCTAACCACTGCGCCACCAGGGAAGCCCTCTCCCATGCCCTTTTGTTTCTTAGGTTTTCCATGCTGGGGAATGAGCGATTTGAGGAGGGAAGATTTCTCATTTAGGGCTTTATCCCTTAAACTCCATTTAAATGCTCACGTGTCCTAAAGTCCACATCCCCTGAGTTAAGAAATGGACTATGTAGCAGAGAGTGCAGGGGTGGGGGCTACACAGCAGTTTTTCCTAAATGGTTTCCCTAGAGGTCTTCCTAGGGGCTAGGGAATGAACTAGGATGGCCTGTTGAGGGCCCCTACAAGGCTCCTGATCCGTTGGTTCCTAGAGAAATTGCTCTGTTTCTTTTTCAGGCTGTCATTATGAGGTTGGATGCCCTGATTCCCAGTCTGCTCCTAACTGCAGCAGTTTCAGTAATGATTTCCCTGAGCTCTAGCTTCTAGAAAACTGGCAGCAGGCAGTGCTTTACTAGCAATCAACCCAAAGCAATCTCCCTAGAAACAGATGCCATTAGGAATCGGACTATGTCTGAGAGGACTGGAGACAGGCACAGCATGGATGTGCATATACAGCTCTGCCTCTCTCCCCTAGTTGTTTCCCTCAATAATAAGCTAAACCTAGGAGCAGAGAGAAATAGAGTCCTAAGGGAAAAAAAAATGATGCAATGTCATTGCACTGGTTTCCCACAAAACCATTATCCCAAGAGATCTACATGTTTTCTGTTTAACTAAGAAGGGCCTTACTTTTCACAATGTCAATTTTAAAAGCAAATGATTTATTCATATATCCAGTGCAGATTATTATGTGAGAATTTCCATTCCAGTCTGGTTCATAAAGGATACTCACTCCAGCTCCAAGTAAATGCTTGACTTACTCAAATCATGCAAACCAAGGGTCTGACGGCAATGTCATATGTATTTGATTATAAATGCCACTGGGTGTAGGGCCCTAAAGTACTTCTATGTGATGCTGTAATGACGGTTGACATTTATTGAATGCTTTGTGTCAGGCACATTTCCAAGCACTTTATATGAATTAATTTATTCAGTCTTTACAAGAATGCTATGAACTAGGTACTATTATTATCCTCATTTTACAAACGAGAAAACTGAATAACTGAGAGGCAAGTAATTTACCTAAGGTCAAATGGGGTGGTAGAGCTGGGAATTGAACACAGATAGTCTGGCTCTAGAACCTGCACTTTTTAATACTGCACTATGGAGCCTACTATGACACCAGCCACATAATAGGCACTTTAGAAAAAGAAAATGTGGCTGTAAAGAAATTAAACTGGTTTTAAGATGAACATAAACGGATGTTTTTAGTGCCCCTCACAGTTATCACCTCAAGAGGCTATAGTGATTCCTATAATGCTGTCATAAATAATCCCTTTAAGAAGAATTTTCTCATGTAATCTTCACTACAACCCTGTGAGATAGATAGAATGGCTATTATAACTCCCATTTGAGACATAAAGCAGATGAAGCTCAGGGAGTTTAAATTACCTGCCCCAGCATCCCACATCCATGGATTAGAAAACTTAATATGGTTAAGATGGCAATACTCCCCGAGTTGATCTACAGATTTAACATAAACCCTATCACAATCCTAGCTGCCTTTCTTTTTTTCTCTTTTGTAGAAGTTAAGAAGCTGATCATAAAATTCTTAAGGAAATGCAAGGAAACCAGAATAGCCAAAATAGTCTTGAAAGAGAAGAACAAAGCTGGAGGACTCATACTTCTTATTTCCAAACTAACTACAAAGTTGGACCCCTACCTCTCACCATATAAAAATTAACTCAAAATTGTTCACAGACCTAAATATAAGGGCTAAAACTATTAAACTCTTAGAAGAAAACAGAGATGCTAACCTTCATAACTTTGGATTCGAAAATTTTTAGATATGACACCAAAAGCATAAGAAACCAAAGAAAAAATAGCTAAATTGGATGTCACTAAAATTAAAAAACATTGCTCTTCAAAGGACCCCATGAAGAAAGTGAAACGACAACCCACAGGATGGGAGAGAATATTTGTAAATCATATATCTGATATGGGACTTGTATCCAGAATATATAAAGAATAATTACAATTTAACAATAAAAAGACAAATCATCTAATTTTTAAATGGGCAAAGAATCTGAATAGACATTTGACCAAAGAAGTTATACAAATAGTCAAATAGTCAATAAGCACATGAAAAGGTGCTCAACAATATTAGTCATTAAGGAAATGCAAACCAAAGCCACAGGATACCATTTCACACCGACTAGAGTAACTATAATTAAAAAACAAAAACAAAAATAGAAAATAACAAGTATTGGTGAGGACTTGGAGAAATTTGAACCCTTACACATTGCTGGTAGGAACTGTAAAGGAGTCCATCAGTTCCTCAAAAAGGTAAACATATGACCCAACAATTCCACTCTTTTTTTTTTTAGGAGATTTGAAAACATATGATCACAAAAATAATTGTACATGAATATTCATAGCAGCATTATTCATACTAGTCAAAAAATGGGAAAAATCCAAATGTCCATCCACTGATGAATGGGTAAACAAGATGAGTATACCCACTTCATTCAATGGAATATTATTCAACAATAAAAAGTATGAAATACAGATAGATGCTACAACATGGACAAACCTTGAAAACACTATGCTAACTGAAAGAAGCCAGTCCCAAAGGAATGTGTATTATATGATTCCATTTATATGAACTGTCCAGAACAGGCAAATTCAGAGACACAAAAAGTAGATTTGTGGTTCCCAAGGGCTGGCAGGTTTGTGGGAAAAGGGGGAGTGACTGCTAACGAGTATGGAGTTTCTTTTCAGGGTAATGAAAATACTCTGAAATTAGATAGTGATGATAGTTGCACGACACTGTGAATATGTTTTAAAACACTGAATTTTACACTTAAAAAGGGTGATTTTGTGGTACATAAATTATACCTTAATAAAGCTGTTATTAAGGAAGTGACTTGTCCAAAGTCACAGAGCTAATGCATAACAGAGCTGAGACTTTAATTCAGCACAGCTCTCCTCTAACCTATACTTTGACTCTTCATTGGTTACTCAAAAAAGACAACTTTTGTTATGGCCTTCCTCTGATCAAAATCCTCTGGGGGCTTTCTCATCGAATAGAAACTCCTCATCATAACATTCAGCTTTGTTTTACCTTGCAATCTTCATTTCTACTAATAATTCATTCCTTAAACATTAACTGAATCCCTACTATGGACACCTCCACTTACTAGGACTGAGGATGGGAAGTTTGGGTACCTGTCCTCAAGGATTTAAAGTAGTAGTTGGGATGATAACCCCCACTCAGATAACTACAATACAGGCTACAATTAGTGTTGTGGTAACTCAGAAAACGGAGAGAACTTTTGGGTAGTGTTCAAGTGTGTTTGTAGGTGAAGCGGGTAGTAGAAGGGAAGGCTTTTGTTGAGGAAGTAGCAGTTGAGTTGGACCTTTACAAGGAAAAGACTCACGACCCAGCATAGACAAAGGTAGTAGAATCCAGGGCAGGTTTGGGAAAAAGCAAGTAGACTGGTTAGCTAGGAATAGAGTGGATATAAAGAGAAGTGGTGTGAGAGAGGATGAGAAGTAAAATGGAGCCAGATCATGGAAGACCTTGATTGCCAACATAAGGTAGTTGGGCTACTCTAGGGTGTGGTGTGGAGTGAAAAGACCATGGTCTTTGGACACAAACCTGAGTTCAAATCTTGGCTGCATCACTGATCAGGCTGGTGACTTTCAGTAAATTATTTTTCCTAATTTTCAAAATTAGAATAAGGATATCTACCTCATCTTGGTTGTGAAAACTAAATGTAGTAAGTAGCTATTAGGTGTTAGGAGAACCACTGGTGGACTTGGGCGGAAGGATAGAGGAGGTGATTAAAGCTATGCTTTAGGAAGTTTCATCCATCAGAAAAGGGAGGACGGGGGAGCTAGGCAATGAAAGCAGTCAGGAGGCTGCCTGCCTCTGTACAGTTCAAGTGAGAGATCACATAAACTGATTCCAAAACTACAGCTGTCAACTACACTGATGAGATCTCAAACAAAGATGGGGGCTTCCCTGGTGGCGCAGTGGTTGAGAGTCCACCTGCCGATGCAGGGGAGATGGGTTCGTGCCCCGGTCCGGGAAGATCCCATATGCTGCGGAGCAGCTGGGCCCATGAGCCATGGCCGCTGAGCCTGTGCGTCCGGAGCCTGTGCTCCACAATGGGAGAGGCCACAACAGTGAGAGGCCCACATACGAAAAAAAAAAAAAAAAAAAAAGATGGTGATAACCAAAGACCTTCCAGAAGTGGAATCAACAAGATGTTTGACTGATGAGGAAAAAAGGTGTCAAAGAGGACTCTGTGCTTTTGAACTTAGCTGAACAGGAATTTTATTGCTATTGACAGAGCCCAGATGGTGAGGTAGCAGAACAGGTTTGGCACAGTGGTGGATGAGCTAAATTTTGGACTTCTATGAGGAAATAGTAATTTTATGGAGAGTGAGGGAGAATAAGAGATTTGGAAGTCATGGAGGGGACTGGAGATGCTAAAGCAGTTTAGGGAGCTGTCGAGTTGGGGGCTTAACAAAGCCTAAAAGGCACTGGAGCCCTGCCTGGGAAAGGTGCCAAAAAGAAGGTGGGTGTTTTTCAGAAACAATTTGGCATGTTTCAAAATTTGCCTCAAGCAGGCCAGGACTATTCCCAAGAGAGGAGCAAGGGATGTAGAATTCTCTTCCTCTTTCTTATTCTCTTTACTTCTATGTTACATGGCCCCAGCAACTAATATAGAATAAGAATATAGTGTTGCCAACAAACACATGAAAGAATGCTCAACATCATTAATCATTAGAGAAATGCAAGTCAAAACTACAATGAGATATCATCTCACACCGGTCAGAATGGCCATCATCAAAAAATCTAGAAACAATAAATGCTGGAGGGAAAGGGAACACACTTGCACTGTTGGTGGGAATGTACATTGATACAGCCACTACAGAGAACAGTATGGAGGTTCCTTAAAAAACTAAAAATAGAACTATCATATGACCCAGCAATCCCACTGCTGGGCATATACCCTGAGAAAACCATAATTCAAAAAGAGTCATTTACCACAATGTTCATTGCAGCTCTATTTACAATAGCCGGGACATGGAAGCAACCTAAGTGTCCATCAACAGATGAATGGATAAAGAAGATGTGGCACATATATACAATGGAATATTACTCAGCCATAAAAAGAAACGAAACTGAGTAATTTGTAGTGAGGTGGATGGACCTAGAGTCTGACATACAGAGTGAAGTAAGTCAGAAAGAGAAAAACAAATACCGTATGCTAACACATACATATGGAGTCTAAGAAAAAAAAAAAGGTCATGAAGAACCTAGGGGTAAGACGGGAATAAAGACACAGACCTAGTAGAGCATGGACTTGAGGATATGGGGAGGGGGAAGGGTAAGCTGTGACGAAGTGAGAGAGCGGCAGGGACATATATACACTACCAAATGTAAAATAGCTAGCTAGTGTGAAGTTGCCACATAGCACAGGGAGATCAGCTCGGTGCTTCGTGACCACCTAGAGAGGTGGGATAGGGAGGGTGGGAGGGAGGGAGATGCAAGAGAGAAGAGATATGGGAACATATGTATATGTATAACTGGTTCACTTTGTTATAAAGCAGAAACTAACATGCCATTGTAAAGCAATTATACTCCAATAAAGATGTTTTAAAAAAAGGGAAAAGAATATAGCGTTCCAACTACTACTATAGTATTATAATTCAGGTACACTGGAGGATTAATAGGTTTCTTAATGGGATGGATGAGAAGCTGAGAATTAATGTATAACATTAATTCTATAGGAAAAAATGTGTTTTGAGTTCCAAGCCATTAAACCTGTGGAATACATTTCATTTGTATGCTGGGGACTGCCTGTATTAAAGTCATAGTTAAAATCCTGTTCCACTGCATTCAGCCATTCTAGAAAGCTAGATGGTATTTAAAGCATATAGGAAAAAAAATCTGTTCTCCATGTGGAGGCTCCAGTATCAGTTTAATCAGATGGTTGGCTGCTAGTCTTTCGGCTCTTGGTTAAGGGCCCTGGTCATCCACAGCTATTGAAGGGGTCATGCCAATTCACTTAAAACAGGTGGCCTGGGCTTCCCTGGTAGCGCAGTGGGTGAGAGTCCGCCTGACGATGCAGGGGACACGGGTTCGCGCCCCGGTCCGGGAGGATCCCACATGCCGCGGAGCGGCTGGGCCCGTGAGCCACGGCCACTGAGCCTGCGCGTCCGGAGCCTGGGCTCCGCAACGGGAGAGGCCACAGCGGTGAGAGGCCCGAGTACCGCAAAAAAAAAAAAAAAAGGAGACCTGTGGGTCAATGATTGCCTCTCTTACCCTAGGCCTCTAGCTACTGCCTTCTCCTAGGAGAACTCAGTTGATAGAGGGCTGCTTTGGTTTAGCTGCCGTTTTGCAGGCCTGGGAACATACTGGGCATTTAGTGCGCATTTAGGACTCCTCTGTACCCTGATGAAGGAAATGCCTTTGTAGTGTCCTCTTACTGGCAACCCACAGTTTTCTATAGTCCTGCCTTGTCAGTTAGCCACCTGGCAAGTGCCTCTGGTCTCTTCATGCCCTTCCTCCTGAACATTAGGTTTTGTGCCACCTGAGGAGCTAATTGACAACTGGTGATGGAAATCACACTAATGCTGGAGAAGGAAGCAACATTAGTCACCATGCGGCTGAACCAGGGCCTTACTCTTGTACAGGAGCCATTCTCCTTATGATGGAGGTGAGTCAGAAGAGAAATACAGGATGTACGGTATTGCTCAGAAACATTAAAGTGACTCATTCTGTCTAGAGAATGGTTTGAATTTTCTTCTGCTAGTTCCACATTCCAAAAGACATTTCTGGGGAGGCAAAATAGTGCCAGATTGGGTTGACTATAGGTGTGACAATTTCAAGGGCAACAGTAGAAATCAACACTAAAATTACAATGCTATCGTATCTAAGAAGAAGACAGATACCAACTGATAAGAATCACTGGGACTTTTTGAGATTCCTGTGCTTTAGAGGCAGTAAACAAACGTATGGACCAGACCGAGCCCAGCTCCAAGCAGAATCAATTGTTCCTTCCTCCATCAATCCAGAGTAATTTGCCGCATTGAATTATAGTTATTATGTAACTACATATTGTGTAACCAGTCTCTTCTACTAGATTATGATTTTGATACTTCATTCAATAATTCTTCCTGAATTACCAGCATCAATTACAGGTATGAGCACAAAAAGGTACTCAGTTCTGTTCAACAGTACACCTACCATATGTTATAGCTACTCTACTACACATTGAGGGATGAACTAAACATTATCCCTGTCCTCAGGATGCTTAATGTGTAGTGGCAGAAGTAGAAATAAAACCAGATTTTAATATAATATGTTAGAAACACACATTAGGTGATACAGGTACACATTGGAGGTGCACTTAGCCCAACCTGGGGATTCAAGAAAGATTGCCTGAAGGAGATAACACATGAACTAACCTTGAAGGCATGCTTAGGATTAGGGAGGGGAAAAAGATTAGAGAAGCCTTCGCAGCAGAGCGAACAATGTAGTCAACGGTATTAAGCACCATGAAATGTGCAAGTAACTAGAAGCAGTCTGAATTACTAAAGTATACAGTTCCAGGCCTGGAGTCGAAAGATGGGGCTTAGAAGGTCTGCTCAAGAATCAGAGCTTTTATCGTATAGTTGTGGGGAAGCTATTTAAGAATTGAAAGTCATGGATTACTCATTTGTTATTCAGAGTCTACATATGAATTTGATAGAAAATTATCCAGAGGTCTCATCTGAAAGACAGATTATAGGTATCAGGAAATCAAATATATTTAGACACACACACACACACACAATACTGCTTTTTAAAAAGATCAGGAATGTGGTCAGAGATTTATGTATAAGGACATTGATATAGCATTATGTATAAATGGTGAGAAATTAGAAACCATTTAAATGCCCAGTGGTAGGGGAATCATTAAGTGAGCCAAGGTACATCCATAAGATGGAGAATTATGCTGCTATTAAAAAGTCATATTTTGGAAGAGTGGATAATGATATGGAAAATGCCCATGATATACAACCTTAACAAAGCAGGACACAAAGCAACAAATACAGCATGATCCCAATTTGAGGAAACACACACACAAACACACATACAAAGGAAATCTTAACTCTTGGGGCTAGGTGGTCAGATTACAGGAGATCTTTTTTCCTTATTTTTAATTCTTCTATGTTGCTTTTAAGTTTTCTACTGTGGACATGTATTCTATAAAAATAGCACTAAATATCATTTGAACATCAGTGATATACATAATAGAAATGGGGAGAAGCGCCCTTTAGATTCACCTTTTCTCATCTTTTCTGAATTTTCTTTCTTTTTTGTTGTTGGTCATATTCACTCAATCCATGAGAGACAAAGATGATTTTGAGAGGCTTTTATGAAGATTATCAGAGTAAATTAAAGGGCTGGAGCATAGAGCTTGTTAGGGATTTTTTTTTTTTTTTTTTTTTTTTTTTTTTTTTTTTTTGCGGTATGCGGGCCTCTCACTGTGTGGCCTCTCCCGTTGCGGAGCACAGGCTCCGGACGCGCAGGCCTAGCGGCCATGGCTCACGGGCTTAGTTGCTCCGCGGCATGTGGGATCTTCCCGGACCAGGGCACGAACCCGTGACCCCTGCATCGGCAGGCGGATTCTCAACCACTGCGCCACCAGGGAAGCCATGTTAGGGATGTTTAAATGAACAAGCACCGTGGGGGAGAAAATCCACAGTGATGGAATATGACCAGTTAGCAACTGGAAGATACTCAATGGAAACACTGAAGACTAAAGAACAGAAGATCAAATTGCAACTGGAGGGATTTAGGATAGAGATATTGCAAACACTTTTGGTAGTACAAATTGTTAAACCCTGAAACAAGAAATGATTAGGTACTCAGCTATGTGGGGTGATTTTAAGTCTAGATTTATTTAAAGGTAAGGGGATAGATGAAATGGCCTCATGCAATCTTTTTCAGCCAACAAAATCCTATCGTTTCACGTTTGAACAGGATATAAAGAATGATGGCAGCATCTTTTTAAAGGGAGAATGGACAATTAGAAGTGAATGGGAGCTGGGAGCCATTTATATTTTCATCCCTATCTTCTGCCATGTCCACTAGTAGGAGGCTTGGATATAATCAGGGCACGATCAAGTATTATCTATTATCATCATGTAATGATGATAAATGGAGTTTTTTTGGCCATAGAGCAGTGAATAATTTTCCAAAGTTACTTTTCAGAGTAGTGCTTTACTAGCTCTTAAAATATACCATCCCCAAGGACTTCTAAGTGACAGATCCTGCAAACGGTAAATCTTGGAGCTGGAGCCCTGGAAGGTTGGCTCAGGCCCAGGGACCCATTTAGCTGATGCTGTGTTCTGAAATCACCCTGATTGTGATGCGGAGCTTCTGAGTGCCAAGTCTTATGCACTCAATGACTTGACTCTGAAAAGTTAACAGGAACCCAGGAAGCCTGTTGCAGCACTGTGAGTTATTGCTGTTGTTCAGCTAGGGAATTGTTACTGTGAGTTACGGGTCTCTATGCCCCAGACAAAAACACTGAGCCCAAAGGGAGTGCTGATATTTGAGCAGGGGAAAAGGGCAAGTACCCCAAAAGCACTTGAGGACAAGAGCCCTCCTAGGTTTAACGTCAGGAGAAGTGAGAAAGTCCCCCTTACTTCTGAGGGATTTCTGGTAAAGACTAATGGATACCTGAAATCTCTTTAACATGAAAAAGGGCATTCTTTAATTCTACAATCAGAGCTAAGATTGCTACATATACACTCTTGGGAGAAGGAATAGGGTGATGGAATAACTCAGCCACACAAGTGATGTGCAGGCAGGGGGCTCTACTGAGTAAGTACCTGAGATAGAGGCTATACTCTCTCTTCAGTGATGGGGGCTCAACATAGAAGCAGGGAGAGGCACTGGAGGGTCTAATGGACCTGTCCCCCTTCCAACCTTGGCCCCAGGGCAGCATATCAGAATCTGAGTGCACGTGTTTATGTACATGGGGGCACCTGTATGAATGCACATGGGTACAGGCTTGTTATATTTAAAGACTGTGAAGAAATATCACAAATAACTTGCTGAGGTCCCAAGTATGCCAAACCCTGTACAGATATTCTTTCAGCCAGTCCTTACAAAGTAGTTAGTATTCCCATAGTCAAAAAACCAAGTCAGAGAGAGGAAATTGCTTGTTCAAAGTTTTCAAAAGTAGTGGAGTCTGGAAATAAAACCAGGTTGTGGCCTAGGTTTCCAACTTAGATTTACGACATCTCCAAATGAGATAATAGAATTGCAATCCAGTTTGTGTGTGTGTGTGTGTGTGTGTGTGTGTGTGTGTGTGTGTGTGTTAAAAGTGTTAATTTGTTCAACATAATCATTTAGAATAGTAGACACTTTTGGTGACTTCTGTCATATCTGTTGTCTTTATTATACCAAGAGCCTCAGTAAAATGGAACTGGACTGAAGCTCCCTGGACCTCTGAGAGACCTTGTGTCTGCTGCTTTTGAGTAATCACCACCTGGCCAATAAATGATCTCTCTAGAGCACATATCCAATCTTGTCATTCACTTATTTAAGCTCCTTCAGTGGTTTTCAGTTTTGTTCCATTTAAGGGCCAAATTCTTAGCTTTGTCTTTTATAATCTGTCTCCACCTGCCATGCCTGATCACATCTGCTTCTTCCCGCTGAAGAGCCCTGCCGAACTTCTGATTGGCTGTTTACCAAATGTGTCATGTTCTTTAGTAGCTCCATGATCTGACAATTTGGTCCCTCTGCTTGGAATCGCTCTTCCTACTTTTCCATCTGGATAACTGCCACTCCTCTTCTAGAAGAGTTGTTTAAGGTGCCAGGATAGACTAGGCATAGGGATGTGGGATTCAGTTTAAGGGCAGCAATATAAGGTTTAACTACATATAGTGAAAACTACACTTGAAAATGTACTAAACCATCCCAAAGTATATTATACAAGGTTTTGTTTATACAACCTTGTACATAAATATGTATGTGAAGAATATGTATCATTAAACACTAGAATCACATTCAGAGCAATACAATAAAATGTGAAAGCTGTGAGAAGTGGGGAACTCAGATCCCATGAGGGAATCACAAATGCATGTCTGTCTTCTCACGATCACCCAAATCTGGGACTCACTGAGTCTTCCTGGTAGCCTGAATTATTAAAATTGTTACTTTGTTTCCTCTCCCTCTCTCCCCACTGTACATACACCCTGGAATGCTATCTCACTATAGCCAAATATTCTGTGAATCTTTTCCTGACTCCCTTAGGCAGTATCAGCCTCAGAGAATTCCATTCATGACTCTACTATAGCACCTATCAGGTCTTGTTATAGTTATGTAAGTATCTGTTCTCCCAAATAGACTGTGAACACCTCCAGAGTATGACCCAGATCATCTTTGTTACTGTATCCATAGCACCTAGGACAGTTCTTACCAAAGATAGGACCAGTGCTTCTCAAAGTATATTCCACAGATCAGCATCAGAATTACCTAGAGCACCTCTTAAAATGCAAATTCATGAAAGAGAAATAACAATTTTAATTTAATTTTTATTTAAGGTTCTGATCCAGCACTTCTTGGGTTGGATCCAGGAATCCCTAATTTTGAGGCACTTCCCAGGTGATAATGATACAAATGTAAATGTGGCCTCTTTTCTGATGCCTTCCCCATCTACCTCCCTGTCCCCCATAGACATGACCTCTCCTGTTGCTGTAGGGATGGGAAGGCATTAGAACTGAGATGCAGGGGAGTGTTGCTGGCACTGGAAGGGGATAACTGGGAAGGAGTTGGAAAGATGGCTTGAAGTTTGCTGAGAGGTTTTGCACCCAAGTCTGTGCACTTGCGTTGAGGTTGTTACAAAAGTTGTAAAGCGGCAAGAGTAATCATTTTGGTTGACTCCTCATGACTCATTCTATCCCTTTTCCATTGAATTGCAGCCAGGCAAGTTGGGAAATGGACCTCAGCTCAAGGGGTAAGTCTGATTGGTCTTTGGTGACATTTTTTTAAATTGTGGTAAAATACTCAGAACATAAAATTTACCATCTTAACCATTTTGAAGTGGCATTAAGTACATTCATATTATTGTACAATCATCACCACCATCCATCTCCACAACTTTCACATCTTTCTCAACTGAAAATCTGTACCCATTAAAAACTGACTCCCCAATTTTCCCTCCCTCCAGCCCCTGGCAGCCACTGTTCTACTTTCTGTCTCTGTGAATTTGACTACTCTAGAAACATCATATAAGAGGAATCATAAATATTTGTCCTTTAGTGACTGGCTTATTCACTTAGCATAATGTCCTCAAGGTTCATCCATGTCGTAGCATGTGTAAAAATTTCCTTTTTCTTTTAATGCAGAATATTCCATTGTATGTAGGTACCACCACAGTTTGTTTATCCATTCATCTGTCTATGGACAGTTGGGTTGTTTCCACTTTCTGGCTATTGTGAATAATGTACTTATGAACACAAGTTACAAATATCTGTTCAAGTCCTTGCTTTCAGTTCTTTGGGGTATACACCCAGAAGTGGAATTACTGGATCATTCTATGTTTAATTTTTTGAGGTGTTGTTACTGTTTTCCACAGCAACTGCACCATTTTACGTTCCCACCAGCAATGCACAATGTTTCCAGTTTCTCCACATTCTTGCCAATGCTGGTCATTTTGTGTTTTGTTACTGTTGCTGTTTTTTCTTTTTTTTTCTTTTTTTGCGGTACGCGGGCCTCTCACTGCTGTGGCCTCTTCCGCTGCGGAGCACAGGCTCCGGACGCGCAGGCTCAGCGGCCATGGCTCACGGGCCCAGCCGCTCTGCGGCATGTGGGATCCTCCCGGACCGGGGCACGAACCCGTGTCCCCTGCATCGGCAGGCGGCCTCTCAACCACTGCACCACCAGGGAAGCCCTGTTTTTTCTTTTTAATAATAGTCATTCTAATGGATGTGGAATGGTATCTCACTGTGGTTTTGAGTTACATTTCCCTAATGACTAGTGATGTTGAACACTTTTTCATGTGCTTGTTGGCCACTTATATATCTTCTTTGGAGAAATGTCTATTCAAGTCCCTTGCCTTAATCAGCTGTTTGGTTTTTATTATTGAGTTGTACTTGATGACACTTTTTTTTTTTTTTTTTTTTTTGTGGTACGCGGGCCTCTCACTGTTGTGGCCTCTCCCGATGCGGAGCACAGGCTCCGGACGCGCAGGCTCAGCGGCCATGGCTCACGGGCCCAGCCGCTCCGCGGCACGTGGGATCTTCCCGGACCGGGGCACGAACCTGCGTCCCCTGCATTGGCAGGCGGACTCGCAACCACTGTGCCACCAGGGAAGCCCCTTGATGACACTTTTAAACTGCCAAATCAACGAACTCTGAAGCCTGCTCTGACTTTGTACTCCCAGTTATGTAATCTAGTAAACTACCTGTGGTAGACAGAATAATGGCCCATTAAAGATATCAATGCTCCAATCCTTGAAATCTGTGAATATGTTCCCTTAAATGGCAAAAGGTACTTTGCAGATGTGATTAAGTTAAGGATTTTAAATGGGAAGATTATCATGGATTATCAGGGCCAGCCCAATGTAATCACAAGGGTCCTTATGAGAGGGAGGCAGCCAGGTCAGAGCCAGAGAAGATGTAACAACGGAAGCAAAGGTCAGAGTGATGTGGGACCATGAGCCGAGGAATGTGGGCTGCCTCTAGAAGCTGAAAAAAGGAAGGAATGCATTTTGCCCTAGATCCTCCACAAGAAATGCAGCTCTGCCAACACCCTGATTTTAGTTTTGTGAGACCCATTTCAGACTTCTGATCTCCAGAACTGTAAGATAATAAATTTGTGTTGTTTTAAGCCTCTAAGTCTGTGGTAATTAGTTATAGAAGCAATGGGAAACTGATACACTACCTTACTGTTTAAGTCAGAGCAGGCTTCAGGGTTGGTTGATTTGGAAGTTTAAAAGTGTCACTAAGTATATCTCAACAGTAAGAAAACAAACCACCTGATCAGAAAAGAGGCAAAGTTGTTCTGTTATTTACAACCAAGAGCATCTTAGTTGATACACCAAGTAAACATACAGTAAAATAGCCAAGTCCAGACTCAGTGAATTCTAACTACCTAGCAACCATGTTTAGGGAGTTTGGTAATGGGCAGTCATTGCATGACAGGGGACTGATTACGAAAGGAAATTCTGATGTACATTATGTTTAGAGAAAACTGAACTCACACTCAAATGTTTGATTAATGAATGAATAAGGTTATTTTTGTTTAATTTGATTACTGGTGTTTATAATTTCCTTCCTGGTTTAATGATTCCATGGTACTGACCTGTAGGGCTGTGTATTTATTCCTCACAGACTCTGGCTTGGTACGTGGGTTTGATGGTGAATATGCATAGGAGTTGATTGTTGCCCCAGAGGCTTGTCTTATTAACTCAGACTCTTGCAAACTCTATCTTGCCTCCCTCCGGGACCTTTTCCTTCCCTGTTATTTGTTGTTAAATCACTAGGCTGAGCCAAGTACCCAGACAACAGATCTTTCTCATCAGGTCCCAGAGGAAAGAGACCTAGTCCACTCGCCTTGGACCCCAAGTCCCCAGATCACTAATGAAGCATACAGTGTGTAAGTTCCCTAGGCCCAGGTCCTGATTCCAACTTGAATGGACAGAAGTTATTGCCTTAAAGCAAATAAACCAAAACCAAAACCAAAACCAAAAAACCAAATAGGCTGGTTTCCCTTCCTTTCCTGATGTCTAGAGTTCATGTTAATACTGGGTTTCCTGTCTTCACTCTCAGATGAGTGTATGGGGAATTACAGAGCAGTGCTGAACAGATCATTAAAGACCCTGCAGATTACTGTTAAGGGAGAAGACCACTTTCTGGAAAACATATAAGCGATCCTTGTGCCTAGAAGTGAAGCTGTTTCCTGTAATAAAATTTTCCATTAATCAGGTATCTGTCTCCCTATGATGAGCTCCAAACAACGGAAGATATAATCATTTTTCTTCCTAGGCTAGATAATGATCTAAATTGGGGATTCTTCAGACACTTGGCTTTTCCCCAGTCTCCTCATGCTACTGGATTTTGGGACTTTTCATAGCACGTCAGAAGCCCCACTAGAACTAAAATATCATCTTTGACAACTGTCATTCAAATTTCAAGAATCATAAGAAATTGGGTATTTCTGTGAAAATAGGTCTCCAATGAACTGCTTGACTCCAAGCTTCAAGGCTCAAGAGGTAAACTAGCTTGTGCAGGTAGATCTGCCATATCTCATGTCCTTCACAAATTAACTTCAGGTGCAGAACTTAACTTTCAGCTTGTGCTTTAGAGGAAGATAGGCTTGGGTCCAAGTCCTGGCTCTCTCCCAGTACTAGCTGGAGATCATTTTGAGGTTTGTTTAACCACTCCAAACCTCAGTTACATTATCCGTGAGATGGGGATAATAGTATTTACCTCACAGGGCTGTTGTGAGCATTAAAGGGGATCACATGTGTACAAATGCTTAGTAAATGTTAAGGGAACTGGAAAATGTTTGTTGCGGCTATTTGGGGGCCAAGTTCCTGCCCTATGATTCTCTAGGCTTAGCTGATAAAATCATAACTCCTGACTGGAACCTTACAATAAACTCTTGATAAACATCTCTGAAATTGCAGCTTAAATTCTACACAGAGAGAGCACAAATCTTGCTCTATGGTATTTCACCATCTCATTTTTGTTGTTGTTGTTCTGCTAATTGTGACTTAAGATAGATTATTTTAGGGCTTCCCTGGTGGCACAGTGGTTGAGAATCCGCCTGCCGATGCAGGGGACACGGGTTCGTGCCCCGGTCTGGGAAGATCCCACATGCCGCGGAGCGGCTGGGCCCGTGAGCCATGGCCGCTGAGCCTGTGCATCCGGAGCCTGTGCTCCGCAACGGGAGAGGCCACAACAGTGAAGCCCGCATACCAAAAAAAAAAAAAAAAAAAAAAAAAAGATAGATTATTTTAAGGAGCAAGCAGCTTCTCGGCAGCAAAGTAAATATTACATCTAACAGGTATCAGGTTACTATTTAATGTAGGGAATCACTAATCCCACTGTCTGATTTAGTCAATTGTGTCACCTCTCACCCAGTGATCCCCAAGGGCTAACTCGACCTGGCTGGCGGAACAGGTGGCCCTTTCTTCTCCCACCACTCCATGCGTTGTGTCATATCACCTTCTTCTCATGGGAATATTAAGTCTCAAGGGGAATATGAATCTGTCCCTGCTTGAACTATAGACTGTAGAAAGTAAGGTCAAGGTCTGTTCCATTACACTTCCAGGGTGGTACATTAGTATCAGTTTCCTAATCTAAAAGAGGTATGTGGGGTCATCTAAATGATCAACACAACCTCTAAGGGTACCTAATGTACACCTCAGAAATGACATTGAGTGGAAAAGGAATTAGCCTTATCATCACTCAATAGGAGGGTACAATGGACCTTAAATCAATATTAGATCTCAGCACCTGTGCCTTTCTAGCATCACTTCTCAACTCGGTAGTTAGAAAGGAATACATATACATATACGTGGTTCAGGTAAATCAAAAGAATAGCAAAGAGGACTTCCCTGGTGGCACAGTGGTTAAGAATCCGCCTGCCAATGCAGGGGACACGGGTTCGAGCCCTGCTCCAGGAAGATCCCACATGCCGCAGAGCAACTAAGCCCATGTGCCACAACTGCTGAAGCCCGCACACCTAGAGCCCGTGCTCCGCAACAAGAGAAGCCACCGCAATGAGAAGCCCATGCACTGCAACGAAGAGTAGCCACTGCTCGCCACAACTAGAGAAAGCCCGCGCGCAGCAACAAAGACCCAACGCAGCCAAATAAATAAATAAATAAATTAATTAATTAATTAAATTTAAATAAAAGAATAGCAAAGAGAGAAACCCACAAAACCCTCCTATTTGGGATATTGTTTTGGCTGTTCGTAACATAAACCCAAGTTGACAATGGCTTAAACAAATAAAAGTGTATTTCCCACATTACAGTCTGGAGGTAGGCAGTGCAGGCTGCACGTCTGCATGGCAATTCTGCTGCATGAGGTTTCCAGGTATCCAGACTCCTTCCATCCTGTGGCTCACCAATCCTAGGGTATTTCCCTTGTCCACCTGGCTCAAAATGGCTCTCCACGATGTCCAAGAACCAACTAGCAGGATGAAGCAAGTAGGAGAAGGAGGAGATGCCCTCTTCCTTTAAGAGTTTGAGGGCTTCCCTGGTGGCGCAGTGGTTGAGAGTCTGCCTGCCGATGCAGGGGACGTGGATTCGTGCCCCGGTCCGGGAGGAACCCACATGCCGCGGAGCTGCTGGGCCCGTGAGCCATGGCCGCTGAGCCTGTGCGTCCAGAGCCTGTGCTCTGCAACGGGAGAGGCCACGACAGTGCGAGGCCCACGTACAGCCACAAAAAAAAAAAAGAGTTTGGACAGAAGGTTCTTCATATCTCTTCTAGCTGCATCCCATCGGCAGTAGCTTAATCACATGACCAGAACTAGCAGCAGGTAAGCCTGGGCAATGTACTCTTAAGCTTAGTGGCCACATGCCCAACTAATAACCCTTTACCTTTGGAAGTAAGGGAGAATGGATATAATGGAACAATGAACAGTCTAAAAATTGTTCATGTCGTTTTTAGGAGAAAAGTATCAACCTGCTTGCCTTCTGACCATAAACACACCTAGATAACATTTATAACCACTGAGGCAGGTCTTCATGAGACTCTTCCAGTTGTGAAAGTCTTGAAATCCTTTCATATTGTTTGGTAAGTAGCTACTGCTCTAGAACCTCCACTCACCTCCCTGGCTGGCCCATACCCTCCTGCCCTGCACTATACTCCCCGTGATCCAGCAACTAAAGAGTTAAAGCCTAGCTCAGCAAGGGGCTCCAGGGCTAAGCCATTATTCATGCTAATTGGTTATGGAAGACTAACACAAGTGGTAACCTATTTTGACTCTCAACCCTGCACTAAAGACCAAGGGATGCTCCAGCAGGACGTTAACTCAGGATTTTTCAGTTGCTTGATCATGCACAACAGAGACCTGGTACTAGCAAACATCCCACAAACCTGGTTTTGGCTCACACTGTGTCTTGGTTTCTGTATTTCTAAAATGTGAGAGGCTCCCTTTGTAATTAAGTCAGGAAGCTGGCAAGGAAAGGAAACAGTGATGTCATTAATCAGATGCAAAGATATAACAATTAGAACTGACATTCTGACCCTAGTCAAAGGAAAATTTAAGAGAGACCATTCCATAAAGGGGACTGGAGGAGCCACTGAATGAGGTTTAAAAAGACAAGGTCTGGGCTAGTGCTGGCAGAACGAAGAGAGAGTCTCCTGCATGAAAATATAATGCAAAAGAGAGTAAGGCTAGATGGAGTCTCTAAGCAGCAATACTGGTATCTTAAAAGACAGAATTATAAATGAGCATATTCCCCTCATCCAGGCAGAGAGAGGCTGCTTATTGGCCTCCTCTCAGTTATTTCCCAGAAGAACACCAAACATGCAGTATGTGTGGAGACTCAAAATAATGTCATAAAGCTAATCACGCCCCAATGCGCACTTTGCCCCATTAATATTCCGTCTGCCTTCACATTCCCAAGGAAACAACAAGAAAACCAGGCTCAGGCAAGTTCCTTTGCCTCCCTGAGCCTTCACTTTCATCTGTAAACAAGGATAATTCTCTCTACCTTTCATGGTTGTTGTGAGGTTTAAGTGAAAAAATGCCCATATGTATCCTGTGGCCCTGGTAAATGGTAGGTGCTCAGAAATTTTCAGTCTCCTCTTCCTCAGTTCCTGGGCATTTCTAGGTCACTGGTTATTACTAAGAATAAGAATTTAAGCCCAGCACAGACCTCCTAACTGACTTTTCATTCCTAGTCTTTCTAAAAGGCAGCATTAAAATTAGCAGTGTCTGCCCTATAAATCCCAACCCTGGATCCGCCAATCTCTGCTCCTTCCCGAGGACTGCAGAGCTCTGTTGACAACCACACCAGCAGGCCCATTGGTGCCGCATGATCTTCAAGTTCACCTGAATCCTCAACATGGAACCACTCTTGGATCTGTCCCTCCTTCTCAGCAGTCTTTCATTCTCCATACACTTTCAGCCTTTATTAGTCTCTGCCTCACTGCCAGCCTCTCTTCATCACGGACCATCTGTTTTCTGAGTCACTAAGAAAGCAGATACTGCCTACAAGTTTATCCGTATCCGCACTCCTCCTTTATCTCTTTCCATTCTGATTTTGCAGAAGAGGAGTCCTGCCTCCTGCCCAAACTTAATCATCCCACCTCTGCATGGATTCCATCCTTTTTACACTCTGAAGACCATGCCCTATCTGTTATTCCTTCCCTCTCTTGTATTTTCAGCCACTCCCTCTCTACTAGTTCCTTCTCATCAGCATTTTAAACATGTTGAAATATCTGCTATCTTTAAAAAATTGAGACACAATTGTCAAATAACATTATATTAGTTTCAGGTATACAACATGATTTGATATTTGTATATATTGTGAAATGATCACCACAATAATTCTAGTTGACACCCATCACAATACATACAGAATTTTTTTTCTTGTAATGAGAACTTTTAAGATCTACTCTCTTAGTAACTTTCAAATAATATGACTATTATTTAACTATAGTCACCATGCTGTACATTACACCTCCAGGACTTATAACTGGAAGTTTGTACCTTTTGATTCCTTTCACCCAATTGACCCACCCCTGACTCTGGCAACCACCAATCTGTTTTCTGTATCCATGAGCTCAACTTGTGGTTTTTTTGTTTGTTTTTGTTTGGTTGGTTGGTTTTTTTTTAGATTCCACATAGTGAGATCATATAGTATTTGTCTTTCTCTGACTTATTTCACTTAGCGTAATGGACCTTGAGTCATCACAAATGACAAGATTTCCTTCTTTTCTACTATATTTTAAAAAAACTTCATAATTGACATTTTGCTCTGCTCTAGCCCTGGCCTTTTCTTTCCTTTACAGATACTACATCCCTCAGTCATTTTCTCCTGTGCTCCCAGTATTCCACTTTCCAAAGTCACCAATGGCTTCCTTGTGCTTGATCCAAAGGACAATTTTATTTTTTCATTTATTTATTTATTCATACTTTCTCTGCCTTGTGATAAAGAAAACGAATAGAAAAGTAGATGCTATTATTAACCTCATTTTATTTTTATTTTTTTATTTTTTTAACATCTTTATTGGAGTATAATTGCTTTACAATGGTGTGTTAGTTTCTGCTTTATAACAAAGTGAATCAGTTATACATATACATATGTTCCCATATCTCTTCCCTCTTGCATCTCCCTCCCTCCCACCCTTCCTATCCTAGCCCTCAAGGTGGTCACAAAGCACGGAGCTGATCTCCCTGTGCTATACGGCTGCTTCCTACTAGCTATCTATTTTACGTTTGGTAGTGTATATATGTCCATGCCACTATGGATGAGGATATTAAGGCTTAGGAAGGTTAAGAAACTTACCTAGGATCTAGTGGGTATCCAAGGTAACACCAGGATTTGAACCTACATCTATCTCCTGGTTTTCCTATACCTCACATAATACTGTTTCTCAGTCTCTTTTGCAGGTTCCTCTTCATCAATGGAGTGTCCTAGACTCCAATCCTCATACCTTGGTATCTATCTGTACCCACTCTCTTAGTCATCTATTTCAGTCTCATGGCTGTCAATATTGTGGGGCATTATCTACAATGACAGCCAAAAATTCCTTCCATTATTGTATGTGCACGTTTTTCCTCCTATGAGAAAGTGAAATCGATCTCTCCTCCTCCTTGAATCGGGGCTGGCCTTGTAACTTGATCTGACCCATACAAAGGGTGAAATTAGAATGTGACAATTCTTGGCCTATAAGAGACCTAGTAGCTTCTGCCAGCTCCCATGTATGAAGCTTATGCTACTTGAGTAAATGATGAGGTACCACGTGGGGAGAGAAAGGCCACACGGAGGAGAACTAAGGTGCCCCAGATGACAGCAAGGCCCCAGACATAGATGTACCA
This sequence comes from Kogia breviceps, assembly GCF_026419965.1. Taxonomy (NCBI): domain Eukaryota; kingdom Metazoa; phylum Chordata; class Mammalia; order Artiodactyla; family Physeteridae; genus Kogia; species Kogia breviceps. The sequence continues at coordinate 34,655,930 of NC_081330.1, forward strand.
ACTGCAGCTGAGCTCCCAGATAATTGCAGCCATATGAGTCATAAGAAACCCACAGAATCATGAGAAATAATAATTCATCATCGCTTTAAGCTGCTAAATTTTGGGATATCTTTAAACATGGCAATAGATAACAAAACAAATGCCATCAACATGCTGATGACTCCTAAATTTGTATCTCCAGCTCTAACCTCTTTCCCCTGAACTTTAGATTCATGTATCTAAGTGTTCTATGGATGGCTAAGAGGCATCTTACAGGTCTAATGCAGACTTTTTCTTTTTCTTTTCTTTTTTTTGGTAATAGCTTTAATGAGATATAATTCATATACCATACAATTCACCCATTTAAAGTGTACACTTCAATCGTTTTTAGAATATTCATGGTGATGTAGCACAGACCTTTGATTCCAACGTTAACACCCCAAACACCCTACCTTCTTTCTTATTGATCTCAATGAGTGTTTTTAATCCCCCAGCCTAGGAATCATCATGGGCTCCTCTCTTTAACTTTTACTCCTCATGAGACCCATCAGCAAGTTCTGACAGCTTTATCTTTAATACATATCACAAATCTAACTGCCTACTTTCACTTCCACCGCTTCCATCCTAGTCAAGCCATCTCTTCTTGCCAGCCCCATTGTAATAGCCTCCTAACTGGTCTCCCTAACTCCCCTCCCAACTGGTCATCCACTCATATGACCCTCAGTCATCTAAAATAGGAGCCCCCCTTCTCCTTCTCGGCAAAAGTCACTTTTTATGGCCTTACTCTGATTTTTATTTTCTGTCTGGCACCTATTACTACTTGATATTATATTTTACATTTAGTTGTCTATGCATTTGTTGTTCGTTTCCCCTACAGTGGCAGTTATGTAAATGCTCTTCTCAAATTTTCTTCAAGAAAACCTCTTGTAGGAAGTATAATTGGCAGCCCCAGCTTACATCCCTCTGGATACAACATTGCATTGGCACCAAATCCACACTTCTCCCAGGCTGCTTCTAGCCAGTGACTGAGTATGACAGGTATCCTAGAGCTGGCCCAGTCCTGAGGGAGGCAGGACTCCTCTATTGTGTAACTTTGGCTTCGAGATTCTCCATTGACCTGGCTAAAACTTTCTCAGAATGGTGCTACAGTCTGAGAGTCTTTCTACCGAAGCCTCCTTTCCCTCTCTCTTTCTACAAAGGTAAAGCCTGTATTAAGGTCTCAAGACTCTCCCTGATTACTCCTTTTTAGCCCTCATAGGCATTTCCACCAATAAATATCTTATACATCTAAACCCACCTTGGCATCTGCTCTTTGAAAGACCCAAACTGACCCACCTATTATGTGCCTCAGTGAAGGATCATGGAGATACTGACAGGACCACTGGACCAACAGAGGCCTGGAAGTTGGACAAGGCTACTGAAGGTAGAGACCTTAATGTCTAGAGGCAATGGTGTAATAAGGCAGTAGCAGTAGATGCTATTTCATGTCAAAAAGGTAAATGGAACCACTTGCATGCCATACATACCAGGCCAGAAACCAGATCAGACCAGCCATCCTGCAGCAAACACCAGCAGAGGCAAGCAGAGAGGGATGGCACTGAGAATTGGCTATCCATCTTCCAGTTTCTAAGAGGATATGTAAACTTTCTACTATACCACCTATATTCCACCGGGGTGGGAGCTCCTGAACAAGATTAGAGCAGTTACAGTAATAAAGAAGCCATATTTTTAGTACATCTATGTGTAGTATATAAATCATTCACCACACAGAGGAGATGATTAACATCTTTAGTTTTAACTAAACCATTCCAACCCTCTTTCTGGTCTTTGGGTCAAATATCAAGCCAGTGAATTGAAACCGAGGAGTTGAAAGATCTGACTTCAGTTCCCTCTTTGCTTTTTACTAGCTTTATGGGCCAGGAAAACTTACTAGCCTCTCAGAGCTTGTTTCCTCATCCATAAAATAGGATAATCTATTTCCAGTGCAGATCACATGATTATGGTGAGGACAAATCACATATTTAAAAACCCATATGTGAACTTATTTTGTTAGTTTTGTAAAATATTATACAAATATAAGGTTGTTTACAAAGATCCATTACCACGTGAAAATGCTGATCCCTTCTTCCGACTGCTTTTTTTGTTCTGTGTACCTTTTATATAATGATGCCCTCTGCTGTTCTCTTGTATACCTTTACTTCAGACCATACAAGAAACATGGTGTAAATCATCATTCTATCCAAGACTATTATAGTGGGAATGATACATGAAGATCAGTTAGTTTCATTTTAAAGAAGAGAGCAAAGCAAGGACATAATGGTGAAGTGGCTACAATTAGTCAAACCAGAACCAGAACCCAGGCTTCTAGACTCCAAGTTCAGTGCTCTTTAGTCGGAATGGCAATATAGAAGTATAAAAACACTATAGAGTTTGAATTGAATGTCCAAATAGACTTTATTATTTTGCCCCAACACTTTTTCTTCCTTCTAAATTCATTAGCAACATCAAAAGAATTATTGATGGCATCTACCCAGTCACCCAAGACAGAAACCTCAAAGTCAGTTTTTAGTTCTGTCCTCTCCTTTACCTACCACATAAAATATGTAGTTTCATTAATTATACCTTCTAAAGGTATTTCAACCCTCTTCTCTGTTTCGACTGCCTTCATTTAAGCCTTCATCTTTTTACCCTGTGTTATTTCAATAGCCTCCCAAGTGTTTTAGCAGTCTACAGTTTTGCTTACCTTTCATTCATTCGTTACAATTCTTGCTTAAATCCTTACAATATTCCAGGAAGTATACTAGATGTGGAGCATTAAAAGAGAAGCAAACAGGGGCTTCCCTGGTGGCGCAGTGGTTGAGAGTCCGCCTGCCGATGCAGGGGATACGGCTTCGTGCCCCAGTCCGGGGGGATCCCACATGCTGCGGAGCGGCTGGGCCCGTAAGCCATGGCCGCTGATCCTGCGCTTCCGGAGCCTGTGACCCGCAACAGGAGAGGCCACAACAGTGAGAGGCCTAAGTACCACAAAAAAAAAAAGAAGAAGAAGAAGCAAACATAGTCTGTGGCCTCAAGGAATTCAAAATCTAGTAGAGAGGAGAAGATGGCAGAAGAGTAAGACGCGGGGATCACCTTCCTCCTCACAGATACATCAGAAATACATCTACACGTGGAACTTCTCCTATAGAACACCCACCGAACGCTGGCAGAAGACCTCAGACCTCCCCAAAGGCAAGAAACTCCCCACGTACCTGGGTAGGGCAAAAGAAAAAAGAATAAACAGAGACAAAATAATAGGGATGGGACCTACACCAGTGGGAGGGAGCCGTGAAGGAGGAAAGATTCCCACACACTAGAAGCCCCTTCGCGGGCAGAGGCTGCGGGTGGCGGAGGGGGGAAGCTTCGGAGCCGCGGAGGAGACCACAGCCAACAGGGTGCGGAGGGCAAAGCGGAGAGATTCCCGCAGAGGATCGGTGCCGACCGGCACTCACCAGCCCGAGAGGCTTGTCTGCTCACCGGCCAGGGCAGGCTGGGCCGGGAGCTGAGCCTCGGGCTTCAGTCGGATCCCAGGGAAAGGTCTGGAGTTGGCTGCGTGAACACAGCCTGAAGGGGTTAGTGCACCACGGCTAGCCGGGAGGGAGTCCGGTTGAAGTCTGGAGCTGCCAAAGAGGCAAGAGACCTTTTCTTCCCTCTTTGCCTCCTGATGCGCAAGGAGAGGGGTTTAAGCGCGCCGCTTAAAGGAACTCCAGAAATGGGCGCAGAGCTACCGAAGAGACAAGAGACTTTTTCTTGCCTCTTTGCTTCCTGGGGCACGAGGAGAGGGGATTAAGGGCACCATATAAAGGAGCTCCAGAAACGGGTGCGAGCTGCGGCTGTCGGCACGGACAACAGGGACGGGTGTGGGACGCTAGTGTTGCTACTGACGCCACCAAGAGGCCTGTGTGCAAGCACAGGTCACTCTCCACACCGGCCCTCCCGGGAGCCTGTGCAGCCCGCCACTGCCGGGGTCCCGGGATCCAGGGACAACTTCCCCGGGAAAACGCACGGTGCGCCTCGGGCCGGTGCAGCGTCACGCCGGCCTCTGACGCTGCAGGCTCGCCCCTCATCCGTGCCCCCCCCCCCCCGCCTGAGTGAGCCAGAGACCACAAATCAGCTGCTCCTTTAACCCTGTCCTGTCTGAGTCAAGGGCGGACGCCCTCGGACGACCTACGCGCAGAGGCGGGACCAAGTCCAAAGCTGAACCCCAGGAGCTGTGCGAACAAAGAGAGGGGGAGGTCTCTCCCACCAGCCTCAGAAGCAGCAGGTTAAAGCTCCACAGTCAACTTGAAGTGCCCTGCATCTGTGGAAAACCTGAATAGACAGCGAAATATCCCAAGTTGAGGAGGTGGACTTTGGGAGCAAGATATACTATTATTTTCCCCTTTTTTCTTTTTGTGACTGTGTATGTGTGGGCTGCTGTGTAAGATTTTGTCTGTATAGCTTTGTTTTCACCATTTGTCCTAGGGTTAGACTGACCCATTTTTTGTTTGTTTCTCTTTAATAGAAATTTTTCTTCTTAATAATTATTTTTTATTTTAATAACTATATTTTACCCTACTTTATTTTGTCTTCTCCCTTTCTTTCTTCCTTTCTTCCCTCCTTTCTTTCCTACTTCCTTCCTTCCTTCCTTCCTTCCTTCCTCCCTTCCTTCCTTCCTTCCTCCCTTCCTTTCTTCCTCCCTCCCTTCCTTTTTCCTTCCTTACTTCCCTCCCTTCCTCCTTCCTTCCTTTCTTTCCTTTCTATTTTTTTCTCCTTTTATTTTGAGCCGTGTGGATTAAAGGCTCTTGGAACTCCAGCCAGGTGTCAAGGCTGTGTCTCTGAGGTGGGAGAACCAACCTCAGGACACTGGTCCACAAGAGACCTCCGAGCTCCACGTAATATCAAACAGCGAATATCTCCCAGAGATCTCCATCTCAACACCAAGACCCAGCTTCACTCAAGGACCAGCAACGAACAGTGCTGGACACCCTATGCCCAACAAAGAGCAAGACAGGTCTACAGCCCCATCCATTAGCAGAGAGGCTGCCTAAAATCATAGTAAGGCCAGCAACATCCCCATACACACCACCAGACGTAGACCTGTCCACCAGAAAGACAAGATCCAGCCTCATCCACCAGAACACAGGCACTAGTCCCCCCAACCAGGAAACCTGCTCAACCCACTGAACCAACCTCAGCCACTGGGGACAGCCATCAAAAACAGAGGGAACTACGAACCTGCGGCCTGCAAAAAGGAGACCCCAAACACAGTAAGATAAGCAAAATGAGAAGACAGAAAAACACACAGCAGATGAAGGAGCAAGGTAAAAACACACCAGACCTAACAAATGAAGAGGTAATAGCCAGTCTACCTGAAAAAGAATTCAGAATAATGATAGTAAAGATGATTCAAAATCTTGGAAATAGAATAGACAAATTGCAAGAAACAGTTAACAAGGACCTAGAAGAAATAAAGAGGAAGCAAGTAATGATGAGCAACACAATAAATGAAATGAAAAATACTCTAGATGGGATCAATAGCAGAATAACTGAGGCAGAAGGACGGATAAGTGACCTGGAAGATAAAATAGTGGAAATAACTACTGCAGAGCAGAAGAAAAAAAAAGAATGAAAAGAACTGAGGACAGTCTCAGAGACCTCTGGGACAACATTAAACACACCAACATTCGAATTATAGGGGTCCCAGAAGAAGAAGAGAAAAAGAAAGGGACTGAGAAAATATTTGAAGAGATTATAGTTGAAAACTTCCCTAATATAGGAAAGGAAATAGTCAATCAAGTCCAGGAAGCACAGAGAGTCCCATACAGGATAAACCCAAGGATAAACACACCAAGACACATAATAATCAAACTGTCAAAAATTAAATACAAAGAAAACAAATAACACACAAGGGAATCCCCATAAGGTTAACATCTGATCTTTCAGCAGAAACTCTACAAGCCAGAAGGGAGAGGAAGGACATATTTAAAGTGATGAAGGAAAAAAACCTACAACCAAGATTACTCTACCCAGCAAGGATCTCATTCAGATGTGATGTAGAAATTAAAACCCTTAGAGACAAGCAAAAGCTGAGAGAGTTCAGCACCACCAAACCAGCTCTACAACAAATGCTAAAGGAACTTCTCTAAGCAAGAAACACAAGAGAAGGAAAAGACCTACAAGAACAACCCGAAACAATTAAGTAAATGGTAATAGGAACACACATATCGATAATTACCTTAAATGTAAATGGATTAAATGCTCCCACCAAAAGACACAGACTGGCTGAATGGATACAAAAACAGGACCCATATATATGCTGTCTACAAGAGACTCACTTCAGACCTAGGGACACTTACAGACTGAAAGTGAGGGGATGGAAAAAGATATTCCATGCAAATGGAAATCAGAAGAAAGCTGGAGTAGCAATTCTCATATCAGACAAAATAGACTTTAAAATAAAAACTATTACAAGAGACAAAGAAGGACACTACAGAATGATCAAGGGATCGATCCATGAAGAACATATAACAATTGTAAATATTTATGCACCCAACATAGGAACACCTCAATACATAAGGCAAATACTAACAGCCATAAAAGGGGAAATCGACAGTAACACAATCATAGTAGGGGACTTTAACACCCCACTGTCACCAATGGACAGATCATCCAAAATGAAAATAAATAAGGAAACACAAGCTTTAAATGATACATTATACAAGATGGATTTACTTGATATTTATAGGACATTCCATCCAAAAACAACAGAATACACATTTTTCTCAAGTGCCCATGGAACATTCTCCAGGATAGATCGTGTCTTGGGTCACAAATCTAGCCTTGGCAAATTTAAGAAAATTGAAATCGTATCAAGTATCTTTTCTGACCACAACGCTATGAGACTAGATATCAATTACAGGAAAAGATCTGTAAAAAATACAAACACATGGAGGCTAAACAATACACTACTTAATAACGAAGTGATCACTGACGAAATCAAATAGGAAATCAAAAAGTACTTAGAAACAAATGACAATGGAGACACGACGACCCAAAACCTATGGGATACAGCAAAAGCAGTTCTAAGAGGGAAGTTTATAGCAATACAAGCATACCTTAAGAAACAGGAAGCATCTCGAATAAACAACTTAACTTTGAACCTAAAGCAATTAGAGAAGGAAGAACAAAAAAACCCCAAATTTAGCAGAAGGAAAGAAATCATAAAGATCAGATCAGAAATAAATGAAAAAGAAATGAAGGAAACAATAGCAAAGATCAATAAAAGGAAAAGCTGGTTCTTTGAGAAGATAAATAAAATCGATAAACCATTAGCCAGACTCATCAAGAAAAAAAGGGAGAAGACTCAAATCAATAGAATTAGAAATGAAAAAGGAGATGTAACAACTGACTCTGCAGAAATACAAAAGATTATTAGAGATTACTACAAGCAACTCTATGCCAATAAAATGGACAACCTGGAAGAAATGGACAAATTCTTAGAAATGCACAACCTGCCAAGACTGAACCAGGAAGAAATAGAAAATATGAACAGACCAATCACAAGCACTGAAATTGAAACTGTGATTAAAAATCTTCCAACAAACAAAAGCCCAGGACCAGATGGCTTCACAGGCGAATTCTATCAAACATTTAGAGAAGAGCTAACACCTATCCTCCTCAAACTCTTCCAAAAGATAGCAGAGGGAGGAACATTCCCAAACTCATTCTATGAGGCCACCATCACCCTGATACCAAAACCAGACAAAGACGTCACAAAGAAAGAAAACTATAGGCCAATATCACTGATGAACATAGATGCAAAGATCCTCAACAAAATACTAGCAAACAGAATCCAACAGCACATTAAAAGGATCATACACCATGATCAACTGGGGTTTATTCCAGGAATGCAAGGATTCTTCAATACACGCAAATCAATCAATGTGATACACCATATCAACAAACTGAAGGAGAAAAACCATATGATCATCTCAATAGATGCAGAGAAAGCTTTTGACAAAATTCAACACCCATTTATGATAAAAACCCTGCAGAAAGTAGGCATAGAGGGAACTTTCCTCAATATAATAAAGGCAATATATGACAAACCCACAGCCAGCATTGTTCTCAATGGTGAAAAACTGAAACCATTTCCACTAAGATCAGGAACAAGACAAGGTTGTCCACTCTCACCACTCTTATTCAACCTAGTTTTGGAAGTTCTAGCCACAGCAATCAGAGAAAATAAAGAAATAAAAGGAATCCAAATAGGAAAAGAAGAAGTAAAGCTGTCACTGTTTGCAGATGACATGATACTATACATAGAGAATACTAAGGATGCTACCAGAAAACTACTAGAACTAATCAATGAATTTGGTAAAGTAGCAGGATACAAAATTAATGCACAGAAATCTCTGGCATTCTTATACACTAATGATGAAAAATCTGAGAATGAAATTAAGAAAACACTCCCATTTACCATTGCAACAAAAAGAATAAAATATCTAGGAATAAACCTACCCAAGGAGACAAAAGACTTGTATGCAGAAAACTATAAGACACTGATGAAAGAAATTAAAGATTATACAAATAGGTGGAGAAATATACCATGTTCATGGATTGGAAGAATCAACATAATGAAAATGACTCTATTACCCAAAGCAATCTACAGATTCAATGCAATCCTTATCAAATTACCACTGGCATTTTTTACAGAACTAGAATAAAGAATTTCACAATTTGTATGGAAACACAAAAGACCCCGAATAGCCAAAGCAATCTTGAGAACGAAAAATGGAGCTGGAGGAATCAGGCTCCCTGACTTCAGACTATACTACAAGGCCACAGTAATCAAGACAGTATGGTACTGGCACAAAAACAGAAATATAGATCAATGGAACAGGATAGAAAGCCCAGAGATAAACCCACACACATATGGTCACCTTATCTTTGATAAAGGAGGGAAGGAAACACAGTGGAGAAAAGGCAGCCTCTTCAATAAGTGGTGCTGGGAAAACTGGACAGCTACCTGTAGAAGTATGAAATTAGAACACTCCCTAACACCATACACAAAAATAAACTCAAAATGGGTTAAAGACCTAAATGTAAGGCCAGACACTATCAAACTCTTAGAGGAAAACATAGGCAGAACACTCTATGACATCAATCACAGCAAGATCCTTTTTGACCCATCTCCTAGAGAAATGGAAATAAAAACAAAAATAAACAAATGGGATCTAATGAAACTTAAAAGCTTTTGCACAGCAAAGGATACCATAAACAAGACCAAAAGACAACCCTCAGAATGGGAGAAAATATTTGCAAATGAAGCAACTGACAAAGGATTAATCTCCAAAACTTATAAGCAACTCATGCAGCTCAATAACAAAAAAACAAACAACCCAATCCAAAAATGGGCAGAAGAACTAAATAGACATTTCTCCAAAGAAGATATACAGATAGCCAACAAACACATGAAAGAATGCTCAACATCATTAATCATTAGAGAAATGCAAATCAAAACTACAATGAGATATCATCTCACATCGGCCAGATTGGCCATCATCAAAAACTCTAGAAACAATAAATGCTGGAGAGGGTGTGGAGAAAAGGGAACATTCTTGCACTGTTGGTGGGAATGTAAAATGATACAGCCACTATGGAGAACAGTATGGAGGTTCCTTAAAAAACTACAAATAGAACTACCATATGACCCAGCAATCCCACTACTGGGCATATACCCTGAGAAAACCATAATTCAAAAAGAGTCATGTACCAAAATGTTCATTGCAGCTCTATTTACGATAGCCAGGACATGGAAGCAACCTAAGTGTCCATCAACAGATGAATGGATAAGGAAGATGTGGCACATATATACAATGGAATATTACTCAGCCATAAAAAGAAATGAAACTGAGTTATTTGTAATGAGGTGGATAGACCTGGAATCTGTCATACAGAGTGAAGTAAGTCAGAAGGTTAAAAACAAATACTGTATGCTAACACATATATATGGAATCTAAAAAAAAAAAAATGTCGTGAAGAGATTAGTGGTAGGATGGGAATAAAACACAGACCTACTAGAGCATAGACTTGAGGATATGGGGAGGGGGAAGGGTAAGCTGTGACGATGTGAAAGAGTGGCAGGGACATATACACACTACCAAATGTAAATTAGATAGCTAGTGGGAAGCTGCAGCATAGCACAGGGAGTTCACCTCTGTGCTTTGTGACCACCTAGAGGGGTGGGCTAGGGAGGGTGAGAGGGAGGGTGACAAAAGAGGGAAGAGTTATGGGAACATATGTATATGTATAACTGATTCACTTTGTTGTAAAGGAGAAACTAACACACTATTGTAAAACAGTTATACTCAAATAAAGATGTTAAAAAAAATAGTAAAAAACAGAACAAAGAGAAAACAAAGCAAAACAAAATAAACAAATAAAACATCCCAAATGTCTAACAGTATATAATGCTATTTATTAAAAATGATATCCATGAAGACTTTAACAGCATAGTGAAGTGTTTACATTATAGTATTAATGTAATAAAAAATATATATGATCCTATATACAACTATATTAAATATGCTGAAAAATATGTATAGAAACAATCCTGGAATGAAATACAGCAAAATATTAATGATGGTTGCCTTTAGGTGGAGAGTTATGAGTAACTTAAAAAAAATTTTCTACCATGCCCGTAATTACTTTTTTACTAAAAAAAACCTTTAATTTGATTACAGAATAATTTTTTAAAGGCTCTTGAGGACTACTATACAGCAATGAGAACGATCTATAGCTACACACAACAATATGGATGAATTTCATGAGCATAATGTTAAGCAAAGGGAGCCAGATGCAACAGAGTACGTAGTGAATAATTCAATTTATATAAAGTACAAAATCAAGCAAAACTAATCTATGCTATTAGTAATCAGGATAGTGGTGAGCCTTGGAAGGAGAGCAGGTAGTAACTTATGCATCTGGTTCCTTCTACTCAACATTACATTTGTGAAATTCATTATGTCGATGTGTGTGTGTGTGTGTAGGGTGGAGGGTAGTGACTGAAAAGGGACACAAGGGAGCTTCTGGGATGTGGCAGTGTTCTCTTTCATGATCTCAGTTTGTCAAAATTGATCACCCTTGTGAATGTTATACTTTAAAAGAAAATAAAAAGTAGAATGGATGGAGGGGTAATAGGTAGGTAGATAGATAGACGATAGATGGATAGATGATAGATAGAAAATGTACTGAGTGAAGGCAAATCATCATTTGTGCCCTATCTGAAGGAGAAAGTTATCTTTATAACAAAAAGAAACCTTTCTTTTGGCCACAAGATGGCGACATTAGCTGCTTGGAAATCAAATTCCAAGGAGCTCTTCAACAAATTTTAAGAACCAAATTTTTGGTGTATTGTCTTAGAAGAAGAGAGCTTAGAGATTACATAGTCCAACTTTCTGTAATTTTCCAGATGGAAGAAACAAGGCCATAGAAAGATGATTTGTCCAAGATCATACTGCTGATTAGAAAAAGACCTAGGCTGAAAACCCAGGTTTCTGAGCTATCAGCTTGCTTTGCCATACTGAAAATGTATAGTTTCAGCTCTGGTTCCTTCCTACCATGCTCTGGAATAAGATGTTTATCTAGAAGTACCTCTCCTTTTATAACTCCAGTAAACAGAAGTCTCAAATGGAATGGAAAATTCATGACAAGAATCGGCAGTATTGACAGGCTGCAGTGTGAAATTTCCTTATGTGAATATTTTAAAGCATCATATATGGCCAAGTCTGCCTGAGCTGGCTTAGGTTTCTTCTTCCTTAGATGTGAAGGATAGACCAGACACCCTCTCTGTTTTGTTTTGTTTTTTCTCTCTCTCTCTTTGGTTCTTTATTTTCCCTCCCTCCCTTCTTCCCTCCCTTCCTTCCTTCCTGTCTCTTATCTCTGTTTGAAACACAGGAGCCACCAATGCCTCTCAGAACCAAAAACTCAAAATCAGATATGATGGTTTTCTTGAACAGACCAGACCTCAGCTCGGTGTCAAGGTTTATTTGTCATTGTTGCAAAGAACTTGCAGAGGAGAGCCCATGTGGCAGATGAAAGTGTCAAGCTAAGATGAAAGATTTCTGTCCATCTAACCTGGTTCTTTGGAGAGGCTCCTTGATGGACATCAACAAGCAGAGGAGGAAGACCATTAGCAGATTCCAAGTTATGCACAGAAATCTTCTTTGATAACCTCTCATTGAAAGGTGGGCTTCTTGTACAGGGGCCAGATGGACTGAAACAAGGAGGGGTGGATTTGTCCCCCAGGGAACATTTGGCCGTGTCTGGAGACATTTTTGGTTGTCACACTGGGAGGAAGGTGCTCCCTGGCCTCCACCCACTAGATGCCAGATGCTCCACCCTGGCATCTAGTGGGTGGAGGCCAGGAATGCCACTAAACATCCTGCAATGCACAGGACAGTCCGCACAGCAAAGAATTACCAAGCCCCAAATGTCAACAATGCCGAGGCTGAGAAACCCTGCTCTCTGTAAAATTAGATCCCAGTGAAATAATGTGGCACCTTAGAATGTCTTTCTGATTTATTACAGAAGCCAGATACAAAAAACAAAAACAAAAACAAAAAACCACCAGAGAAACACAAATAAATCAGGTAGTGTCTAACTCCAGGGTGAGGACCTATAGGGAAGTGAGGACCTATAGAGAAATTATGAAGTTCCATTTGGGCTAATCCATATTTTATAATATAATATTGCTTTTTAATTTCTTCTGAGGCCAGAAGCATTCAAGTCAGTTCTTAAAACATTGAGTTGTGTGCACTAGGCAGTCACAGAACTGCTTCACCAAGGGGACTCCCCAAGGTCTAAGTTACAAGGTAAGGGAGTAGCTTGACATATCCTTCTCTGCTCTCTTTCTAAACTGGTGGCAAATGCATTTGAATATGAATCTCCTTCGAAAGAACTGCTAAACGTTTCCTGGCATTTCATGTACGACCAAGATCATTCCTGACACCTCTTAAGAAAACATGATTGTCAGCCTGCCCTGCGGCCCACCAACAAGCTTAAAGGACACAAGCAGAAAAGCTCATCAGAGGGAAGCTGGGAAGCCTCAGGTTACCAGAACTCCTCTTTTGTTTTTTGGGGTTTTTTTTTTTGATGTCTGAGAGAAGTGTTCTGGCTTATTTATTTTTCTGGGTAACTAAGGTATAAACAGAAAAGGCATTGTTTCAATTCTTGTGGCTGAAAATCTTTCTAATGTGTGTGTCTCTTTTTTAGGGAGTTAGGAAGTAAGAGAACCTGGAGGACAAGGTTGAAGCAGACGTTTTCATGGCCTCAATCATTGTCTTGCTCGTCAGTGACCACTATCCACACCTGAAGACAGTAATTGGAATATTAGAACTTTAGAAGTCGTCCTATCCCTCATTTGTAAAATGAGGGAACTGAGTTCCAGAGAGGTAGGTGAACTGTTTAAGATCATAGGGGTCACAGAGCTGAAAAGACTTAGAACCAGCTTCAGTGTGAGCATATATTTTCTAAATTTGGGAAGGGAAATAATCTTGCTTAAGTTGAAGGTCATCGCTAGCATAAATAGAAGGCATAAGTTTATGTTCTTTGTCTACATCTTCTGTAAGTACCAGGCAAAACTCTACTGACAAAGTAAAGGATTGAAGCAATTTTCTGAATCATTTGGACAGAAACCCCATTGCATAGCTATAGCCTTTAAATATATGTGGTATGGCTGTAAAGCAATGTGACCAGTTTCCACAAACCACACAAGAAAACTGGGCACACTATTATATATTCATACTGCATGCTCTGGATTTTCCATGAATACAGGGGACAGGAAATCCAGAAATAACCCCCAAACTTGTTTTGGAGCCAATTTCTACCTCTACCTTCAACAAACCTTTTGCAGAAAGCCACTAAGGAGAAGCAAAATGAACTTAGCCATGCCATCACATTTCTTCTTATCTTTTCTATTGTACATGTTTATTTCATCATCTCCTGGTGCTAATACCAAGGCAAGTGGCAGAATGTTCAAAAGGAATGGGGAATATAAGGAGATGGCAAATGAAAAATAGTCATGGGGTAAAAGACACAAATGACGGAACATTGATTGTGATGCTTACACTTCAAGAAAAAGAGGATTTCTTGGCTTCTCCCACTAATTATGCCCAATAACCTTGCTATTCAAGGTGTGGTCCAAGGACCAGCAACATTGGCATCAACTGAGAGCTTGTTACAAATGAAGAATCTCATATCCCCATGGCATATCTCAAGTGAAACAAGATCCCCAAGTGATTTGTGTGAGCATGAAAGTTTGTGAGGCACTGAGGTAGAGTATGGTGAGAATAACTCTGGATTAGGACTTGGAAAACCAGATTTTTCTTTCTGCTTCTTCCACTTACTGGTTTAAAACATTTATCCAAATCATTTCCCCTTTCAGAGCTTCAGTTTTCTCATGGGTACAATGAGGGAATTGAACTAGAAGACCTTTGAGGGTCTTTATGCCTCTAAATTCTAGGATTCTAATTAACAGTGGACACCTGATCTTGGATGCTTCTTCAAAAACACCTCGACTTCCTTCAGATCAGCAAAGTTTACAATCAAAAACCCAAGTGGTAAGACATTGGCTACCTTGGCCATTTCCAACTCCTCCTTTTGGTTTGCACTAACCTCACTGGCCCTTCCAAAGATTCTGAAATGGGATGGTCATGATTATCACCATTCCCAGTTTTTCAGAATGAGTCCACATGAAGCAACAGGAGAGGGCAGCTGTGCTGATGGTGGGAGGAACCAACATTTGCGGCTGTCCCCCTGGAGCCAGAGCAGGCAGAGGTAAATTCTCAGGATAAAGATAGCTAGGGACAGATTCAGAAGTTGATCCCGGTCGACCTGGCACTTCCTTCTCACAAAATTACCTAGGAAATACTAATTTTACCCCCAGTATTTATTTTTCTTTTTCTGCTTGCCCATCTCTTGGACCAGGTCAAGTTACTTCTATCACCACTTAGTGTTTGGCCATGGCCTTATTTTTTAAATGAGCTAAAATGAGGTAGAAGAGAAGCATCGCCACAAAGCCAGGGTCATATTCTATTGGAAGAGAGAGATTTGGGTGGGGTGTCTTGGGTCCCTCAAACCTCAACTAACCATCTGCTGACCCTAACTGAGTACTTGTTTCAGTAACAGGTGCTGCATAATAAACCATTCTAAGCTTAGTGGCACACCAACAATTTTATTATGCTCATGGCTTCTGTGGTTCAGGAATTGGGGCAGAGCTTCGCTGGGAGCCTTGCTCCTTGTGGTGTCAGTTGAGGGCATTCATGGTACTTAGGTGATGGATGGGATGGCTTTACTTCCATGTCTGCTGCCTTGGTGGGAATGGCTGGAAGACTGGATAAACAGAGATTGTTGCCTGTAGTGCCTACATGTGGCTTCTCCAGCACGGCAATCTCAAGGTTATTTAACTTCTTAAGGGGCAATTGACTTCCCTCAGAGAGATTATCCTAAAAGAACCAGGTAAAAGCTGCGTGGCTTTTTAATGACCTAACGTCAGAAGTAATATAGTGTCACTTCTGCTGTATTGTATTGGTTGAAGCAGTTACAGGGCCACCTTGACTCAAGGAGAGGGATGGGAGGAGTTTCAATGAATTTGTGGCCATTTTAGAAAACCTCTACAGTACTCAGGAGACAGATATCACTGAGGCAACCCTCTTTATTCAGTCCTGAATTGGACCATGTATGCTGCCAAGGACTTCCTTTTCCCATCCTGCATGGGGCTCACGCAAGAGGGCAAGCTAAGCAGGATGCTGAGGATGCTCTTTGGTCCTTCTCTCCATGGCCCACAGCATATCTTCCATCACTGGATCTTAGAACCTGGCCTAAAAGGAGGAAGTAAATGAGGCCATAGGGAAAAGTGTTCTGCCATTCCCTCTCTCTCTCTCTCATCACCCCTCTCTTTTTTTATAAGACCTAGATGGGCTAAGCCACCTACTCTCTGTCTCCGCACCCTGGTCCTGCCCAAATTTCCAAGAGCTAGGGAATGGTGCCTTACTGTACCAGCCCTCTGGGATCAGAAAGAATAAAAAGAGCAAGCTATGCAGAATAGAAGGGCTCCAAGAGAGCCAGAAGAAAGCAAGGGTTTGTTTGCCTTAAGCCAGTTCTATTTATATTTTCTATACTCCACCCTAGCAGGGTGGTCTAGTTGTGTGGCTCTGTGGACTCCAGAACTCCATTTTACTCTTCATCCACACCAGAGCTCTTACTCTCCATCCCAAGAGTTACAGTGTATGCCACTTAGCTATTGTTGATCACTTACTCTGTGCCAGCCACTGGCCGCTTTACACTCATCCAGTTTAGGCCTCACAACAGCCCTATGAGGTGTATAGTATTATCCTTGAGTCATAGGTGAGAAAACCGAAGTCTCAGTTGAGCTGAAATACCTTGTTTCGGCTCGCACTGTTAGTATAAAGCAGAACTTAGATTGGAATCAAGGCAATCTGACCCCAAAGCCTGCAAGTAGCAATCTCTCAGTGTTTCTCTTAACTGAGCAACAGGGACAGTAGCAGTTATCATAAAGCTATAAGAACAATATATTTATAGTCAATAAGACTGTTGCTCAGGGACTATGTGCAACTAACGTATAAATAACCAATATCAATAAATAACCAATTGTTTCAGAAGGGCTAAGTAACAATAATAATGGTAACTTTAACAAAAGCATACAATGTGCCTGGAGTTAGTGAAACATTTTACCTACATTAATTTGTGAATTACAACATCCTGGGCGGTAGATACTATGTATTATCATATTTTATAATTGAGTAAAAGTAGGCATAGAGAAGGTAAGTAACTTGACCAAAGTCAAACTATAAGTAATTGACATAGCAAAGGTTTAAACACAGGCAGCCTGACCCAAGAGTCTGTGCTCTTAACCATTATGCAATACTGTCTCTCTTGATTGTATTTGTCCAAGAAAGTTGAAATCATAGGTGTTATTAATCTTTCTAGGAAGATGAAGTTATGTTGCCTATCCTAGAGGTACACAGTATTAGACATCTAACAGCTATTTTGGTTAAGGTTTTGCATCACCGCTGAACAAAGATTTGTTTCTGACTAGCTCAATAGCAGTGCTTTGCACATAGTAGATGCTCAATAACCATTTTCATGATGGACTTATTTTATTCAGTCATCCTACTCTAGGAGCTTTAAGACTGTACAAACCAGCAAGCTAAATAAAAACAAATCTTTTTATTTATGCTCAATTTGTTGAACATCATCAGTGCATGAGGCTGTGTGCTAAGTATTTTGGGGAACATGAGATATGAAATCAGACATCAATAGCTTCCCCAAAGTTTCTGGTTTTGGGTGGATCATTATATATTAAATAGACCTCATCTTACTATTTCTTGTATCTATGCATCACTATCCTTTCCCTCTAGAAAGATTATTTTTCTAAATCTGATTCCCTAATCCTGGAGCTCTTAGGTTGTCATCAGTCTTGTTTCAGACTCCTATCCCCACTACTTCTCTAGGTATGGACCCTCACATAGAGATGTCTCTCTACTTCACCATATTTCACCCACCATGCCTGGAGAGTCGCAGCTGCCAACCAGCTTATTAGAGGAGTGAGGGCAAAAACCCAATATGGCTGCATCTTGGCTTTTCTTTCATGTGGTCCCTTCAACAAGTGGTGACCCATCAACTTACCACCTCAAATACAAATACTTCTCTCTGATTTTCCTAGTCTTCTCTATATCTGGCTCCACCCTAATCTACTGACTGTCTCTCCCTGCTCCTATGTAAAGATCTTCTGTCAGGCAGACAGGCCCCAGTCCCCAGGAATAATACTACACTCACTATCACCTCCTTGTGTTGATTCACTGAATCCTCCCTTCCTCCTGCCACCACTAGTGCTTGTATCAGCCAAGCTAACACTTAATGGAATTCTTGTAACAGACACCCATTATCTCACGTATCAATTTTGACTTCTCAACTATATAGTGCTACTTTTGGTTTATAATAAGAAATAATATATTTGGTCTTCATCCCTGCTTCTGGCACAGAGCTCCTAAGTGAGGAAAATGATAAAGGTGTCTTTTATTATGTTAGTGGGGTAACTTTTAGACCCCACCTAAGGATGGGGCTGGTTGCTTGGAGAAATGGATTAGCGGGTTGGGACTTTCAGCCCCACTCCCCTGACCTCTAGGGAGGGGAGAGGGGCTGGAGATTAAATCAGTCACAAGTGGCCAATGGTTAAATCAATCATGACTATGTAATAAAGCCTCCGTAAAAGTCCAAAATGATACAGTTCGGAGAGCTTTTGGGTTGGTGAGCATGCAGAGATTTGAGGAAGTGGTGCACTTGGAGAGAGCACAGAAACTCTGTGCCCTTTCCCCATACCTTGCACTATGCATCTCTTTTATCTGGATATTCCTGAGCTATATCCTTTTTATAATAAACTGGTGATCCAGTAAGTAAAATGTTTCTCTGAGTTCTGTGAGCTGCTTTAGCAAATTAATTGAACCTAAGGAGGAGGTTGTTGAGACCTCTGATCTGGAGCTGGTTGGTCAAAAGTACAGGTGACTGGGATGAAGGGATAGTTAGGGAGTTTGGGACTGACATGTACACACTGCTATATTTACAATGGATAACCAACAAGGACCTACTGTATAGCACAGGGAACTCTGCCCAATATTATGTAACAACCTAAATGGGAAAAGAATTTGAAAAAGAATAGATATATGTATATGTATAAATGAATCACGTTGCTGTACATCTGAAACTATCACAACATTGTTAATCAACTAGACTCCAATATAAAATAAAAAGTTTTTAAAAAAAGCACAGGTGACAACCTGGACTTGCTATTGGCATCTGAAGAGGGGGATGGGGACAGTCTTGCAAAACTAAACCCTTAACCTATGGGATCTGATGCTGTCTCTGAGTAGATAGGTCAGAATTGAGTTGAATTGTAGGGCATCCTGCTGGTGTCCAAGAATTGCTTGGTGGTGTGGGAGAACCCTTTCCTGCCACACACACTTTGGAATCAGTGACCAAAACACCCTATTAATTTTCAATATCTCTAAAGTTCATGCCATCCCTCTGTAGTATCCTCTATTCCTTTATTTTGTTGACATCTTCCACTCTCTTCCTAATCCTAGCTTTCCATTAAAATAACATGGTGTTTTTATTCAAAACACAGATTTATGGGGTCTAAACATGAACTATCAAAGCAGAATCCCTGGGGGAGAGGGGGTCCATCTGGCTTCACAATTCTCATTTTTAGCAAGTGCTACAGACTAAGTTGTGTCCCCTCAACATTCATACAATAATACCCTAACCCCTAATGTGACTGTATCTGAAGATAGAGCTTTTAGAAGGAAATTGAGGTTAATAGAAGTCATAAAATCGTAAGAGAGTAATTCTAATCCAATAGGATTGGTGGCTTTATAAGAAGGAGAAGAAAGAGATATCTCTTTCTACATGCATGCACTAAGGAAAGGTCATGTGAGCCCACAGCAAGAAGGCACACATTTGCAAGCCAGGAAGACAGTTCTCATCAGAAACCTATCATGTTGATCTTGGGCTACCAGCCTGCAGAATTGTGAAAAAACAAAGTTCCGTTATTTAAACCACCCAGTCTATGGTATTTTGTTATGGAAACTCAAGCAGACTAAGAAAGCAAGGTTCTCAGAGGATTCTCATGCAGTCAGTTAGGACCTGCCTCCTTTCACCCTTTTATCCAAAAAACTCCCATTCATCTTTAGAGATTTAGCTCAGGTATAATCTTCTATGGTATGCCCATCCCTGACAACTCAGACAGCTCCTGGACCAATGAAACCTCCTTGGATTAGTGCTGGATTTACCATAGGTGTATGCTCACAGTCTTTCTGTATCTGCTTGCTCTGGACTATGCCCTGGACCAGTGTAAGTTCCAGAATAGCTTATAATTAGTCTTAGGAGCAGCAATCTGAGTAGAAGGGACAGCGCCTATCAGGGGACTTGTTTGTGCTGTACTCTGTAAAAAGATTGAGAAAAAGTAAATTATCCTTATTGAAGGAGGCTATCTTTGGCATTACCACTTAAATGTCACTGCTCTTTTCCTGTCTTTGTATCCATCTTGATTCTTCCCTGTCCCTTCTAAAAAAATTCATTCTGTGTCCTATCCCCACAGAGCTTGATCAATTTGAGGGCAGTGATGATGAGAGTGACTACTCTTGTATTGGTTCTGTCTATAAAAACACACAGATGCAAATAGATCAAGCTGTGTTTCTTTCCTTCCTTGGTTTACAGTCAAGGATATTCTTGATTATGATCTATTACTTCTTCAGTCCTGTGGTCCTTGTGTGAAATAACACTGGCTGTCACACTGGAGGACTGAAAGAGTCTAGGGCAATGTAAACATGAATCAGGTCCAGAAGGATGGAGTAGACATATTTTTTTCCCATTAATCGCACTAAGTACTGTTAAAAACCCTGGACATTGTATATAAAACAAGCATGCAAAATTCTAAAAGGTTGAAAAAAGAATGCAAAGTTGTTAGGCACCTCAGGACCTGAAGAGCATTACACTGGTGAATTCCCTGAGTTTCCTTTTTATCTCATATTTCTCAGACTTGAAGCTGAAGAAGCCAGCAACCCAGAAACACCAATGCATATAGAAAAAAAAAAGCCCAACATAAGCTTGCTCTCTCTAGACAAAGGAACAGGAAAGGAACAGCTTAACAAGATAGAAAACATTCATAAAATAATTGTTCTACTCCCATCAGACACCACTGAAAAAATCATGACTTCATCCCCACTCCCACTAGCAAAGGCCAAGTAGGGAGTACAGACTTTCACCTTGCAAAGCTGTAATGAACATCCCCTACAGAATAGGTCAAAGTAGAGAGCTCAGACTTTCATTCCCACCAGGCAGTAATGAGCCCTCCTTCCACTGTGGTATCAGAGAGACCACCTGGAAGACCTGGACTTCCATGCCCACAAGCAGTAGCAAGGTATCCCTCACATTCTCTACTGGGGTGGTGTCAGAGGAGGCCTAGTGGAGAGTAATGAAACCATGCCTAACATTATGTCAATTGAAGCTGCTTGGAGAGCAAGAACTCCCAGCCCCACACAGCAAAATTGAGGAGTGCTTCCCTAACTTGGATGTCAACAGAGGCCAAGTGGGAAACTTGGATTTCTATATCCACTAATAAGGGAGCACTCTCTCCTTCCCCCACTGGAATGGTGTCAAATAAAGTCAACTTAAACAGAAGGTTTAAATAAGATCCAGAGACTCAGAACATAATATGAATATGTCCAGGTTTCAACTGAAAATCGCTCATCATGACAAGAACCAGGAATATGTCAAACTGAGTGAAAAAAGACAATCAACAGATGCCAACACTGAGAAGATAGAGATGTTAGGATTATCTGACAAAGATTCTAAGGCAGCTGTTATAGAATCACTCCAAAACATAATTATGAACACTCTCGAATCAAACAATTTTATTTTATTAATTTTTATTGCAGTATAGTTGCTTTACAATGTTGTGTTAGCCTCCACTGCACAACAAAATGAATCAGCCATACACATACAGATATCCCCTCCCTTTAGGACTTCCCTCTCATTTAGGTTACCACAGTGCATTAGGTAGAGTTTCCTGTGCTATACAGTATGTTCCCATCAGTTGTTTATTTTATACATGATATCAATAATGTATATGTGTCAATCCCAGTCTCCATCTCTATTTCTGCTTGGCAAATAAGATTGTCTATTTATTTAGATTCCATTTATCTAGATTCCACATATATGCGTTATTATACGATATTTACTTTTCTCTTTCTGACTTACTTCACTCTGTATGACACTCTCTAGGTCCATCCACGTCTCTACAAATGACCCAATTTCATTCCTTTTTATGGCTGAGTAATATTTCATCATATATATGTACCACATCTTCTTCATCCATTCCTCTGTTGATGGACATTTAGGTTGCTTCCATGTCCTGGCTATTGTAAATAGTGCTGCTATGAACATTGGGGTGCATGTGTCTTTTTGAATTATGGTTTTCTCTGGGTATATGCCCAGTAGTGGGATTGTTGGGTCTCATGGTAGTTCTATTTTTAGTTTTTTAAGGAACCTCCGTACTGTTTTCCATAGTGGCTGTATCAATTTACATTCCCACCAACAGTGTATGAGGGTTCCCTTTTCCTCACACCCTCTCCAGCATTTGTTTGTAGGTTTTTTGATGATGGCCATTCTGACCAGTGTGAGGTGATACCTCATTTTAGTTTTGTTGAATCAAATAATTTTAAAAAAGGAAAGCCTCATTCAAGAAACAGAAAATCTCAGCAAATAAATAGAAGATATAAAGAAGAACCAAATGGATATTTTTGAATCGAAAAATACAGTAACTGAAATAAAAAGGTCCATTGGATAGGCTCAACAGCAGAATGTAGTGGATAGAGGAATGATTCAGTGAACTAGGAAATAGCACAGTAAAAATTACCATCTGAACAACAAAGAGAAAAAAGACTGAAAAAAAGAGCCTCAGGGGCATGTGGGACTATGACAAAAGGTCTTACATTTGCTTCAGAGTCCCAGAAGCAAAGGAGAAGAAGATCAAGGCTGGAAAGTTACTTTAAAAAATAATGGCTCAAACCTTCCTAAATTTAGCAAGGAACATAAACTTACTGATTCAAGAAGTGAACTCCAAACAGGACAAACCCAAAGTAATCTATGGCAAGATACATCATAATTAAACTAATGAAAACTAGAGACAGAAAAATCCTTGAAAACAGCCAGAGAAAAAGAGAAGAAATCATACAAAGTGTGTTCTCTGACCACAAAGGAATCAAACTAGAAATTAATAACATAAAGATAATAGGAAAAGCAACAAATACTTGGAAACTAAACAACATAATTCTAAATAATCCATTGGACAAAAAGAAAGAAAAAATATATAGAAATGAGTAAAAATGAAAAGACAACATATCAAAATTTGCGGAAAATAGCTAAAGCAGTGCTGAGAGGGAAAGTTATAGCAGTAAATAAAGAGGGAAGGGAGGGAGGAAGGAAGGAAGGAAAGGAAAGGAAAGAAAGCTACAGACCAATATTCCTCATGAACATAGATGGAAAAATCCTTGAAATGTTAAGAAATAGAACTCAGCAATATATCAATATAAAAGAAATCATACACCATAAACTATGGAATTTATTCAAGGATAAAGGTAGCTACATAGGTAAATATAAAAGCCAATAGTATTGCATTTTTTCTTTGAAACTCCTATTTTTTCATTTGAAACTCCTATTTTTTCCTCTGTATAATTTAAAAGGTATCTAATACAATAATTATAAATCTATATTACTGGGCATACAAAGAGTAAAGATATAAGATGTAGCAATAACAACATAAAGAAAGCATGGAACTGTAAAGGAGTAGTTTTTTATACTATTGAAACTAAGTTGTTATTAATTCAAACCTGATTGTTATAAAGTTAAGATGGTGATTGTAATCCCCAAGGTAACCACTAAAGAAACAACTTTAAAATGTACATTAAAACAAACAAGAAAGGAATTAAAACAGTACACTATAGAAAAAAAATGAATCACAAAAAGGCAGTAAAGGAGGCAATGGGGAACAAAAGGTATGGTATATAGAAGACAAAGGAAAATGGCAGAAGCTTTTCCTTATCAGCAAACACTTCAAACATAAAGGGATTAAACTCTACAATTAAAAGATTAAATTGTCAGAATGGATTAAAAAAAACCATGATCCAACTATATACTTCTACAAGAGACTCACTTTAGATACAAAGACTATTGAAACACACAACCTGGATGAATCTCCAGAGAATTATGCTAAGCAAAAAAAAAAAAAGCCAATCCCAAAGGTTACATACTATATGCTTTATTTATATAACATTCCTGAAATAACAAAATTGTAGAAATGGAGAACAGATTAATGATTGCCAGAGGTTGAGTGGGTGGATATATGAGGGAAGTGAATGAGGTTATAAATGAGTACCATGAGGGATTTTTGCAGTGATGGAACTGTTCTGTATCCTGACTGTATCAATGCCAATATCCTGGTGCTGATATTGTACTATAGTTTTGCAAGATGTTAGCCTTGGGGAAAAAGTGGGTACATGAGGCCTCTTAGTACTTTTTCTTACTACTGCATATGAATCTACAATTATCTCAAAATAAAAAATAAATTTTAAAAACTCAGAATGCATAAAAAGAAAAAAATTCTGGATGGAAATATACTAGCTCTGGGTGATTGTATTATTGCTGGATTTATTTTTCCTTTGGGCTTTAAACAACTTTTGAATTTGTCTAATATGAACTGCTTTATTTGTGTATTTATTTGGGCTATTTGTGCAGATGTGTGGGGATCATCAACGTGGTTTTTCCTTCCTCGCTCTTCTTCTAGCCCTTCCCTCAAGACTCCGGGGTTACTAAAGCAGCCGCGCTACTACACTCTCATTCACCCCACCACAGCGCATCCCTGCATCTGCCTTTAGATCTTGCATTTACGCTAGTCTTTGCTGCACCTGGGTGGGATCAAAGCCTTATCTTAAGGCTAGGATCTGTGAATGGATTTCAGGTTTCAATCTAGGGAAAAGGACAGGGATAGAATTTGGAAGATTCAGAGAGGGACCATGAGGCCCTTTGCTACATCCCTGATAAAATACAGCTAGTGGCAAGCAGCCACATAGCACAGGGAGATCAGCTAGGTGGTTTGTGACCACCTAGAGGGGTGGGATAGGGAGGGTGGGAGGGAGGGAGATGCAAGAGGGAAGAGATATGGGAACATATGTATATGTATAACTGATTCACTTCGTTGTAAAGGAGAAACTAACATACCATTGTAAAGCAATTATACTCCAATAAAGATGTTAAAAAAAATACATAGTGCTTCCCTGGGGGCGCAGTGGTTGAGAGTCCGCCTGTTTGTGCCCGGGTCCGGGAGGATCCCACAAGCCGCAGAGCAGCTGGGCCCGTGAACCATGGCCGCTGAGCCTGCGTGTCCGGACCCTGTGCTCCGCAACGGAAGAGGCCCACCTACCGCCAAAAAAAAAAAAAAAATACACAGTACATACCCTAGGGAATGAGAGAAAGGCCCCCAGGGTATGGTTGTGCTTGTTTTTCTCTGTTCTTTTTTTTTTTTTTTTTACACTTGTCCACACAGCTTTACAAATGAATCCAGAAATAGGCACCTGGCTCCCTTTTATCTTCTACAAATGCTGATTCTTGTCTTCTGAGGAAGTAGTGCCTATTTCTTAAACAATAAATCAAATCCCTGAAATTCATTTGAAAGACAACAAGTTTTGCCCTTGGTTAATTTCTTATTTCACCTTGTTGTTACTTATGGCCAAAAGCATGTGGTGTGGATTCTTGGATTTTTTCTTGTTTCTTTTGTTTATTTGGAGGGGGGAGGGGAAGATTCCAGTTAAGTCTTTTCCAGCATTTTATTATGAAACTTTCAAAGACGCAGAAAAGCTCAAATAATTTTTCAGTGAACACTTGTATACCTATCATATAGATTCTACAATTTACATTTTGTCGAACTTGCTTTATAATATACTTTCCCATCTAGCCACCCTATTAATACATTAATTGATCTGTTGCATTTACCGTTTTGAAGCCAAAGTAAGTTGAAGACTTTGGTACACTTCTCCCTAAACACTTCAGTATGCATGTCATTAACTAGAGTTCAGTATTTTCTAAGGTTCTTTTTTTCTTTTAATGTAAAATTTACATACAACAAAAAGCATGTATCTTGTGGTACATTGGCTGAGTTTTGACATATACATACAAGTGTGTAATCCAAACTTCTGTCCAGATACAGAATAGGATCATCAGAAATCTCCCTTTCGCCCCTTCCCAGTCATTCCCTGCCCTCAATGCCCTTCAGAGGTAACCAGTGTTCTGATATTTTTGTGCCATCACTTAGATCTGCCTCTCCTAGAATGTCATATAATGGAAACACAAAGTATGTACTCTTTATAGAAGGCTTCTTTCACTGGGTATAATGCATTTGAGAGTCATTCTTGTTGTTATGTATCAGTAGTTAATTCCTTTTTATTGCTGAGTAGTATTTCATTGAGTACAACACTGTGTATCCATTCTTCTATTGATGGACACCTGCCCTATTTCTAGTTTTCTGTTATTATGTATAAAGCTGCTATCATTGCTTTTTTGTGTGTTAATAAATGTTTCTCATTTGAGGAAGTACCCTAGGATATTTCAGTTGAAGGAATGGGTATGGGGAAAGTGATGGTCTCTCACACGGTGGCCTGGTGAACTGGACCTTACCTTAGTGGTCAGTCCCCTGAGATGGCACTGGGCCCTAGCATCCCCTCAACCCAGAAAAAAGGGACATCCATGTCCCTGGGATGCACTTCCTTTCAACTCATAAATTCCTCTGTTTGAGCAGGCCTGACTGTATTAAAAATTACTTTCAATGTGTGATTTAACCCTTACAAACTCAAATCAGTTTTTCTCATTGTCCACAGGCTCCGCCCTAACACTGGTTTCCACTGTGTTTGATGTAGACAACTGTGACAGGCTCCTATTGGGTGTTCCATTTCTGTTCTGGTCATCTACTATCATGAAGTCACTGTGTAATAATTCTAATTAAAACAGTTTTTCAATTAGCATAAAGTAAAATTGACTTGGGAAGTATACAGTTCTATGATCTATAACACACTGTAGAAAAGTTTGTCCTTTAATGGAAAACTATGCATTATCTATAACACACTCTTCCAGGCTCTCTGATTCAGGCCTGTTCATTGTCTTTGAGCAATTTTGCAAAGAGGGAAATTATTTTGTAAATTGTAGGTAGCTGACAGATATTCAAACTGTCTTATCCAGGAGAGTTTTGATTGGCTTCCCTCCTGCCTGTGGAAAAACCAGTTTTGTCTTTATTTGCAATTCAATTCCTTCATATGAATTTGTGCTTTTTCACTTTTCCTTTGAACTGGTTATAACATCTGCCTATGTTCCTCATACAAGTAAAATAAATCTGTAAAACATATTTATTTTTATATTTGTTTGAGAGCCATGACTTTACCTTTTTCTGAAAATTATGTTTCTCCCATTTTTTAGCTGAAATATAATTTACATACCATAAAATTCATCCTTTTAAGGTATACAATACAGTGGGGTTTTGGTATATTTTAGAATATTTATAAAATGTAGCAATCATCACTAATTCCAGAACATTTAACATACCTTTGAGATTCATCAAAGTTGTTGCATGTATCAATAGTTCATTCCTTTCTATTGCTGAGCAATATTCCACTGTATAGATGTACCCCCAGTTCATTTACCCATCACTTATTGAAGGACATTGGTGTTGTTTCCAGTTTTGGAGATTATGAATAGAGCTGCTATAAACATTCATGCATAGGTTTTTTCATGTATTGTTATTTAATATTTTATTTCCATTTTATTTTTAACATCCCCAATTATTTGTTATTATTGTTGTTGGATTTTATAATCAATGGCTATTTAGACTTGTACATAGATTAATTTCTTTGTTCACTATGGCAGATTATACTCTTCAAAGGTAGAGACAACAGTATCTCCTATCCTACATGCTCTTTTGCAGTGTGGCCTTGCCACTCCCCCATTAATAGGTAGAGTCAAATATTTCTCCCCTTGAATCTGGGATTAGCCTTAGTGACTTGTAGTAATCAATAAAATGTGGATGAGGTAACACTGTATGACTTCTGAGGCTAGGTCAGAGAAGGCCACAAAGCTTCCACCTGGATCTCTTGGAACACTCACTCTCTGGACCCTCCCATGGAGAGCTCATTTGTAGGTGCTGTAGTTAACTATAATCTCCACTAAGCAGTCTTTGAGTTATCCCAGTTCACATGCTAGGCATGTGGGTGAAGAAGCCCCTAGATGCTCCCAGTCCTCAGCCCTCCGAGTCATCGCTAGCCATTCAAGACTTTCCAACTGAGGTCCCAGACATCATAAAGCAGAAACAAACCACTCTTGGTGCATACACAGATTTTTGTGTGAACAGAAGTTCTCATGTCTCTAGGATAAATACCTAAGAGTGGGATTATTCAGTCCTATGGTAAGTGAATGTTTAAGTTTATAAGAAACTACCAAACTATTTTCTAGAGTGGCTGTACAGTTTTGCATTGCCACTAGTAATATACAAGAGTTCCAGTTGCTTGCAATCTTCACCAGCACTTGGGGTTATCATCATTTTACATTTTAGCCTTTCTAATAAGAGTGCAGTGATATCCCATTGTGGCTTTAATTTGCATTTTTCTAATGGAAAATGATGCGGAACATTTTTTCATGTGTTTATTTGCATATCCTTTAGTAGATGTCTGTTCAAGGTTTTTGCCATTTTTAATTGGTTGTTTCAGACTGACATTTTAAAAAATTAAATCTGATAATATCCCACATCTCCCCTTCCCTTCAACACAGCACTTATCTCTCATTTTATTTTCCAGTTTTTCTTTCTGATGTGCATTCACTGGGTTTTGAAAAATGCACACACCTCTGGAAACTAAATCCCTATGAAGTGATACACCATAGTAATCACCTTTAAAAGTTCCCTCTGTGTCCCTTCCAGTTATTCCCTGTCCCCAATTCCCCTCAAAGTAATCAGTGTTCTGATTTTTTCCACCATAGATTTTTGCCTGATATAAATGGAATCTTACTCTTCTGTGTAAGACTTTTTAATTTAATGTATTTTTGAAATTCATCTATCTTGCATGTATCAGTAGTTCCTTCCTTTTTATTGCTAAGTAGTATTTCATTTTGCCAATAGATCACAGTTAGCTAATCCATTCTTATCTTGATGAACACCTGGTCTGTTTCCACTTTGGGCTATTATGAATAAAGCTTCTGTGAACAATCATATGAATTTTTTTCTCTGTATATACATTTTTATTTATCTTGAATAAATACCTAATAGTTGAACTGCTAAGTCATAAGATATGTATATAGAAGTTTATAAGAAGCTGCCATATCTTTTTTCAAATGTGAAGAAATACTTCCTTCGTCCAAGATGCCTTAGGCATCTCTGGCTCATGGGTTTCCTAGGAATAGAAGTGCTCTTTGTTGTGGAAATTGTGGAGGTGGAATGATTCCCACCCACTTCCTGGATCAGAATTGATTCAAGAATATAAGTGCCTCTCCTAGCAGCTCTGCTCTCACAGCTGTCAGCCTTGGTCAGGGGGAGGCAGGAAAGTTTAATTATAATGCTCTGACAGTGTCTGAGCACAGAACCCAGTGCCTGCTGCACCAACAGCTGAGCTCAGCCTGAAGCTGCTGTGTTGAAAACTCACCTCTCAGTATCTGGCTGTTCTTCAGTAGGCCTGCTTAATGGTCCCAGAATTTCACTTTTCCACATGCTCATTGCTGGTCAGGTGTAGGTTGCAGGCACCTTCCAGCTCCAGAGGCTTGCATCACTTTCCTCACGTTACCACTAGGTTAGCTACAGCTCACGATACAGTCCGGCAGAGCCCAAACCGCCAGAGAATGGAATCTTTAACACAATCCATGTTCTCAAAGTTTATCACATTTGCACATACATCTACTGACAGGCTCTGCTCATGTCCCTCTGGGATCCATTTTTATGACGTCTGACTTCTTTCTCCCATGGCTGATAAGAAGAGCAGGGGCACCAAGATGCTTTGTGAGGGAAGGCACTCTTGTTTTCCCCCTTTACTTTAAAGAGTAGAATGTTCTTTCCTTCCTCCCATAGCACTCTTTTATGACACTGAACACATTCTTCCCTGTATCATCGCTGTTTGAGGTCATTTGTTTACTTAATACCCCACCTTGTTCCGGAAGGGATTTAAAGTGATTTGTAAGAATAAATTGAATACAAATAGATATTGTAAATTAAAAGTGAAATGAAAGGAAAATGAGGATGGGAACATAAAATGGAGTAAGGAATGCTCTTTTTGTCCACTTTTTAGCTCTCCTTATCAATGTGAGTGCCATAACGCAAGAACTGTTTTATTCATCTTTGTATTTCTAACAGGGCTGGGTCCATTTTCTTTTTTAAAAAAATAGTTTTATTGAGATATTCACATACCATAAAATTCACCCATTTAATTGTAAAATTCAATGTTTTTTAGTATATTCACAGAGTTGTGCAATCATCAGCATAATCCATTTTGGAACATTTTCATCACCCCATAAAGAAACCCCATACCCATTAGCAGTAAATCCTATTTTCCCCTACTCCCACCCCTGGCAACCATTAATCTGTTTTCTGTCTCTATGGATTTGCCTATTCTGGATATTTCATATAAATGAACACATACAATATATGGCCTTTTGTGTCTGCCTTTCTTCACTTATAATATTTTCATAGTTCATCCAAGTTGTTACATGTATCAGTATTTGTCTTCTTTTTATGGCTGCATAATATTACATTACATTGATGTAACACATTTTGTTTAGCCATTCATCTGTTGATGGGCATTTATGTTATTTCCACATTTTAGCTATTATGAATAATGCTGCTGTGAACATTTGTGTACAAGTTTTTCTGAGTACGTATGTTTTCATTTCTCTTGGGTATATACCTAAGAGTTGAATTGCTGCATCATATGGTAACTCTACGTTTAGTCACTTGAAGAACTGCCAGACTTTTCCACATTGGCTACACCATTTTACATTCCCATCAGCACTGCATAATGGTTCCAATTTCTCAACATTCTTTTCTTTAAATTTTTATTGAAGTACAGTTGACTTACAATGTGTTAGTTTCAGGTGTCCAATATTTTTCATTATCTGCCTATATAATTCTTCCATCCTAGTGGCTCCTTTGTTTTTTTTTTTTTGTTTGTTTGTTTGTTTTGGTGGTACGCGGGCCTCTAACTGTTGTGGCCTCTCCCTTTGCGGAGCACAGGCTCCGGACGCACAGGCTCAGCGCATGGCTCACGGGCCCAGCCGCTCCGCGGCATGTGGGATCTTCCCGAACCGGGGCACGAACCAGTGTCCCCTGCATCCGCAGGCGGATTCTCAACCACTGCGCCACCAGGGAAGCCCATCCTTTGGTTTTGATTTTCATTTCCCTATAACTAATGATATTAAGCATATTTTCATGTGATTATTGGCCTTTTGTGTATCTTATTTGAAGCTATGTCTCTCATATCCTTTGCTAATTTTTTATTGGGTTATTTATTTTTGAGTTGCAAGAGTTCTTTATATATCCTACATGCAAATTCCTTGTCAGCTATATGATTTGCCAAATATTTTCTCCTATTCTGTGGGTTGTCTTTTCACTTTCTTGATGGTATCATTTGAAGCACAAATGTTTTTAATTTTGATGAAATCCAAGGTATCTATTTTTTTTGGTCATTTCTGCTTTTGATGTTGTTTGTAAGAAGGTTTGACTTAACCCAAGGTCAGGGAGATTTCCCAGCCTTTTCTTGCACAGATATGCACATGTTTATTTACAAGAGTTACCATTTGTTGAGTACTTGCCTTGAGCTTGACATTATGCCATGCACTGTCAAGAGGGTATTGATGTCAGTAATAACAACAATAGTAGCTAACTTTATTGAGTTCTTATATGAATGATCTCATTTAGTCCTCACAATGAATCATTGAGGTAAATATGAATATATCTGTTTTACAGATAGAGAAACTGAAGATCAGAAACATTATCTGCATGTGATGCCTAGAATTTCTGTAGCCATCTTCTGGCCATGAAATGAGGCACTGATGTCAAGCTGTGGGGGATATAAGGGAAAAATGGACAGAACCAGCTATTGATGAGATAACGAATTAAAAGCCAAATAACAACATCAACCACAACATTAATAGCTGACATTTATTGAACACAAGAGTTATCTCATTTAACAGTCACAATAGTTCTTTGAGGAAAAATACATGGTGAGGACCCCACTATGAGATTCAGAAATGTTAAATACTGTAGCAAACCTTGTTGGTACCTTCCACTTCTTCCTCACTAATAGAACTTCAATTTTTTCACCTTCCTCTGTGTAGTCATAATGGGGAAGGGGGCTGAAATCTTTCTTATGCAGAGGAAGTGAATCATGATTAATTGAAGCCAACCAGTAGTCTCATTCCCCTTGTCAGTAATAAGTTTCTGCATGGAAATGGGACTAATCCTGGCCAATATGACCTGAAGGAAAGTCTGCTGAGGGGCTTCTAAGAAAGATTTTCATTGAGAATAAAAAGAGCAGGATCTTCCACTTCCTCTTTGTCTTTTTATCATTGCACCCTTCAGCACCTAGCACAGAGCCTGGTGCATAGAAAAAACTCAGGAAATATTTTGTGGAATGAAATCTCTTGAGTATACTGCTGTAGGTCAGGTTTTTTTCTTCTTTCACTTTGATCCATACAAGAATATGTTAATCCAGAAATGATCCCTGGGACTGGCTATAGATGAGAAAGTACTTTCTAGAAGTTGTTTCCTGAGACTTAAATTAGGCCAGTGACCACAGGCACCACTCATACTCTTCTAAACTTACGGAAAAACTACATTAAGGATTCACATTCCCTTTGCTGATGTAGTGAGAACACAATGTTTTGCTCAGTTCAAGCAAAATTTATAGGTAACACCTTTCACTGACCTTACACTTGCCAAACTTTCTCCCAAATGGAGATAGGTTACATCTTATAGTTTAAAATTAATTTTAATTATATAAATAATACATAAATGATTAAGCATTATTTCCTTAACATCATTGCTTTATACAAATTATTTTTCTTTTTGCCGACGTATATTCTCTACTAATTCTTTCCGAGAGGTTTTTGGGGTGGTAAGTTTTCTGCGTTCTTATATGTCCAAAACACCTTTATTTCTCCCTCTCTCTCATATAATAGTTTGGCTTTGTATTAAATCCAAGGTTCAACATTATTTTCACTCAACAATTTGAAGATATTGCTCCATTGCTGTCCTGCGTCTGATTTTGCTAATGGAAAGTCAAACTTATTCTTGTTCATTGTAGGTGGTCTTTATTTTCTCTTTGAAAGATTTTAGTATTTTCACGTTATCCTTGATGCTCTAAAATTTCACTGTGGTGTGTCCAGGTTTAGAGCTTTTTTAAAAAATTACTATTCTTTTTTTAAAATAGGGTATCCTCCTTGGCATTTATAAGGTCCTTTCAATCTGAGGAGTCATGACTTCAATTCTAGGGAGTTTTTTCTTTGTTTGTTTGTTTTGCCATTTATTCCTCAAATATTGATTCCTTCCATTATCTCCATTTTTATTCAATGGAACTCCCTTTAGACAAATGTGGAAATTTCTTGATTTGTTTATATTTCATGCCTCTCACATTTTCTTTATTACTTTCCATCCCCTTATCCTTTATACTATGCTCTGGGTGAATGCCTCAGCCCAATTTTCCAGCTCTATGATTTCATCTCTGTTTCTATCCATCACAAATCTTAGTTCAGTCCATTTATTAACTTCACCTGTGTTATTTATTTTTAAAACTCTCTTATTTTTCATATTTACCTATTATTGTTCTATAATTACTTGTTCTTTCATAGATGTAATATCCTTCCTTATCATTCTGAGGTTATTATTTTATATTCATGTTCTGAGGACTCTACTTATCTAATGAAAGTCCTTTCATTTGTTGAGTGTATTGTCTCTATTTCATGGCATTGCTTTGTTTAAAAGTTTGGTGATTCTCTTATTATATGCTTCTCTCTGTAGTTGAGATTGTTTTAGACTGTCTGCTCCTTCTGTTTATGCAACTTGTCTCAGAGAATAGAGGGAAAATGTGTATCTCCTGTTTTCAGTCAGAGTGGGTGAGGTGGAGAACATGCCATAATAAGGGTACCTAGCTGAATCTGTGTACCTATTTCTCATTATACTCCCATTTATTTTGCCATTGCCCATCACCCATGTTACTAGACTATCTCACTGTCTTAAGCTCCCTTATTCATTGCTTTCACTTGAAGACAAATCCCTCTGTTACTGCTTGCTGGTCCATGCAGTGGGAAAAAGGATAGAGAGGAATTGACTTTTCTGGCTTTTCTTCCGGTTATACTGAGTAGTTGCCTCTAAGACCACTCCTTTGTCATAGTTTTTACCTTTTGGCATGGAGAACTTTTATTACCTATAAGAATACTCTCCAATGCTCTCCCATGCATGTCCTGAGCTGTGGCTTCCTTCTTTAATCAAAACAGATCTACTTCTCATCTTCTAAGGGGTCCTCTCAGTTTTTGGCCCACCAAGAGTGATTTCAAGCATGACTATGTATTGAATCATTTTTTTGTGTCAGGTAGAATACAGTAAGTGAAGAAACTGTAAATAGCAGTGGCTCAAGGAGGATATGAGCTTATTTCTCTATCCCTATTTTATAAATAGACTCCACTAACTTGCTCAGTGTCATGTAACTAATAAGCTGTGGAACTGGGATTTGAAATCAGATCTGACTCCAAAGTCTACCTTATTAGGTTCTTTCCACTATGACAGTGGTTCTCAACCTTGGCTGTACATTAGAATCACCAGGGTAGCTTTAAAAAAATACTAATGCTTCAAAACCATACCAGATCAATTAAATCATAGTCAATAGTATTTTTTAAAAGCTTCCCATTTGATTCAATTATAAAGCCAGAGTTGAGTACCACTGCACTTTCTAACTTGTTCCTTTTTTGCCTATATATGCTATATGCTCCTCTGCCAAATATTTTCCTGATTACCTGATTGCTAACACTCTGCTTAAGTTACTTGTCTGAGTAATTTTATTTATTTATTTATTTATTTATTTATTTATTTTGCGGTACGCAGACCTCTCACTGTTGTGGCCTCTCCCGTTGTGGAGCACAGGCTCCTGACGCGCAGGCTCAGCGGCCACGGCTCACGGGCCCAGCTGCTCCGTGGCATGTGGGATCTTCCCGGACCGGAGCATGAACCCGTATCCCCTGCATCAGCAGGCGGACTCTCAACCACTGCGCCACCAGGGAAGCCCCTGTCTGAGTAATTTGAAAAATTATTTTGAAGAAATGTGGAAAATTACCTTAGTTCATGTTTGATTCCAAATTTTAAAAATCATTAAGAAATATGCCAACACATTCAAAATTGTACACATTCTGAAAATCAGTCTATGTAATCAATTGTATTAACAGACTACAGAAGAAAATCACACAATCAAATCATTGACGTAGAAAAATTATTTGATAAAATTCAACACCTATTCATGATTAAAAAAAAAACCTCGGAAAACTCTAGGAATACAGGAACTTGCTCAAATTGATACAGTACATCTACCAGAAAACAAACAATAAAACCTCACAGTTAATGTCACACCTAACGATGAAAGGCTAAATGCTTTCCAGCTAAGAACAGGAACAAGTCAAGAATGTCTATGCTCACCACTGCTATTCAATATAGAACAGAAATAGATTTACAAAGATATAGTCAATTGACTTTTGACAAAGGTGAAAAAGCAATTCAATGGAGGATCTTCTCAACAAATGGTGCTGGAGCAATTATATATCCATAGACAAAAAATATGAACTATAATCTATATCACACACCTTATACAAAAATTAACTCAATGTGCATCATAGATTTAAATATAAAATATACATCTATAAAACTTTTAGAATATAACATAGGAGAGAACTTTAGAATCTAGGCTTCATGAAGAGACATGACACCAAAAGCACAAACCATAAAAAAATGAATATATTAAAAACCTTTGCTCTATGAAAGACCATGTTAAGGGAATGAAAAGACAAGCTATAGACTGAGAGAACGTATTTGCAAGCCCACATATATGACAAAAGACTCAGATCTAGAATATATAATGAACTCTCAAAACTCAACATTAAAAAAGCAAACAATCCAATTAGAAAATGGGCAAAAGGCACAGAGTCTTATCACTGAAGAAGCCCTACAGTTGTAGTAAATGAGCACATGAAAAGATGTTCAACACCATTACACATTAGGGAAATGCAAAACCACAAAGGGATATCATTACACATCTATTAGAATGGTTAAAATAAAAATACCAAATGCTGATGAGAATGCAGTGAAACTGGATCTCTCATACATTGCTGGTGGGTATATAAAATATTAAGCCACTCTGGAAAACAGTTTGGCAGTTTCTTATAAAAGAAACACACAGGGCTTCCCTGGTGGCCCAGTGGTTGGGAGTCCACCTGCCGATGCAGGGGATACGGGTTCGTGGCCCGGTCCGGGAAGATCCCACATGCCGCGGAGCGGCTGGGCCC
This sequence comes from Kogia breviceps, assembly GCF_026419965.1. Classification (NCBI taxonomy): domain Eukaryota; kingdom Metazoa; phylum Chordata; class Mammalia; order Artiodactyla; family Physeteridae; genus Kogia; species Kogia breviceps. The sequence continues at coordinate 34,692,125 of NC_081330.1, forward strand.
ATGATCCACGACCGCTGAGCCTGCGCGTCCGGAGCCTGTGCTCCTCAGCGGGAGAGGCCGCGACAGTGAGCAGCCCGCGTACCGCAAATTAAAAAAAAAAAAAAAGAAAGAAAAAAAGAAACTCACAATTATCACATGACTCAACAAGTATACTTCCAGGCATTTAGTTTTCAGAGAAATGAAAACTTATGGCTGCAGAGAAACCTGTACACCACCACTTACACTTAGCACTCATCTATTCTATTTCACTGTATGTAACATCCCTTGTATGAATAACCACTAATCAAATTAGCATGCTGATGATAGGCATTTGGGTTGTTTTCACTTTTCAGCCTTTCAGTAATGCTTTTATGAATATCCTTGTAGCTGTCTTCTTGAACACATGTGTGAGAATTTCCGTGGGATGTATATCTAGAAATGGAATTTCTGGATCATAGGTTGATATACATTTTCAACTATACTAGCTACTACCAAAAACTGCTCTCCAGAATTGTACTAATTTATGTCCAACAGCGTATGAAAGTTCCAGGTGCTTTTTGTCTTTGCCTATACTTGGGATGCCATACTTTAAAAATTTCCACCAATCTAACGCTTGTAAAAGATGCAATTTCTGTTTTAACTTGGATTTCCCTAGTTATGTGTGAGGTTGAGCATATTTTTACCTGTTTATTGGCCATTAGGGTTTCCTCTTTTATGAACAACCTGGGCATATCCTTTGTTCATTTTTTTTCTATTGGAGTTTTGCCTTTTTCTTATTGATATTATATATATAGGTTATATATATAATTAATATTAATTAATTAATCCTATGTCAGTTATATAAGATTCAAATATCTTTTTCTCAGTCTGTTACTTATCTTTTCATGTTTTAATGTTATCTTTTGCCTTCAGAAGCTTTAAATTTTCATGTAATCAAGTTTACCTGTATTTTCCTATAAGATTTCTGCTTTTTCTATATTGGTTAAGAAAGTCTTTTTGTCACAAGTAATTAAAGAGAATCTCCTACAATTTATTCTAATAATTTTCAAGTCCTGTTCTTTATATGCAGGTCTTTAAAACATCTGGAGTTTATTTTTCTGTATGGTGTGAACTGGGGATCTAATTTAATTTTTTCCATACGAAAGTTAATTGTCCCAATATCATCTACTGAAGAGTCCATGTTTTCTTTACTTTATCCAATTAAACAAATACCCAAACCTACTTTGTGCTAGACATTGTTCTAAGCACTTTGCATATGGTATTAAAAGCAAATGAAATATTACCATTGGCATTATGAATTATAGTTCATTAAAGCTGTTAGAATTTTCCTGCCCTTGTGGTGCTTATATTCTACCTTGGGTAGGTTTATAATAAACATAATAAATAGGCATATTATATAATATGCTGGAAGATGATAAGTGTTATAGAAAAAATAGAGCAGGGTAAAGGAAATTGGAGGGCTGGGTTGGGAGGAAGGTTCTGACTTTAAATAGAATAGTCTGGGTTGGTCTTGTTGAGAAGCTGAAACGTGAGGAAAGATGAAAGAAGTGAGGGAGGTGGCATGTGACTATTTGGGGCATAATAAAAGGTAATACTTACCTGATATCTGTGAATTTCACAAAAACTCTTGTTGGAGTTTTTAACTGGAGTTTTTTCATATCTATGTAGATTACTTTGGGGAGGACTGATACCCTTACAACGTTGCATCTTGCCATTCATGAACATGGTCTGGCTCTACATTTATTCACTGCTTCTATTATGTTCTTTAATAGTTTTATGATTTTCTCAATAAAGGTCTTACATATATTTGTTGGCTTTATTACTATGTACTTTATAGTTTTCTGGTTCCCATAAACTGTTTGTATATATTTCCAACCTCATTTCCTGTTCACTTATCCCACTCCACTCTAGATTCTACTCACTGTGTTTCTGATAGGTAATGTAAACTAATGATTGTGTGTGTTTGTGTGTGTGTGTGTGTGTGTATGATGGATGATGGTCTTGTTTCCTGACCCTGATCCTAAACCTGAATTTGACTAACCCAGACCACAGCCCTTGTCCTTCATGATTTTTGCAAGATACATATTCTTGTCCTGGCTCCTCAGTGAATCTTCAAGTCCATCAGGGGCAGTGACTGATGTTATCTACTCTGCATCTTTCCTGTGGTACTGAGCACATTGTAATTACTCAAAAGATCTTACTGGTACATTTCCCATAATGGGGTTTCTGCACTTTTCCTTCAACCTCTTCACGCCATTGAACCCTCAATCCTGACTCTCCCTTGATCTTCAAAGTTGACTTCCATACAGAAAGATGTACTTTCCCCTGGACTTGTGCCTAAGCCCTTCACTTCTGCCAGTGATCCTTCTCCTCTGAGGAAGTGAGAGAAAAAGTTTGGTTAGTAGCTGAGAATTCTTTGAGAAGAATTACGTTGGTGAGATAACCTAATCCAGTTTTGTTTGTTTGTTTGTTTTTGTTTTTTTTTTGTACGTGGGCCTCTCACTGCTGTGGCCTCTCCCATTGCGGAGCACAGGCTCCGGACGCGCAGGCTCAGCAGCCATGGCTCATGGGCCCAGCCGCTACGTGGCACGCGGGATCTTCCCAGACCGGGGCACGAACACGTGTCCCCTGCATCAGCAGGCAAACTCCCAACCACTGCGCCACCAGGGAAGCCCCCTAGTCCAGTTTTTGAAAAGGGTTTTCCCACAGAACATAAGTCTATGATATGCTCTGGGAAAAAAAAGATCCTGAGTTTAAAAAAAAATGAAGGAAGCCCTTTATACTAAATTGCCTACTCGGAGACTTGTACCATGTTTTAAGTATATTAAAGGCCCTGAGAAGTTTATGATAAAGAAAACAAATTTTGTTTAGCCCATCACTTTTCAAACATATTTGACCATAGAACTTCTTTCTCTTTTTAAAGAATACCTATTAAAATCCACATACCTCACACTGGGAAACATTGATCTTGTTCATCCTCTGCTCTCTGGTATATAAAAAGCAAACAAAGCCATCTATCCTAGACTGTCTTCTAAAGACATTTTGCTTCCACAGTAGTGTTACAAAGCCTAGATCATGAGGACATTTTCTCTAAGATCTATTACAAATCCTTCATGTTTAAGTTTTATCATCCCATCCATTCTTATATCTTCACCAGAAATAAAATGATCTTGAGTTCTGATGCAAAATCAATTGCTGTGTATTTACAGAATACTTACTATGTGAAAGAAAAAAAATTAAGACATTGGCTTTGCCGGGCAAGGAAGTGGCAGCCATTGGTTGGAATTTCCATATTTCTCTGCTTCTATTCCTTGATATTTTTCTGCCCTTGACTTGAATAACCCTGAGTTTTCAAGAGGTGGCCACAATGTAAGGCAGAAACAAATGGAAGAAAACAGGGCAGACACATGCTGTCCCCTGAGGTACTTATTTAGAAAAGTGTTGGGAGGACTTGACTGGGCAGGTTGCACACTTGATGCTGAACACCCCACTAACATAGATAGCTCAGGCTTTGCTGAGCTATCACCTTCCAGAGAAGAAAAATCATATATTTAATCCCATTTTAAGGCAGCTTACAGTAAAATACGTGCACAGCAAGAGCTTAACTATAAATCATCTAGCATTATCTCTAAAAAGTAGGGTTAATTATATTAGGAATCAGACATAAGATAATTCCTGAGCATGCTATTAGCTCTGAGCTTCCTGGAAGCCAAGCAAAAATGGAACCATGATAGTTCAATACTGCTACATATTAATGCATGTAACCTCAGCTGTGAATATGGTAGCCCACTGTCACCTTACTCTTCTTTTGTCTTATAATTTGGCCTGATTTCTTGAATTCAATATGCATGCTTCCTTGCCCTTCATAACATATTTGATATAAAGAAGCCAGTTAGTAACAAATAGGCAGTTTGAGGAAAGAGCTATTAATATTTATCTTGTAGCCATCAGACTCACTTCACACAGAAAAGTCTCTGGGTTCGATTTGAAGTCTCAAATTCTCAAAGATGAACGCTGCAGATCCCATTAACAAAACTATTACACCAAGCTAAAAGGTCTTTGGGATCCGTCTTGAACTTCATCCTCCATGAAATTCTGGAATGACTTTCCCTTGTCTTGTCCCTTTCCTACTGCTTCTTAGTCTACTCCACTAACCTCATTTCCAAACAACCAGTTGTTGGATGCATGAACTAAAATGCCATAAAGAATTTGCATATTTGATTGTTTTCTCTCAAGGTTAAATGAAGAGAGCTACAATTTCTAAGAAGCCTGGTTTGACTGTGAGTCTGGCTCCCAGGCAGATTAGGCCAAGATTTTGGCCAAGTGAAATTGCCAGTTCCCTAAAAGAAAAGACTAGCACATTGCTCATTAGAGCATTCTGAGCTTGCCTGTGCAATCTTTTGGCTACCCTGCAATTTCCTGTTGGTTATAAATGAAACCTTTCTAGCTGTTAATGCAGCCGGTGAGTTGAAAAAAAAAGCATGTAATTAATCAAAGGAGGTTGGGGGAGATTCACTAAGCCTGAGTTATAGGGGAGAAGCTGGACAAGGCACTAGGACCTAGAAGGCATCTATCCACCCTGGCAGGAATTTCTTGCTTGGAGCTCAGACAACAAAGGCATAGAGAGATTGGTTTTCTTTCTCTCAGCATCTCCACCCAACCAGCAGAAAACCGGTGAGTGGGGCTTTCCAGTGATTTTCAGGGAGAATGTAACAGATGTCAAACGGGAAAAGCACAAGGCAAAGCTCTCTCTCTCTCGGTGTGTCCTCTCTCTCTCTTTCCCTCTTATCTCCCCCCTCTTTTTTTTTTTTTTTTTGGCCTTATTCTATCAGATTTTTTCCTAAGCCTACCTGGGATTTTCCTTTAGAAAAGTGAGTTTGATGTTCCTTTGTTTTCACTGTGATGTTGATTTTAGAATAATAGCACCCCAGATTCTAAAGCAAAGCCAAGCGTTGCTGGCACGCCTGGGGAAATGCTTGCTACTTGTCTTGAGGAGGTGGGGTCTCTTACACTGCAGGTTGTCTGACAGAGACAATGCTGAGCTCAGCACAGGTCATGGTGACATTGGGAGAATAGAGGGAGTGAGCCTGGCAAACCTGCTAGGCACCAGTCTTCCTTTATCTCCTGTCTTCCTGGTGCCTTGCAAGTATCTCAATGTGGCAGTGTGTAGCAGCTGAGCCCTGCTTGCTTTGTGAGTCCTTTTATCTCCATCTGTGCGATGCATGTTAATAGTTTGGTTCCTAGGCTGTCACTACCTTTGCTAGCATTTGGGGCTTCTGTTGTATTTGGTTTCATATTGTGATTTTCTCTTTCTTTCTTTCTTTCTTCCTTCCTTCCTTCCTTCCTTCTTTCCTTCCTTCCTTCCTTCCTTCCTTCCTTCCAGCAGAAAGGGGGAAAGCAAATCTGACAGATGATCATCTTTTACCTCAGCTAACACACCTCGGCAATAGACAAATTTGGGGTGAATTGCCTGCTGTGAGGGCAAAATGCCCCTTCATTCAGGGTAGAAGCCCAGAACAATGAAAGGTGTGCTTGCTTCTAAAGGTCCCATATGCTGTTAAAGGATTCATTTGGGAATCTTTCAACAATTAAATGATTCCATTAAGAGGTGGGGCTGCATCATTGGTGGGGGTGGGTAGAGCACATAGAGGAAGGGGGGGCGGATACCAGGAGTAAAGCATAACTAATAACTCGTTAAAGAACTGATTTTTCTAATCCTTTTTTTTTTTCAGCTTATTTCTTATGAATCTCGATAGCTGCACCAGCTTGGTGGGGAAGGGGTTTGATGAATAGCACAAAGACTCTGGCTATTCCCTAGAGGCTGTCCCTTTAAAGGAGAATCCCAGTTTATTCTGGGGGGAGGGGATGCACACATTAGAGTAGGAAAGAGGGTTTGGGATAAAATTAAAACACTCCCCTTCATAGTCATTTTACTAAGATGCAAAGATTGCTTCCTGAGGTAGAGATGCTAACCTTGGCTAGGTCCTTCTGTTCCCTTCAAGGGGGATTTTGTCAGGCTATGGATTCATTTACAAGCGTTAGTCATGTGGGCATGTGTGAGGAAACAGATGCCAGTTTTAATGTATTTAGCCCGAAGTTACAATTTGATAGGAGCCAGTGTCAGGAAGTCCCAGGATTTTAAGCTATTTCAAATCCCTCCCTCTCCTGTGTTTGGAACAGTGCCAGAAGTGCCTCCCTCCCCATCTCTCACCCCAATGCCCACAGCCAGCAGCACCCCTCCAGCCCCTCCTTCTTTTCTATTAAAATCAATATTCCTGCAGGTCAGGGGCAAGTAGCAGATGGGTCACGGGCTTTTTTGAACCAGTTATTTTCACAAGCAGCAGATTGCAGATCTGGATCTGGCTAATATTTGAATTCCTTTCTTTCTTTTTTCCTCCTCACCCCTTTTTCTTTGCTTCTTTTCATCCCCACCCTTTTTTCCAACACTCAGGTCTCTGAGGTTCCACCAAAATATGGAACTTGATTTTGGACATTTTGATGAAAGAGATAAGACATCCAGGAACATGAGAGGCTCGCGGATGAATGGGCTGCCTAGCCCCACTCACAGCGCCCATTGTAGCTTCTACCGAACCCGAACCTTGCAGGCACTGAGCAACGAGAAGAAAGCCAAGAAGGTACGTTTCTACCGCAATGGGGACCGCTACTTCAAGGGGATTGTGTACGCTGTGTCCTCTGACCGTTTTCGCAGCTTCGACGCCTTGCTGGCTGACCTGACACGATCTCTGTCTGACAACATCAACCTGCCTCAGGGAGTGCGTTACATTTACACCATTGATGGATCCAGGAAAATCGGAAGCATGGATGAACTGGAAGAAGGTAATTCAAGGAGTGGGTGGTGGCCCTTAGTGGGAGGTGGCATCCTTAGTTATGGGTACATTTCCTGGATTTTATTAAAAGAAATTGGGAAATGTGTTTGTAAAAACACAGAGTTGCTGCTTAGACTTCTAATTCTATAGGCATTGACAGAATCATTAGCCATTACCCTTCATGGTCTTCAGTTTCGGCTGATTTTTCTTTTTATCTGAATTGTGTCATTTACTCTAGAATGTGTTCATAGTTAACTCTAAATAGCACTATTGAGGCAGACCATAAAATCATTAGGGGTATAAAATGAGGAAAGAAGATTGGTTGGGTTAACAGAGAGAAAATATTATATGCTAATATCCTTTGAACTGCTGAGAGACTCTTTGTGAATTGCAACTCATGGCAATATGCACCCTAAAAGCTGGACTTCCTGGACGTATTCACAAAGGATTATACTTTTAGGTAAGTGGTCACTGCTCAGCTGTTGCTTCTAAAAAGCCCACTTCAGGGTGTGTCCCTAAGGCTGAGGTCATTGAGAGAAATACCAAGAAAAGCTGTAGGTATGTCTGGTATTTTAATAAAGACTATCCCTATTAGAATAGGAACTGACTCACTGTGCCTAAATCTGTTTAAATCCTTTTCAGATTTTGGTTTTGCAATCGAATTTTATGACAAGATTGCTGAGAATCCCGACAACCTGTGTACCCAACTCAAAAATAGGGAAAATCCCAGCTCTTACCAAAACTTGCCCAGCCATGAAGTCTTTTTTGTGATCATTTAGAAAAATAGATTTGAGGACATGGTCTTAATATTTTACTTTATCAAATCAAGTATTTTGAGGATGCCTCCCTACCCCACCTTTTAATGGGTGTAATATATGTGATCAGTTTAGCCTGACAATACTTTAAAGGACAGTACTCAGGAGTGGTGATAATGAAAATGCCCCTCCCCCCCAAACCTCTTCCCACTCACCAGCCCTCCCTCCTCATTCTTTCCATTCCCCCAAAGCAAAGATGAGTTTAGAACAGGCAGATCTCTCTGAAACAGCCGGCAAGGAAGGAGTAACAGCACATTAAAGACTTGGTATGGATGGGAGTGCCCCGCCTCTGCTTCTCTGCTTCTAGGTTTCTTGTGTTCCTAGACAAAGGAGCATGAGGGCTTCCCTTGTTACAAGACCACATTCTCGCAAGTAGCTGCTGTTTCTCAAGTCAAGTTGAGTGATTTGGGGCCAGTTACTTATAAGACAGTGTCCATATGGCTACTGGATCTGGGTCTCTGGGTTCAAGTCTGAGGTTTTTCTCCAAGCTGACCTTGAGAAACAATGCTGAGGAGGCTTAGATTATTTGATCAGGTGCTGGATGGCCAGGTAGAGGTTAATCCTAGGCTTCTTCTGAACATTGAAGGATTGCCCTTCCTAGCAAATATCTTAAAATAAAGGAGAGTCAGGGCAAACTTGAAGGACTTGAAGCTAGGCTGAGGGAGCTGTCCAACAGCGTAATCGATAGGGTGTGTGTCTTTTGTCACTGTAAAATCCACATCTCAGTCAAACTGGAGGGGTTTCTCTGTAATAATTTTCATAAACAAAGCACCCTGAATCACCCAGTATGTCCTCATTTCCACTAGCTGTGATCTTTTAAAGACCATGATATATGCTCGGGAAGAATTCTGAATCAAGTGACATTGTATTTGGAGCAAGGATTAGAATGTTCTTGTGTCTGATATGAGTGGTACCATACACAGATTGCCCACTCCCCCAAATCCATTTTTTAATTTTTTAACATGTCTTGCTCAAGGACTAGCCCTTGATATTGATTTTCCTCCCTGGATTTCTGTGTGTGTGTGTGTGTGTGTGTGCGTGTATTGGGGTGTGCGTTGTGATAATCTTAGCTCAATATAGGTAATAAATACAATTTTGAAGACTGCAGCTTTCTTTTCTCTTGATCCTTTTGAGTCCTGCTAGTTTGGACTCCTCTCATCTACCACTCCCGGGTGCAGTAGTAGTACTTCCTGGTGAATTTCTGGACTATGCAGAATGTAAATAAGGCTCAGTTGCATTTATCCACAAGTCACATACAACCACAAACTGCAGTGGCCCTCATTGCCCTTTCAGTCCTGAGTATGGCCCATTCAGTCAAGGAAATTCTGGGGTATCTCTGGGACAGCATTGAGAAATGTGACCAATATCCCACTACCACAGAGCCAGATGGGAAAAGGTACAGTTATGAAGAGGATAAGGAAAAAGTGTCTTTTTCTCTCCTATTTTTTGTCCTTTGCAACTGTAGGAATGGAGGACAGAAGTCCTTTACTTTTTTCACCTTTGGAAGAGGTTAAAAGAAAGATTTTAAAATAGTAATTCATACATGTTGCTTCCCAAGAGACTTCAAATTGAAAAAGTTTGGAAAGATCCCTGGGTGAAGAGTCAGAGGCATTGGGTTCTCATCTTAGAGGCAGAAGATTATAATAGGAAAAGAAATCATTGGAATCCGATTTGGTTCAAATCCCAGTTCTGCTACCTGCTAGCTTGTGTGAACTCGGGGGAAACCATTTAGACTCCCTGAGCCTCAGTTGTTCCTCTGTAAAGTGGGAATAACGACTTTGCGGATTAAGTAAAACAATGGATACGAAGTGTTTAGTATTCTGCCTGGCACACGATAGCATTCAATAAAGGGTGGCTGGTACTATTTGAGTCACCCTAGTTTATAGCTGGTTCGGCTACATGACTATAAGTTTGTCCTTATCATCACTCTGACTAATGTTCTCTCTTTTTCAAACAATGTAAAAAAACAACTTTATTAAGGTATAACTTGCATACTGTAAAATTCACAAACTTAAGTGTATAGTTCAGTGACTTTTAGAAAATTTACAAGTGGTGAGACCATCACCATAAACCATTTTCATCACCCCAGAAAGAAACCCTATACCAATTAGCTGTCACTGCCCATTTCCCGTATTCTCTCCAGCTCTAGGTGACCACTTATCTACCTTACGTCTCTACAGATTTGCCTATTCTGGACATTTTATGTAAATTGAATCATACACTATGTGGTCTTTTGTGCCCGGCTTCTTTCACTTAGAAAATGTTTCCAAGGTTTGTCCATGCTATACCATGTTATCAACACTTCATTCCTTTTTTTTTGGAGGAATAGTATTTCATTGTATATACATACAATGTATATAGTATGCCACATTTTGTATATCTATTGTAATATTCTTATCTGTAAAATGAGACTAGTAATACCTGCCTTCTTTATCTATTAGAGTGATTGTGAGGATAAAATTAGATGACAAATATGGAAACACATTGGCAAGGTAAAACTACAGCTACAAGGGACTATTATTGTTCATGATGTAAACAAAATAATAGTAGTAAGAAAAATGGTACAGATGAACCTATTTGCAGGGCAGGAATAGAGACATAGACGTAGAGAACAGACATGTGGACACAGGGGGTGGGGAAGGGGAGGGTGGGACAAATTGGGAGATTAGGAATGACATATATACACTACCACGTGTAAAATAGATAGCTAGTGGGAACCTGCTATAAAGCACAGGAAGCTCAGCTGGGTGCTCTAGATATGTGGGATGGGGGTGGGGTGGGAAGGAGGTCCAAGAGGGAGGGGATATATGTATACATATAGCTGATTCACTTCATTGTACAGCAGAAACTAACACAACATTGTAAAGCAATTATACTCCAATTAAAAAAAATGATGATGCTAGTGAAGTGTTGGAGTAGCCAGTGGCTCGCAAACCTGGCTGCCTCTCAGAATCCTTTAGAGCTTTAGAAAAATATCAATTCCTGGGCCACACCCCAGATTTGTTGACTCAGAATTTTCAGGGCTAGTGCTCCAGAGTCTGTTTTCACAGATTTCCCCAGGTGAGTCTTATGAGCACTTAAAGTTGGGAAGTACTAGATTAAGTGATCTTGATCGTCCCCTTCATCTACATACAATGGTGGGAATTCCTAGGAATACATAAACCTTTGTTTTTGTTTTTTGATTTGTAGGTCTTAAAGGAATAATGGAGCATAGAACATACTATGTTTCCAAATTGCCCCATCATTAAGTATTTAGCCTAAAATAAAATGAAATAGAAAGCAATTGGTTAATAATCTCTCTGGCTTTGTGGCACTCCTTTGTCTAATGCCTCTAGTCTACTGTCTGCTGCTAGATACTGAAAGTATTAAGGGGAGCACTTTGGACCAAAGTCAGGTTATTGTTATCAGCTTTCCCAGAGCTCCTTGGGTACATGAACAGTCTTCGTGAAGCCAGACAGAATGTGGACATATACGTATTAGCTATATTCCCAGTGGGTCAGTGAAAGAAATCCACCAGTGACTTTTCGTTTTGTCTTGTTTAGTCTTTCATTGGAGAATTATTCTTCCTTCATGTACTGTCTAATTCCTTCCCCACTTCCTTGTATGTAAGTACCCAGATCAATCTTAGGGGTGTCCTTTTGAGCATTATTATGCAGACCATGGGACAGAATATTTACAATTGTGACAGTCTTGTTGGAAGATCTGTATGGAGACACCAGCTATGATCCACTTTCTTTACCATAGCTCATTTGTTCCAATGAGATGAAACCACTTTCTCACTAATTTATCCTCTAACTACGAAAGCAAGTGCACTGCCAAAGAGGAGGATTTTAAGATACCTGGGAGAGTGGTACATCACTAATAGATCTGATAATACAATAAACCACCATTTAATATTTTCCTTCTTGAGGGAGAAAGCCCAGGAAAAGAGGAGAAAGCCCAGGCAGAAGTGCTTTTGCACTGAGCAACTATAAACATGTTTAATGTTTTTGAAAATGGAGCTCTCCTGAAAGTGAAGGGAGGTAGACATTAGATCATCTTGAGCCCATAGCTTGTTCCCTTCCTGCCCTTTCAGCTGTGCTTCCATGACTTCATTTCCTTACCCCCTCACCCTGAAGCAGATTGTCGATTCCAGCAAATTGTCACCTTGCTTGGCTCTGAAGCCAGCTTTCCTTCTAGGCTTCTAATGAGTGGGAAATGGCCCCTGGAAGCTGTGGCAGGATGGGAACCCAGCTGTGGAAAGGTACAACACACCTCGCCCAGCTCCAAGTGCCAGGCAGCTGGACGTGCAGGAAAGCACCGACCTCTGGCAGCACACGTTGCAGACACTTGCAAAATCAGAACCAGGAAGCTTTGGTCGAGAGAAGCAGCACATTTGATGTCTTTCCAGTAGTACAAGGGGAGAGTCCTCAGTGGTGGGCACCTATTTCTTTTCTTTAACATGTAATTGCCATAACAACTTTATCTCCTAGAGCCTGTTTGAGATGGAAAAGAGAAGAAAATTCCTTCTTACAGACCTTAAGAGCTGGAAGGGCCTTAGATGTCACCTAGCGCAATAGCTTCAATTTGTAGGCAGAAAAGCTGAGACTCAGAGATTAAATGATTTGCCTGATGTCATACAGCGTGTAAATGCCTGGCTGAGATTTAAATCCAGGTCTATCTGACTCCCCCTCAACCACCACAAACATCCTGCCCTCTGGTAGGAGACACAGATAATGGGAGAGGCATGTGTGGGAGCAGGGGGCATATGGAAAATCTCTGTACCTTCCCCTTAATTTTGCTGTGAACCTAGAGCTGCTCTAAAAAAAGATAGTCTTAAAAGATATTCTGCCCTCAGTGTGAACCAGCAGAGGCAGCAAGTGGCTTTGCTAGGTGTTATCCATGAAGCTACCACATTTGGCCTTTGATGCAACTGGAGGCCTCCTTTCAACCAGCAGGAAATATGATCTTTGAAGCCTGGGTCCCGGGCAGTGCTCATGTTATATAATGATTATAGCTCAGTTCCAAGATGGTTGCCCTTGCTGCTGCTTGCTTTTCTTTCCTTCAGCTTCTACTCTTCCTCTTTTCATCTCCTTTCTCTCCACCCTTTCTTCCTCCTTTCCCTCTTGGCTCTTTTTCTTGTTCTCTCTCTATTCCTTCAGATTAGGACCTTAATAATAATGATAGCTGGCATTTATCAAGTGCTCACTATGTAGCAGACTCTGGGCTCAGCCCTGCATATCATGCATCACCTGCTCTGAACCTCAGAACAACCTGAAGATGTAGGTATTGTTATCATTATCCGCACTTTGCAGACAAATAACTGAAGCCAAAAGGGAGGTTAGTTTGCCCAAGGGCATACCACTAGGAAATATTGGGGAACCCCATTGTGATTGACATCACATCAGCTGCTCTTTTTCCATTACTTCATATTGAGGTCAAAAGGAAAGAGAGTGGAGAGACTAAAATGTACTGTTGGAAAGTGTTCAACATAGATTTGGCTGCTAGCTGGGCCTTCTGAAAAGTTCTTGGGCGCCACATGATACTATAGCTGTCTGCCATCATGTTCATTTTCATGGGGGGTGGTTAATCATACTCAATAGTTCAGAGGCTTAAGAGGTTTAAGAGATGGGAGCAAAAAAAGTCCAGAGTCCTAATAGGGCTGCACAGCTGACTCTCCAGAGGAGACTGTGGATGAGTGAAATCATAAATATATAGCCTCATACATTTGCACACCACCAGTTGTCTGACAGAGTTTCAAAGTACATGACAAATTACGGAAAACATCTGACTCTAAGCCAGTGGCCTCTTGGAAGGTGCCCATGCATCTGGTAGAGTCCCATTTCTAGGGTGTGGGGAATACTGGCTGTGAATATATGGGGGAATTGAAAGGGTCTCTTCATGCTTTAAGTCAAAAATTAAAGACCACATCCTCTAATCACTTGTGTAGGATTGGGTTAGCCAGTGACAGCCAGAGAAATTAGGGTTTCTTTTGGCTGCAGTCTTTGACCGCCCCATCCTGGCTGTGCATGCATGCACCAGGTGCAGGAGTGAGGGCCTGTGCTCATCTACAAACCATGCCTTGATCCCCTTGTCAAGACAGAACACTAGCAGCATCTGGGACTCAGAGCAGTGTTGGAAGCCACTTTGCAAACGTTACAAGCCACTTACCTTCCCGCTCCACATACACATATAAATGTCCTCAAAGGTGCCCTACAGAATCTCACTGAATCTTCTCTGAGCACTAACTGAGAAATTTATCAATTAACAAGACTTAAAAGCTTTGGTGCTACAGCAAAGCAATCAATATTTGCACAGGGAGTGAATCATCAGCCGGGCGTTTGTGAATGTCTGCTCCGTTCTCCTGCTGAGACCAAAGGAAGAAGAGCCATCAGATTATAATTGTGTTTAATGCTTTCTTTGCACAGGCTCGGGGTGATTGATTGATTGATCGACTTAGTGTTATTACTGATGAGTTAAGCCTGATTAAATCACAGTGGTTTTCTGCATCTCAACCTCTGGATGAACTTCTATATACCTTGAGGCTAATGTGTTTCACTCAAAAAATGCAACCTTTTCCAATAGTCTCTCCCCAAGGCTGAGCCTACCTCTCTTCCTCTTTTCTCCAGCTTCTAGTCCCAGGTGCCTAATCCCCTCCTCTTGCCTCTGGCCCCTGCATTTCTTCCGCTGTACTAGTCATTTCCTCTAGCCCATGGTAAATGTGAAAATTACACTAGATCCCTCCAATCCATAAATCAGGCTGTATGGTGTATTCTCACATCTCCACCTCATTACTTGTGGCAGCCAAGGGTGAGCACTGGTGAAGACAGCCCTGAATACACCGAGCTAGTGTGTGGCATTCAGGAAGATGGAAAGATGAGGGGTGGGTGGTGGAAACAGGGGAGAGCATTTCTCAAGCAAGAGCTAGACTTTCAGACACAGGGAATAGAGTGTGTGTGTGGGTGTGGGTGTGTGTGTCTACAGGTTGTTATTTAGATAGTTTCTCCACCTGGGTATGGGGGTAAAAGACACAATGATACACACATACATACATTCACCACACACACACATTTCACATTTTAGTATTCTACTGCTTTGCCATATACTCTGTCCAAAGTACAATTTGGCTTCTTGGCAAGTTTGCACTGTCTAAGCCCAATACACAAGGTTAGTTTGGTCACTTTGACTTGGAATAAAAATGTATTGATTTTGAAAGTTCTCTTCAGTTCATAATATAACAAATAGGGCTGTGTGTCCAGAAACAGGACAGGAACATTAAGAAATAGAGACCTGTTAAAAATGATCTAGTAATGCCCCTAGACATTAACACACATCCTAGGAGTTAATGTAAACATTTCAATTCAAATGAAATCATATCAAGCTTGAGAACCCCACTTGTTAGATTATACTTAGGTATGTTCATTATCTTTGCGACCCTTAGCTTTATAGGATTTTTTCAACTAAGTATGCCATTATGATGAAGAATATTTTGCTGATTACTTGCTCTTGAATTTGAATGAGCCAAGTTGTTAGAGGGCCTAATTAGGAATTACACATGAAGTTTGTTATTATCACCATTTTTCCAGAAGTCCTACTTCAAGGTCAGTGTGTATTAGTTTGGTTAGAATAGTCCATATACCTGCTGTTAAACTAATCACCACTTATTTCTTCCCTTAGGGGAAAGCTATGTTTGCTCCTCAGACAACTTCTTTAAAAAGGTGGAGTACACCAAGAATGTCAATCCCAACTGGTCTGTCAATGTGAAGACATCTGCTAATATGAAAGCCCCTCAGTCCCTGGCTAGCAGCAACAGTGCCCAGGCCAGAGAAAACAAGGACTTTGTGCGTCCCAAGCTGGTGACCATCATCCGCAGTGGGGTGAAGCCTCGGAAGGCTGTGCGTGTGCTTCTGAACAAGAAGACAGCCCACTCTTTTGAGCAAGTCCTCACTGATATCACTGAAGCCATCAAACTAGAGACCGGGGTTGTCAAAAAACTCTACACTCTGGATGGGAAACAGGTAGGTGCTTTTTCCCCAGATTATACCTCTTCTCATTTGTTCTAAATCCTTGGCTGACCATCTTATACCTCGGACATCATTTCTGGTTGGGAGACTCTTCCCCCACCTCTCATCATCCCTACCTGATATATTTTGTCTCATTTGGGAGAAAGGTCTTCTCAGCAGACAAAGCAATGGACCAGGAATGTGAGGCTTTGAAATTCAATCTGTTCTGACTTACCAGGTAGAATGGTCACTTATTAGCTTCCTTATCTGCTAAGAAAAGATATGTTGGAGCCTAGGTCCTACAGACTTCTTGGAATATGAATTTAGCTAGTGCATGACGCAACCTGGATTGTTCAATGTATGTGGCTAGAAATGAGATTTGCCTACTCATTTCTTCTTAGATACTCTTACATGGGTATTCAGCATCCATTCTGATGGAAAGAGGTGGAAGTGACCCTCATATTCTATGAAAGGAGAATATGAAGGGAAGAACTGAGGTTTCTGGTTTGTTGTCTTTGCCTCACACTAGACCACATTTTTCCTCTCTCCCTTTGCCATGTGACATAGCTGTCTTAATCTGGTTCCACTGATGGTTTGTGTGGAAAGGGACTATTTCAGGATCCTAAAATTAGCCCAAGAAAGATGGTGCCATCTGTTTCTCTCCAAATCAGGTTCTTCATGTCATTGGTTATGCTACTAAAGTGCCACCTATATTAATATCTGGGAAAGAATGCAGCCAGGCGTCTCCATCAGACAGATGCACCATTCTCTCGAGCACAGGAAGCTGTAAATGTACGACAAAAAATGTTCCAAGGGAATTGGAACAGTGGCTGGTTTCTTTGGCTGTAAAGAGAATCCTGGTCCCTCATCAGACAAGACAAGTGTGGATTATTATCAGTCCATACTTTCTACCTCTTAAAATACCTTTGGTGTTTGAACAACTATATAGATTCTTTAAAAAAAAAAGTAGATTCACCATATCAGGATGATGAGTGTTCAGATGCAGAATTGTGCCTCCTCCCATAATTTCTGATATATACTGTGTGCTACAAGATTTTAAGTTTCTGGGAAAACGTGAACTCATATACATGGTAATTTGGATAAATGGGTGGCTTCTATCCGTTCACCACCATTTTGTGATCTGAGAGAAACCTGGAGGTATTGGTTGTATGTGATCTGTGTTTGTTGTACCACAGCCATGGGTTTATCTGTGATGGGAAAAGTTCTAACTCCTAAGCGTCTAAGAGTATCTCATTTTTGAGGACCAAGTGTGTGATGAACAGGAGCTGTCCAGGAACAGGATTAATCATCATAAACCTCACCTCGGAGAAGTAGGGTCTAGGAATTTTATGATCAGTGGATCTTAGAGTTGAGGGTGACCTTAACCCTAGAAGCCATGACATTTCATCTCCCTCCTATGGCAAGGATATACTCTACAATCATTTCAGTTTCATAAAACAGCCTATTTCACTGTTGAACAGCTGTGATTTTTAGAAAGATTTTTCTAACATTAGGCATAACTCTGTTTCCCTGTACCTTCAGCCTCTTTTTTTTTCGTTTGTTTTGTTTTGTTTTGCGGTATGCGGGCCTCTCCCTGTTGTGGCCTCTCCCGTTGCGGAGCACAGGCTCCGGACGCGCAGGCTCAGCGGCCAGGGCTCACGGGCCCAGCCACTCTGCGGCATGTGGGATCCTCCCGGACCGGGGCACAAACCCGTGTCCCCTACATTTGCAGGTGGACTCTCAACCACTGCGCCACCAGGGAAGCCCCCTTCAGCCTCTTGAAGAAGTACAGGACAAATACAAATCAAGGACGTAAGACTGGGATTTAGAAGACTTAGTTTCTAATCTGGATATTGCCATTTACTCTGTGACATTGGGCTAACCACGTAACTGTCCTGAGGCTCACACTTCTCCTCTGTACAAAGGGGCTAATCACACCTGCGCTACCCATGCTCACAGGATTCTCATGAAGATCAAATGAAATCATGGATATGAAAGCACTCTGTAAATCAAAACACACAATGTAAATATGGATGCATACAATTCATCATTGAGATAAAATATGTAAATTGCCAGTTTACATATATATTAATAAATGTTAGCACTCTTCCCCCTACTTTACCTTCATCATTCTTACCACAAATTTCCAGCATTCTGTGGGATGTACCATACCTCAGCATTCTGTGATTGTTCCTAATAATAAATCAAAGGACACCTCCGCCTCTTAGGTAAACAAACTCCAGTCCAGTGATGGGTGGATTTTCATCCTACAGCAAGCTTTCCAACTCCTTTCAAGCGTTGGTTCCCATTTCTTTGGGGAACACGTTAGGAAATGCCAGAGTATGATATGACGTGTGTACAGACACGCCAGGGAGGAGTGTGCAAGGTAGCAGGCATCAGTGCCTCTGCACATACTGTTTCTTCCCTTTAAAATGTCTTCCCCCTGCCTACCCTGACTCCTGGGGGTCATCTTTTAAGCCCTACTTCAAATATCATGTTATTTCTGAAAACTTCTCTGTCTCCACTATGCAAAGTTAAAGTAATCTTAACCTCTTTTTTTTTTTTTTTAATGCTTAGCCTCCTGATTCATGGTGGATGCTCTATAAATGTTTGTTGACATAAGGAGGTTCTCACATGGCCCAGATAGCTGTTCTGAGAAGCCCTCTGTTTTCAATGTCCCAGACACTATCCTCAGGTCTATCAGAAGACATAGGGGGGCTTCCAAAGGAGTGCATATTCCACCCGGGCACCTCCGATCTGTTACTCACTTGGAAGTCACTGAGAGCAGACTTTTAAAGCAGTTTTTCCCAAAGTGTATTCTAAGAACTGTCCCCATCTCCCCACCCCCAGGAGCTCTTCATAAAAGGGTTTTGTGGTCAAATAAAGTTGTGAAATGCTGCAAATTATATGCCTTTCTTAGAGATTCACATTGCTCATTGGCACATTAAATGTTCTGAGAAGTCCTGCAGAAAGGAAACCCATTTAATTTAGACCCGGGATTTCCCACAAACATATGGAATACACAGATACACGCACACATGCACACATACACACACTCTCTAGGAGCACGCTAGGAAATGCTGTTTACAGAATATGCTGAATGATTAGGAGCTAACTACTCTAACCTCACTGGTATGCAGGGGTAACCCACAAATCAAACATTGTTGTGTGGTTACAGCAAGGACATTAAATAGCAAAATTTGGGGGTACAAGGACAAAACCTACTAATTACAAAATAGGTGCTGAGTATACTGAAATTTGGTGCCAAATTCAAAATGTTGGAGCCCAGCCCATCTCCCAGTTCTAGTGATGACAGCCCTAATGTTAACACCTGTCAGTCACTTTGATTACTGGTGGGTATTCTTACTACTTGGGAATACGATCTTCCTCTGTGCAGGCTGCAGGCACATGTGTTGCAATGGCTTGGACTTGCTTGTATGAGATTCCATGCCTGTCTTTGGCTAAATGTGGCATCAGGCAGAAAGGACAAAGTATGGTCAAGGCTATTTGTTATGGAACATTTTTATCATGAAGTCAAGGCCATCACTTGGTTTCAGTCTTGCTCTAACTGGATCCCAAACAGACCAAATCAAGTAGTTTTCTCCCCCATTGTTTTTAAATAAAGATCAGTTAAAACAGCCCAGTTGATCATACCAGATTTATTGTTGCTTCTGTTCTCATGTGTACCATTTGACTGATTGGCTTATGCTGATTGATAAGAAATCTGTGGACATGGCTCTCTTCTCTTTCTGTTTTTATTTTGTTTGGATGTGCTTTTGGAGCCTTTGATCTTTTCAGGGCTTATGTTTTGCCAGTATAGAAGACCAGTTTCCTCTGAGATATTTGTGGTCTGTGTAGGCAGGGAAGCTAACCATCACTAGTAGGATGAGGTCCCAATTTATTCCTCACCTCAATAAGAAATTGCTAATGGAATAAGGAGTAGTTAGTAGGGCTCTGGCTACTCCCACAGGCTGTAATGGATTTCTAGGAGGTCAGGGAAAACACGATGAAGAGTTGGATGATGATGCATATTAGTTCACTCTCAGGTGAAGTTGTTCTTTTGATTCCTTGGCAGCTGGAGTGATTGAAGTGTGTTGACAAAATTATCCAACTATTAATTTCTATAATCAAGTCACATATGGACCTTTATGTTTAAACATCATGGACACCTAAAAACTGGAACCCAAATTTCTGGTTCACTTGGTAGTAGTGGCTTAGTAGATACATGGTCTAACCTTAAATTCATTTCTGTAAAGCACAGGGCATGGTGCTTCTGTTTGTTAGAGATGCAGAGCTTTAATAACAGACTTTTAGCTTTTTGGCGTCTTACACAGGGCTACAGCTGGTCCTCACACCATCCATTTTCATGCTATACTTATTGGCATCTCTATTTTCAGTTTTGTCCATATTCAGGTTCTGTGCAAAGATTCACTGTTGCCTCAAGATCCCTGCCTAAGGGATAAGTATGGCCTTTAGGATTTGTGTTAGCTTTGTTGGGCCAGTTTTCAATTGGATGAATTTATTTTGTGTGTGTGTGTGTGTGTGTGTGTGTGTGTGTGTGTGTGTTGTGTGTGTGTGTTTCTGTCTATATCTTTCTAGTACTAACTATGTGAACCAGGAATTTTAGGTCTCAGAATAACAGAAAAGAGGTTTAAGCTGATTCCAAGATTACCCCATAGCCTTGGAAGCTAGAACAGGAGTTTTAAGAAATGTTTTGAACCATAAGATGGTAGAATAGGAAAATGAGAGCGTGAAGGATGTTTGAACTGCTGCTAAATATTCCAGGAAGGACTTGCCCCTTCCATCTTGCTATACTAAATAACTGGGTGCTGGAAGCACAAAGGTAATTGCAGGAAACACAGGAAGACAAGTTGGAGTTAACCTTGGAAATGTTGAGTGCATTTCCCAAGGTGGATGTGACTTTATTTTGCTTGTGTAGCTGGTATTTCTCCATGCCCCCCACCTCTGCCCCCTTCAGCCACATCTGGTCTTACTTATACTCCCTGGCCTCCAGGTCTCCCAGAGCCAACCCCTCTCTCCTCCTAGTGCTGTGTCCTGTTAGTCAACCTTGGGCTCAATAGAAAAGGCCACGTGGACATAAATTATGCCCCCAAAGGGAGGTCATTTATCATTGACCTTTGCTTGAGAAAACCAAGACTGGAAAGGTAATGTTTGCATTACCAAAAGTTCCCTCTCCTCAACCCTCCACAGATTTGATTCCTGGAGACAGGATTTGAGAGGACTGGCTTGAACATGAAGTAGAAAAGAGCAAAGAAGGGAAGCCAGGCTGGGCTCTTTGAAAGGAGGTAGTTTGCAAACTACTTTGCTATATGTAATATAGACTTCAAGATGTCTCACACTGAGGTAGATTTTATGCTTTAAAAGAAGGCTTAAGGGAATTTGCTGGTGGTGCACCACACTTTCACTGCGGTGGCCTGGGTTTGATCCCTGGTCTGAGAATTAAGATCCTGCAAGCCACACAGCATGGCCAAAAAAAAAAAGATGGAAGTGGCCAAACATCGAATACACTGTTGTTCTTCTGGAAAGAAAGGACCAAGTGTAGTCTGATGATTGGTTATTTCTTCAGTAATTTATCATCTTAGAGTTTTATTCGTGATGAGGTGCTCTTGGCTCTGAGCAGTGAGTGAGCTGGGGCTTGGTCCTTTCAATCAAAAGCTTTGCCACAGTATTCCAGTCTCCCACACTGACTAGTCTATCAATATCCAACATTAGCATATGGAAAGAGCCTTAAACTGTGATTCAAAGACCTGAGTTCTAGTCTTCACTGTGTTCTCCACTAGCTATGTGTAATGGGGGCCAATCACATCTCTTCTCTGGACCTCAGTTTTTGAGATAAGTACATGACCTATAAGAGTACTTCTGGCTCCATGTTAACATGTAACACTGTATTCATCTTACAGTGTTGCTTCTGTTTAGATATTTTTCACTAAGTTGTTACTCTTGTCAATGCCCTCCACCTCTCTATGCTCCTAGGATCTCCAACCTGATAATAGTAATTACCTTGGTGGATATGTTGTTTTCTAGGATGGTCCCTAAAGATATTTGCACAGTTCTTATATTCGGATCTTTCTTGACACCTGTGATGACATGACCAAAGAATATTTTCAAACTTGTAATTTTGATTTGACCTCCTTTTCTTTCCAATGTGGATGATATGAGAAGCAGAGGGTGGAGGAATCACAAAACAAAGCAAGATGAAAGCCAGCCTGCTAACTGTCAGGCATTTGACAGTGCCATTATTAAGGTGTCTTCAACATAGTGGTGCTATTTTCAGTGCTGAAAAGAATTATTGACAATGGGAGAGGTTAGCATCAGAGCTATTTCTTGAGTAAACTGAGGAGGATCATTAAGTGGGGACTGATCCAGGGATGCAAGCTGTTCCATTAGCAACCATTGAAGTAACTGGCCTCTTGTTCTTAGTTCTTTACTTTCATCTTTCTCATTATTGCCATTCCCTCAAAGTGGAAGAAAATGTGTTGTCTCCAAATATAGTTTTAAAAATAGCTTCATTGAGATATAACCTCTATACAGTACAATTCACCCATTTTGTGTACAATCCAGTGGCTTTTAGTATGTTCACAGAGTTGTGTATCCATCACCAGGATCAATTTTAGAAAATTTTCATCACCACGAAAAGAAACTCTACACCCTTTAAACATCATGCTCCAATCCCCCAGTCTCCCCATTGCTAGGCAATCACTTATCTACTTTCTGTCTCTACAGATTTGCTCATTCTGGAATTTTAATGAATGACATCATGCCATATGTGAACTATTGTGGCTGACTTCTTTACTTAGCATGTTTTCAAGGTTCATCATGTTGTAGCATAGCACTACTTCATACCTCTTTATGGCTAAATAATATTACATTGTATGGATATACCACATTTTATTTATTTATTCATAATTTGATGGACATTTGGGTTGTTTCAACCTTTTGGCTATTATGAATAAAGCTGCTATGAACATTCATGTGCAGATTTTTTTTTGTGTGTGTGTGGTACACGGGCCTCTCACTGTTGTGGCCTCTCCCGTTGTGGAGCACAGGCTCTGGATGCGCAGGCTCAGCAGCCATGGCTCATGGGCACAGCCGCTCCACGGCATGTGGGATCTTCCCGGACCGGGGCACGAACCCATGTCCCCTGCATCGGCAGGCGGACTCTCAACCACTGTGCCACCAGGGAAGCCCCATGTTCAGATTTTTATGTGGACATATGTCTTCATTTATCTTGGATAAATACCTAAGAATAGTATTGCTGGGTTACATAGTATGCATATGTTTAAATTTTAAGAAACTGCCAGACTATTTTCTAAAATGGCTGCACCATTTTACATCCCTACTAGCAATGTATGAGGATTCCAGTTTCTTCGCATATTACCAACACTTGTTATTGTCTGTCTTTTTATCAGAGTCATTCTAGTGGGTATAAAATGGTATCTCATTGTGGTTTTTTTAATTTGCATGTCTCTAATAACTAATTATATCAAATGTATTTTCACATGCTTATTGGATATTTGTGTATCTTCTTTGTTAAACTGTCTATTTAGATATTTGCCATTTAAAAAATTGAATTGTCTTTTTATTATTGAGTTATAAGAGTTCTTTATATATTCTGGATACAAGTCTTTTATCACATACGTAATTTGCAAATATTTTCTCCCAGTCTGTAGTATGTATTTCCATCTTTTTAATGGCTGTCTTAATTTTTCAAGGGCAAAGTTTTTTCATTTTGGTGAAATCCAATTTATTAATTTTTGTGTGCGGTATGAGGTAAGGGTCAAGGTTTTGCTTTTCTTCCTTCCTTCCTTTCTCTTTCTTTCTTTCTTCCTTCCTTCCCTCTCTCACCCCTCCCTTTCTCCTTCCCTCCCTCCCTCCTTCCTTCTTTCCTTTTTTTGCAAATGTATATCTGATTTTTCCAGCACCATGTGTTGAAAAGATAAGACAGGGTTTTTTTTTAAAAAAAAAAACATCTTTATTGGAGTATAACTGTTTTACAATAGTGTGTTAGTTTTTCCTTTACAACAAAGTGAATCAGTTATCCATATACATATGTTCCCATATCTCTTCCCTCTTGCGTCACCCTCCCTCCCACCCTCCCTATCCCACCCCTCTAGGTGGTCACAAAGCACAGAGGTGATCTCCCTGTGCTATGCAGAAGCTTCCCACTCGCTATCTAATTTACATTTGGTAGTGTATATATGTCCCTGCCCCTCTCTCACTTCGTCACAGCTTACCCTTCCCCCTCCCCATATCCTCAAGTCCATGCTCTAGTAAGTCTGTGTTTTATTCCCGTCCTACCACTAATCTCTTCATGACATTTTTTTTTTCTTAGAGTCCATATATATGTGTTAGCATACGGTATTTGTTTTTCTCCTTCTGACTTACTTCAATCTGTATGACAGACTCCAGGTCTATCCACATCATTACAAATAACTCAGTTTCATTTCTTTTTATGGCTGAGTAATACTCCATTGTATATATGTGCCACATCTTCTTTATCCATTCATCTGTCGATGGACACTTAGGTTGCTTCCGTGTCCTGGCTATTGTAAATAGAGCTGCAATGAACATTTTGGTACATGACTCTTTTTGAATTATGGTTTTCTCATGGTATATGCCCAGTAGTGGGATTGCTGGGTCGTATGGTAGTTCTATTTGTAGTTTTTTAAGGAACCTCCATACTGTTCTCCATAGTGGCTGTATCAATTTACATTCCCACCAGCAGTGCAAGAGGGTTCCCTTTTCTCCACACCCTCTCCAGCATTTATTGTTTCTAGAGTTTTTGATGATGGCCAATCTGACCGGTGTGAGATGGTATCTCATTGTAGTTTTGATTTGCATTTCTCTAATGATTTCTCTAAAAATTTGAATTTAATCTGAGAGTTAGAAATAGCAGTGGCCCATATATCCACCGAGTACCTTGGCATCAAAAGTTAGCAGCCAAATTCTCTGAAGTTTTCTAGAACTTCCAAGAACTGTGGATGTGAACTAATGGCACAGAAGTTTCTCCTATATAGGTGCTCTGGAACAGTGACTCAATCCAAAGCTACAAGAGTGAGGTTGGCTAAGCCTCACTAAGTAGGAAAAAACTAGAGGACTCAAGACAAGTTAAAAGTTTGTTGGTGGTGCCCCCCTTGCTGTAGACTCCTGATGTTCTCACCCTAGACCCATCCAGACTTGCTTGTTTCCATGTCCTATCCCTTCAGGGTAGTATTAAGCAGGATTGGGGCAGAGGAGTAAGGAGATGCCAAGAATTTCTTGGATTACTTTTTTTGGTAAAAGCTTAATTGAGATATAATTCACATACCATATACTTCACCAATTCAAAGTGTAAAATTCAATGATTTTTTTAGTGTATTCATAGATATGTGCAGCCATTGCCATAGTCAATTTTTAAACATTTCATCATCTCAAAAAGAAATCCTATACCTTTTAGCTACCACTCTCCTACCCCCTATTTCCCCTAGCCCTAAGCAACCAGTAACCTACTTCCTGTATCAATAGATTTGCCTTTTCTGGGCATTTTATGCAGATGAATCATACAATATATAGTCTTTTGTGACTGGTTTCTTTCACTTAGCATAATGTTTCAAGGCTCATCCATGTTGTAGCATGTATTTGGATTTCATTCCTTTTTATGGATGAATAACATTCCATTATATGGATATACCATGTTTTATTTATCCATTCATTGGTTGATGGACATTTGAGTTGTTTCCATCTTTGACTATTATTACTAATGCTGCTAAGAACATATGTGTAAGTTTTTGTGTGGACATATATTTTTAACCTCTTTGTTGGAGTATAATTGCTTTACAATGGTGTGTTAGTTTCTGCTTTATAACAAAGTGAATCAGCTATACATATACATAGATCCCCATATCTGGACATATATTTTTATTCTCTTGAGTATACACCTAGTAATAGAATTCTTGGGTGCTGGGGTTTCTCATGTTGCCTGACTACCAAATTCATGTTTCGAAAGCATGTACCCAAAAGAATGCTCCAAACAAACAAATTCACACTCTTTTATATGTGTAGATATTTGGCCCAGAGTTCTTGCCTAAACAATATACTGGAAGGAAACATGAAGGTCCCTTTAACACTTTTTCCTAAAGCTAGAGCAAATACAAAGAAGCCATTTCCCTCTTCTTTTTATCTTAGTCCCACCCTGGCCTTTCTAACTCTCCAGAGTCAAACATTCTTTCTAAACAGAAGGAACTTCTAATACAAAGAGTCACAGGCTCCTCCCAAGCTACCAAACTTCTATTTTTTTAAAACATCTTTATTGGAGTATAATTGCTTTACAATGGTGTGTTAGTTTCTGCTGTATAACAAAGTGAATCAGCTATACATAAACATATATCCCCATATCTCTTCCCTCTTGCATCTCCCTCCCACTCTCCCTATCCCACCCCTCTAGGTGGTTACAAAGCACCGAGCTGTCTCCCTGTGCCATGGGGCTGCTTCCCACTAGCATCTGTTTTACATTTGGTGGTGTATATATGTCCATGCCGCTCTCTCACTTTGTCCCAGCTTACCCTTACGCTGTCCTCATGTCCTTTCTGTATGTCTACATCTTTCTTTCTGTCCTGCCCGTAGGTTCCTCAGAACCAGTATTTTTCTTTTAGATTCCATATATATGTGTTAGCATATGGTATTTGTTTTTCTCTTTCTGACTTACTTCACTCTGTATGACAGTCTCTAGGTCCATCCACCTCACGACAATTAACTCAATTTCATTTCTTTTTATGGCTGAGTAATATTCCATTGTATATATATGTGCCACATCTTCTTTATCCATTCATCTGTTGATGGACACTTTAGTTGCTTCCATGTACTGGCTATTGTAAATAGTGCTGCTATGAACATTTTGGTACATGACTCTTTTTGAATTATGGTTTTCTCAGGGTGTATGTCCAGTATTGGGATTGCTGGGTCATAAGGTAGTTCTATTTTTAGTTTTTTAAGGAGCCTCCATACTGTTCTCCATAGTGGCTATATCAATTTACATTCCCACCAGCAGTGCAAGAAGATTCCCTTTTCTGCATACCCTCTCCAGCATTTATTGTTTTTAGATTTTCTGATGATGGCCATTCTGACTGGTGTGAGGTGATACCTCATTGTAGTTTTGATTTGCATTTCTCTAATGATTAGTGATGTTGAGCATCCTTTCATGTGTTTGTTGGCAATCTGTATATCTTCTTTGAAGAAATGTCTATTTAGGTCATCTTCCCATTTTTGGATTGGGTTGTTTTTTTTTTTTTTGATACTGAGCTGCATGAGCTGCTTGTATATTTTGGAGATTAATCCTTTGTCAGTTGCTTCATTTACAAATATTTTCTCCCATTCTGAGGGTTGTCTTTTTGTCTTGTTATGGTTTCCTTTGCTGTGCAAAAGCTTTCAAGTTTCATTAGGTCCCATTAGTTTATTTTTGTTTTTATTTCCATTTCTCTAGGAGGTGGGTCAAAAAGGATCTTGCTGTGATTTATGTCATAGCGTGTTCTGCCTATGTTTTCTTCTGGGAATTTTATAGTGTCTGGCCTTACATTTAGGTCTTTAATCCATTTTGAGTTTATTTTTGTGTTTGGTGTTAGGGAGTGTTCTGCTTTCTTTTTTTACATGTAACTGTCCAGTGTTCCCCGCACCACTTATTGAAGAGACTGTCTTTTCTCCATTATACATTCTTGCCTCCTTTAGCAAAGATAAGGTGACCATATGTGTGTGTGTTTATCACTGGGCTTTCTATCCTGTTCCATTGATCTATATTTCTGTTTTTGTGCCAGTACCATACTATCTTGATTACTGTAGCCTTGTAGTATAGTCTGAAGTCAGGAAGCCTGATTCCTCCAGCTCCGTTTTTCTTTCTCAAGACTGCTTTGGCTATTCAGGGTAATTTGTGTTTCCATACAAATTGTGAAATTTTTTGTTCTATCTCTGTGAAAAATGCCAGTGGTAGTTTGATAGGGATTGCATTGAATCTGTAGATTGCTTTGGGTGGTATAGTCATTTTCACAATGTTGATTCTTCCAATCCAAGAACATGGTATCTCTCCATCTGTTTGTATCATCTTTAATTTCTTTCATCAGTGTCTTATAGTTTTCTGCATACAAGTCTTTTTTCTCCTTAGGTAGGTTTATTCCTAGGTATTTTATTCTTTTTGTTGCAATGGTAAATGGGAGGGTTTACTTAAATTCTCTTTCAGATTTTTCATCATTAGTGTATAGGAATGCAAGGGATTTCTGTGCATTAAATTTGTATCCTGCTACTTTACCAAATTCGTTGACTACTGTTTTCTGGTAGCATCTTTAGGATTCTCTATGTATAGTATCATGTCATCTGCAAACAGTGACAGCTTTACTTCTTTTTTTCTGATTTGGATTCCTTTTAGTTCTTTTTCTTCTTTGATTACTGTGGCTAAAACTTCCAAAACTATGTTGAATAAGAGTGGTGAGAGTGGGCAACCTTGTGTTGTTCCTGATCTTAGTGGAAAGGGTTTCAGTTTTTCACCATTGAGAATGATGTTGGCTGTGGGTTTGTCGTATATTGCCTTTATTGTGTTGAGGTAAGTTCCCTCTATGCATACATTCTGGGGAGTTTTTATCATTAATGGGTGTTGAATTTTGTCGAAAGCTTTTTTTGCATCTATTGGGATGATCATATGGTTTTTCTCCTTCAATTTGTTAATATGGTGTATCACATTGATTGATTTGTGCATATTGCAGAATCCTAGCATTCCTGGGATAAACCCCACTTGATTATGGTGTATGATCCTTTTAATGTGCTGTTCGATTCTGTTTGCTAGTATTTTGTTGAGGATATTTGCATCTATGTTCATCAGTGATATTGGTCTGTAGTTTTCTTTTTGTGTGACATCATTGTCTGGTTTTGGTATCAGGGTGATGGTGGCCTCGTAGAATGAGTTTGGGAGTGTTCCTCCCTCTGCTATATTTTGGAAGAGTTTGTGAAGGATAGGTTTAGCTCTTCTCTAAATGTTTGATAGAATTCGCCTGTGAAACCATCTGGTCCTGGGGTTTTGTTTGTTGGAAGATTTTTAATCACAGTTTCAATTTCAGTGCTTGTGATTGGTCTGTTTATATTTTCTATTTCTTCCTGATTCAGTCTCAGGAGGTTGTGCTTTTCTAATAATTTGTCCATTTCTTCCAGGTTGTCCATTTTATTGACATATATTGCTTATAGTAATCTCTCATGATCCTTTGTATTTCTGCATTGTCAGTTGTTACTTCTTTTTCATTTCTAATTCTATTGATTTGAGTCTTCTCCTTTTTTTTTTCTTGATGAGTCTGGCTAGTGCTTTATCAATTTTGTTTATCTTCTCAAAGAACCAGCTTTTAGTTTTATTGATCTTAGCTATTGTTTTCTTCATTTCTTTTTCATTTATTTCTGATCTGAGGTTTATGATTTCTTTCCTTCTGCTAACTTTGGGGGTTTTGTTCTTCTTTTTCTAATTGCTTTAGGTGTAAGTTTAGGTTATTTATTTCAGACGTTTCTTGTTTCTTGTAGGATTGTATTGCCATAAACTTCCCTTTTAGAACTGCTTTTGCTGCATCCCATAGGTTGTGGGTTGTCATGTTTTCATCATCATTTGTTTCTAGGTATTTTTTGCTTTCCTCTTTGATTTCTTCAGTGCTCTCTTGGTTATTTAGTAGTGTATTGTTTAGCCTCCATGTGTTTGTATTTTTTACAGATTTTTTCCTGTGATTGATATCTAGTCTCATAGTACTGTGGTCGGAAAATATAATTGATATGATTTCAATTTTCTTAAATTTACCAAGGCTTGATTTGTGATGCAAGGTGTGATCTATCCTGGAGAACGTTCCATGAGCACTTGAGAAGAAAGTGTATTCTGTTGTTTTTGTATGGAATGCCCTATAAATATCAGTTAAGTCCATCTTGTTTAATGTATCATTGAAAGCTTGTGTTTTCTTATTTATTTTCATTTGGATGATCTGTCCATTGGTGAAAGTGGGGTGTTAAAGTCCCCTACTATGATTGTGTTACTGTCGATTTCCCCATTTATGGCTTTTAGTATTTGCCTTAGGTACTGAGGTGCTCCTATGTTGGGTGCATAAGTATTTACAATTGTTATATCTTCTTCTTGGATTGACCCCTTTATCATTATGTAGTGTCCTTCTTTGTCTCTTGTAATAGTCTTTATTTTAAAGTCTACTTTTTCTGATATGAGAATTGATAAGCCAGCTTTCTTTTTATTTCCATTTGCATGGAATATGTTTTTCCATGCCCCCATTTTCAGTCTGTATGTGTCCCTAGGTCTGCAGTGGGTCTCTTCTAGACAGCATATATATGGGTCTTGTTTTTGTATCTGTTCAGCCAGTCTGAGTCTTTTGGTTGGGGCAATTAAACCATTTACATTTAAGGTAGTTTTCGATATGTGTGTTCCTATTACCATTTTCTTAATTGTTTTTGGTTTGTTATTGTAGGTGTTTTCCTTCTCTTATTTTTCCTGCCTAGAGAAGTTCCTTTAGCATTTGTTGTGAAGCTGGTTTGGTGGTACTGAATTCTCTTAGCTTTTGCTTGTCTGTAAAGGTTTTAATTTCTCTGTCAAATCTGAATGAGATCCTTGCTGGATAGAGTAATCTTGGTTGTAGGTTTTTCTCTTTCATCACTTTAAATGTGTTCTGCCACTCCCTTCTGGCTTGTAGAGTTTCTGCTGAAAGATCAGCTGTTAACCTTATGGGAATTTCCTTGTATGTTATTTGTTACTTTTCCCTTGCTGCTTTTAATATGTTTCCTTTGTATTTAATTTTTGATAGTTTGATTAATATGTGTCTTGCTGTGTGTATCCTTGGATTTATCCTGTATCGGACTCTCTGTGCTTCCTGGACTTGATTGACTATTTCCTTTCCCATATTAGGGAAGTTTTCAACTATAATTTCTTCAAATATTCTCTCAGTCCCTTTTTTTTTGCTCTTCTTCTGGGACTTCTATAATTCGAATGTTGGTGTGTTTAATGTTGTCCCAGAGGTCTCTGAGACTGTCCTCAATTCTTTTAACTCTTTTTATCTTTATTCTGCCCTGCAGTAGTTATTTCCACTATTTTATCTTCCAGGTCACTTATCCATTCTTCTGCCTGAGTTATTCAGTTATTGATTCCTTCTAGAGAATTTTAAATTTCATTTATTGTGTTGTTCATCACTGTTTGTTTGCTCTTTAGTTCTTCTAGGTGCTTGTTAAACGTTTCTTGTATTTTCTCCATTCTGTTGCCAAGATTTTGGATCATCTTTACTATCATTACTCTGAATTCTTTTTTGGGTAGGCTGCCTGTTTCCTCTTCATTTCTTTGGTCTGGTGGGTTTTTACCTTGCTCCGTCATCTGCTGTGTATTTCTCTGTCTTCTCATTTTGGTTAACTTACTGTGTTTGGGGTCTCCTTTCTGCAGGCTGCATGTTCGTACTTCCCATTGTTTTTGGTGTCTGCCCTAAGTGGGTGAGGTTGGTTCAGTGGGTTGTGTAGGCTTCCTGGTGGAGCAGACTAGTGCCTGTGTTCTGGTGGATGAGGATGGATCTTGTCTTTCTGGTGGGTAGTTCCACCTCTGGTGGTGTCTTTTGGGGTGTCTGTGGACTTATTATGATTTTAGGCAGCCTCTCTGCTAATGGGTGGGGCTGTGTTCCTGTCTTGCTAGTTGTTTGGCATAGGGTGTCCAGTATTGTAGCTTGCTGGTCATTGAGTGGAGCTGGGTTTTAGTGCTGAGATTCAGATCTCTGAGAGAGCTCTTGCCATTTGATATTACGTGGAGCCGGGAGGTCTCTGGTGGTCCAGTGTCCTGAACTAGGCTTTTCCACCTCAGAGGCTCAGGCCTGACACCTGGCCCGAGCACCAAGACCTTGTCAGCCACACAGCTCAGAAGAAAAGGGAGAAAAAGAAATAAAGAAAGAGAGAAAGAGAGAGAGAGAGAGAGAGAGAGAGAGGAAGGAAGGAAGGGAGAAAGAAAGAAAATTATTTAAATAAAAAATATATTATTAAAAATAAAAAAAATTAAAAAGTAATAAAAAAAGAAAGAAGAGAGCAACCAAACCAAAAAACAAATCCACAAATGATAACAAATGCTAAAAACTATACTTAAACAAACAAACAAACAATCAAAAAAATGGACATACAGAACCCTAGGACAAATGGTAAAAGCAAAGCTATACTGACAAAACCACACAAAGAAGCATACACATACACACTTACAAAAGGAGAAAAAAAAATATATATATAAAGAAAAAAAGGAAGTGAGCAACCAAATCAATAAACAA
Source organism: Kogia breviceps (assembly GCF_026419965.1). Taxonomy (NCBI): domain Eukaryota; kingdom Metazoa; phylum Chordata; class Mammalia; order Artiodactyla; family Physeteridae; genus Kogia; species Kogia breviceps. Next base: position 34,724,029 of record NC_081330.1, read on the forward strand.
ATCTACCAATGATAATAAGCTCTAAAAACTAAACTAAGATAAACATAAAACCAGAAACAAATCAGATGTAGAAAGCAAACCCAAAGTCTACAGTAGCTTCTAAAGTCCACCGCCTCAATTTTGGGAACATTCATTGTCTATTCAGGTATTCCAGAGGTGCAGGGTACATCAAGTTGATTGTGGAGATTTAATCCACTGCTCCTGAGGCTGCTGGGAGAGATTTCCTTTTCTCTTCTTTGTTTGCACAGCTGGGGTTCAGCTTTGGATTCGGTCCCGCCTCTGCATGTAGGTCACCTGAGGGCATTTGTTTCCTGCCCAGACAGGATGGGGTTAAAGTAGCAGCTGATTCGGGGGCTCTGGCTCACTCAGGCCGGGGGGAGGCAGGGGTACGGATGCAGGGTGAGCCTGCGACGACAGAGGCCGGCATGACATTGCAACAGCCTGAGGCGCACCATGCGTTCTCCTGGGGAAATTGTCCCTGGATCCCGGGACCCTGGCAGTGGCGGGCTGCACAGGCTCCCATGAGGGGAGGTGGGGATAGTGACCTGTGCTCGCACACGGGCTTCTTGGTGGTGGCAGCAGCGGCCTTAGGGTCTCATTCCTGTCTCTGGGGTCCGTGCTGATAGCCATGGCTCGCGCCTGTCTCTGGAGCTCGTTTAGGTGGTGCTCTGAATCCCCTCTCCTTGCGCACCACGAAACAATGGTCTCTTGCCTCTTCGGCAGCTCCAGACTTTTTCCCGGACTCCCTCCCGGCTAGCTATGGCACACTAGCCCCCTTCAGGCTGTGTTCACGCCGCCAACCCCAGTCCTCTCCCTGGGATCTGACCTCCGAAGCCCGAGCCTCAGCTCCCGGCCCCCGGCCCGCCCCGGCAGGTGAGCAGACAAGCCTCTCGGGCTGGTGAGTGCTGGTCGGCACTGATCCTCTGTGCGGGAATCTCTTCGCTTTGCCCTCCGCACCCCTGTTGCTGTGCTCTCCTCCATGGCTCTGAAGCTTCCCCCCCCCGCCACACCCCGTCTCCACCAGTGAAGGGCCTTCCTAGTGTGTGGAAACTTTTCCTCCTTCACAACTCCCTCCCACTGGTGCAGGTCCTATCCCTATTCTTTTGTCTCTGTTTTTTTCTTTTTCCTCTTGCCCTAGCCGGGTACGTGGGGAGTTTCTTGCCTTTGGGGAAGTCTGAGGTCTTCTGCCAGCGTTCAGTAGGTGTTCTGTAGGAGTTGTTCCACATGTAGATGTATTTCTGATGTATTTGTGGGGAGGAAAGTGACCTCCACATCTTACTTCTCCAGCATCCTGAAGCTATCTCCCCAAAGCTTCTTAACTTTAAAACCAGAACCCCAATCCATCTATTAGAGAGCATCTGTTTTTCCTAGATTTACAATACTTTTATTCTTGATACAACAGACTCTACCCTTTCCAGGTCTTGTGATATTAGCTCCTGAGGGGGGTAAAAAAAACAGCTTGGGTATAGGGAGACACCATAGTTCTGTATTATTAGCTCAGTGGTCTTTATCCAGGGCAGTTTGGCACCCCCAGGAGGCATTTGGCAATATCTAGAGACATTGTTGGTTGTCATAAATGAGGGTGGGGTGCTACTGACGTCTAGTTGGTAGAGGCCCAGGATGCTGTTAAACATCCTACAACACACAGAACAGTTCCCTACAACAAAGAATTATCTGACCCAAAATGTCAGTAGGGCTATGGTTGAGAAACTGTGTTACAGGTTAAAGTGCAAGGCAGACATGGCAGAAGATGAATCTGAGAGGAAGTCAAGGGCAAGATTCAGGAATAACCTTGTAAACTATGTTAAGGAGCTTGGATGTTGTCCTCTAGGGATAGGAACCACTGAAGGATTTTAAGCAGAGGAATAACATGATCAGATCTGCAGTTTGGGTTAGTCACTCTGTTGTTCTGGATTTGAGGAAGACAAAACCAGTAGGGAGACCAGGTAGGAGGTTGTGTGGTAGTATAGGAAAGAAAATAGAAGGATCTAAACCCAGGCAGTGGTGGTAGACATAGAATTTGAGGGTGTGTTATTTTTCTACTGCTGTGTAATAAATTACTACAAATGTAGCCATTTAGAGCACCAGCCATTTACTGTCTCACAGTTCTGTAGGTCAGAGTTAAAGCAGACTTGACTGGGTTCTCTGTTTAGGGTCTCACAAGGCTAACGTCACAGTGTCAGATGGGCTAAGCTTTTATTGGGAGGCTCTGAGGATGAATGTAGGTCCAAGCTCATCCAGGTTTTTCGGCAGAATTCAGTTCCTTGACCTGTAGGTCTGAGGTCCCCATTTCCTTGCTGATTGTTAGCTGGGAGCCATTTTCAGCTTCTAGAGGCTCCCAACATCCTTGGCTCTCTCTATCTTCAGGCCATCAAAGGTACATCAAATCCTTGTCATGCTCAGAATCTCTCTAATTTCCCCTTCTACCACCAGTCAGAGCAAACTCTCTGCTTTTAAAGGGCTCATGTGATCAGATTGCTCCTACCTGGATAATATCCCCCTTGACTAACCCGAAGTCAACTGATTTTTAACCCTAATTACATCTGAAATGTCCCCTTTTGCCATGTAACATAATGTAATCATAGAAATAACATATCCTATTCACAGGTTCCTACCATACTCAAGGGGAGGAGATTATACAAGGGCAAGGAGCATTCTTAGAATTTTGCCTACCATAGGTGAGGGAGTCAGATGACTCTGAGGTTTATGGCTGAGATGTATGGGTGGATGGTAGAACCATTCAGTAGAGTAGGGAAATCCAGGGCAAGAAGCAGAGCTAAGATATATTGAACTTGGGATGTCTTGCTACATCTAAGTGGAGTCTCTAAGATGTAGTGGTATATATGGGTCTGGAATCAGGAGAGAGTTCTAGGTTGGAGATACAGATTTTGGAATAATCTGCAAACAGTTGTGGTTAAAATCAGGCAAGTAGATGAGCTCACCAAGGGTTCAGGTGAGAAGCTGTTCCAGGAAAAGACCATGGGGGAGATTTGCATTAAGGGCATAGGTAGGAGGAGGAGCCCAGGAATTGTTAAAGAGAACTGTGGATAACTAGACGATGTGTCCAGAGAGGCTAAGAGAATAGTTTTGAGACAGGAGTGTGCAGCTGCGTCAAATGTGACAGAAAATATCTGTTTCAAATGATGATTTAGGTTATTAAACCAGTCCAATCCAGGTAATTTGAGCAGTTACTATTGCTGGAAACAGGAGGCAAAATTTTCCAATCAATCAGAGGGCAGGGGCTGACTCAGGAAGGCCCTCAGAGATACCTAGGCAGATGGAGTCATGAGTGGGTCAGGCTATGGGATTTGATGTTTTCTGACAGTTCCCCATGCTCCAGATCTATCATAACTTGCCTGTGCAGTGTTTCATTTTCCTAAGGCTTTACTCTCTGCCAGCTCCTGTGTTTTTCGTGGTTACCAAAATGCCCTTCTGCTATAACTTATATCATGTATGCATTTTATTTGTTGTTGTTGTTTTTGTTTTTGTTTTTTTTTTTGGTGGTACGCAGGCCTCTCACTGTTGTGGCCTCTCCCATTGTGGAGCACAGGCTCCCGACGCGCCAGGCTCAGCGGCTATGGCTCACGGGCCCAGCCGCTCTGCGGCATGTGAGATCCTCCCAGACCCGGGCACGAACCCGTGTCTCTTGCATTGGCAGGCGGACTCTCAACCACTGCGCCACCAGGGAAGCCCCTCATGTATGCATTTTAATATACAGAGCTAGCTCTTTGTCCAACGTGCTCTGTCCTACCTTATAACTTAAAGCTTTATCCCCAGATAAGTCAGACCCTTTTTGATCTGATTTTTTCAGAGCCTTCATCTTAGATCACGGATCCAGTTGGTAAGGCTCTAACAAATCAATCTTCTCTATAATGTTAGCTCCTATCAGTTCAGAGCACATTTCCCAAATTGTATTATATGTAATACTACTCTGATCAAATGTTCTTTGATCAAATAAGTTTAGTAACATTGCATAGTATATTCCCTTCTTGGAAAAAGACTCCTGTAAGCCCTCTGTAGAGAAACCTGCTTGATTTTGTTTAGTTCAGTGTTCCCCAAACTTATTTGAACACCAAACCTATTTTTTAAAAAAAAACAAACCATGACCATATGGTAGAAAGCACTTTGGGAATCATTGGCCTCTGCCTCCGGTATTTATTTGCATTTTAATTAGAGAAGCTTGAAAAGAAAAAAAGCCTTCAAGGCCCAAAGGAATAACTAAATGGAAAGAAAACAGGCGCCATGACATTTTGACAGGGGTTATAAACTGGGGCATGAGGGCCTTTGTAGATAGAGTATCCACAGTCACCACAAAGGTAACACCTTTTTTATCTATGTTCAGGGTAGGGCTTGAGAGCACTTATCTCTGATATAGATTCTAGAGGGAAAAGAAGAAATTGACCAAAGGGGGAGATTTATCTAGATGTTTCAAGAGTCCCCCAAAGTTGTAAGAGATCAGGAGAATCCTTTTGGTCACAGGCATTCAAGTTTGGCTTCTCTAACCATAGTGATAAAGAGGCAGCAACATCAATTCCATTGCCAGGTTTAGAACCTTCACAGTAGATTTAGTCCTGTATAAACCAGCACTCCTCCCACTGCTCCATGCTGTAGAGTCTCACTGGAGGAATCAGAGACAGGTTTACTAATTAGACTTAACTGCCATAAGTAGTGCTTGCTGTTTATGTAGGCTGTACACTTTCTATTGCACCAAGTCTGTGCTTCTCCAGCTGGCAACAATTTGGCAGACCCTAGGGGTTTGAATGGCTCACCCAGCACGATAATATCCTTTAAAAGAGGTTTGGGGCCAGAGACCAGTACCTCCTGAAGTCTCTTTATGTCTGCATATGCATGTGTGTGCCCCTGTTTCTTTTAAGTCCTGGCTGTCTCATCTGATGAAGTCGTATATAAATATTTATATGTCAGGACATTTCTGGTCTTACTCACCAGAGACATTACAGCCTTGATAAAAAGCTTCCCTCTGGTAGTCTTTGCCTCCACAGTTTATTTAATATGGCAGTTGATAGGTGAACTTCCTCTCGCTGTTTGCAAAGAGGATGGGGCCTTGCCTTGCTTGGAGTTTCAAGTGTTTGGCTTGTCGCCTGCTGGGAATTGATGTTTGTGCTTTTCCAGGGACTCCTCTGGTTAAAAGAAGTGTGGATTCTCCATTAGGCTATCCTACCCTTTAGATTTCAGATCTTCAGTGATAGTTGATATACTTACAGAAGCATTATGACTTTTGTGGGCCCTAGGCAACTTTTACCTCTGTGGACCCCTTCCTCTACTTAAAAAATAATTGCCACGTATTGGTATGAATATATTAATATTACATATTTAAACATTTTCTATAATCTAAAAGTTGTGTTTTTTTCTGGTTTTAAAAGAAACTAAATAATGTTCAGGGATCCATAAAAATATGATGGGTCCTAGGCATTGTGCTTTTCGTACCTAATGGATAATCAGCTCTAGATATAATGGGCTCTTTCCTGGGCTGGCATTGTGAGCTCACCTGAGCTAAGCAGTGAATGAGAACGCTATGACTGAGGATTACGTCCAAGAGAGCAGTAGCTTCTTAGATCTCCCAACTAATAATTGAGAGGGACCAAGTAGGACCCTTCTAGTTCAGTTCTAACATATTTTACCCACTGTACAAAGCATGATAAAATGCTGTCCATAGTTAGCATTTTCTCTGGCTTGGTAAACTGATTGTTGGGAATAAGAATCTGCCTCCTCAGCATCTTCAAGGAGAGACTTCTGGGACTGATGAATGGCATCATTCATTTCCAGGCTGGAACTGCTTCTGTCATTTAGCCTGCAGCACTGCAGAAGGCAGCTGAGTGAAAGGGGGTGTGGAAGTTGATTAACAGTGAGATAGATTACTGCAGCTCATTCAGAGAAAACAGGGTTGGGGCTGGCTTTAATCCATGTTAATTTTTTTTAAATTTTTAAATGTTTATTTTTTTGGCTGGCCCACGGAATGTGGGATCTTAGTTCCCCAACCAGGGATGGACCCCATGCCCCTGGCAGTGGAAGCGCGGAGTCTTAACCACTGGACCTCCAGGGAATCCCCCATGTCTATTGTTAGTGGTAGTCAATATAGACACCTCTATCTCAACCCCAACCAGAATCTTCCTTAGCAACAGCCACCCCACCCTGGAATGAGGTTCTGCATGCTACCACTGCCGTTACGTTGGGTGCTGAAGAGTTTGTTGGCTAAAGGTTTACCAATAAGCCCCAACTGGAAATTGATGGTGGCTGGAATTGGGTAGAACTGATGTAGAAGATGAGAGCTTAGAAGGGTCCCCCCTCCATAGGGTTTACTTTACATAGCCACCCTTGATTTCAGATTTTCCTCCAACTGGGTCTAGGGCTAGGACTCAAACTCTAGAGGAAACAGCTGTTACTGAGCATGCTAAAAACCTCCTAGACCCCCACTTAGCTTAACAGTCCTGGCTGTGGTTCAGTTCACTGAGTGGTATGGAGTTTGGCTACTCCACAGGGACCTTGCTGAGACCGTGAGTTCAGATTGAGCAATCTCTCTCCCTCCCTTCTTGTAAAGCAAAAATTCTGTTTAAGTCAATATGTTTCCATCCCCCCAGCTGAATGTGGCTTTCAGGGATGACAGTATCTGCTCCATACTGCCCTTGCCCTTGTCAAGTACTGGACTGAAGTAGAACAGAATGGCGTGGGGTAGCTGGGTTTGTGTATGTAACACATACAGCATAAATGCAAAGATACAGACCCTGGAAATCTTCACACAAAAGGCAGAGCTAGTGGGGATACAAAGCAAGAGTAATCAGAGTGAAATATAATTAGGAAGAATTAAGTTGATCAGAGTTTGCAGTCTCTAGGAAACTTTCCTTTGGAATACAAAAGAGAACTTGATTTGCCATTACTCACAATACAATAGCTCAAGGGTCTGCAAACTATAGGTTTAAAAGTAAAAAGGAAGAAAAATATGCAACAGAGACCGGTTGGGATCATAAAGCCCAGTATATTTATTATATGGCCTATGTTAGCCAGGGTTCTTCAGAGAAACAGAACCAATATTTTATATATATATATATATATATATATATATATATATATATATATATATAAAGAGATTTGTAGGTGATTGAAAATCTGAAATGTGCAGGGCAGGCTAGCTGGCAGGAGACCCAGTGAAGAGTTGATGTTTCAATCTGGAATCTGAAGGTATGGCCCTTTACAGACAATGTTTGCTAACCCATGAAATAGAGGAAGGAATAAAGGAAAAGAGCCTTGGGCAAGGGACCCCGAGACTTTTGCTCTACAATTAGAAAGCTGGGTAATCTAGAATAAACCACTGCTCCTCACTGGATCTCAGTTTCTATTTTGTACAAGAGATTGCCCCAAAAGTTCCCTCCACAAAGCAAACATTCTATGCACTTTAGTCTTTTCTAGACTTAAAATTCTACGATTACGTAACTCAGATCTGGAAGATCCCAGATAGGCAAGCTTAAACTGCTTCCTGTTGAAGTCTACAAATTATTCCACCCTGGCAAGAATCTCAGATATCAGTAAATTTTAATTACATATAACATACAGAATAAACAAAATGCCCAATCTTTCCAATTTTATTGGTGGTTTTCTTAATAGTAGATTCTGTTAAGGATAACTGACTGTGACGGTCCTATATAATCATTAAATAAGAGACACATCTATTATTTGTAGTGTACAAGGCACTTTGAGGTACTCTATGCAAGTACTAGAAAACAGAGTATCTAGTCTTGAGGTGCTTATAATCTAGTTAGGAAGACATGCTCCATACCTAGAATAAAGTCTTAAATCTTGTAGAATAAAACGCAAACAACTGTTGGGGGGAGGGAGACGCAAGAGGGAGGGGATATGGGGATATATGTATACGTATAGCTGATTCATTTTGTGATACAGCAGAAACTAACATGCCATTGTAAAGCAACTATACTCCAATAAAGATGTTAAAAAAAACCGAAACAGCTGTTGGGGCCTTGGGCATTGTCTTGTTCACAGACATATTCTCAGGACCTAGAACAGTGGTATATGCTCAGTATATATGTTGAATGAACGAAAGAGTGGAGGATGACTTAGTGAGTAGCAAGTACTGAAGGAAAGTGTGCATGCTTAGATGAGGGCCTGGTGGAAGCAAATTTGGGAAGGCCTTCTAATGGAGACGAGGGTATAGAGAACTCAAAAGGCGAAGCCAATAGCCCAAGGGTAATATTTCTGAAATGCTGGATTTATATACATAAAGATACACAGTATTAATTTAAGTACCATACATGTTTGGACATTACGTAAACTAAAGGCAGCCTGAAACAGAGGTCTAAGATTTGAAGTAGAAAGACATAGGCTCTATCTCCCACCTTAGAATTGACTTAATTTTTAACTGTTGGCAGTCATTTAACCTCTCTGTGCCTCAAAACCCTCATCCATATAATGCAAATGACATCCAGACTCAGAATGTCAGAGATGGGAGAAACCTTAGACCTCATCTGGTCCAGGGGGTTTCAGTCCTGGCTGCCCACTAGAAACACTTGGAGAAATTTTAGAAGGCCCCATGCTCAGGCCTGGCACCACACCAATGATATCAGAATCTTTGGAAGTGGGCTCAGGTATCAGTATCAGTATTTTTAAAATATCCCTGGGCAAGGCAGTGTTCAGCCAAGATTGAAAACCATTGCTCTAGTCCAACCCTCTCATTTTATAGATAAATAAACTGAGGCCCAGAGCAGAGTTAAGGAACCTTGTTCAGCCTACCTCACAGGGCCATTAGAAGGATAATATTAGATCATGAAACTTCAGAGGTAAAAAGGACCTTAGATATCAAAATAGCTGTGAAAGTGCTCCTAATAACATAACACATTATTTTGATTTTCCAGGTCTCCCTGAGTTAGCAAATGAGTAAATGTTCCATTCCAAAAACTAGAATATGGATTATCAGATTGAATTATTGGTAAAATAAAGATGGCATACATTGCCCTGAAAATTCAGTTTTTCGACAAGAAACATAAGCATAGTGTAAATGTAGGAGTTCATGGATCCATAGCAGGGGGAACTGTTGAGCCTAGTTCTAGCATATTTCCAGCCTATATCATCTGTTTGGGGCATGGTCATGCCTGGAGGCAGAGGAATGAAGTTTGGAATGAGGTTTTAGCATGGTATCAGGCCCTTTTTCTTAGAAGGGCCTTCACTTGCTCCTGGCTTGAGAGACTTCGGCTTGCATTGAGCTTGAAGATGCTTCACTTTGCAGGGGATGAAAAGTCAGAGTAATTTCCTTTCAAAATCCATTTCCCCATTCCTACCCTTTCCTTATTTAATCAGATCCACTCTTTGTAATTCATCCTTCTATACAAGAGTGTGAGGTCGGGTGTTAAGTGCATTTTCTATTTCCCCTGTTTAGCTTCTGTTGTTGAGTTATATTTATTCTTTGTCTGAGAGGCTATTTGCTGAATGATTTCCTAGGGGAAAAAAGCAATTAAAATGTAAGATAAATTTTTATGCAGTTCCATTTCCCACATCTTTTGTGAAGCTTTCTTGACTATTCCAATTCACATATCTTGTTTCCATATAAATCATACTGAGAATGCCAGGGAGTTTATCATTCATTGTTTTGTAAATATTCTAATGTGTGATAGGTCTGTCTCCCCAACAGATCCTGTCTTGCACTCGCTTTATCCCTCAGCATACCCCAGTATTTAGAATATTGTTTTTACAAAAATCAAAGCTTAGGCCATTTATATGGGCAACTACCAGTTGCTAAAGGCCTTCCAGGACCTCAGTAAAATGCATCTCTGCTGGGCTCATTTACCACCCAGGGAAACTGCTGGGAGGATAAGATGTGGGGAAGGGGAAAGTAGGGGAGTTGTGATAAAAATATATTGGTATATCACTAGTCTAGAGCAATGTTTCCCAAAAGTGGCTGCGCATCAGAATCACTTGGGATCCAGAATCTCCAGGGAAGGGCCTGAGAATCTATATATTTCAAAGCTCCCCCAAATGATTCTGATGTGCAGCCAGAACTGACCTCGTGGTTCTCTAGTGCTTCTCAAACTTTACTTTATATGCAAGCTTTTGCATTTCTGACAAGTTCCCAGGTGGTGCTGAGTCTGCTGGTCAGAAGACCAAACAAGGCTGTAAGGTAGTGGTTCTCAGTGTGTGGTCCCTGGACCAGCAACATGAGAATCATCTGGGAACTTATTAGGAAACAAATTCTCAGTTCCCACTCTGGATCTACTGAATCCAAAACTCTGGGGTGAGGTCCAGCCATCTGGGTTCCAACAATCCTAATAGATGCTTCTGATCGTCACCAAACTCTGAGGACCGCTACTATAAATAACACTAGTAGTAAGGTACAGTGGTGTGGTGCACTGGATTTGAAAAACTTGAGTTCAAATCTCAGCTCTGTCCCTACTCTCCCTGGAACTTAATTTTCTCATCTATAAAATGGGGATAGAAATAATACACATTAATTCAACAAACACTTATTTTGCCAGGCATTCCATTTAGGTGATGGGACTATATTTTTTTTTTTTTTTTTTTTAGTATTTTATTTTATTTTATTTTATTTTATTTTTTAACATCTTTATTGGAGTATAATTGTTTTACAATAGTGTGTTAGTTTTCCCTCTACAACAAACTAAATCAGTTATACATACACACATGCTCCCACATCTCCTCCCTCTTGCATCACCCTCTCTCCCACCCTCCCTATCCCACCCCCCCAGGCGGTCAGATGGGACTATATTAAGAAGAGTAATTCTCTGCCCTTGAAGAATTCACTGTTGCCTTGCCTAATGAATAAGGTTATTGTGGATCTTTTAAATGAGATAGTGAATGTGAAAGTGCTCTGCGAACTATAAAGTATGTTGCAAATTTATGGTTCTGAGCAAATCCTGCCCCTTTTTCTTCCATTTTGCATTTTGGAGTAGTTCTCTAAAGTCCTTAAGCTTTAGCAGACATTCCACTGGTAAAAGATGAAAGATGTGAATTACATGTGCCTTGTGCTTCATGCTTTTAGAAGTTCTTTCACTTCTGTCATCTGTTTTAATCGTCACAACAACTCTGTGAGATAGCCTACGTGGATATGATTATCTCCATTTGATAGATGCAGGATCTGATATTCAGTGAAGGGAAGGGATTCACCTAAGGTCACAGAATGGATTAATGGCAGAGCCATAACTAGAATCCAGATCTCTTGACTCCTAGGTCAGTGTTCTTTGCCCCATACCATGCTGACTGATCAAGTAAAAGTCATTTCAGATATTCACTACATGCTAATTAGGTTACTACAAGCACAGATGTGAAACAAGCTGAAGCCTTCTTTAAAAATCTTAAACCTGTCCAGCTTTTATTCATCTGCTTGAATTAAAGCATACAGCAACTGTCAGAGAGACATAGCTAAACTCCTCTGTTTTGAATTTCTATATATCAGAAGCCTTATCAACTGCTGGCAGGCAGTTGGATTACATGTACATTTCAAGAATCAAAGGCTTGCATAAGATAGCTACATGAGGAAAACAGAATAATTTTCTTGCATCATCGAAAGCCCTGTGGAATGGATTATAAATAAGAACTTTATATCTTTTAATACAAACTGAAACTGGAGGCCACTTCTTTTCTGTTGAATTTTGTTTTTTTGACACATAGCCTAATGTTCAGAGTAAGTGGGTATTGAGGAGTTTCAACTTTGGACAACCACAGTTAATGGGACTTACATCTCAACACAGACATTCCTGTTTGCAAGTAAATGCTAGAGAATGAAATATTTTGCTTGAACATACAAAACTGAAGGATAAGATAAGCTTGTTTTCTAAAGAGGATGATTTTGAAATAGGTTCTGGAAAGGGCTGTCATCTTTATGTAATAGGCAGAACAAATGGCTGCCTGCTTGAGTCTTAACGACAATTCTGCATTTTTCCATGCCAGCTTCCCCACTCCCTACCACAAGCACCTCACACCATAACACTACACACAGATAATTTTCTACCACCCAAATTCTGATTAAAGTTCCCCCATTTGGTATATTCCTTTGGGGTTCCCTGTGTCATAGACTATGCTTCACTGGTACTTTCATTCAACACTGTCTTCTGTCCAATACTTTGCACCAGATTCTGGATTCTCCAGATATCTTTTGATCCAGGAAACAAATGCTACACAAATATTTCAAACCTGATAAATTCATCTATAATAAATATATAGCTGAAACATAAGGACATCAAATTGGCACAGTAAAAATTTCTTATTGTTAATAAAGAGTTTGGAGAAGGGGAAAGGGGAAAAAGGAATTGTGTTCCAAGCAGAAACCTAACAGAATTATTTCAACAACATCATTTATGCCATTTAATTTTTTTTAAATTAATAAACAAAGGAAGAACATGTGGTCTGATGAAAACATCTTTGACTGGGAGTCAGAAAACCTGGGTTTCAGTAGCAGCTCTATCATTAGGTTGCAATTCAAGCCATAAGCCAGACACTTAACCTCTCAGGGTGTCAGTTTCCGCATCTATGAAGGGGGGAAATATGCTTACTCTAACTAAACTACAGGTACTGCAAGATATTTTTCAAAAAAAGGGTAAAGTCTGGCTCTTGCACAGATAAAGAAATGAACATGTGTTAAATATTTTATTTATTTAACTCATAATCAATGAGGGAACCAGATATTATAAACCAGTTCAAAAGAGAAAGAGAATACATAATATTGTTAAGATGACAATAATCCTTAAATTGATCTACAGATTCAATAAAATCCCTATAAAAATCCTAGCTGGCTTCTTTGGAGAAATTAGTAAGCTAATACTAAAATTCATTTGGAAACTCAAGGGATCCAGAGTAGCCAAACAATCTTAAAAAAGAAGAACAAAATGGAAGGACTCACACTTCCCAATTTCAAAATTTACCACAATGCTACATTAATCAAAACAGTGTGGTATTGCCATAAAGACAGACATACAGATCGATGGAATAGAATTGAGAGTCCAGAAATAAACCCTCACACTTATAGTCAATTGCTTTCAAAAAGAGCACCAAGACAATTCAATGCAGAAAGAATACTCTTTTCAACAAATGATGCTTGGACAACTGGATATCCACATGCAGAAATTAAAAATATAAAAAGTTAGACCCCTATCTAAAACCATATCCAAAAAATTAACTCAAAATGAATCAAAGGTCTAAATGTAAGGGCAAAAATATATATATATATATATATATATATATATATAAATTTTAGAAGAAAACATATATATATATATAAATCTTGAATTTAGATTAGGCAGTGGTTTCTTAGATATGACACCAAAAGTATAAGCAACCAAAGAAAAATTGGACTTCATCACAATTAAAAACTTGTGCTAGGGAGTTCCCTGGTGGCCTAGTGGTTAGGATTCTGGGCTTTCACTGCCATGGCCGGGTTCAATCCTTGGTCAGGGAAAGATCCCACAAGCCACGCGGAACAGCCAAAAAAAAAAAAAAACCAAAAAACCTGAGGCGGGGGGGTGGGAACTGATGTGATAAAAGATACCATCAAGAAAGTGGAAAGATAACTCATAAAATGGGAAAAAAATACTTGGAAATCATTTTTGATTAGGGACTTGCATCTAGAATATATATAAAGAAATCTTACAAATCAGTGGTAAAAAATGATAATTACTCTGATTAAAAATGTGCTAAGGGCTTCCCTGGTGGCGCAGTGGTTGAGCGTCCGCCTGCCGATGCAGGGGACACGGGTTCGCGCCCCGGTCCGGGAAAATCCCACATGCGCGGAGCGGCTGGGCCCGTGAGCCATGGCCACTGAGCCTGCGCGTCCGGAGCCTGTGCTCCACAAAGGGAGAGCCCCAACAGTGAGAGGCCCGCGTACTGGAAAAAAAAAAATGTGCTAAGCGTTTGACTAGACATTTCTCCAAAAAAGATATACAAATGACCAATAAGCCTATGAAAAGATGCTCAACATCATTATCAGGGAAATGCAAATTAAAACCACAATTAGATACCACTTCATACCCATTAGGATGGCAATAATTAAAACGACAGATAATAGAAAGTGTTGGCAAGGATACGGAGCAATTAGAGCCCTCACAAACTGCTTGTGGAAATGTAAAATGATGCATCCACTTTGGAAACAGTCTGGAAACAGAGTTACCATATGACCCAGCAATTCTACTCTTAGGTGAATACCCCAGAGAAATGAAAGTATATGTCTAAAGAAAAACTTGCACACAAATGTTCATAGCAGCATTATTCATAATAGCCAAAAGGTGGAAACAACTCAAATGCCTATCAGTGGACAAATGGATAAACGAAACGTGCTACATTCATAAAATGGAACATTATTCAGTCAAAAAAACAAACGAAGTACCAATACATAGTACAACAATGAATGAACTGTGGAAATATTATGGTAAGTTCAGGAAGCTAGGCACAAAACTGTATGATTCTATTTATATAAAATGTCCAGAATAGGCAAATTCAGAGTGACAGAAAATAGATTAGTGGTTGCCTAGGGTTGGAGTTTTGGGGAGAAATGGGGAGTGACTGCTAATAGGTATGGAGTTTCTTTTGGGGGTAACAATAATATTCTAAATTTGATGTTGTGGTAGTTTCTATTTTTAAAATATTCAAGTTCAGTAATATAGTTCATGTATGAATTACAGTGTATACTTATTGACTAAAAATATTATACATCACAGTTTGCAATGCTTCAGTGTTTTAAATTTTAAGCACAAAATCTCCTAGTGGTCACACAGAATGACAGAGTTGAAGTAAAATTATTGGAGGGCCTGGAGGTCAGAGACAGAAGTCAGAGAAGCTTTTCTTTTGCTTGTGAAGAAGTAAATTATCATCATGGGACAGTGCTTGTTGAGTGGGTGGCTTTTAGGAGCTGAGAGTGGCCCCTGGCTGACTGTCAACAAGAAAATGAGGACCTCAGTCTTATAACCACAAGCAACTGAATTCTGATGGCAACTTGGATGAGCTTGGAAGAGAACACAGAGCCCAGGTGAGAATTGCAATACAGCTGATACCTTGATTGCAGCCTTGTGAAACTCTTGAGCAGAGATCCCAGTTAAGCTGTGCAAGGACTCCTGATCCCTGGAAAATGTGAGATAATGAATAGGTGTTGTTTAAAGCCACTAAACTTGTTATTCAGCAATAGAAAACGACTACACAAGCATCTATGAGAATGGGGATGGAGCAGCTGAGATGGAGTTAGCATGTGGGGTCTATGTTTTGCATCCGAATTTATGCATTTGCTGTTGCTAAAGGACTGTGAGCTGAATAATGCAATAACAATGTAACCGACATGAAGTCTTTGAATGCGCAGTGCAGTCAACAGAGACAAAATGGATGCTGAGACACAGACAGCTGTGGGTATTCTAGTAGGGCAAGCTAGCAATGCCCCCTAAAGAGGCTCTCCATGCCCAGAGACAGAAACTGGGCCACTACCTAATTGGACCTATGAAGCAGGAAGATGGTTATCTGTTAAGGGAGATTGTTGGGTGGTGTGAAGAATATTATTTGAACACATAAAATTAAAAAGAAAAACTTTTATGTCAGAAGACACCATAAACCAGTATTCGGTTGTGCATAGTCTCTATCCATGTGGGGAGCTTGTTAAAAATGCAGATTTCCTGGACCCCACCCCAAACCTACTAAATCAGATTTGCTAGTGGGTGGGACTCAGAACTCTGCATTTTAAGATGCTGGCCAGGTGACTCATCTAAGTGCTAATATTTGAAATCCACTGAGCTAATCTTTCACCTTCTGCTGTTAAAAAATACAGATAGAGGGCCCCTCTATTTGTAATTTTAAAAGAGAGAGAAAGGAGGAGGGAGGGAGAGGGGGAGAGAAAGGGAGAGGGAGAGAGGGGGGCAGAAAGAGAGAGAAAAGAAGGAGGAGGAAGAGGAGGAGAAGGAGGAAGAGGAAGGAGAAGAAGAAGAAAGGAGGAGGAGGAGGAGAGGAAAGAGATGCCCAATTATTGAAGATGTGCTCCATTGCCAAAGAATAAGAGCCATGTGTACCACACAGAATATTTGACGTCTCTGGGAAGCATCTTCAGTCCCACTCCTCCCTCAACCCTACCAGGGTTAACTGCTAGAGCAGGTGGAGGTGACAGGAAGCTGACTCAAGCAGCCTGATTGGCAAATGAATCACAACAGGAAGGGGCTTCGATTCCTGCTTATCTTCTCTTACTGGAATATAGTATAAGACCCTAGGATAAAGCTCAGATTGAAGCAGTCCCCACCCCACCCTGCTACTCCTGGCTTCTTTTCTGTAAGTCATGCTTTCAGTGTTTAGAGTCTGGCAGCTGCAAGGCCTGGTTGCTAGGTAACAATTTCCCAGCACAAAGAACCCTCAGCTGGGAAGGTCAGGTCTGTCAGTGTGAAACAGCTGTACAGAATTTTTATTTGTCTTCCTCTTGTTTTGGTTAATCACAGGGCATGAAACCAGAATCAAACTTTTCATAAAAATGAAAAATGCTGGAGGATACCAGTTCAGCTGCTGCTGCTTTTTTTTTTTTTTTTGCTGCTCTTCAAATCACAGCCTTTCTACTCTGGCTCAATAGAGCCCCAACAAGCTTGGCAGGCGGCAGGTGGAGGCGGGAGGTGGAGGGGTCACTTGTTTCTTAGCCTCTTAGCGTCTGGGTTGGGGAGGGCATAGTTGAACCATGAGCTGAGAAGGTAACTCCCTTTTTTCAAATTGACCAGCAGTTTCCTAGGATTAGGGTTGCCAGATTAAATACAAGACACCCAGTTACAATTTGAGTTGCAGATAAACAATGAGAAATTCAAATGTAACTGGATTTTTATTTGCTAAATCTGGCAACCCTACCTAGTATGCAATCAATTTGGTGTGAATTTTGTGTGGGATTGATACCAGAAGAGTAACAGAAGTAGAGACAGACCCATTCTGGTGCTGTTATGGAGAGTCAAGCCTCAGACCTGGCTTGGCAGTGCTTTGACAAGTATGCTAGAAGCTGAAGCAAAGAAAAGGCTGAATACATTTCTATTGCTGTTACCTTCCCTTATAGTTTTCCATCAGATGCTATTATAGTGGCTAAATCTGATTGTGGTGCTCTGAAATAAAAACACATGATTGGAAATCAGGAGGTCCGGGTTGTAGGACTTGGTGGATGGACTGTTAACCAGCTGTGTGATCTTGGACAAGTCACTGTTCTTTTAGGGCCTCAGTTGCCTTTCCTTTGCCCTAAAGGGGGTTGAACTAGAGCATGGTTTTCAAAGTGTGCCCCCTCCTCCATCAGCAGCATCAACATCTTGGGAATTTGTAGAAGTGCAGATTACCAGATTACAGGACACCTTCTGAATCAGAAACTCTAGGGGTGGAGCCCTCAATCTGGTTTAACAAGTCCTCCAGTTGATTCTGATGCAAGCTCACATTTGAGAACCACTGAGCTAGAGAATTTGTAAGGACCCTTTCAGCTCTCGCTTTCATTGGTTTTGTTTACTGTTTGGCAAGACCTAGTGGCCAGCTGGTTATTTGAAATGGCATGTTCTCCTCATTCCCACCCTCCTTAGGGATTTATTCCAAAGAAGTTTGTTTCGGCTGTATTTCATAGTACAGAAGTCTCTGTTATATTTCCACCTTTATTTGTCCTTGTGGCCTCTCTTATTTTCATACATTCCCTCTCCTCCTTAGGCAGCTTTTTAACAAGGACTTCTAAGGACCATTTTGCCAAGAGGCCGGTGGCAAGGTGAAGGTTTCTGGAAGGGTCAGCAAGGCTTCCAACTGCTGCTTGCATGCTCCATCTCATCACTAGACTAAAGGCTCTGTCTATGAGAGTGTTGGTATGCAGGAATAACTGGCTAAGGACACATTTCAATCCACTTAAGTTGTTTTGAAGCACGGCTGCCTTCAATTGTGATTTTTCCTAAAAACCCTGTTTCCTAAAGCCCCTCCCCTGCTTCATTCCTGGTTCTTCCTATAGAACAGTATAGAACACCACTCCACTATCTTCATAAATACCTGGTTACTAAGGGAGGCAAGCAGTATCAAGAAGAGAAACTCAGGGAGCTAAGATGCACCCCATAGCCTGTTTCTCACAGTAACTAGCATCCAGTGGTGTTGTCCATGGTGCTGAATGTTATTGTCAATCCTAACTTTGGAAATCTTTGTGGGAAGTGCAGGCAAAGAAGGGGAAGTTGGATTGTTGTAGTAGTCTCTCCTTTGTTTCATTTCCC
Organism: Kogia breviceps; assembly: GCF_026419965.1. NCBI lineage: Eukaryota > Metazoa > Chordata > Mammalia > Artiodactyla > Physeteridae > Kogia > Kogia breviceps. The sequence continues at coordinate 34,742,220 of NC_081330.1, forward strand.
ACTGGAGACAACCTAATGAATTTGATAATCACATCATGCCACTTAGTCAAGATGACCAAGGCAATCATATTGTTTTATAGGCCAGTGCCTTTCCCTTGTGCTTTTCTAGTGGAGTAGAAGAGAAAGGTGCTTCTAGCCTGGGTAACTATATTTGATTCTGACAGAGAGGACTCTAAGTAATGTAAAGTGTGTATTTACTTAAGAGCAACAGATCTTTCTCCAAGTGCTGCACTGTAAATATAAATGAGTGGGGAGAACACTAAAATATGAAGTTAGCAATCAAGAGTAGGACTCACAAGTCATCTTAACCATCAATCAATCTGAAGGGTAAGGAAATTCAAGGATGCTGCCTTAGTGCTGCATAGGCTATTCACAGAAAGCTTCTTAAATCTACTCTGGGCTATGCTTGAGTGGGTGGACGGTGGGATCCAGATAAATAGAGGAGATTAGCCTAACCCTAACACTCCTTCCAGCCCTGCCCAATGGGCCTTGGTTTTCTTCACTTCCTTTGGGGTCCTCATTATGGCATGGGCTCTACTTTAATAACTTTGGGAGCAAACTCCTTTGTGTCCATAGTGGTGGTGTATCCCGCATAGGCACCTACTTTCAAATTTCCGTGTAATTTTATGGACTCTACAATTGGGATCAAAGTAAGAAAAGGACAGATGCAGGGAGCCCATGGCTGTTAATCTAAGGAGACTGGGTTTGTCTAGGAGAGAACAAGGCAGGATGTATCCAATGCCAAAGCTCTTTAAAGTGTCACATTCAATTATAGATTGTCACCCTAAGTAAGTTACTAAGCCTCTTTGAGCCTCAGTTTTATCATCTGTAAAATGGGTACAATGATACTTACTAGGTAGTATTTACTGAGTAGTTACAGTATGCCAGACACTATCCCAAGGCTCTTGTGATAATTAGATATAGCTGTTATAGAGGGCCTGGTGTATAGTGGGCACTCAAAAATTGCATCTATTAATATTATTATTGATTTTTTTAAATTTACTTTACGTCTGAGGGGACCTGGATTCAGCTGGGTCATGCATGATGGATCGGTCTTTTTTTGGCCAGGAGTTGATTCTGCCTAATATTAGCTCTTAGCATGTCCAACAAATGTGTCCTAGGAACCACAATTTTTCCTAGAAACAAGAGTAAATACAACCAATTCTTCCCATTTCTTGGCTCAGCAAACACCATTTTTGTGTACTAATAAGCCTGAATGAGGACCAGAGCAATTCCTAAGATATGTGACTCCTTAGGTTGAGAGTCAAAGTATCCACACAGGCAAAATCTGCTAAAGGACTGAGTCAGTTATTGTTGGTCAAAATTCAAACAAATATTTTTTCTCTCTTCTGTGGAATCAGGAAAACCAGGGAAGGTAGTTCTGGTGGCTTGAACTTGGTCCCTGTGTTCCTACAGCTTTATACCCAAATGAAACACTCAGCTGCTTTGGGACTAGAAGGAAAATGGAAGGATAATGGCTAGAAAAGCCAGCCTTGCTGTGTTTTGGCCACAAGTCCAGTAGCTGATAGTATCAAATTATAGTAATGATTACTCTGGGGATGTTAGCTCCATGGGTGTTGTGATAATGGAACACTGACCTTCTTAACAGAGAACCTCATTTCGTTGTGTTATCAGCTTTCCTATTGGAAAAAAATCTCTTGATTGTTGACTTCATCATAACCCCAGGCACTTGTTTAGTTAGCAATAAATTGCCAGCTCTTTCCCTTCCCTGGCGGAAGAGTCCCTAATAGCCTTCACATGGTTAAAAGAAGCCTGGCAATCTGAGATTCCAAAGGAGCCACTGAGCTTGAAGTCTTAGCACCCCTCCTTGTCTTCTTCCCACTCTCTTTGCTGCTTGCCTGCTGAACAGAGCTTCCAAAGCTTTGAAAATGATTTACCAGCCATTCATAGGTTTTCTGATGGTGACAAAAGCAGTACTGTTCTGTTTTCAGCTGTCACCGTGCTTCCTCTTAAGCCTCAGCTACAGAGTTTACTACTAGACACCGATCTGCTGCCCTGCCCAGAGCATGCCACTCTCTTCCCCTTGCCAACAAACTAGTATTATCTAGCCTGATAGAAATGAGTGGCCCAATAAGGGAGACTGAAGAGTAAGATGGCTCTGTGTGATGCTGCCTTACTGAGGAAGAAAATGGGCTCTGATGAGCATAAAAAGCCACCTTGAATAGGGTATCGATAATTGTCCAATTTAATGGGATTTTCATTAGAAGGAAGAGTAGCACATTGTAGCTTGAGTGAGCCCTGCCCATTCTCTGGATCTGTGGAGATGTTAATCATGCAGCTCCTGGCAAGTCTGTCAGAGCTGAAGCGGATGATGTAACTGATTTTCCAGCAAAGCCCTTTGTCTGAGTGACTGCAGCACTCAGACAGCTGCAGAACAGAGCACCAGGGAGCTGAATGTGTTAATGGGGAAAAAAGCGCTTCCCCTAGTTCTTTCTTCCAGAGGGATGTTGTCACTGGGAGCTTTGTTGTTCAGGACAGTGGCTGGTCTTACTGCTGCTGTTTCTCAAAGTCACCATGGAAAGGGCATTATTAGAAACACAACAGATATAAATGCTTACGCCAGGGTGTGGACCAGCAATGTTGGGCTGCTGAGATCTTTAAGATTTTGTGTCTTTGGGTCAGAGGTCCCATGTCTTGATTTGGACTCTGTAGCTGAACAAATTATAAATAATAGTTAAATATATATAATATATAATTCAACGTGCAAATAAATATATAGCATTTTTGAGCTCTTACTATGTGTGTCAGGCATAGAAAAGGAACTGTGGTGGTTAACAGTGTGGGAGTGTGGTCTCTAAAATCAAAGCACTTTGGGATTATATTCTGGCTCTCCCAATCATTGGCTGTGTGATTCTAGGCAAGGTACTTACCCTTTCTAAGCCTCTTTTCCTATCTGTCATGGGGATCCTAACTGTAGGGAGGATTAGATGAGATAATCCATGCAATTAGCTTAGTGTCTAGCCAGTTGTAAGCATATTAGCTTAATAAACGTTAACTTTATTACTAATTTATTTATATTATCTCATTTAGGTCTTCCAATCAACCTGGTGTGATAGCTACTATTATGATCCCTATTTTATAGGTGAGGAAACAGGGGTTCATAGAGGTTAACTTGCCTAACATCTCACAAATAGCAATTGGTTGAGCTGGACTTGGCCTCAAGCTTGCTGACTCCAGAGCTGTTAACCGACAAGCTCTGCTGCCTCAGTTACAAAGGGCTGGGGAGCTGGAATTGTGTGTCTCTCCTTAAGGGGTTCTCCTCCTCACCTACAAATTGAAATTGTCTGGAAAAAATAAGAACAGAACACTGATTGCCCCTCAGGGGTGGAGGTGAATGTTTACTGGGAAGATGCAGGAGGGGTTTTTCTATATCTTGATAAGCTTTTGTACTATACAGGTGTCTGCATTTGTCAAAATTCATCAGATGGTACATTTACAATTTATACATTTTACTGTATGTGAATGTTATCTAATAAAAAGGAACCTGAAGCAAATATTGAACTCTAATTAATTATCTGCTTGCAGAAGTGTTTAAGGGTGGCATGTACTGATGTCTACAACCTATTGAAATGTATCAAAAAATAAGATGGGTTGACAGAGGGACAGGTATATGATAAAGCAATATAGCAAATGCTAATTGTAGACTCTAGGTAATACAGACTGTATTGTGTGTTTGAATATGTTCATGATAAACTGTTGGAAAAATAAATTAGAATCACTTGGGGAGCTTTTTAAAAAATACTGATGCATAGGATGCATAGGATCCCCTCAGAGCTTCAGAAGTAGATTAGTCTGGAGTAGGGGACCCAGGTGTGGGTTTTTTTAAAAACTCCTAAGGTGAATCTAAAGGGCCTTTAAAACAAACACAGTGTACTCGGGACTCTCAAAGCCAATTCGCAATGTGTCCCTGGGTCCAAAACTGAAAATGTCCTGATGACACGTCAGTCAGTGATAGCCCAACCCTCCTTCTCACTTGTCTTATCTCCACTTCCTACCCTCTGCCCCTAGCTTCAAACATTTCCTCTAACTGAAAGCAGCGCTGGAAAGAATTGTAATGAACAGTGTCAGCTAAATTATAGGTGGAAGCCACCTGCCTCTCCCAAACACTCCCATCCACTAGATCATTGCCCCAGGTTCTGCCCCATCTAGGCCTCCACTTAACAGCTGCTGGACAGGCAGACACTCATCTTTTGGCTGAGTGGTAGACCAGACAGGGCTGAGCACAGGGTGTGTGGGATCATGGAAAAGAGAGCTAAATGTTGCCTGGATTTAAGCTTTTGTCTTGTTGCCTCTTGTTTGTAAGGAGCCGTCTGGGATTATTATCAACAAGCATTATTTAGGTTTCTTCTGGAGGACCGGAAGCCCCAGGATCCCAGAGTTTCAGCCTGTGGGCTCTCCTAAGTGCACTTAGCATATATTTTCTGCCAACCCTACTCAGGATTTCTTTCTCCCCCTCTCTCTCCCCCAATGCCCTCTCTCCTCCCTCTCTCTCCCCCATCCCTCCCTTTCCCTCTCCTTCCCCCCATTCAAGTTTCATGGATCTATAATGGCATATATGTGGGAAGGAACTCATGTTATAAATGACCCATAAGTTAAAGTGCCATAAAAATAGTTCCTTCTGCAGTCAATGTGCCAGGGGTCACAGGCTGCTGATTCAGCTGAGAAGCAGTGAACCGGGTCTTTTTATCACTGATGTAACTCATGGATGGGATTGTTTCTCCCCTGCATATGGAAGGCATTTCTGCCAGGAGAAGCAGAGACTCTTTAATTAGACTGACATATGGCCAAATAAGGGTTATGTGAAATTTGTGTCAGACTATAGTGGAATCATTTTGGGAACCAGTGTAGTCACCAGTAGTTCAGAGGGAAATGAAATTAGAGCCATATGCTAGATCAAGTCAAAATAGCTACTCCTGGAGTCTCCAAAATGTAGGTAGGTGTAGTGTTCTAATATCTAAACCTACTAACTTGGCCTGGCCAGAAACAAAGTTGAGTAGAAAAAATAAATTTGCTTTTAATGGCTCCTTTCTACTTCCTGTTAGCATTCCTGGCAACCTAGATTCTCCCAATGCCTTGGGCCTGCCCTACTCCAGAAATATACTGTGGGCCAGGGTTTTCTAAAAGATGGTAGACATTCCCCCTGTGGTGCATGGTATTTTTATGGCTTTCCTAGATAAGCATTTCAAATTCTAATAGTTATACTTGGTTTTAGATGTATTAGACAAAATGGCACACCAATCCTAGTACTTCATCAGTATTACCGCTAAGGATGAGGCTAATTTCTATAGACAAAAAATAGTCATTAAAAAAAAGTATATGTGGAGATGGCAAAAATTATAAAGGTGGTACTCAAATGACTGAAGATTAGTAAAGCCTGCTATAGACCAGTGGTTTTCAATCTGAGGTGACCACCCTCCCGCCCAGCAATGGGATATTTGGCAATGTCTAGAGATGGTTTTGGTTGTCACAACTTGGGGGGAGGGGTGCTACTGGCATCCAGTAGGTATAGACTAGGGATACTAATAAGCATACTAAAGTACATAGGGCAGCTCCCCCACCCCTGCTAAGAAAGAATCATCTGGTCCCAAATGTCAGTAGTGCTAAGGTTGAGAAACTGCTATAGACCAGTGCTTCTCAGAAGTGCATATGAATCACATAGGAATCTTGTTAAAGTGCAGCTTCTGATTCAGGAAGTCTGAGGTGAGGTCTAAGATTCCTACTTCTGACAAGCCCTTAGGTGATGTGCGTACTGCTGTTCCATGGACCACACATTGAGTAACAAGGACCTATGACTTCCCTCTTTAGCCCTCTGCCACATGCTGCCTATTTAGAGTTCCATTCTCTCAAGCCTCTACTCAGGGTTTGGTTATTCTGAGAAACTATTAAAGAGTAATGGTTGAAAATAGATTAATGTGTTTCTTGCAATTAGCAGGGCCATCAAAGTCTTAACCCAAAGATTAATTGGGGTGATCATTTCAGGAACTAAGCATAGCTAAAAAGAGAGATGCATTTTGCTCTGGGGTACTTTTTTTGGAGAATAGACAGAATTTTCAGTAGAAGCCAGGTGCACCAGGGCTGGGTTTGTAGAACCTGTTTTATTCATTTTCATATGCCTGGTACTCAGCACAGTACCAAGCTCAAAGTATCAATAGATGCCCAAAATGTGTTTGTTGAACCAATTGACAAGTTATCCATAGCTCTGTAGACAGCTGTTAGAGCAGCAAAGGAAGGTATCTACTGGGGCGGACCACTGTTGTGAACCTCTTCAAGGCCAGAAAAGAATTTCCTTCAGCATCTTTCCATTTGAATGGGTAGCATTAAATTGGATGCCTCCTCCTAGGATATACTTCTTATCCCCTGGATGGCAGCAGGATCATTTAGAGGTTTCTTGTTCTCAGTCTCCTTTGTGGTAAGTTAGAAATCTATATAGCACACGGTGAGGGTGGTATGTGGTGGGAGGGTACTTTACCTGTTCCTTTGTCAGAAAGGAAGCTTTGCAGTAAGGACTGAAGACCCAGGACCTAGGAGAAGGAACGGGGCCAAAGAGGGGAATTATCCAGCTGTGCTGGCTTCATCCGTCATTGTACCTCTTCGCGTTACCTTTGACTCTTGGAAATGTGTGCTAATAGATTATGTGATTTGAGCTGTACCAGCCATAGGGCCACCACTGTGCCACATGTTCCCTTTCATGGACCTGCCACATAACTGAAAAGCACCCCTTTGGGGACCATCCCCTTGGATAATGCAGGTTTTCTAAAAGTTCTTGTTAAAATATATGGAACTGCATATAGATATAGTAGATTGGTTGGTTACCTAGGGCTGGGGAGATTGGACAGAATGGGGAGTGACTGCTAATAGTTACAAGGTTTCTTTTTGGAGTGATGAAAGTGTCCTAAAATTGATTGTGGTCATGGTTGCACAACTCTGTGAATATGTTAAACCCACTGAATTGTATACTTTAAATGGGTAATTGTACAGCATGTGAATTATATCTCAATAAAGCTGTTATAAAGATATACAAATACATGGATTAAATTAGGAGATACAGATTAGGAGATAACTGGGGGAACCCTGGAGAACAGCATGGGAGGGGAGAAGGGATGGTTCCATCAACAGGGAAGGAGACATCGAAACAAGAGATACAGCATAGGAATTGGGATTCTTCAGTTTTCAACTCTCCAGAAACCTATTTCTACTCTCTTGAATCCAACTGCCAGTTATCCCAATTGTTATCAAGTTGTCCAATACTAGATTCATAGCAGCCAGGAAATATTTGAATGCAGTGAACAAAGACCGCCAGGTCTCCTAAGATAAAATAATCATGGCATAATTAATAAAGCATAGGGTTTGGCACTGTCCCCATGGTTCTGGAAGCTCTTTAAATTAGATCAAGCCACTGGGACCATTGTTGCTTCCTACAGAGAGCTGCAGGACCTGAGGCCTGAGAAAAATGGATTTTTTTTTCCCATTGAAATGGAGACTATGGTTTTGGAAGAGGCGATGTTGAAACCACAATTATCTCATATAGCCTTGTGGCCAAAGGCTCCAAAACCACAGAGGGAGAACCCCTGTCTCTCCACAGGGGCCTTCCATGAACCCACTGTAATTTTAATAGTTTGGCATGTCACGATTGAAGCATAAATAGGAGGGCCACTTCAATAAATCTGTTTAAGAAAATAGAAATGGCAGGGCCTGGGACCTAGAACCCCTGTTCCTAGGGCTGAGCTCATGCTAGTTGAACACACAAGTAGTACGGTTTTAAACGTGGTAAAGAGCTCTCTCCCACCCTCCAACTTGTGGCTTGAAATGCCTTGGAAAGAAAAATAGTGCATTTAGCTATTATCAATGTTTACATGTTGCTATGAATAAAGGGTCTTGGGAGTAGGGCATGATCCTTTGTCCATCTCAGGAAAAGAATGGGCCAGCACTGGGGGAAAGGAATGACAATTAGGAGTTTGGGGGCTAACAAAACAAACTGGTCTTTTTCTCAATTTTGCTCTAGGCTTCCTCTATCTGTGATTGTGACCAGTAATTCTTGGACTTGGAAATATAAATTAAGAAGGGGCTATTACTGGGACCCAGTATTGTGAATCTGCCTCCAGGGGCCACTGAGTGACTTACTACACAGCACATTGTTTTTTATTTGTCACTCCCTTAGGCCCCATTAGTGCCAGAGAAACCCAGGACAAAGGAAAGACTACTTACTAGAAGACAAAGAAAATATGCATTCAGTAGAGGTTCTAAATATGTATTTCACAGCAAAGAATTATCTCTATTGGACGCCAGCTGGCCTGTGACTGACCCTGGGTACCATAAAACCCCAAATTTCAAGAAAGCATTGTGAAAACTCCCCTGATTGAACTCATCTTGCTCTTTTGAGGACAGTGGGTTATTTACAAGGCATAATGATATACTGCCATGTTCCCTTTCCTGCTAAGAAGAGATTTTATCATCTCTCCAGATTTCACACCAGGGTCAGTCTCACTTGGCTCTGTTTTCTTTGTGTCTGCAGATCTGAAATTGTCAGGGAACATCTTGTCAGGAAAAGGCCAGATGGGCAGGCAGGGAAGTGATCCAGCCCCTGAGGAAATAAAGTGTTCAGCCTAGCTCCACTCCCTCAGGGCACTGGAGTGAGGGGCCTGACAGACAGTGTCGGCAGGAGGAGGTACCTCCAACTTAGCTCGGAGCTGCAGAAACCTGGGCCACACGAGCATTTTGGCAGTGTAGAGAGCCGGAAATTCTAATTTCCATGTTGCAAGCTAACAGGATGAAATCTGATACCACCCTCCCTATGCTCTGGAAATGAACTCAGTCCTCTCTTTGAATTGGGGTCTGCGAGCCACAGAGCCTCACAATGCAATTTTCACTCCCAATACCCTGTAGAAGGCAAGTGAAATACTGAGAGCATAAGCATGGCTAGTGATACATGGGCTAATTAAGGGCTCAAAGTGAAAGGAGCTCTCACTATGTTTACATTTTGATTCCTGAGGGATGTTTTTCTCTGGCGATTATGTGGCAAATAGATTTTAGACTAAATCATGCCAGAGTCATTTTGGCGTCCTTAGCACCTAGCAGTGTTTGATATGTGGTGCTCAGAAAACGTGTCTTTAAAGATTAAGCCTGACTACTGCCATTAACCTCTCCTTATCGATTTGGCATATAAGCATAGGGGACTCTGTCTCTTGCCCTCATCAGGCAGATGCCATCCCCTCCATGGCCTCTGAATTGATTATGCCCTGGGAGCCTGGAAAATATCTACATAAAACAGACAGGAAGAGGGAAGCATTGTTACCCAAGCAACCGTGCTTCTGATTGTTCTGAGAGCTGATTCTGGGGTGAGATCAAGTTGGCTTCCTCTTCTCAGCCTTGGCCCTTAGCCCGGTGGTTTTGACCCACAGCTGTGTCTCTGGACTGATTACTTTCTACAGTCTTATTGGGTTTCCTGATTACTATCCCTGTTCCATGACCCATGATCTGAACATTAGTCCGCAGATGTCAGGGGAAGAGGCTTGGCTTTTACTGTCTAATTGCTTTAGAGGTGATAAGTCAGAGTACAGTTCCGGGTTAAGGAATCCCAAGTCAACTTACCTAGAAAAGGAGCAGTCAGAAAGCAAGGTCAGGTTATCAAGGCCAGGGTTGAGATCCACAGGCCAGAATCTGAGAGTGGAATAGAGACAACACACAGGCATTAAGTTTGGAAACATGGGGTAGGTTATGAAGATTCATATCATAACATTGTGCTAATGATGTATTCAATCAGTGGTTCTCAACCAGGGGTGATTTTGCCAGGGGCCATTTCATAATGTCTAGACATACTTTTGATTGTTGCAACTGCAGGAATGCTACTGCCATTTAGTGGATAGTGGTCGAGGATGCTGCTAAACATCCTACAGTACACAGGACAGCCCCCCATAACAAAGAATTATCCAATTCAAATGTCTGTATTAAAGTCACAATATACAAATTATAGATCACAACTGTATGAAATATTAAAAAAAAGACTGGAAGGATACACATCATAGTTTTAACAGGGGAGTGTCTGGGTGGCAGAGTAATGCATCTTTTTTCTTTTCTCTGGTTTATAAATTTTCTAATACAACTATGTTACCTTTAAATTTTTAAATTAATTTTTAATTACATAAATAATATGTGAACACATTCTGCTCGTAAAATATTACAGTATTACAGATAAGACTGAAGACATCCTTGGCCAATCTAGCTTCTTCCACCTCAGTCCCCTTCCTAGAGGTAACAAGTTTTGTGGATATGACTTTTCAGAGTTTTACTACACATTTATACATAGTATGTGCAACTATGGAAATATATCTACTATAACATTGTTTTTTACAGTTTCACAGTATAGTGTTCTGTAGTTTATCTGTTTCCCTACTGATGAACATTTAGTTTGCTTCCAGTCTGGTGCCATTACGACAGATGCTGTATTGTACATGTCTCCTTGAACATGTTTGCCAGCGTTTCCAAAAGTGGGTAAGGCTATGAAAATTGCTGGGTTATGAAAAACACACATTTAAAATTTTATCAGCTACTACTAATTGCCTTCCAAAGAGTCCACAAATTTAATTTCCTGAAAACCTCACCAACACTTGATATTTACTTTGTTTTTCACATTTGCCAATCAGATGGTTGATAAATAGTATCTTTCTTTTGTTTTAGTTTGCATTTCCCTTGTTACTTCTGAGATTGAGCACCTCTTCATGTATTTGTTGAACCTGTCATATCTTTTTTTTTTTTTTTTTTGGTACGTGGGCCTCTCACCACTGTGGCACACAGGCTCCGGACGCGCAGGCTCCACGGCATGTGGGATCCTCCCAGACTGGGGCATGAACCCGCGTCCCCAGCATCGGCAGGCGGACACCCAACCACTGCACCACCAGGGAAGCCCGAACCTGTCATATCTTCTCCTCAGTGGTGCTCACATCCCTTGCTCACCTTTTTTTTTTTTTTTTTTTTTTTTTTTTTTTTTGTGGTACGCGGGCCTCTCGCTGTTGTGGCCTCTCCCGTTGCAGAGCACAGGCTCCGGACGCGCAGGCTCAGTGGCCATGGCTCACGGGCCCAGCCGCTCTGCAGCATGTGGGATCTTCCCAGACCGGGGCACGAAACGGTGTCCCCTGCATCAGCAGGCAGACTCTCAACCACTGTGCCACCAGGGAAGCCCTCTTGATCACTTTTGTATTATAAGACCTTTCCAATACTTTTTTTTAAAAACAGAAGAGAGCAGAATCAGGTTGTATAAAAACACAGAAGTCAGTCTACCCAGTGTCTTGTGTGCCCATCCTACCTAAGACAGATCCTGAGTCCCACCCAGACCAAAATGACCCTTTCTTGCCATCATTGAGAACCCAAGAAAGCAGCTATATTAGGAAACAAATTAGCCAGGCCCATTCTCACCACTGTTCTGTATTTCCCTGGACTGTGAGTCTGCTGTGCCAGCATCTTGACACTGAATAGCCAGCAGGTACTGCCAGTCAGATTCGCTCCAGTCAAATACAAATCTGATATGTGATGAAGCATAAAGGACCATGAAAGGCAGCGTGTGAACTGAATGTTATCTGCTGCCCGTGCAAATGGCAATTAGGACCATTAAATTTCAGTTAATCTTCATTAAGAACATCTGTTGTCTAGCCCACATGCGAAAACCAAAGATGGGTTTGGGAGATTGTGACCACTCCAAATAAGTAGTTGTATCGTATCAACTAGTTTCTTGCCCCCCCCCAAAAGTAGATGTAAGGCTTCTTCAAAACTCTTGGGCATTATTTGAAACCGGACTGTTTGTAAGCTATGGCCCTTTGTGGCGAAGAAGATGATTGATTAGTCCTAGTGAATTTCAGGATCACAAGGAGGTTCCAGAGACTCAACCAAAACTCACCCTTGGCCTTTCTGGTCCCCTCCAGCTCTTTTGGTTGCCCCATCCCATACACCCTCCTACTGTGTCCCCTGGGGCCCTGATCTTTGCCAGAGGACTGTGAATATAAAACATTTCAAATCACTGCTACCAACATGTTGCTTGACTGCCATCCTTCTGCCTCACACATGCAGGACATCTTCCGCCTTATCACTCTCCCACTTGGCTTGTATCTGTGATGGAGCAGACTGTTCTCACCAGTTCCAAAGAGGTATTAGGAGAAGGGCAAGGCCTTCTGCACCTTTATCTGAGTTTAGGCAGGTTAAGTTCTTCCTGACCATCAACTACTATGGTGATGGTCTTCTTTTCTAAGCCAGTGGGGGTGGGGGGGTGAGGTAGGGAGGTAGATAGGTAGACAAGTAGTCTAAATTCTGTTCCTTTGTGTATGCATCATGTATCTCACCTTGGTATCCTTACCACAGTTATACTTTTCCATTTGTTTGGGTGACTATTTGGTCAATACCAGTCTGCCCTACCAGCCTGTAAGCAACATGGGTGCCCAAACCATGTCTGTTTTTGTTTACCAGTATATCTCCAGCACTTAGCATGCCACATAGGTGCTAAATAGAAGTTGTTGACTGAAAAACCAGACAGTTGTGGCTCTGATGTTCTTAAAAATGAAGAAAAGCCAAGTATTCAGGCAGGAGTATGGGAAGAGGCATTTGTGAGGGGTAGGGCATCTCACCATCTCTCTACTCTTACCGCAGGGAGATATCTCACCATGTGAGTCCACCTTTGTATAAGGCTGTCCCTAGCCACAGCTCTCCCCTGAACCTGCCAACAGTGCTTTCATCTAGGATGGAGAATGAATCCTACCTTTGATAGTTTACTATTTTCCTGTGATGTCAAAGCCACTGTTCTCTCCAGGACAGATGCATATTAGCAGACACAAGTCCATCTTGCTCCTTGGGACCTTGGGGTAAAATTGTGCCAGTAAGTTGTGGAGCTGAGATGGCAGGGGAACTGAGTAGCTTGGAGACTGTAGTTCCATTAAAATTTAAACAAGAACATACCAGTACATTTCTTGTATCATAACTGCTCCTGGAATCTGCCAATATATCACTCAATGCCTCTCAAAGAGAATTGACATGGAAGGAGAAAAGGATGAAGGGTGATGCAAAGATGCTGGAAATGGAACAAAGTTGGCATTTTGAACAAACTTTGACTCAGACTTTGATTCTAGAGAATTATTATGAACTGAAGTAGTGATGCTTTCTCCACTTCTTCTCACCTATCCCATTTTATCTCTTCAAACCCTGCCCTTTTCCCACAATCCTTCTCTTGACCTCTTACCTATTACCCTGAATTCATTCAAGGCCTTCCTTATATTTCTGCCCATCGACAGCAAAAATAAGATTCTAAGGGAATCCCCAGCCTCTCCCATATGACCCAGGATCCTGATGCAGAAATGAAGAGCAAGCTGAAAAATCATGAATGCTTTTACCACATCAGCTCCACAGTTGCTACTAACTGGAATAACTTTTACTCATAAAACCCAGAGATTTCCAGGGAGACCATTGCTAATCCTATAAACTCAAGACGTAGATAAAGCAGTTGGCTTGGGTATCACTAATTTCATTTTCATGCTTATGTTTGCCATCATTCATTGAGGGACAAAAACAAGTCAGCTATGATATGGGTAAACCCTGGATTAGCATTGTGTATTGTAGCCGTAAATTTTACTGTTAATGAAATGTACAGATGATTTGAAGTCAGTTATAGAGGAAACAAGAAGCTATGAATGAACCTTTGATGGAAAACAACTTGTTTACTTCCTTAGTTGGGTATTTGGGATTGGTTTATTTTTCACATTTTATAAGGAGATAGTTCCCAATAGGCCTGAAGATCGGATTTATAATAACAGTTTAGGAACTTAGGTGAAATTAATAAAACCAAACTTCAAAATGTATAAAAATGAAAGCAAGAGTTTGGAGTCTAGCTATTTTAAAGATACTGACAATTTCCCCTTTTAGAAGCATGAAACATGTTAGGGCCGAAGAGTAAACCTTATGGAGTCACCCAGTCTCATCTACCATGCAAGGTAAAAACTCTCTTACCAGTGATCTTTGAAACTCTGAACATCTCTGGATCAAGAAACTCATTGCTTTTTATTGTCTTTAAGAAAAAAAAAAACACAATATGTTAGTCCATTATCATTTTTAGATGATTCAAGCAATCCAAAAGTATACAGAGAATATGTGAAAGTCCTGTTCTCCCCTCTACAACTCCTGCCTTCTCCCTTCAGAGGTGACCATTGTTAACTGTTCCTTCTAGCCCCCCCCTTTTTTTTGCGGTACGCGGGCCTCTCACTGTTGTGGCCTCTCCCGTTGCAGAGCACAGGCTCCCGACGCGCAGGCTCAGCGGCCATGGCTCATGGGCCCAGCCGCTCCGCGGCATGTGGGATCTTCCCGGACCGGGGCACGAACCCGTGTCCCCTGCATCGGCAGGCGGACTCTCAACCACTGTGCCACCAGGGAAGCCCTAGCCCCTTTTTTATACATTTATATCTGTGGTTCTCAGTCAGAGCGACGTTGCCCCCTGGGGATATTTGGCAGTGTCTGGAGACATTTTTGGTTGTCGTGGCTGGAGGTAAGATGCTTCTGGCACCTAGTTGGTTGAAGCCAGGGATGCTGCTCAACATCCCACAATGCGCAGGACAGCTCCTTACAAAACAAGAATGACCTGGCCCCAAATGTCAATAGTGTCAAGATTGAGAAACCCTGATATATACATAAAGATGCAGGTGGGGATTATAAATATAACTTTTCATCATAAAAGAAATAGGATCACAATCTCCATTTTTCTGTGTTCTGCTTTTGTGCCATTTCGAACTCTTCCATGTGAGTACATATATTTCCACTGCATTCCTTCTAACAGTTGCATAGTATTCTCTAGTACAGATATATTGTACTTTATTAAACAGTCCCCTGTTGGTGGATATTTAGGTTGGTTCCAATTTTTGCAATTACATACAATACTGCAATAAGCATCTTTGTACATATATCATCTATTAGATAGATTCTTAGAAGGAGAATTACCTAATCAAAGATTATGTGTATTTTCTGTTTTAATAATTCTGACAAATTTCCCTCCCAAAAGGCTTTATAAATGTATATTCCTATCCACGGTGTTTAAGAATGCTGTTTTCTCATACCTTCAGCAACACTTTTATTAATCTTTTAGATTTTTACCAGTCTTATGGGTAAAAAATTATATGTAATTACTGCTGTAATTTGCATTGCTCTGGTACTATCAAGGTTGAGTGAACATGACTTTTGGTCATTTAAAATTAATTAATTAGTTAACGGAATAATTACCTGCTTACTTACTTTGCCTATTTTTCTATTGGATTGTTTGTTCCTTTTAAAAATTTTATATGATGTATTTTGGAAGGTAATCCTTTGCTGACTATGTTGCCAATATTTTCTGTTTATAGCTTGTATTTTAGATTTATTAACTGTCTTTTTTGTAGAAAATTAAAATATTTTAATTTTGGCATAATCAAATTTATTATTCTTTTATCTTATGACTGCTGTGCTTTGGGTCTTGCTGAAGAAGGCCTTCCTTACCCAAAGATGATAAAAAAAATTCTTCTATATTTTCTTCAAACATTCTTGTTTTTTTCTTCTATGTTCATCTCTTTTTTGTGTGTTTTTGGTGTGAGCTGGGGGGAGGGGTCTACCTTTTTTCCAAATAGATAGGCAAGGTCTCAATCAATGTTATGAAATAATTGCTTCTTTCTTTACTGATATGAAATTTCATCTTAACTATCAATTCATCTATAATCTCTGTTATATGGACTTATTTCTCTTGGTTCCTGGCCTAATATTACCCTGTTTAAAACACTATAGTCTATTTTTATGTCTGATGTTGTAAGTCCCCACTTCTCAGGATTTTTCCTTCCAAATATCATTTGCCATTCTTGTACATTAGAATCAGATTGTGAGTTTTCATAAATGTTCAATTGAGACTTTTATTGGGATTGCTTTGAATTTTATATCTATGTTTAGTGAGATTTGACATATTTAAAGTATTTTTTAAATGAAAATATCTTTATTTTCTTCAATAAAGACTTGTATAGGTTTTACCAAGTAGGTCCAATGCATTTCTTACAGATTTATTCCTAGATATCTTATAATTTTGCTTGCTTTTGTAAATGGATTGCTTTTACTCTAACTTGTTTGTAATTGACTATTTCTGGAGTACAGGAAAACTATTATTTTTGTATGTTGCTCTTGTATGTGGCCACCCTGCTGAACTATCTTTCTGAAGCAAATGTTTTTTTAGGTAATTTTCTGGAATTTTCTGAGTAGACAATCATACAGTATGAAAATAGTGATAATTTTTTCTTTTATTTTGCAAAATTTATACCTCATTTTCTACTCTTATTGTATTCTCATTACTTTGTAAGGCTACATGTTTAAAAGTTGCTTCTTTTTTGTTTGTTTGTTTGTTTTTGTGGTACACGGTCCTCTCACTGTTGTGGCCTCTCCTGTTGCGGAGCACAAGCTCCGGATGCATGAGCTTAGCGGCCATGGCTCATGGGCCCAGCCGCTCCGTGGTATGTGGGATCTTCCCGGACCAGGGCACGAACCCGTGTCCTCTGCATCGGCAGGCAGACTCTCAACCACTGCGCCACCAGGGAAGCCCTAAAAGTTGCTTCTTATAAGTCAAAATCTCTTCTGAGTTTTTTGTCCAGTAGTTTCAGTTCAGTTTTTTAGAGCTAAACAGAGTAAGATAAACCCTTCTTCTACAGGATAACCCTTCAAATATTTGAATATGTTTATCGTGTGCCCCACATCTTCAGGTTTCCAGGATAAGCAACTCTGTCATCTTCAATATATGTACCTTTCCCACCCAGAGTCATCTTTTTTTTAAATGCACTCCATTTTGTAAATGTCCCTCTCAAAACGTGATGTCCAGAGTGAAAGAGAGTTCAGATGTTGTCTGACCATTGCAGAATATACAGAAACTATAGATTACAATGTTAGAGCTAAATGGTTTTAAAATATTTTGTTTGCAGTGAAATCCTTTTATTAATGAACTCTTAGAGCCCTAGTCCTTAAAACAGTTAAGAGTGAAGTTTCTCTTGTTGAAATGAAAGGAGGGTAAGAGGTTATAGAACCTTTATCATTTCAACTTCCTTTTTGTTCCCCAAGGTAGCCAGCCCAAGGAGAATCCTGAGGATCTGAAGAACATAGTTTGAAAACCATGCATTGAGTCCAACTCCTTCAAATATGATGCGGCCCAGAGATGAGAAATGACTTACTGAGATCACACAGTTACTTAGCAAAACTGACAGAACTAAACTTGGGTCTCAATTTCCATTCCAGAGATCTTTTCACTAGGTCATACTATTCCTTACTATTAACCCCACCCCACCTTAATGACTCATATTAATCTTAGGATCAACTAAAATTCTAGGGCCACTGTTAATATCCATTTTGTTCCATCTTATACAGTTGAATTTTGGAAATCTGTATTTATTAGATTTTATATTTATTAAATGTATTAAATATACTCTCTCCTAGAACTCAAAGGAGCATTAGAAATCTTTTATCTTGGCCCATTAGTCCTGCCTTTAAAAAACTTTCTAAATCTTGATTCTGTCATCCAACATCCATCAGTTTCTTTTGGCAGGGCCATTCGAGTAAGACTCTAACTCGTACTGACATTCAACCCCTAGTTCTTCAATTTGCCAACAAATGTATAACCAAGACCTAATTTCAAAATCTTCAGACCTATATATTTTCTTTATGGCTCTTTTCCTCCCTTACCTGGAGAATTCCTACTCATCTATTGAGACCCATTTCAATTATCACCTCCTCTGTGATGTGTTACTGGGTCCACATTCCTCATCCTTGAAACAGTGTTGACAGGTCCCATTTCTATACAATAGAATTGTAATAACTAACATACTTCCTCTGTTATTTTATGAATTCCTTTAGGGTCTTATCTGTTCTTTGCATCCCCAGGACCTGAGCCTAGGATGGGAGGTGGACTATGGTGACTACCTACTGAGGAAGACTGTGAGGTCGGGTAGGAACTCAGTGGCAAGAGCGTTGTGAGGAGTTAATGATTTCTGCCATGAGCTCAGGAGACAAGTATTTTGCCAATCCTGGCCCAGGACATAGTCAGTACTCAAAATATGTTTTTAAATGTATTTTTGCACCCGTACCCTGAGATGTCTAGTAACTTTATCAAAAGAAAAATAAGCCGGACATGGCTTGTGTCAACCCTTGTTTGTGTCTACTGATCATAATTTCTCTTGAGTGTTCAAAAACAATATTCTAATAACCCATTTTAGATATTTTTTCCTGGGTATCAGCATCGAGTTAATTATTGGTTTATATTTTCTGAGATATACTTCTTCCCCTTTCAAAAAAGTAGGACAACATTTCCTTGTCTTTAGCCTTTTGGCGCCTCTTCCATTTTCCAAGAACTTTCCAGGTGGTGGTGACTCATTTGGAGAAAATGGCCCCTTTCACTCGGACCTTTCAACAGCATTGTTTGTAATGGTCAGGGGCCATGACTAGGAGAGCTGTTTCTTGGAAAAAGTCTATTTGAATTGGGCAAATCAGAGGCTGAAGTCAGGATGGCCAATAAATGTGTTATTGACAGAGGCCTGGCCTAGAAAGACAGCCAAGTCTAGGGAGGCAGTTTTCTCTGAACCATGGCCCAGCAAGCATTTTAGATGGCTCTTCCTGTCTCTCTTCCCTTCCCCTTCTCTTGGCTACATGTTCTTCTCTTGCTCTAGTTTATCTCCTCTGAGCTGAATTTGGATGGCTAAAGTGTAACCTCAGCACAAAAATGACCAGAAGAATGCACATCTGCCCTTGAGTTCCGGATGAGGACCTAGGTCAGTGACTGTTAGTGACAGAGATAATAAACAAAACAATTTCAAGAAATTGCAGATATTAGATTAATAATAGATACACTTCAGCTGTGTATATGTGAAAGAGAGAGGATATCAGCTTTGTAGACACACAAAAAATACAGTAAAATGATGGTTCATTAGAATACTAAAAGCAACCGAATTTTTTGTGAATCTACCATGTGCCCAGTCCTTTGCTAGACACTGGGAGGATGCAAAGACATGATCCTAAAGATGTTGCAATAATTAAAAAAAAATCTTCTACCTTAATAAGAGAACGACATATAGCCAAAATCTGGTGTTCAGTCTCATTTTTTTAAGCCTTTTCTTTAACAAGATTGGAACCAAAATATGAGTGAATTTTTTTAAAGGCTAACCTTCAATAACCGAAAAATGAAACTCATCTAAACTCTCTGTTCCAACTATGTGTTAATTAAATGACCTTTGATCTACTGTACATGCAAAGAAAATGACATTGCTATGACTGCAGCTTGTCTCCCCACCCAGTGCTGTGGGTTGCTTTGTAGAAGCTGCAGCAAGCCTGGTTTTTATTGGGACTGGGAAATCTCATCATGCAGGTTCAGTCTAGCTCAGGTTCTTGTCCCTTCAGTGTGGATCTTACCACTTATTTGGCAAGAGGTACAGTGAGAAGTGGGCCTTCAGCCCTCCAAGGGGTTGTGTCCTGTTGCTACAAGCCATCAAAAGCCTGACTGCTGATCCCAGCAGCTCATGCAAGGGACAAATGTAAACAGGAGCTGCTTTGCTCTCAGTGGAAAGGTTTGATTTGAGCTCCTTCCAGGCGATCACACTGGCTGCCATTTTATACAGTCTATTTCTGTCTTCCTGTACACATCCCTCAATTTGCATTCCTGCTTAAACTTGCCACTAGTCCTGCCTCTCTGTGTGGTGGAACGGATTTGAAGAGGAGGAAAGAAAGGCTTTTTGTGAGGAGGGGGAGAATATAGGACTTTCACTAGCTCTTCCTCCTGGATGTCTTCAGGGAAGCATTTTGTCTCCTGGCCTCCTTGAGGGTTGTCATAGAAGCTCTCATTTAGTACAGACATCAGCCTTATTTCTTTGTGTATTTGACTTTTAGCTGAGTTTGAACCAATTTGGCTCATTAAAAAAATGATGATTGGCATATGGGAAGATGAATAGCAAGAAGAAGGTGGAAACAGAACTTTAAAGACAGTTTACATGAAGAGAATGATTTGAAGGGGCCATCAAAAGCCCTCAAATATCTTTCACCAGATCTTAAGGAACATGAGACGTCCGCTATTAGAGCTTTATTCCTTAGGGTTCAGTTATGGTCCTCTCTAGGCAATACCTCCAACCCTGGGCGGGATGCGGATTAAGCTATGAACACTCTAGCATGATTTAGCTTATCAGAAATTTGCAGTCAACCGATCGTTTCCCAGCAACCAGTTGGCCTTCCTTGCCAGTACATTTGACTTGGATGATTTCCCCCGTTCTTAAGGGAAACTAATTTAATTGTGTAAGTTCGCAATCTTACAGGCTCAAAAAGCAATTGGTATGAGTCAAAACTTGGAATGGCTAAGCAGTTTAGACGATTGTATAAACAAGGTCCAAAAGTCAATTTTTCAGGCCATTAAATGTAGGTCAGATGCAAGAAGAGAATTAAATTGTTACAGAAGGGACTCAACCAAGAAATGTCCACCAGACTAGCAGCTCCTTGAGGATGGGAGCTGTGTCTTATTCTTTCTGTATCCCTGAAAGTTACCATGGTGGCTGAATTCTCATGAGCATTCAGTGAATGCTATTCAATAAGTAAACAAACTCAGAACAATTTCTCGACTGAAAGATCAGTTCTGGAGTGCATTACCAAATTATGTTGGGGAGTCCTTTATTGTAGGGATTTTATGAAAGAAGATAGGTACTGCTATGCCCAGGATGTGGAAGTAAAGTGTTCTGTAGCGGCAGAGAAAGATGTTCGATTTTCCTTCTAGGCCTTGGGTGCTATGAAATGGTGAAGAGAGTTTGTATTGGGTTCTCTCTCTCTCTCCCTCTGTGTGTGTGTCTGTGTGTGTCTGTCTCTCTTTCTTTGCCAAAACCTGATTTACTTTACCAGCTTTTCTTTTTTTTTAATTGAAGTGTAGTTGAAAAGACTCAGACCTACTAGAGAACGGACTTGATATGGGGAGGTGGAAGGGTAAGCTGTGACGAAGTGAGAGAGTGGCATGGACATATATACACTACCAAAGGTAAAACCCGAAAGCTAGTGGGAAGGAGCCGCATAGCACAGGGAGATCAGCTCAGTGCTTTGTGACCACCTAGAGGGGTGGGAGAGGGAGGGTGGGAGGGAGGGAGACGCAAGAGGGTAGAGATATGGGGACATATGTATATGTATAACTGATTCACTTTGTTATAAAGCAGAAACTAACACATCATTGTAAAGCAATCATACTCCAATAAAGATGTTAAAAAAGAAAAGGGAAAAATAAATAAATAAGCTTTACCAGTTTTTCTTGGCCCACCTCATTTCCCCTTAGGTCATACAGCTTTTGCAAAGTAATTATAATAATTTGCATTCATACAGCACTAATACTTTTCAATGCATTTTCATACGCACTATCTCTTTTTGTTCGAAATTGGAAAAAAAAACCCTACTATGAAGCAGTCAGAGCAGTATTAGTTCCATTTTTTCAGATGAGGAACCTGAGGTATAGAGTATTTGAGTGACTCTCTCATGATCATATAGCAATGTGTGACGGAACCAGACCTAGAAGTCAATCCCAAGTCTCAAAATTCAGGAATGGACGTTTGTTAGGAAAACAGCAGATAGTCCTACTGCCTTCATGGTTATAATCCTCATACTTTTTATATTGTTTCAAATTCCTTCTTTCTACTCCATTCTAGGCCTATGAGGCTGACACTTGAGAAATGGCCAAATCAGACATTATCTCAACTGTGGAGTATCAATTTATCCTCAGCTTTTTTTCCTTCAAATATGAAGTGCACGCTTAACTAGATTTGTAACAACATTGAGCAGGACATCTTTCTGTCTCTGCTTAAGCCAGCTGACACAGAAGTCTTCTGAAATGTATTGCCCCAGAATGCATCTTCTCTTCCTCTTACAGCTTTCTTTGACAGTCACAGCAGGAGGACCTCTTGTATTGGCTGATAGTTTATTGAGTCCTTTCCTTCCTGGGGCTGGCAACCTTCTCGCACAGATTCAAGAGGCAGCAGGATCTAGTGTAATTACCAGTCCAAACCCTATTTGGTGTCCCAGAATGGAATGAGTAAGGCAGTGTTGTACTGAAACCGTGGATGAAGCTGGACCTCAGAGCCTGGGATGGATGCCAGAACTGGAAGAGCCAAGGACTTTGCAAAAACCAGAGGTCTAGGCAGGCTGTGAGTCATTAACTAAAAAAGCAGTTAGGAATTAGGAAATAAGCTTCTTTCTGGGGTTAAAGCAAGGCCAAGGGTCAAAAACTAAATAGCAATGGACAATAGTAGCAACAACAATACTGCCTCAGAAAATAGATAAAAGTCTGCTTTCCCCCAGAAGCCTGCTAAAATGGAGCTGATTCTAGGGAGTGGCCAGCCTGAGATCCATAGGTGGGAGTAAGAAAGCCATCTTTACAGGTCGGGAGCGGAGAGTGGTGGTCACAGCAAAGGTGCTATCTTGACAGTCGAGAAATGTCCTAGAGCACGGTTTCTCAACCCTCTGGTACTATTGACATTTTGGTCGAGAGTTAGTTCTTTGTTGTGTGGCGCTGTTCTGCGCATTGCAGGACATTTAGCAGCATCTCTGGCCTCTACCCACTAGATGTCAGTAGCATCCATCCAAGTTGTCACAACCAAAAGTGCTTCCAGATAATGTTCAGTGTCCCTTGGGGAGTTAGGGAGAGGTAAAATGGCCCCAGGGTTGAGAACCACTGCTCTAGAAGCTATGGATTGTGAAAGCTTATTGGTCTCAAGCCTTCTAGGGTCCACAGACTTCTGAATTATTTTCGGAGCAGGAAATCTAAGGTAGCAGGTATATGCATCTGTTGGGAAGGTAATCCCATCCTTCCCAAATGTTCTTTCACATCTAGTGCCTGGCTCACCTCTCCCATTAGGCACTATTGCAGTTCCTAAGAATAGTGAACCCTTGGAATTTTCTGTAAATCCTACTTAATTGCAAACTGAAAGGTAGATCTCCTCATGGTTTTCATTCTTGGGACAAATGTGAAAATACTTTTTACTTTTTGCAATTGAGTTCTAAAAGACCTGTTAAGTTTCTGTTTTCTTTTTATCTTGAACTTTAATTTCTTCATTTCCATTCCTTTCCTACTTTCATTCAACCGTATCCTTCACAATGCAAGTGTATAGCTGATGAGGTAGGATACCCAGAGGCCAGGAACTGGCAGGAACTGGGCCTAAGAACCTCCGCTCTGGGAAATACTTGGAAAGGATATTGTACCCACTTATCTATCTTCCACCTCAGCCTCTTTTCTTACCACCTTTCTTAAAAACATGAGGAAGAAGTCTGTGTACTCTTTTTCCTCATTGTTGCTCTTGTGGTGGCTTTGCATGTCTGTCAGAAGTAGGAGTCGTCTGAAGGCCTGTCAGAACAGTTCTGTGGACTGAAACATGATATAGAAAAAGCAACAGGATATAGTGGAAATGGCCTTGGACCAGGAGTCTAAACCCAAGTTCTAGTCTCTTTCCCTCTTTATAGAAATTTGATCTTGCAAATCACCTTACCTTGGCTGAACCTCAGTTTCCTCATGTGTAAAATAGAACTACCTGTTTGTCTCCATGGTGACTATATGGCTCAAAAGATACAGTGGGGTGAAAGCAGCATGAAACATGTAAAAGCTTTTACAAATGCAAAATGATATTGATATTATTGCTTAATTGTAGTCACGCCTCTTCAATTATTCTTACCCAAGTGTCACAATATCCACTGGATAGATGTCATAGTCAAGGCTATAACAACAGTTCCTTTCTCTTGCCTGCAGTGACAGACCTACTCTCTAGGCCTTCCTCTCCAGATCTACTATCTACTTTTTACCCTATTCCACCCTGCTCTGTGCCCTTGGAGGCTGACCCATATCAACAGGCTACCTTGTCTTCAGGATTCCAGTTGTGTTTGGCCAAAGGGAAGCACTGGCAGGGAGGAGAGGAGTGAGGTTAGACTATTTATTCCCTGGTACCCTGCCTGCAAGGATGCTGGACATTCCTTCACTGAAGGTCACAGCTCCTATCAGGAAGCTCTGTTCGTATAATTTTCATGTTCTCTCCTCCCTCTGGTTTCTGGTATCTGCTACCTCTCCTCTCTCTTTCAGGCGTAAGGGTGGTAATGGACCCCATTATTAGAAGTCCTGGGATACTTCAGCATTTCTTATGGTTTCTTTATACACTGCCCATACTTTTGTAATCAGTTGCCTTTGTTAAACTTTACTCAGTTTATCTACTCTGAGTATGTCATGTGTTTTTTACTAGCACCCTGACTGATATACCTACGAAATCTCTTCCTTTTCTTCTCCCCTGACGTTTCTATTGTAGTAAAAATATATACTTGTAAAGGAGGGGACATTATGTAAGGAAATGCAGTAGGTTTATGGCCATTAGTATTCTGTCCAATCATGTTGAGAATTAGCTCCTGAGTCACCACCTCTGAACATCTATAATCAAGCTGTGTATGTTCCTTATCAATTGGACAGTCCATTCTCTTTTTTTAAAAACATCTTTATTGGAGTATAACTGTTTTACAATAGTGTGTTAGTTTCTCCTTTACAACAAAGTGAATCAGTTATCCATATACATATGTTCCCATATCTCTTCCCTCTTGCATCACCCTCCCTCCCACCCTCCCTATCCCACCCCTCTAGGTGGTCACAAAGCACAGAGGTGAACTCCCCGTGCTATGCGGCAGCTTCCCACTAGCTATCTAATTTACATTTGGTAGTGTGTATATGTCCCTGCCACTCTTTCACATCGTCACCGCTTAGTCCATTCTCTTTGTCCTATCTGCAACCAACCATTGAGGAACATTTAGAGGCCATGACTCTCGTGCCTACTGTCTCTCACGAAGTTCGTATCCTTGCTAAATTCCAGCAACCTGGGAGGCAACTGTCTGATGCACACTCCAGTCTCTGGTTTGCTGTAAATCAGTTTGTACCCCTTTGCTTCCTTTGGACTAAGTTTGCAGAGAATGAGCTTACATCCTTTTGCTTCCCTTGGACTGGAGTCTCAGGAAGCCTGAGAAGGGGGGTACAGTTAAGCCTCTGGGATTCCATGACAGCTGCCAGCATTCTGGCCCTGGTGTCTCTGCTTATTAACCGTGTCCAACCTGGAATGTTTTATACACTGTCAGAGCTAGAAGGTACCTCAGAAATCAACTAGTTCAGAGGTTCTAAACTTAAGATCTATAGATGGGCTTCAGGGAAATCCTTAAACTCCCTATATTATATGCAAAATTAGCTATCTGTGTGCACATATGCATTTTTCTGGGAAGAAAATCCATAGCTTTCATCAAATTCTCAAAAGGCTTGTAACAGAAAAGAGACCTAGACCTCAAATGGCTCTAGAACAGCATCCTCACCTTACAGCAGAGGAAACTGAGGCCCAGAGAGAAAGCAACTTATCCAAGATTTCACAGTAAGTCAATGGCAGGGTTTAACCTAGAACCAAGGTAGAGGTGAACTCCCCCCGTTTTGTAAAACAAACCTTTCCTTCCTCTACTGAATTCCAAAGCCATATTCCCCCTATACTTTGTGCACAGTAGATACCAGATAACTGTTAAATGCATTTGATAACTGCATTGGGCCCTATAAGCACACTTGCTTCTTTTAACTGACCCTACCAAACAGAATCTGGAGCTGCGTGGGGCTCAGGGCCAACCATAGAGCTTAGTGGTGCCAAGGGATCAGGCAGGGTTTTTCCACCCCAGTTCTCTCTGATGAATGGAGTTCTGTCTCGTCCCTGTTTCTCTGAGCCAACTTGTCCCCAGGGCCCTGTGGAGGGGCAGGTGTCGGTCCTGGGCATGGACTCAGCAGTCCAACTCCAGTGCCTCTGCAGCTGTTATCATCCCTGTGAGGCCCCCAGTGGGAGCTAACACAGAGACTCTCGGAAAATGGCAAAGAAAAGCTAAGGAAAAAATACCCTGGAGCACTGAGGGGTTGCCAGGCTTCCAGGGGAGCTGGCACAGCCTTGCTTAGGTTATTAAATCACACTAGTTCCTGGTAAAATAGGTTAAAAAGTCTTATTCCTTCCCATCTTCCCTTCTATGGCCCTCTTTCCCAGGTCACAGGTATTTTCATACTACCCAGAGTCCCCTATTGTATTTCCTTACCTCGGTCTCCCCATGTAGGAAATGAGTACCTTTGCTGTATAGCTTAGGTACCCGGTGTGGCAGAATAAAAGCAGTCCGGAATTCCAGTATCAGCTCTGTAACTAACTAGCAATGTGATCTTGTACAAGTCACTTAATCTTGATGAGCTTTCATGTTTCATTAATAAAACATGGGGCTAATGAACCAAATGATGTAATGGAGGTGAGGTCACTTAACAAATGCAAAACAACAAAAGCTATGTGGGGTTATTATGCCCTTTCACCACTCAAAGAAAAATTATTTTATAAGTTGAAAAGAATAACCTTGAGGGACAATAGCCCAGCTGAGATCTGGCTGCCTAGATTTCAGTCTAACTGGGTTTTCTGGGGGAAACTCTAGAATGAAGTGGGAAGAAAAGTCACCACTGGCTTTGAGTCTAAGACCAGTGGAAGGGAATCAGTTGACAGAAATGTGATTTATTCCTGGAGTTTCACATGATATTTTATTTCCTAGAAACCTATGAGAAGAGCTTCTAAGGACTAGTCACTCTTCACCAGAAAAAGAAGAAGAGAGATCCAATCAGATCTAGTGCTGGAGATCAGAGGGAGTCAGCCTCAACATGACTTGCCATAGGAATAAACTAGCTTGCAGAGGGGCAGAGAATTTCCAGAGGGTGGCGCAAGATAGTGGGAAGAGAATATCAATCTCTCCCTGCACAATCAGCCAGTCAACACTGTTTCCTAAGGTACCATGAGGCAAATCACGGTCACTGCCTTCAAGAAATGCATGCCTCGATGGATGAAAGAAAGAGAAAGGACAAAACCCATAGGGTAACTTAGGTGCTTAAAGTAACGGTCTTTAGTTGGGGAGGGGTGGACGTGTTTTTCAATGCATATAATTAGAAAACAAATAGATCTAGAATTGAGTAAACAAGTCAATCTTTATCTCTTATGACTTTCTCTAATATGTGGTGCAGTAGACAATGATCACTAGTGGTCTAGAATAATCTTATTATACTGTAATATCCTTAATTATGAAACAGTTTTAATTATTATGGTTCTTAGACTCTTCCTACTCTTGTTATTAGTGGTGATAATAATATTTTTAAAATATTTGACTTTTTAGACTTAGACTTAGTGGAGATACAATGGTGAACAAAACAGATGAGGGTTCTACTCTCTTGGACCTTATATGGTGATGGTGGTGGTTCTAGCTTAGATTGGGAGATAAGCAAGACCTCACTGGATAGGTAAAATTTGACTTCTGCTTCTGCAATATGGCAGACTAAGTTTTCTAAAAAGTCTTCCTGCTACAATACAACTATATCCTGGATAAATTATAGCAAAATTTTTAAACAGCTTTATTGATATATTGATATAATGCACATAATATAAGTTCATCCATTTAGAGTATAATTCAATGGTTTTGGGTATATTACATTATTAATGTTTTTGATTATGGTAAAATGTATATTACAAAAAATTTGTCATTTTAACCATTTCATGTGTGCAATTCAGTGGCATTAATTACCTTCGCAATGTTGTTCAACCATCACTACTACCCAGTTCAAGAATTTTTTCATCGTCCTACATAGAAACTCTGTAATCTTTAAACAGTAACTCCCCAGTCCCCTTTCTCCTAGACTCTGGTGACCTCTAGTCTACTTTGTATCTCAATGATGTTGTCTATTCTAGATATCTCACATAAGTAGAATCCTATAATATTTGTCCTTTTGTGTCTAGTTGATTTCATTTACCATAATGTTTTCAAGGTCCAATTTACATGTAACTGCATTCCTTTTTTTTTTTTTTTTTTTTTTTGGCGGTACGCGGGCCTCTCACTGCTGTAGCCTCTCCCGTTGCGGAGCACAGGCTCCGGACGCGCAGGCTCAGCGGCCATGGCTCACGGGCCTAGCTGCTCCGCGGCATGTGGGTTCCTCCCAGACCGGGGCACGAACCCGCGTCCCCTGCATCGGCAGACGGACTCTCAACCACTGCGCCACCAGGAAAGCCCAGAACTGCATTCTTTTTGTGGTTGAATTGTATGAATACATTAATACAATGTGACTCGTATGTATACAGCACATTTTGTTTATACATTCATCTGTTGGTGGATACTTGGATTGTTTCTACCTTTTGGCTCTTGCAAATAATGCCGTAATGGACATTGCATACAGGTATCTCTTTGAGTCACTACTTTCAAGTTTTTGGTATATATACCTAGAAGTAGAATTGCTGGGTCTTTAGGTGTGATATTGTGATTTATAATAAGAAATATATATTTGGTCTTTGTCCCTATTTCTGGCAAAAGAACTCCAAAAACCCTTGGAATTGTCTAAGTGATGAGAGCTATAAAGGTGTTTCTATTATGTCAATGAAGTAACTTTTGGAAAGCACCTGAGAATGGGGGCTGGTTGCCAGGAGAATCAACCATGTGATTAAAGGATTAGAATTTTCAGTTCCACACCCAGACCTCTTGGGAGGGGAGAGGGGCTGGAGATTGAATGGATCACCAATGGCCAATGATTTAATTATTCATGCCTATATAATCAAACTTCCATGAAAACCCAAAGGAGAAGGTTTGGAGAGCTTCCAGGTTGGTGAACATGTGGAGAGCAAGGGAGATTGACTCAGAGAAAGCATGGACACTCCGTGCCCTTTCCCCATACCTTGCCCTAAGCATCTCTTCCATCTAGCTGTTCCTGAGTTATATCCTTTTATAATAAACCAGTAATCTAGTGAATAAATGGTTTTCTTGAGTTCTGGGAGCCACTCCAGCAAATTAATCAAACTTAAGGAAGAGGTCTTGGGAGTCTCTGATTTATAACCCAACAGTCAGAAGTACAGGTGAGAACCTGGACTTGTGATTGGCATCTGAAATGGAGGAGCTGGAGGCAGTCTTGTGGGACTGAGCCTTTAACCTGTGGGATCTGACACTATGTCTGGGTAGATAGTGTCTGACTTGAATTGTAGGACATCCAGCTGGTGTCCAAGAATTTTTTGTAGGTGTGGGGATCCTCCCCGTGAACACACACACACACACACACACACACACACACACAGTGGAATTGACGACTGGTGTCAGTGAAGTGGGATTTGCTAGAACAGCCATGGCTCACAGAAACTTGTGGTTTGGAAGAGAAAGGATGAAAGGACAGGAGAATGATGAACCTTTGATTCCTGTGTGGCCACATGGTCACCTACAGTACGAAGCAGCAGTTATGCTGCAATCACTTCTTAAAGGTAAAAGTTACCAGTGGAATTTAGCGATGGCTCCAACTCCTGGGGAGTTAATTCACTGGATGCATAAGGAAATGTAAACCGTTGAGAGTGAGGCAAAATATTCACTCCCTTGGGTATTGTGATCTATAATAGATAAACTAAAAGAGAATAGGGTGTCAGATTTTGATGCTAGACCAAAAGCAGATTTCAGTGACTCAGAACTTCAGCTGCCTCCTCCCACCCCCCGCCAAGGTAAAAATTGTGCAGGGACAACACAAAGTACCTTTAAGACCTTGGTTACCAAGAAGTTAGCATGGGAAGAGGGCAAAACCAAGAAACTACTGAAACCAGGGAGTGTGGTATGAAGGAGTTGTTTCATTTTGAGGATCAGTATCACCAGCTTCCTGGAGAACCTTTACCAAAATGGACTGTGAGAGTGACTAATTTAGAAGCTGTGTCTTTGTCTTTGGTTTTGGTGGAAGAGCATGTTTGGGTTGATGCAGGCCCCACAGGTCACTATGAAACCATCACAGGTGGCTATATGTGATCCAGACACAAAGCAGCTTATTCCCAAGGGAGCAGCCAGCATGGTGGGCTGGATAAACGCCACTGTAAGGTCTGTTTACCCTGTAAAGAGGGGGCTGTCTGTCTCCCCTTATGAATGTCAAGTAGAACACCCCAAATGAAGCAGCTGATGCTTGTATGCAAGCAATGTGGTACTGGCTTTGTGATGATTGGAATATTCACCTGCTGAATATGCCTGTTATCCAGGGCACTTTCACATGGGCACCTCTTATAATCTTTTTTGTTTGTTTGTTTTGTTTTGTTTTTTTTGTGGTACGCGGGCCTCTCACTGTTGTGGCCTCTCCCGTTGTGGAGCACAGGCTCCGGACGCGCAGGCTCAACGGCCATGGCTCACGGGCCCAGCCGCTCGGCGGCATGTGGGATCTTCCCGGACCGGGGCACGAACCCGTGACCCCTGCATCGGCAGGCGGATTCTCAACCACTGCGCCACCAGGGAAACCCAAATCTTAATGTTGTAAAACATAAAAAACGGTTCTGGAAGTGTTCTGGAATTTGCTGCCTCAGCTTCCCCTCAGGGGTCTTACAGATGCTAATAAAAACATTAGGTTAATTAACAAGGGAATAAGGAGGGGCTGAGGGGAGAGTCACGGGACTCTTCCCAACAAGGTGGAAATGTTGAAATGGTTATGAGAAATAAGGTGAAGAAAGCAGATATCAATAGGAGCGAAATGAAGAGTAAACGGAGATGGAAGAGTTGTCCCAGCAAGGTGGAAATCTTTAGATGGTTATTAAGAAATGGGGTTAGACATGGATGGGGTCACCCTCCTGCTGGTTCCCCAGCATTAGAGGATCCCAAACAAGTCTACTCTGTTTACTCCAATTGGAAGAAATTTAACCTCTGATCTATAGCCAGTTGGTCAGAAGTACAGGTAACAACAACCTAGGCTTGTGACTGATCTCTAAAGGGTGGGGGGAAGTCTTGTAGGACTGAACCCTTAACCCGTGGAATCTGATGCTATCTCCAGATAGATAGTGTCAGAATTGAGTTGAATTGTAGGACACCCTGCTGGTATCCAAGCTTTGCTTATTAGAGGTGTGGAGAAACCACTTCACACATACACACACCCTCACATGTTAAAATTGGGTCCAGGGACCCAGTTATACGTAATTCTGTGTTTAGTGTTTTGAGGAACCTGCAACAAACATTTTAAAATGTTTTTCTGAGCTTCCGGAAAAGAAAGGCAGGAGAGAGAAAGGGACCAGAAGTTGAAACTAGAGCAGCAGGCAGTACGTAAAGGCCTGAGCTTCCCTGAGGGCAAAACCCATCATCAGAGCCCGGTGCTTTGGATATTATCAGAAATGCAGGACATGCAAGTGCCAACTAAAGAATGTCACTCATCATCTGGCTCTACAAGGATTGAGTCATTAGCCACTTCAGTCGCTGACCTTCAACCCACCCTGAAAGGAGTTCATGATGGAGATCAAGAATGAGGTACTCAGTGCTCTGGGAAAACTGGCAGAACAGGCCTTCAGATAGATATTTTCAGGAGAAATTTTTTTTTTTATGAAACTGGATTCTTGCATCTTCCTATACTTAGAAAAGCACTAAAACCATTAACTAAGGTAGCTATCTGTTCCTCGTGACTAGCAACAACCTTCTACCGACATGTGTGCTTAGTTGCACGTACCTCCTTCACCAAAATCACATATATACTAAACCCCCCCATTACCTCTTGAAAACAATTTCTCAGAGCTGTCTGAGAGGCTGTCTCCTGAGCTATAGTCCTCAGTAAGATACTTAATAAACTTGACTCAAGCTTTTTATGTTGTGCAGGATTTGGGGTGTTTTTTTTTTCCAGTTGACACAAGGTCCTTGAAAAGTGAGGGACCTGAAGCTGCAACCTCCGCATTAAGCCAGGACCCTTAAAAGGGGATATACCAAAAACCTACCTGTAAACTTGTTTGTCTCTGTCATGACTCCAGGTAGGAAACAAAATAAACAAGAGTACTACTGTTACTGCTGCTGTGGCTGGTGCTGCCCCAAGTATCCTCTTGAGAATTTGCAGCCCAAAGCTTGCTCTGACACAGGTCTGGAATTCAGATTCATACTACTCATGTCACAAGGGAAACCATAGCTGAAAAAAGGTGCTGCCCCCATACTGTTGGTGTCCCCTGGCACCTGGCAGAAATAAATTCGTGTCTTTTTCAGAGAAAAGCATCCCCAGCCTAGACCCCTCAGGATTCCCAAAGATTTAATTTAATCAAATATGAGCTCATAATTTTAAAAATTATCAAACACAAAAGGAAACAAGTCACCATGAGGGAGAGTTAGCAGGAACAACAGATTTGGATTCTCAAGGACATAAGATATTATAACGATCAGATAAGGACCTAAAATAACTTAATATGGATTATTTAAATAAACAAAACATGTAACCAAAATGGAATAAGAAAAAGAGACTATCAGCTACGACCAGGCAAATTTGGGTAAAACAATGAAATAGAATTTCTAAAAGTCAAAATTATTATTATTGAAATTCGAAGCTCTGGGTTAAACAGCAAATGAAATACATCTGAAGAAAGAAAGAGCAAAGTGGCAGATTTGAAGATATTTTCCAGAATGTAGCCCTAAGAGATAAGAAGATGGAAAATATGAAGGTGAGACTGAGATGTGGAAGATAGAGTGGGGAGGTCAAACACGTTCCTAATTTTCAAATGACCCCAGAGAAATGGTGTAATGAGAAATGGTGATCAAATAGACTGGTAAATATATATGTAGATAAACTTAAATGATATTAACTATATAAAATAATTAAAATAATAGTGACTAATTTGTGGGGTTAAGTAAAAGATCTGAAATTCTAAGCAACAATGGCATGTAAATTGAG
Source organism: Kogia breviceps (assembly GCF_026419965.1). NCBI lineage: Eukaryota > Metazoa > Chordata > Mammalia > Artiodactyla > Physeteridae > Kogia > Kogia breviceps. The sequence continues at coordinate 34,774,954 of NC_081330.1, forward strand.
GGTTGCTCAGACTTAAATACAGTATATGGTACTTTATTTTATTTTTGTTGCTGTTGTTGTTTTGGGGTTTTAGGTTTTGGCCACACCATGCAGCTTACGGGATCTTAGTTTCCTGACCAGCAATTGAACCTGGGCCCCCAGCAGTGGAGGCACGGAGTTCTAACCACTGGACCACCAGGGATGTCCCCCAGTACGTGGTGAAGATTTGATGGTGAAGATGCAGCTAGACCTGTGACTCTGGGAAGAGTACTTTCTATGTAGAGAGAGCTGCAAGAGTGAGGTTCTGAAGCACGAAAGGTCTTAATGTGTTTGAGAAGCAGAAAGAAGGCCAGTGTGACTGGAGCTAGCTAGCATATGTGGCATAAGAGATTGGATAATATACAGCCAAGATAGAAAGTGGATTTTATTCTGCCTCTGGCTAACAGGCTTTGGAGTGTGTTTAGTGGAAGAGTGATATGCCTGATTGAAATTATAAAGTACAATACTACTGTGACTACAGTGTGTAGAAGAGTGTGAGTGTATGTGTAGGGGTGGACTTGGACTAGGAGGGTGACAATGGACAAGATAAAATGTGACTTCTAGTAAAAAAAAAAAAAAAAAAATGACTCCCAGATTTCTGGTTTGGGCAGCTGGCAGAATTGTGGTACCAGTGACTGAGATGAGGAAAGTTGAGGTGGGATTTGGAGAGGGGGCAGTAAGAGTTTGGTTCGGGCCATATTTAATCTGGGATGCCTGTCAGGTAACCAAATGGAGCTGTCAAGAAGGTAGTTGAATATAGGAGTCTAGAGATAAGAAACATTGTCTCGGGCTTCCCTGGTGGCGCAGTGGTTGAGAATCCGCCTGCCGATGCAGGAGACACGGGTTCGTGCCCTGGTCCGGGAAGATCCCACATGCCGCGGAGCAACTAAGCCCGTGAGCCATGGCCGCTGCGCCTGCGCGTCCGGAGCCTGTGCTCCGCAACGGGAGAGGCCACAACAGTGAGAGGCCCGCGTACCACAAAAAAAAAAAAAAAAAAAAAAAAAAAAAAGAAACATTGTCTCCGCTCACCACACCAACCCTGCGCCAGCCTGTGACTGGAGCCCATCCAGGGCAGGCAGGCAGGAAATGTTCCAGAATGAGAGTAGCAGTAACTGTTAGAAAAAGCCTCATCTGTAATGTTTACTGAATCTTTCATTAACTCATTTTGCAAAGCTTGCCAGCCACACTATGGGCAGGGCACACTGTTGGCAAGACGGGGAAATCAGTGTGGTTTGTCTTTCTTGCCACAAGGTTCCCTCTTCTGTGCCCCCTGGGGCCATTCCTCTCCCCATAGACACTCTCTGCCCTTCCCTTCACCCTGAATTCCACCAGTAGACAACTGTATGTTTTGTCTGTGCAAAAGGCTGGCAGATGGGTCCAGGCGGTTGTGCTATAGAGAGTTAGAATCTCTGTGACTACAGTCAACAAGATGCAGTTCTTCTTCCAGGGCTATTAAGAAAAAGGCACGTTCCTGCTTTCTTTCCTTTATTTATGCAGTTACCTGGAATTCCTTTTACTCCTGTCTCCATCAACCTATATCCCACATGCCCTTCAAGAGTCAGACTTTGTGTCATCTTCTCTGTGCAGCCTTCCCCAGTTCTCATGATTAGAATTCTTTTCTTTGTCACCTGTGCACCTCTTGCTTTTTGTGCCTCTGTAATGGTGCTAAAAACAGTATGCCTTGTATTCCAATTATTTGTGAGGTTCTGACTCATTATTCTGTCAACTCGGAAGACAGGGGCCTTTTTCTGTACATTTCTGTATCTCTCACATAGTTCCTTTGCCATAGCAAGTGTTTTATGAATGAATATTAGTGGAATTGAACTTTCAATGAAAATATTTTGCACGTTGCAAGCGAGTCTCATAGATATACAAGCAAGACCTTACATTTCTTTCTGAACAGTTAGTGAAATGTAGAACCTACCAGCAGCAGACGTGTATGAGAACTCACTGCCAGCATCTGTAATATGTGGATGGAGAATCTAATCAAGCTTAAATCAAATCACAGAGTGAATTTGCCATTTGCAGCTAATGGACTGCCACACACAGTGATCTGTTGTCTCTGTTTCCCCACTTGTACTTCGACATTTAAGTCACTGGATGGTCCATATAATCTATTGTTCGCGCTAATGCATAACCAAGTTAGCTCCCCTTCCCACAACTCATGCTGTTTTGTTTTTTTTAAAAGGAAGAACATTGAGTAAATGGTTCAGTGTTCACTGAGTTGATTGACTTTATTGATTTTGTGCTGGCAGTTGATTAATTACAAAGATGGGTGTCATGCTTTTGTGTTCTCTCCTCTGACTTAAATACCCAAGTGTGTTTCAAACAAAAGCTGATGTCAGCAAGACCCTTGATCTCTGAGGATGCTGTAAGTGGTATCATAATGATTATTATTTTTACCACTTTCGTTGCCACCTCATGACAGAAATTTTACCACAAAAAAATGGTTTGCAAAATTATGTCTGCAACGTAACCTAAGGTGGATTTTGTATCGTGTTAACTGAATGGAATTTTAAAAAGCAGATGTGAGTGTGAGTTTTATTTGGAAATTATGTCTTACACTCCATTCTTCTCTTTCTTTTCCTCCTTCCTCTTTCCTCCTTTCCTCCTCCTCCCCCTCCTCCGTGTCCTCCTTCTCTACTGCATACTCAGTTACCAGTTACGGTAATGAATGGGAGTTTTCTCATCCATAGATTTAAAATGTGATCCATAAAGATGTTATCTTTTTTGAGTCCAGTAAAATGTTCTAATGTGTATCAGGCATTGATGAGGACAAAAGGTGACTCTCCTGCCTAAGCTGTATACAAGCCTTTGAAATCAGGGATTAGGAAGGCACATTCTCTCAGGCAATTGAATTGTTTTGTCCGAATTGAATCAGGACACCCCAGTGCTAGTCTCAACTGTGCCATGATCCATCTGTGTATCCTTCAGCCACTTTGACATTCTGTGTTTTGGGTTCCTCATATTTAAGATGGAGGGCTTTCTATTTTCCCAGCTCTGTAACAAAGCAGGGGAGGGCTGCTGTGTCTCAGTATCCAAGGCATTTGGGAAATCTGGGTATCCACATGCACAGTATGAATTTGTCTACATTTGGGAACCAGTAAAATGTGGGGTGGGATCACACAAGAAACCTGATGCTGAACAGCTGGATTGCAAAATGAACGTGTCTGAAGCCAGCCACACCACTGTGAATTTGTCAGAAGCATAGGGGCTTTGCCTTTCTTAGAAGCTCCCCAGAGAAGGGGTTATCCAAAGGCTTTTCCCAAAGCCTGGGCGGGGGCAGAGAGGCTTGGAGTTGGAGGAGGGTGGGTCATTGTAACAGCAACCCCCAGAGCAATCTCTGAAGGCTTTGTTGTCCTACAATAGGATAGCATGGCATGTCACTGCGATGGCTGCTTTTGAGCTTTGGGTTTTTTTTTCTTGGGAAGTGATTTCCACAAATACCTCCAAAATTAATGGTCTGGTACCTTTGGGGGAAGGGTTGCCGTTTGAAGTATTTACTAAATTCCTTTTATGACCAGTAGTTGGTTGAGATTTTCTGTTTCTTTTTGAGCTAATTTCTTTATTTGTGTTTTCCTTTAAAAGTGATCCATTTCATCTGTTTTCAAACTAATTGTCATAGTTATGCAAATAATAACTTCTGAATTCACAGTCATTGCTCCTTTCTTGTTCCTAAATTTATATATTTGTGTTACCTTTCAAAACCTTTGAATGCTAGGTCCTATTGTCTGCCACTATTGATTTCTTCTTTCTTGTTTCTACTTTTCTGCCTTTGTATAGCCTTACAAAGCCTCCTTCTTATTTTCTTTACATTCAGTTGAGGCAAAAACAGCCCTGGCTAAATTCTCACTATGCGATTAAGTGCTGTACCAGGAACCATGGGAAGATATATAGGGAGCGATAAACTTGGTCTTTACATTCAGGAGAGCTGTGATTTAATGGGAAGGACTAGGTGAGTATTCATGAAAATACAGGCAGGTTGGAGGGATGCCCAAGGGAGGGGCTTCCCTCATTCATGACCAAAACTAAATGAAGCCAGTCAGAATCAGGGGCAACTTCAAACACAGAGCATGGCAGAGATCTTCAGGGTCAAGAGGTGGCAAGGGATAAACAATTCAGAGGCACACAATGTATCATAGTTAGGGGCTCCAGATTGTATTGGTCCAAGATGTCAGTGGGCATCTGCAGAAGGGTTCAAAGCCATGTATGTAACCTCTATCGTTGGATCCACTACCAGGGCAATATGCAGGCTGCTTATTGAGCTAACATGCCAATTAGTGACTGGGTCACTTGGAGGTGGTACTAAATAGCTCCCAAGGCACCTGCAGATACTCCTAGCACTCATGACATGATATTGAAATGTTCTGTTTCAGTGTATCTCATTCCATCAGATTATGAGCTCCATGAAGTCATGGCCTGAGTCTTACTCATCTTTGTCTCCCCAGTGCCTGAACCATATGTAAGTGCTTTGTAGTACTGAGTGGCCTAAAAGCACAGGCTTTGGCGTCACATCAATCTGCACTTATTTGGCTTCATCGCTTTCCACCTGAGTAATTTACGTATTGTCTCTGGACCTCAGTTTTCTCATCTGTAAAATAGTGATGACAATAATGCCAACCTCTAGGAATTGTTGTGAGAGTAAAATGGGATGACAGATTTGGAAGTATTTAGCAGAGTGCGTGTTCAGAGTAAGCATTCAGTTAGTGGTAGCTCTGTTTGTTATTACATGATTGGGGAATGAATGGGTGAGGATGACTGGGCTGAAGAAGGATGGTGGCCTATTTGATCAGGTCAGGACCCAGGGCTGGGAAGAGGCTTAATAAGGGTGAACCCAGCAGCCCTCCAAGTCTCCCTCTCTTCCCTTGGCATCCTTTGGGTGATTGGGAGGCTGAGACAATGCGGATAATGTTTAAGCATCTCTTGCTTTGTGTAAGGCTTGCAGTCATCTTGGCTGGGGCAACAGGGATTGAGTAGACCCTGGGTGGGTGATGATGTTATTAATACAAACATTTTTCAAATGTAACATATTGATCTCTGCACCCAGCAAGCAGTTGTTAGTTTGTGAGCACAGTGCCTTTGGAAAGTCATTACTAGCAGCTTGAATGGGTAGCTTAGAACAATTAGAAACTTTGAACACTTTCAAGCTAAGGATTGGGACAAGAATGTTTTGACTCTATGGTTTCTCCTGGGCTTTCCCTGGTGTGCTGGACTAATTTTCAAATGTAATCAGGAAAGCTGAGAAGTGGGGAGGCTGAAGGGAGCAGCATACTTTCCCAGGGACCCTCATTTCTTTGTGCAGAAAAGGAGTTGAGGACGACTGTCTCTCTGTTGTGGAGAAGCCGCAATGCATAGGGCACTAGAGGGTGGGAAGGGTCCTGGGAGCACGACTTTTCCAGCAGACCCTCAAGCCTACAGGGACCCATTGCTCTTGATTAAATTTTAAGTGGTTAGGACGGTTTTCCCCTCCTTTTTTTTTTTTCAGAGAGGAATGGTATGCTGGGCTACTACCAGGTGCTCAGTTCACTTTTAGCAAAAAGTCCAATTTTTGTGGGTCCAAAGTGGTTAAAAACTGGTGCCCTTCTTTCAAAACTCATGAAGATAGAGAGGGACTTCCATGTCTCGGTCAGCCAGAGTCTGTCCATCTCAGGTTGCAGAAGGTCTTTCTCATCTTCCTTGGCCTACACCCCTGCCCCCAGACTTGGGCTACCAGCACTCTTGTCTTTGAGGCTCTGAGGAAAGGTGACATTTGTAGAGTCTTCTGCTTGCTGACTTTTATTCAGAGGGGAACATTCCATTTGGACATGGTCTTGAAGTTACTCTTGGTGAAATGGAAACAAGATACCACACATGCAACATGGAAAGAAAATGGCACTCAGTATATCTTTACTTGCGAGGGGCTGTGGTGCAGACTCTGAGCCTGGTATTTTGAGAAAAAGGAGATCCCTGGGGGCTAAAATGATGGCCCAGATGCGAAACTTGTTTCCCGTGCCAATGTGGCATGAAGTCCATTGTCACAAGACCATCAAATATCAATTCAATGTTTCCTCTTTCTCTGTAGGTAACCTGTCTCCATGATTTCTTTGGTGATGACGATGTGTTTATTGCCTGCGGTCCTGAAAAATTTCGTTATGCTCAGGATGACTTTTCTCTGGATGAAAATGGTAAGGACAACCACTGAATTTTATTGTTCCATTGTTCTCGCTCCTCCTATCTCTTAGGATTGCCATGGGCTTATATGGCCTGGAAAACATCCATGCATGGTCCCTTTCTCTTGTGTAGTTGGATACATGGGTCTCTAAGTGGAAGTTGATTGCATATCTCAGATGTTTGGCCTCCAGACTCAATAAAACTCACTACCTGCCCCAATAGTGATCATATTTCTTGAACCATATATTATGTCACATGGGCTGACAGGCTCAATCAGACCACGGGAAGGAACATTTGGATTCAGAACTTGAATATTTTATGCATATTTTTTTTCTAGTCAACATCCTCCAGCTATTTGGCCCATGTTGATGGTTCCATTTTAGAAATATTTTCCACTGTGTTGTTAGTGTCAAACATTTACCCTCTTCCCACCTTCTGGCTTGTTGCCCCATTCCCCCTGATTTGTGGCTCAAGATTCCAGAAGATTGTTAATTTCAGGAAGGAGGTGAACATCTGCCCATCTCCCTTTGCTTGAGTCCAAGCTCCACGTGTAAGTTCACGGTGAATTAGCTCACACAGCCACAGGACTAGGGTATGATCCTGATGGAAAGACACATTCAAAACATATTTCCCAATAATGAGGAATAAAGTGTGGGGAAAAAAACTAAATCGAGTTGTACTAATATAGAGTTTACAAACAACTCAAGTGACAAGGACCCTGAAAGAGGTGGCATTTCTGCTGTGTTCACTTTGAGAAGAGGCAAATGACCATAAAATAGCTAAACAAATCTCAGGCTGTGTCCAGTTTCATGTATCTTCTACATCTTCAGCTCTGGACAGTGATCACTAAAGTTTATCCATCAAAACAAGAAGTAAAACAAACAAAAATGAGCTTTCTGCTTAACTCAGTTTCCTGAAAAACTTAATTTACCAGAAAAGATCTAATCTTTCTGAGTAACTGATATTTTCAATGTATCTTTAAGTAGAAGGTGACAGGGAGGTGTCCAATGAAGCGACAACCCTGTGCCTAGCTGTTTGGTTCCACTTTGAGCATGACCACATGAGGTTGGGGAAAGTATAGTGGAAAGAGCTCTAGACTGGGACTCAGGAGACTTGACTGCTCATCCTTATTCTGCTGTTTTCTTCCTTTGTGACCCTAAGCAAGAGGCTTAAGCTCTTTGTATTCTCATCAACAAAATGAGTATAATAATCCTCCTAATATATTAGTACAATCAGTGCCCCCAAGTTACCATTGTAGGGATGCTGAGTGACCTGCATAGAAAGGGTGCTCTGAACGTGTCAGATTGGGGTTGGGGAAGTAGCAGGAACATTTGGCAGACTCTCCTACACACCCAGGAGCTTTCTGTAAGTTCTGAGTGGCATAGTCACTGCTGGTCCATTTATTCATTAGACCAGCATAGCAGATTATGATAACATGTATTGAAAATCGAAAAGAACTCTATAAAAGCAAGATGGTGGTGGTGGTAGTAGTGCTTATTTATAAAACGGCATGACATCCTTAATATGCCTATTACAATACATGGCATGCGATGAATAATAAATAATAGTTCCCTCCCTCTCCTTTAAATTATTCATGAATGTTTCATCTGTGTGGCTGCAACCTCTGAGCTGTCAATCTCTTCTCCAAGGAAATTAATTAATTATGTCAACAGGTGCTATTCTGAGACATGACTGGGTTATCCAAAAATGATTGAGTTGACTATTGAATTACCTGCCCGAACTGCTTTTCTACTCCTTCCCTTGTTTCCATGATTCAGGAGTTTAAACACCTGGCTTAGCCCAGGTGACTTTTGAAAGTTTCTCCCATGCCTCCCTCTCCAGAGCCATCGTTCCTTCAAACAGTGAGAACCACCTTGTAGTCCGGAGCCCTAAGGTGCTTTGGTATGTGGTGCTTATTGCAGTTTCCAGAGGTTGGTAAGAAGCTGAGTCTTGGTTCTCCCTGGCTCTACTAAGCTGTCTGTGTCCTTTTCCACCAGAATGCCGAGTCATGAAGGGAAACCCATCAGCCACAGCTGGCCCAAAGGCATCCCCAACACCTCAGAAGAGTTCAGCCAAGAGCCCTGGCCCCATGCGCCGGAGCAAGTCTCCAGCTGACTCAGGTAACGACCAAGACGGTGAGTGCTCTTCTCCTAACTGTGCACGCTGACTTCATTTACAGAGGCCAGTACCCTCTGCATGCAGAGGAATGAGTTCCTCATGAACACCATTTGTGTCTCCATGAGACCAATTCTATCAATTCAGAGACTAACCAGTTCAACTTGTTTGGCGTCATGGAGACACAGCTACAACACCGATTCTACTCAAATGGATGCAGACCAGAAATCTGGCCCACTTGCCATGCCTGTTGTAATGCTATTTGTCATGGTTGTGTTCATTGCCATCATTCTCAACGTCATCCAGCCAATGCATAGTCAATGAAATAATCAAGTCAAACGTAAATTTGAGATAGAAAATCAGAATCAAAAACAAAAGGTAAAAAAAAAAAAAGCCACCTCCCTCAAAGTGTCAACATGTTGGATGCCCTTGAGCTTCAAATTTGACTTTGAATGTTTTAGAAGTCAAAAACAAAAGAGAAACAAAATAAGTTGCATCATTCTCACAGGAGAAAAGGACATATAGGCCAGGCTCTGAAAGGAAATAAAGACATTTTGTCATATAGGATTTTATTTAGTGAATAGTGAGCAATCTAAAAAATGTGGTTTAGGGATCACTGCTGACCCATGAACTATTTATCAGTGTGTGATGAGATTAGGAGCTTGTGGCAAATGTAAATCATGCCACTGAGCAAACCATTTACTTCATAGCATGATTTTACTGATAAAGGCAGCAGTGTGCTGGTTTACGTTCTGGTACAAGGTCTCGCACCCATAGCTAGAGTGGCACTGATCTAAAAGGCAAAAGGGCACAGAAGGCCAAGTTTAGAAGCTTAGTAGACTCATGCAGACAATTTGAGTCCTTCATGGTAAAGAAATTATATGCTCCAGAAGATTTACACATTTGTCCTCCCAAAGCTCAGGGTTCACCATGAGAATTATTCTAGCCTGAGAGCCTTGGGGCAGAGAGCAAAAGCACTCTTTATCGCTTCTTCAATTAGAGGCAGCTTGAGCAGCCTATTGGCTTTGAAATGCCCGTGGCTTGGAAAAAAATCCGGTCCTGCTGGCCTCACACTACCATGCCTATCACCGGCCATCTCTTTATTCTCAAGCAGAAGGAACTCAACTGTGAAGAGGCAGCTCAGGCTTTTCATACTTCCATGTCTTTGCATACCCTGTTCTCCCGCACCTGGAATGCCATCCCTCAAACCTGCCACTCTTCTTTGCTTGAAAACTCCTATTCATCCTTCAACACCTCAAATAGAAATAGTTGTTCCATTCTCCGCAACATCATAGCACGTTGTTCACATCTCTGGGGTAATATTCACCACAATTGTGTCATAAAGTATGTATTTACTTGTATGTATTTACTTCCTCAACTAAATGCTGGTTCCCTCAAGGGCAAGGTGTCATGTTCATTTCTGTATCCTCAGTGCTGAGCACAGTACCTGGGTCCTAGTAGATGCTCAAATAATGCTTGTGAATGAATAGATGCATAAGAGCACCTATTTCACCCAGCATGGTACTAGAGACACAGTAAGCATGTAGGTAATATTTGCAGAAGGAATAAAAAATGCATGTGTTTGGTGATATTTTGATTAAGCATACAGAACAGCACATAAATCTATCTAAGCAAATTCATATTGCTCGAACTACAAAGACCTAGATTTTAACACTTGGATTGAGAATGAAATTGTTTGTACAGGTTCTAAGCAGGGCCTTGCCAAAAAAAATGGACTTTAGACAGTTGATCAAGATTCCTAAAGTCTGGCAATAACCACTTAGCTGATCATTTTTTCAGAAGTATCACTGGCTATTTCTGGGATTTCTAACCTGTATTACTTATCTCTTGCTATAAAACAAATTACTCTGAAACATAGTAGCTTAAAAGAGCAAACATTTTTTATCTCACAGTTTCTGTGGATCAGGAATTCTGGGGTAGCTTAACTGGGTGGTTGTGTCCAGCTCAGGATCTCTCATGTAGTTGAGGTCAAGGTATTAGAAGGGGCTGCAGTCATCTGAAGGCTCAACTGGGACTGTAGGATCCACTTCCAAGATGGCCATTGGCAGGATCTTCCCCCCAGACAGCAATTCAAGAGGGTGAATAAGGAAGAAGATGTGGTGCCTTTTATGATCTACTCTCCAAAGCTACACATTGCCACTTCTGTTTTAGTCTGTTCATTAGAAGCAGTCACTAAGGCCAGCCCACATTCAAGGGGAGGGGAAGCAGGCTCCATTTCTGGAAGGGAAGAATATCAAAGAATTTGTGGACCTAATTTTAAACCATCACATAACCCATTAGTTAGAAATGCTGGAGTGGCAGCAGTTTGAAGTAAATTGATTCACTTTGCAGACTGTATCCAATTGGATTACCCAGCACACATGAACCCAACCACCTGTAATTAAACACAGTCTAAACATGTGTCAAATAATTGATCTCCAGCATACTACATGCAGAATTTCCCTTCTAAAATGTGTGCACTTCACTGATTCTAAGATGTTGGAGACAGAGAAGGAATGCATTAGGACACAATGAATATGTGTCAAATTGAAAGGAGTTATAATAGATCCCAACCCAGGCTTAGGCAGGCGAGATCTACTCTTATTCCTTCAGAACTCCCTTGCTAAAAGAAGGAATGAGAATGTATTCACACACACAAGATAAACAAAGTAACCAATTTGAGGTAGGAAAATGGGACCTTACTTGGCAGATATCAGAATTACAAGCAGCCCCAGTTTCCTACCAGTAAAAAATCTAAAGTGGTATCCTCAGTAGAGATAATTTAAATCTTCATTTCAGATAGTTCATGAACATAAATGAAGTCAAACTCTAGTGTAGCCAACCTTCATGGCAATTTCCGGAACATTTGAGCTTATCTTAGATGATGTATTTAGAGCCTGCACATGATTTCAGCCCCAAAGGGTAAAAGGATTCACGTAACACAACCTTGCCCATGCCATGGGAGTTTAGGGCCAAGTCTAGGACATCCACTCAGTGAACATTGCACAGGGGCAAAGCTGATCTCAGGCAAACAGGACTTTAGGTAAGGTTTAGATTTCACATACCCATTTTCCCTTTTCCACCCCCTCCTCACTCAGTACCATCTCAAGGTGGGAGGTGTAGGGGGATAGGATATGGAAGAGGAGGGAGAGACATCTCTCTAGGAAAACCCAATTATACCACTTCCCAGCTTTGTGACTTGGGACAAGTTTCTTACCTTGTCTAAGACTTGGTTTCCATTTTGGATAAGACAGAATTTGCATGTCTAGATAAAAATCATTTTCCATTGTTATCAGTGATTTCCAGGGTTGTAAAATAGCTTCCACAGAATCAGAATCAGGTAACAAGAAGGGTGAGCTATAGACAATGCATAGTTTTGCATTAGCATAAATTTCTCCTTACAAACATAAAGAAAGAATTGTTTCATAAAATATCAAGGTTTTCTGAGCTGTTAGCAAGGGACATATACAGATTAATATACATTTAACCAAAGAATAATGGCATTGTGTGGGGCTGAAATTATTTGTTCTTTTGTAGTACGTGGTAGTACCACCCTGTTTCCATTCTGTGTCAGTCTGTCTTAGATCTGAGACTTGTGGATGGATCCACATTTCTTCATTCAACCTGAGTGACTAAAGGTTGTGGAAGATAGGCCATTTCCAGGGAATTTTAACTACCTTCCTTTGATGGCAAACGAAAGCCAAAAATGTTCCTCTTTAGCCGGGATTCAAACCAAATGAAACATTGGCTCAGTTCAGGTTCAGTTAAAGGAATGTTTTGATGTTCTAGTTCATTAGAAAATATATATATTTGATTCTGGTTTGAACAAGTTTGCTAGCTTTTCAAATATATATATATATAATATACATATATATTATATATATGTATATATATATATATATAATATATATAATATATATATATATATATTTGGTCCAATTCATGGTTCAGTTAATATCTGGGTTCAGTTTGACTTGAGGTTTAGGAAATTAATGCTATTTGGTCTGTAATTTGCGTCATAATTTGATTCTTTGTTCCTTAGTCCTTAAGTTGTCTCTTTCCCATTCTGCCCATGAATAAATCAAAGTCCTTCTACTTTATTCCCTTCAAGTTCAGTCTCTACTCCTGCCAGTATTGAGTTTGCCCCCAAAGGGAATGTCTGTTGCTAAGCCCTAAACTTCAGTTAAGGAAGGATTTGATTGTCTATACAATATTGCTATAAGAAGCTCTCATTCTCACTGGGCAGAGCTGACGGACTCTGAAAATCCAAGTCCCATTAGCCAAGTTTGTCTCTAAAGTAGGGCAAGGGATTGTGTGGTAAGCAGATGAAACCTGAGCCCAGAAGGCTCCTATGGAATGTTTGAAGGAAGTTTGTGCAGTGCTCCCTTTTGATTATTAACCTAGGACTTGCCATTTGATGGGCAAAGGTAAGCCTGGCTTCAGAACTAAAGGAAGGCATTTCTGTGTCTTTCTCTATTTCCATTTTAGCCATTAATTTGTTAATTTTTCTCTTTATTCAGCTACCCCCCCAATTGAATTGAATTGAATTAAAAGGACAAAGTCAGCTTAGTTGCTAGGAAGGAATCTTTTCTTTTTCTTTCTTTTTTTTTTTAAAGGAGCCTCCAAGGAAGCTAATTCCTACCTGAGAGGATTGTAATGTGATAATTAGTTTGCTATTCTTCAATAGTATGTCATTGTTGTAGCAACCCAATGTTCTCCACCCTCCTTCCCCCAACCTATGTGCACCTATTCCTGAAAGTCAAACCTTCCCTGTTCCCAAACTCCCAAGAATGAATGTCTTCTCTACCAAAATACACAGCTTTTGAAAGGGAAGGTCAAGGGCCACGAAACAGACAGGTGAGGGTACCCATGGGAGAATAGTATCCGGGAGTCCTCTTCTGAACCAAAGACCCTGCTTTGGGTTGCCTAAGATGGAGGGACCTGGATGTTCTGACCTTCCTGAATGTGACTGTCTGGATGTACCAGCTCAGTCTAATAGAAATATAATGCAAGCCACAAATGCAAGCCTTGTATGTAATTTTAAATTTTCTAGTAGCCACAGTTAAGCTCAAAGAAACAGGTGAAATTAGTTTGATAATGTATTTTATTTTACTGAATATATCTGAAATCTTATCATTTCATCATGTAACCAATGTAAGAAATCGTTGAGATATTTTACATTTGTTGAAATGGGATTGTATTTTACACTTACAGCACATCTCAATTCTGACTAGCCACACTTCAAATGCTCACTAGCCATGTGATTAGTAGATAGCACAATACCCTTCTTCTGCATCTGAGAGAAGTTCCAGATAATGATCTTTTACATGAAGCAAATGCTCTGCACTTTGCAAAATATTTCAAAACCTGTCATCTCAGTTGTCACTCATAATAGCACCATGGTTTAAATTGGGAAAGGAAAATTATCCAGCTTTTTTAGATTGGAGAACTAAGTTATAAAGAGGTTCAGTAAATCTTTCAGTCTTCCCGATATCTATTTAGTACTCAAGAACGAGAGCCCAGCTCTCCTGACTCCCAGGTAGGTGGTCCTTGCATTGTCCTTAAATCAGGGTGTAGAAGCTCCAGAGTGGTGAATAAAGGGTCTCTGTTGCATGGTCCTTGCTTCTCTGCTTCCTTCCACCTTCCCCCACCTCCAGGCAAGGGATGTGGAGAGTCTGGGAGAGGGGGGTGGTATCTCTGTCATTCTCTTTGTGCAGCATAGAGCAAGCCATGAGTAATTAAGTGCCTTTGTTTCCAGTGCCCAGTCCTAAACACTCCATCAGCTCCCCTACTGTCAGTCCAAGGGGAGTTGGTGCCCTTGGCGAAGCTATGGGAAGAGAAAAACTTCCCTTGCCTCCTCCCCCATTCTGATTATTTCTAAAACTACAGCTTACGTCTAGTTTAAGTGGAAGAACTGTCTTATATATAAGGCAACTTTTCCATTGCCATCAGAGAGCCGTTTAATAAATGGTTGGAGCAAGCAGTCAAATGCCAGCCCCCCACCCCCGTCCCCGAGCACTCCACACAGCATGGGATGCGGTCGTGCTAACCCATCTCCCTGCAGTAGCAGTCCTAGCAACCTGCTGCAGCCGGGGACTTGTGTGTTCTTTGGCTGCGTTGGGTCTTCATTGCTGCGCGTGGGCTTTTCTCTAGTTGTGGCGATCAGGGGCTACTCTTTGTTGTAGAGCGTGGGCTTCTCATTGTGGTGGCTTCTCTAGGGCATGCAGGCTTCAGTAGTTGTGGCTTGCAGGCTCTAGAGCGCAGGCTCAGTAGTTGTGGCGCGTGGGCTTAATTGCTCCTCGGCATGTGGGATCTTCCCAGACCAGGGCTCAAACCCATGTCCCCTGCATTGGCAGGCGGATTCTCAACCACTGCACCACCAGGGAAGTCCCAGGACTTGTGTTTAAATACAACTGATTCCCCAAATTTTTGGTGGAGTAACTAGTAATGCTAGGTGCTATGAGGAAAAGAAATGATAAGATGAATTACCTGTCACTAAGAAGCTTATGATTTATTTGGGGAACCAGTATGCATATACATTTTTAAAAAGTTTTATTTACAAATACTTACATAGTTCATATGTGCCAAGCAACCATTCTAATCACGTTACCTGTATTAACTAGTTTAATCCCTACAACAACTTTACGAGGTAGATGCTATTATCCCCATTTGCAAATGAAGAAACTAGGGCATATGAATGATGTGACCTGTCCAAGATCACACAGCTAGTAAGTAGTAGAGCTGGGATTTGAATCCAGGCGATCTGGTTCCACAGTCCACAATGTAACCATTGCACTGTGATGCTAAATGAGACTTAATGGTTTGTTTAAATGCCAAGTGCATGAGAGATACAGGCAGTAAGTGCTATTGGAAGTATTAGAGTTTGTGGGAAAGAGAGTTCATTGGGGGCTAGGGTGCTAAGGGAAGGCTTTCTGGAAGAACTGGGGCTTGAAGGAGAATTAGATTTCCATTGATAAGGAAGTGGATATTTCTGGCAGCAGAGAAAGCATGAACAAAAGAGCAGAGGTGGTGATGAATATAGCATATCGGCGTACAGAGAGGCGACCATTAAATCTACATCTCCAGCCCCAACCTTCCTTCTGGATGTCAGTGCCATGAATGCTTACCAGACAATTCTGCTTATATGTGCCAAGTGCAACGTGTCTAAAAGTCAAAAACATTTCCTCTCCCCAACTCCCTGACAGTAGAATCAATTCTATTCTATTCCCCAGGCCCAACACCTTGGCATTATCTTTGACTCTTCCCCCTCTTTAATCCTTCATGTCCACCATATGCTGTTCCTTTTGTTGAACATTTGAAACATCTTCACCTTTCCCACACAGAAGTCCCTTCCTTTCCCTCATCACCTGATGCCTGGATTACTCAACACTCTCCTACATAGTATCTCTGCTTCAAATCTCTGTCCACTTACACATCTGCTGTGGTGCCACTACATTTTTCATCCTAAGACATGGCTATTGTGTAACTTTCCTGCTCCAGTACCTTCAGTGCTTCCACACTGAGTTCACTGATCACCCCCGCCCCCATGGTAAGGATGAGCGAGTAAAAAGAGAGAAGAGCTGACAGCTGAAGACTCTGTTCTGGGGAGCACAGCAATAACAGACAAAAACCAGAATTATGGGCTTCACTCGGGAAAACTTCAGTCCTCTAATGCCTGACCTGCTAGCCAAAGAATTAGTGTTCAGCTGGCATAGGTTGATAAATCACCCCCCCCCCATGGAAGGGGATTTCCTAACTTGGTGCTTCAATTCCTTCCATTTCTAATAATGGCAGTAGTAACAGCAATAGAAGATGTCATTACTGAGCCCTCCCTATCTGCTAAGGCACCTGGCTAAGCTTTTTATATGTAGTCTCTCATGTACTCCTCAGAACAACAATCGACATATGCATTCTTTTCCTTCAAATGTTACAGTTGAGGAAACAGACTCACAGAGGGCAGGTTACACCCAAGGTCACACATCTAGGAAATGGCTAAGCCCGGGTTTAAAACCCTGCCTGATTCCAAAGCATATGTTCTTTCCACAAATAAGAGCAGTGTAGTTTCTTCTAGTTCCTGCCCAATAAAATTGGGAGTGAGTGTTGACAACAGGCGTGCTCCACCAGAAACATGTTCCCAGCAGAACCACCTTCGACTGGAAATAAATGTTGTCAGCATTGTCAAGCCTGAGAAAATAATCTTGGCACATCCAGCAGCCTTTTTACAGACGTCCTCTTCTTGAGGGAAACTGATCTGTGCCAAAATATTACACAACTTGGTACACATATCTGTTCTTTTGTTTGTTTGTTTTGTTTTTTTTTAACATCTTTATTGGAGTATAATTGCTTTACAATGGTGTGTTAGTTGCTGCTGTATAACAAAGTGAATCAGCTATACATATACATATATCCCCATATCTCCTACCTCTTGTGTCTCCCTCCCACCCTCCCTATCCCACCCCTCTAGGTGGTCACAAACCACCGAGCTGATCCCCCTGTTCTATGTGGCTGCTTCCCACTAGCTATTTTATGTTTGGTAGTGTATATATGTCCATGCCACTCTCTCACTTCATCCCAGCTTACCCTTCCCTGCCACCCGTGTCCTCAGGTCCATTCTCTACATCTGCATCTGTATTCCTGTCCTGCCCCTAGGTTCTTTTTTTTTAAATAAATGTATTTATTGATTTATTTCTATTTTTGGCCGCATTGGGTCTTCGTTGCTGCATGTGGGCTTCTCTCTAGTGGCAGCGAGCAGGGGCTACTCCTCGCCATGGTGCGTGGGCCTCCCATTGCAGTGGCTTCTTCTGCTGCAGAGCACAGGCTCCAGGCACGTGGGCCTCAGCAGTTGTGCCTCGATGGCTCCAGAGCGCAGGCTCAGTAGTTGTGGCTCACGGGGTTAGTTGCTCCGTGGCATGTGGGATCTTCCTGGACAAGGGCTCGAACCCGTGTACCCTGCATTGGTAGGCGGATTCTCAACCACTGCGCCACCAGGGAAACCCTGCCCCTAGGTTCTTTAGAATGATTTTTTTTCCCTTTAGATTCCATATATATGTGTTAGCATACGGTATTTGTTTTTCTCTCTTTTTTTAAAAAACATCTTTATTGGAGTATAACTGTTTTACAATGGTGTGTTAGTTTCTGCTTTACAACAAAGTGAATCAGTTATACATATACATATGTTTCCATATCTCTACCCTCTTGCCTCTCCCTCCGTCCCACCCTCCCTATCCCACCCCTCTAGGTGGTCACAAAGCACCGAGCTGATCTCCCTGTGCTATGCGGCTGCTTCCCACTAGCTATCTATTTTACCTTTGGTAGTGTATATATGTCCATGCCACTCTCTCACTTTGTCACAGCTTACCTTCCCCCTCCCCATATCCTCAAGTCCATGCTTTAGTAGGACTGTGTTTTATTCCCATCCTACCCCTAGTCTCTTCATGACATTTTTTTTTTCTTAGATTCCATATATATGTGTTAGCATACAGTATTTGTTTTTCTCCTTCTGACTTACTTCACTATGTATGACAGACTCTAGGTCCATCTACCTCACTACAAATAACTCAATTTCGTTTCTTTTTATGGCTGAGTAATATTCCATTGTATGTATGTGCCACATCTTCTTTATCCATTCTTCTGTCGATGGACACTTAGGTTGCTGCCATGTCCTGGCTATCATAAATGGAGCGGCAATGAACATTGTGGTACATGACTCTTTTTGAATTATGGTTTTCTCAGGGTATATGCCCAGTAGTGGGATTGCTGGGTCATATGGTAGTTCTATTTTTAGTTTTTTAAGGAACCTCCATACTGTTCTCCATAGTGGCTGTATCAATTTACATTCGCACCAACAGTGCAAGAGGGTTCCCTATTCTCCACACCCTCTCCAGCATTTATTGTTTGTAGTTTTTTGGATGATGGCCATTCTGACTGGTGTGAGGTGATACCTCATTGTAGTTTTGATTTGCATTTCTCTAATGATTAGTGATGTTGAGCATCCTTTCATGTGTTTGCTGGCAATCTGTATCTCTTCTTTGGAGAAATGTCTATTGAGGTCTTCTGTCCATTTTTGGATTGGGTTGTTTGTTTTCTTGATATTGAGCTGCATGAGCTGCTTTTATATTTTGGAGATTAAACCTTTGTCAGTTGCTTCGTTTGCAAATATTTTCTCCCATTCTGAAGGTTGTCTTTTTGTCTTGTTCATGGTTTCCTTTGCTGTGCAAAAGCTTTTAAGTTTCATTAGGTCCCATTAGTTTATTTTTCTTTTTATTTCC
Organism: Kogia breviceps; assembly: GCF_026419965.1. NCBI lineage: Eukaryota > Metazoa > Chordata > Mammalia > Artiodactyla > Physeteridae > Kogia > Kogia breviceps. Next base: position 34,793,505 of record NC_081330.1, read on the forward strand.
ATTTCTCTAGGAGGTGGGTCAAAGAGGATCTTGCTGTGATTTACGTGATAGAATGTTCTGCCTATGTTTTCCTCTAAGAGTTTGATATTGTCTGGCCTTACATTTAGGTCTTTAATCCATTTTGAGTTTATTTTTGTGTATGGTGTTAGGAAGTGTTCTAATTTCATTCTTTTACATGTAGCTGCCCAGTTTTCCAGCACCACTTATTGAAGAGGCTGTCTTTTCTCCATTGTATATTCCTTCCTCCTTTATCAAAGATAAGGTGACCATATGTGCGTGGGTTTATCTCTGGGCTTTCTGTCCTATTCCATTGATTTATATTTCTGTTTTTGTGCCAGTACCATACTGTCTTGATTACTGTAGCTTTGTAGTAGTCTGAAGTCAAGGAGCCTGATTCCTCCAGCTCTGTTTTTCTTTCTTAAGATTGCTTTGGCTCTTCAAGGTCTCTTGTGTTTCCATACAAATTGCGAATTTTTTTGTTCTAGTTCTGTGAAAAATGCCAGTGGTAGTTTGATAGGGATAGCATTGAATCTGTAGATTGCTTTGGGTAGTAGAGTCATTTTCACAGTGTTAATTCTTCCAATCCAAGAATGTGATATATTTCTCCATTTGTTTGTATCATCTTTAGTTTCTTTCATTAGTGTCTTATAGTTCTCTGCATACAGGTCTTTTGTCTCCTTAGGTAGGTTTATTCCTAGGTATTTTATTCTTTTTTTGCAATAGTAAATGGGAGTGTTTCCTTAATTTGTCTTTCAGGTTTTTCATCATTAGTATATAGGAATGCAAGAGATTTCTGTGCATTAATTTTGTATCCTGCTACTTTACCAAATTAATTGATTAGCTCTAGTAGTTTTCTGGTAGCATCTTTAGGATTCTTTGTGTATAGTATCATGTCATCTACAAACAGTGCCAGTTTTACTTCATCTATTCTGTTTTGGATTCCTTTTATTTCTTTTTCATCTCTAATTGCTGTGGCTAAAACTTCCAAAACTATGTTGAATAATAGTGGTGAGAGCAGGCAACCTTGTCTTCTTCCTGATCCTAGTGGAAATGGTTTCAGTTTTTCACCATTGAGAATGATGTTGGCTGTGGGTTTGTCATATATGGCCTTTATTATGTTGAGGTAAGTTCCCTCTATGCCCACTTTCTGGAGGGTTTTTATCATAAATGGGTGTTGAATTTTGTCTAAAGCTTTTTCTGCATCTACTGAGATGATCATTTGGTTTTTCTCCTTCAGTTTGTTAACATGGTTTATCACATTGATTGATTTGCATATATTGTATAATCCTTGCATTCCTGGGATAAAGCCCACTTGATCATGGTGTATGATCCTTTTAATATACTGTTGGATTCTGTTTGCTAGTATTTTGTTGAGGATTTTTGCATCTATGTTCATCAGTGATATTTTTAGTTTTTTAAGGAACCTCCATGCTGTTCTCCATAGTGGCTGTATCAATTTACATTCCCACCAACAGTGTAGGAGTGTTCCCTTTTCTCCACACCCTTTCCAGCATCACATATTTGTTTTGCAGCAGGGAAAACTCTTGCTTCTCTCCCTTATTTAAAAGATTCACCACTGCATGCTGTTTAAGACTCTGTAGGGAATAGATTTAAAGTTCAAATTCCAACTTCTGAACTTACGGTATCTCACAAGTTATGATTGAATTTGGTCTGAGAACTGGCCCTATGATCAAATCAGTGAAAGAACTGTTTGGGGGCCCCTTAGTTCTTGCATCCCTACTGGATGGTTTTGGGGAGAAGGACAAAGGATTTCCACAGAGTAGAAGCAATTAGCCAAACCAATCCACACACCCCACCCAAGGGCTCTTTGGAATGAATGTGTGAAAACCACAGGCCCTGTCTCTTGGCTTTGTGCTGAAGTAAGTTGAAACCACTTTGGTTCTACTTGGATGGCCTTCCAGAAAACCTCCCTGTATAAGTAGGGAGAAACCAGAGTGTCTTTGGACTGGAATGAAGGAACACTTAAAGCATCTCAATCTGAGAAAAAAATGAGTAAGTGGCTGAATCGTATATTGAGATCTCCCTCTGCAAGGCATTAGGGAATTAGAAAAGACAAGACAGAGAACCAGTCACTAAAAGGTCGTGATATGTGATATGCTAACTTTGAGGGAATTTTGAAATGAATCTGTGAGCAAATCCTCAAGTCCACCATCCATTGAGGAGAAGCAGTTTATACCCTTTAAGCAAGTCCTACACTCTCTGAGCCTCTATATCCTTGTGATTAAAAGGAGGCCATTTATTCCTGGCTACCATCTCTTGGGGTTATCAGGAGAATCATGTGAATTCATATATTGCAAAATGCTTTGAAAACAATTGTAGAAATACATCTGCAATTATCAAGGTGGCTCTGAAATTATTGTCATGGCTTTTTTTTGTTATTTATTTTCAGTGAGCAATATTTCAAAATAGACATCAAACCAAAACCAGTAGACTTGATTTTGAGTTGAGCTCAAGTTTTGGGATTAGAATGGGAGGGAAAAGCCAGAGCTAAGTGAATGAGTATTAAACCAGTTTGCTCTCCAGTCAAAGATTGGGTGAAAACATGTCAAACTGGCCCTTTTCTTCTTGTGCTATGCAAACTTGAACCCAGAAAGTATAATGACTTGTCTAACTCATTGCCCAGACAATTCTTTAATCACTGTACCTGGGGCTACTTACATCCACCTTACACACAGTTGCATCCTCATTTCCAGGGATCAGTCCAACCTCCAGACAAGGGAATCCATAGTCTAAGAGCTCAGCATCAACTTGCCAGGCTGGTGACCATACTCTGCCCTTGGCCGCCCATGCAAGAAACTGAACTTTCTCCTTGTTCTTTGGGAACTGACTCCCTCTACCTTGTTCCTCACTCCTGGGAACCCATATTCCCCTACACATTTAAATCCCTGCAAATCTAGTTAATTCAGCCTAGTTACCTTACCCGCCACCTTTTGTTTGGGCTTATCCTGTTCCATTCTGATGGAGCCAAGGATTTAAAAACAAGCGCTGGGGAATGGGCAGGTATAATCATTCAGAGAAGCTAGTAAGCCAAGACTGTGCCAGGCCAAGCTTGGCAATTGTGCTGCATACCTGAGGGGAGGGACAGGGCACAGATACCATCTTCCCAGAGGCATGTGGCATGAGGGTAGTTACATGTCTGTCTGGCTGCTCTGCCTGCTATTGTTTCATGACATTTTCTATGAAACCCAGTTGGTAGGGTGAATGGAAGATAGCTCTTGCTAATCACTTTTTAATCTAAACTAGATCAAGTAGGATAAAAGTCTAGAAGATGAGCATAAGCTCTGATGTCTGCTTCTACCTGCTCCTATTTCTTCCTTTTTTGCTCTGCCACAACTCTTCTCCTTCCTTCCTACCCACCATCGGAAAGTTGTCATAAGTAGGAGTCCCAGAAGCAAATCATGTAAAAAAGGAAGAGCAATGTAGCAAAAACTGAAAACAAACCAAAACACACATAGGCTTTGGAATCAGAGAGACCTGTGTTCAAATCCTGACTTTGCTACCCCTAACTGGAGCGAGCCTCTATTTCCCTAACAGAAATTAGAATACAACTAGATGAGGCTCTGTGTGTGTGTGTGTGTGTGTGTGTGTGTGAGAGAGAGAGAGAGAGAGAGAGAGAGAGAGAGAGAGAGAGAGAGAGAGAGAGAGAATGGAAAGAGAGAAAAGAGTGCCTGGCTCATCACAGACACACAATAAGCATTACATTATTATCCTGGTTTTTATTAATACGACTGATAAGACAGCCTAGGAGATTGAAAAGTTCCTGATGTACCTTGCTGTAGAGGGGAAAAAATGAACTGCACAATGAGCAGAAAAAAATAAAAGGATTTGGACTATGAATAAATAAAAGGTGACAACAGTGAGGCAGTGCTGTGGTTCTGAGGAGGGAAATGAGAGAGACAAGTAAAAGAGGGCAAAGACTCCCCCATACATTCTCAAATTGCAGCTGAGAACTGGAACATCAGAGACAGGAACTAAAGATGTTTAGTAAAGCAGAATAAAGGAAAATGAGGGCTATCAAGCTGGTGTTATTTCCAGTCACTCTCAAAATGAACTGTGACAGCTTTCCATGTGGATTTGCCAATCCAAGACTATGCACAGTTCGTCAAACCCTATTTTCATCTTTCCCTGCTACTTCTTTTGCGTGACATTTATATGAATTGGCTTCAGAATTCAAATCAAATGGCATCCTCCCAGATTTTTTTTTCCCACAGAACCCATAGAAGAAATGCATATGAGAATATATTTTTATGTAGTCTGCTCCTTCAGCTTTGTAAGGAATTGACATTTGCCTGTACGTGTCTATATTTTCTCATTTCTCTATGTCCATCTTTGGGTTTGATTCCATCAGGGAAGTCTGGGAAAGTGTCTACTTTTTTTCAACAATTAAATTAATTGTAGTTAAATGGTTAAAAACTGATTTTCCAAATGCTTATTGAATGTTGATGACAAAATTAAATCCTTCATTTATAAGCAGCTTAAGATTGATCTGGGGATTGATTGATTGGGGGAGTGCCAGTGGAACATATATAAACATATACAGACATGCAGAGAATAGAGAGAGAGGTATACATGGAATATGTATTTATGTATTACCCGTAAAGTTTGCAGATGAGGGAGTTACAGAGGATATTGATAAAAGAACTAGAAATTGCAAAAGAAACCTGTATGTGCAGATCTATGGCCAATAAGTGGAAACTGACTCCCATACAGATAAGCTTTGGTTAATAATTTTCCACATTTTGCCAAGACCAGTGGGCTCATTCTCAGATAAGAAGCTAGATAAGAGGGTAGGTGAAAAAGACAGTTTTCACACTGGAAGTATAGTAGCCATCCTTTTGTAGCATGGCTGACAAATGCTGGGAAACTAGAATCTGTTGTTGCCGAAAGATACAGTGACCGTGTGGAACAAAATGCCAGAATGCCTGGGATGCCTACATCTGTTAGACTTCCTGGCTGGGGTCGGGGGTCTTTTGGAAGACGTTCATTATGTCAGCTCACACTGTCACCAAGATTGCTCTCCACCTTGAATACTAGGGGCCAGGTCCTGTTTGGAGACCCCCATGCACTATAGGTGGTCCAGTAACGCCTTCCTTTTTCTGCAGAGTAAATTTGCCTCACTGTGGCTTCACAGACTCTTGCCTTTTCCAAAGTGCCTCTTTTATTCACCAGAAAGCCTATTGCCCTGGCAAAGCCTAGCTCCCCCAGTCTGTGTGCTGTTTGGCACAGGTCATGTTCCTCCTTGCGTGGCTTGCATGGTACGTGCACATCACGCTCGCTCCAAGCTTGCCTGGCCTCTAGGCCTCTATCTTCTCCCGATGCCTTCTCTCCCTCCCGAGTGCTTTAATTTAAGCCACCACCACCTCTCACCTGGACTAATGCATTGTCTTCTAACCAATCTCTTTGCTTCTACCTTTAACCATCCCATACCCCCCCCCACCTCACCAGTCTTCCCACTGCATCTGGAGTCATAGTTTTTAAGTGCAAATTTGATGGTATCACTTCTAGATTGCTTTCACACATCAAACACAGACTTCACAAAAGGCCCCCAGGGTCTGGTGTTTATCCTCAACTCCAGTCTCATCTCTCAGAATTCACTGCTGGCATCCTATGTTTGAGCCGTTTAGAGCTATTTGCACTTCTGTAAACATACTGTATTCTTTCACACCGCCATGTCTTTGCCCCTACTGGTGTAATTCTGAAGTCTGGAATATGCTTTCTACCCTCTTTGCCTAACTAGCTCCAATTCATCGTCTCAATGGCTTTATTGAGATATAATTGACATAACGGTTCACTCATTTAGAATGTACAATTCACTGGATTTTAGTTTAGCCATAGAGTTGTGTAACAATCACCACTATTTAATGCCAGAACATCTTCATCCCCTCAAAGAAACTCTGTACCTATTAGCAGACCTCTCCATCCTGCCCTGCCTAATTCCTCCTTGCCCCCTGCTGGCCAGCCCCTGGCAACCATTGATCTACTTTCTGTCTCTATGGATTTGTCTATTCCAGAGTCACCTTTCAAGACTTTTTTCAGGTGTTGCCTCCTAGTCCCCTGATTTCAAAGCCTCTCCACTGGGCTCCAATAATACCCCTTATATGGCTCTGTCAAAGCACTTATTCCCACTATATTCTTACCTGCCACCCCACTGGAAGTGACTTACTCATCTCTGAAACCTCAATGTCTAATACTTGGCTTCGCTTAGAGAAAGTACTCTGTAGCTACTGGCCAACTGAATGAATGACTTCCAGGAAGCCCTGACAGGGAGAAAGGCCTCTCAGTGAGTGGGTTAGAGATGAGTGAATACACAGGCAAGGCCAGACGGTGGATTCGTAAGTGCCCATTTTTCAGCTCACTTGCACTTGGATAAACTCATCAACCACCACACTGATGTCTCTTTCATCTCTACAGTTGATATGCAGGTTCCGGAACCTAGGGAAACATTACCATAAGTGGTGCAGAGGAAGTATATCCTCAGGAAATACTCATGATACGCCAGTTTAAGCTTTACCTGTGGGACTAACAGCAACACTCTCAGGCCATCTTCCTGCTTAACTTTTTCAATTTCCTCCCCCCCCCCCCCCCGTCTTTCCTTCCTCCTTCTTTCTCTTCTCCTCTCCACCCCCCAACACCCTTGGGATATTTGCCCTTATTTTTAAAGCACGTTTCAGAATATCTGATGAACAATGTAGGTCCTTAGATTTTAAAAGAGATTAACTTTAGATGAGATGTCTGAGCATGAATCCCCTTTGAAAGCTGTTTAATTGTTCTATTTCAGTGCACCACATTTCTTTACATGATTGGATCTTTAAAAAATCTAGTCAGCAAGGGAATATAAGACAACTTTGCAAACACAGTGGAATATGGAGATGTTAAATACTAAACCATCTCATTTTCAGCATTTTACTGACTAGAGACAAATGCGGGTGCACCCTGACTCTGGCTACCATCATCCTTCTTCTGTCTCTAAGCCTTTCTCCCAATTTCAAACTTCCTCCTTCTTCTCTTCCCCAAGAATCTCTTGTCTCCTGTCTCGTCTCCTCCATTCCTGATCTCCTTCTCTCCCTCTTTCTCGATTCTCTCCTCTGCCCATTTTGCTGTAGGCACCTCTCTTTATGTTTCACACTTTGTTTCTCCTCCACTTTCTTTTTCATTCTTCTTCCTAATTAGCTCCCTCTCTCTTTTTTTTTCCTTCTGTTCTTTGCACCCGGAATGAGGTAGGGAAGAGAGAGTGGGAGGAAAGATAAGCAGGAAAAGAGAGAGGGGAGAGAGATAGACTATGGGGCTGTCCTGCAGCTGCCACATCATCTGTCACCAAAGGGGATGTGTTCTGGTCCAAATCACCCATATTTCTTCCCCTTTAAGGTAAGGCAGGATAATCTCTTCGTGCCTCAATTTTGTCTCACTTATAAAATTGAAACAAAGTAATATGTTCCCAGACTACCTCCCAGAGATGTTGCTGGAGTCAAACTTGGGAATGAATATGAAAAAGGTTTGAAAAGAACCAGACCCCTGTAATTGGAAGCACACGGCGGAATGGGTGGATTACCGCCTTGCACCGTATGGGGATCTAATTAACTGAGCATTGCAGTTCTTGCCTTTCTGAGGAATGTGTTTCTTTTCACCTTTGTCCTACTGTCACATCACTTGGTTGTCTGTATAGTTCGTTTGAATGTTCTGTCTTCGGAGGGGAAGGATAACATGTTCCTTTGTATGCTGTTGATTTTTATCCCTTCCTTTTCTCTTGCCTTGGGCTAGCAAACGGAACCTCCAGCAGCCAGCTCTCTACCCCCAAGTCTAAGCAGTCTCCCATCTCTACGCCCACCAGTCCTGGCAGCCTCCGGAAGCACAAGGTATTATGTCTCTTATACCTTACTAAACCCCTTTGCACTTGGACTTTTTGGAATGGCTGGTGAGTGTTTTCTCTTCCATCTACCTCAGCAGCACATCCAGGCCAGAATTTCCCTTTGTTTGGTCCATTAGCTTGAAACACTGGGGATCCCAGCAGGGGCTAAGCTTCCAGTCACTTTTATTTATTCTTCTGACCCCCAGTTTATTTAATTCTGGTTATATTTAACCAAAAGGAAGAGGTATGAAGGGCCCAAATAACCATTCTGAGCTAATAGTGTCACCAAATGATGGCTCAGGGGCTGAGTTGAGCACTTATCCCTGCAGTTCAGGGGCACAGCAAAGAGGGAATTGAGGGCAACTTATGGCCCCAGGCTCCAATAAATGACATAAAGAAAGTTAGCCCTAAGTTACTCCCTTTAGATTCGCAGGACATCAAAGTATGAACAGGCCCTAGTTTCATTGTATATTCTTCATTACCAGGCAGATTCTGGTACAGTGTAGGAAGAGAGGGCATATATATATTGCATTGGCCCTGGGCACCCTTTACACCTCTAAGTCATCCCCAATAAATATACCATTAAAATAATAGACGTGTAGAAATTCTCTACCCCCGCTTTCCAAACTGATTCCCACCCAGAAATCTCTTCTGTATCAAAAATCTGGAGTGGCCACTGCCTTCAACCTCATCTCTGAGGCCATGTGAACGTGGTTTCTGCTCCTATTACCACACCCTAAACAGCTTCCTCTAGGAGTCTCTTGTCTTCTCCCAGCTCATAAGACTTGGCGAGAGATGGAGAAAGGCAAAAAGCCACCAATGTGGCCAACTCCATCACAGAACCATAGAGGGTAAGAGCTACAAGAGATCTGAGGTGGAGATAAATTCATTTCATTTGATTCTCTCAATAATCTTGTGAGATTGATGTTTTCCAGACGAGAAAATTGAGACCCAGAATGAAGTTACTTACTGGGGTGACATAGCTAGGTAGCAGCAGACGTAAGACTGGCACCCAGGTTGCTACCAGTGCTTTGCTGGAGCCAGTTCACATTAGCTCCTGAGAGCTGATTGTGTACATCGCTTCCCAACTCTGTGTTAGGTGACATCGTGTTGGTACCTAGAGCTCAGCCATGATGGGAATATTTATTTACACCATAGAATTCAGCAAATACTACAAATCAAGGTTGTTATTTTCTCCCACAGGAAGTCGGTTGTTAAACATTTAACAGCACACGCTGCCTGACACCTATTTTCATTTCCTTTTCTCTACATCAGGATTTTTAATTTCCTGGTTAACTTGACCATTATCTGCTCCATCATTCCTAATGCCCATTCCATTCCTTTAATGACTTGTTTAGCTTCTGGTACTGACCCTGTCCAGAACCTTCGAATTGTTCTGTTGAGCTATTTGGTTTCCCCAAAGGAAGATCTACTGAACTGTCTGTGTAACCAACGGTACCCAGAGATTGTGAGATGGATGAAAATTGCTTTTGCAGTCAGCTTTCAGTGATTCTTCTGAGCAGAAAAGCTTGTTAGTGTGGACATTCCAAGACAAGGAGTAGCCTACTTCAGTTGTTCTACTGTCCACACAGAACCTCCTGGGGATGCTCCACTGTTTCTTACTGTGTCTTTGCTCTATGCATTTCTGCCCATACTTTCCTTCAGGGAAGTGTGACCTACCCCAGCACCTTCCACCAGTACCTTCTCCAAAGGGCTGAGGGCAGCCTGGGCATTTATTTGGTCTGTACGCTTGAGTCCTTCAGCTTTGTAATTGACATGTTCAGTTCATTTAGGCTGAGGCCCCACCATCCCTAAGCCAACTGAGGTGAGTGCATTGTTAAACCTTTTCATCTGGTTGGTTTTGCAGGCTTTGTGTGTGTGTGTGTGTGTGTGTGTGTGTGTGTGTGTGTGTGTATGTGTGTGTGTGTGTGTGTGTGTGTGTGGTTGTTTGTTTTGTTTTTGTTTTGGACTCAATTCTAAAAATGAATTTCACCATTGAAGGACCAGAACAAGCTACAGGTGGCAGCCTTGTCAGAGCCTATTTTCTTTGTATCATTGAGTTTTCAATGTATCATTTTATTTTTTAAATTACCTTTTTTTAATGGCAATTAAGCAAACAAACATTAAATAATAAATTATATCATTTTCTAGAGCAAACTTTAAAAAACATTTGGATTTTGGTATAATTTTCACTAATTTTTTACTTTTTACTTTGATATTTCAAATTTACAGAGTTGTAAGATTGTAAGTACAAAGAACTTCTGTATACTCTTTATAAAGATTCACCAGTTGTTTATTTTTTCCCTTTTACTTTATTTTTTGTGTTCTCTCTCTCTCCACACACACACACACACACACACACACACACACACACTTTACTAAATTTTTTAACCATTTGAAATTGTTTAAGACATCATGCCCTTTTACCTCTAAATACTTCTGTAGGTATTTCCTAAGAATAAGGACATTTTCTTTCATAACCATAGTACGATTATAAAATCAGGAAGTTTGCACTGATTCAGTACTGTTATATGCTCTGCCATCCATATTCAAATTTTATCAGTTGCCCCAAGAGCGTTCTTTTTTTCTGGTCCAGGATCCAATCTAGGATCACACATTGCCTTCAGTAGTCATGTCTCTTTAGTCTTCTTTGATCTAGAAAAGTTCTTGAGTCTTTAAAAAAATCTTCAAGACAGTATATTATAGAAATGAAGAGCACAGGCTAGTTATTTGGCAAAATCTCCTTTGATTTAGGTTTGTCTGATGTTTCCTTGTGGTTAACAGATTGTGCATTTGGGACAAGAAATGTCATAGAAGTGATGTTGCATCTCGCTCAGTGCATCCTATCAGGAGGCAGTAGCCTCATGCTAACACCACCAATGATGGAGGATGAACTGGTTTTTCTGAATAAGCTAAGAAGTGTGTTGTGACCTTGGCTCAGTCACCCTGGGGCTCAGGCTCAGCTTCTTGCTCCTCCTTTCACAAAGTTACTTGAGCCTTAGAACCATTGAGGTCCTTGGGCAGTGGGCCTAAGCAGATTTCACCTGAACTTCCATCCAAGTGGACCTGAAAGGTGTGAGTCATGGTGGAGACAGGAAGCAGGTGGCTGAGGCCATGACTTTCCTCCTGCACAATTGGAAACAAACTTGAAGTCCCAGCATCCCTTTGGTAACTTTTGACGGTTGTGACAGGGCCCTAAGCTGTAATCAGCCTCTTGGCTTCTCCTCTTAAGCAACTCATGGAGAATCCTTTTTAATGCAGCTGCGATGAGGTTAGCCAAAGTCCGCATACTCAAGTGCTGCAATATGGACACGAAGTAAATCCTTGTATAGTTAATGAGAACAACATTTTGCATTTTCATACTGCTTTATCTTTCTGCATAGCCATTTTCTCATTTACCCTAGCCATAACCCTGTGAAAGAGATAGGGCAGGTTAGCATTTCCATTTTACAGATGAGAAAAAGGAGGTGCCGAGGTTAAAGACAACCCCAGTATGATTCAACAATTCAGAGAAGGTACCATATTAAAGATGTTCAAAATACCTAGAAACACAGGGATGCTTTTTCATTTATTTAAAAAAAATTTTTCCAGATTAGTGATTGCCCTCATGGCTTTAAATTTGGAGGCATTTCGCTGCCAAGTTGCCTGCAGATTGAAGGAAAATATATTTGACATATTATTTGAAAACATAACTAACATTATTTAAATATACATTTCCCTCTGTGTTTCCAGACTTTTTTTTTCTGTCATACTGTAACTGCTTAGAGAGATAGTTTGATGAATAAAGCAGGGTCCTGAATCTTACATCACAGACACCACTCTTAAGTGGATTTTGGTAGTGTAATCAAGAGCGAAAGAACTGCGGGAGCACACAAAGGAGGGTAGGAAAGACGTCGGACTGTGGGAGGGTGGGAGACACGAAAGCTTTATAGACTAGGTGACATTTAAGTGGGACCTTGAAGCCTGGGTAGGCTTTTGATGGCTGGTGAAGAGAGAGGGCATTCCAGCTTTTAAAAAAAATCAGCAAGAACAAAGCCACACCATCAGAAAAGCACAGGGCACATTTGGGAAAAAGTAAACCCAAACTAGAAGCCAGGTTTCTCAAAACTTCTCTCTGACTTTCTTTGGACTATAAGCTTCTTGGACCAGAGACCAAGTTTTTGTTTTCTCTAACGCAATAGTATCGCCAGCACAGCTGTATTTGTTACAAACATTTTGTTCTGTAGGGCTCCAGGGGACTAAGCAAATGAATTTCAGGTGCAAATTATTTGTATTGTTAAGCAATATGTGTGTTTCTGTATTTCTGCATATCAATCAACAAAAATAGAATGTTGAGATAATTCATTTTCCTGAACATTGTTCTACCCTCACAAGAAAATATATTTTGAATACTAAATAAATTGATGGAGGACAGAAGTACGGAAGTTCATACCTAGGCCTAGTCCTCTGGATTTTCTCCATAGCCTGTGCCTCACCCCACCCATTCCAAGTCACAGCAGCTGCAAGTGGAGTCGCCTCCCAATTCTACCCCCAGGCCTGTCCCCTCTTCCTCTGAGATAACAGTCTGGAACAATCTTTCTCGATAATTATTTCCACTAACCAACCAGCTACACTGAAGGATCTGTTACATGAATGATTCAGAACGGGGTGAATGCTGAAGCCCAATGGTTCAGTGTGGTGGGACCCAAAGTGGCTTCCATAATGAAAAGGCCCTTGTGTGCTGCCTGAAAAATGCCCAGGGAGTTCACTAACTTGGTAGTGCCTGCCTCCTTTCCCTTGCTTTGGTATAACTAGAGAAAAACAAAATGTAATGATCCAAGTTATATTTTATAGAATTTTAGAGCTAGAAGGAAACTTAAAGATGTTATAGTCTGCATCTTCCTCAATTTTCAGATACAGAAGCAAAGACCCTGAAAGGGGAACTTAGGCTTAGGACCTAGGTCTCCTGGCTCTTAATCCTATGCTGTTTCTATTACAGTGGACTTACATTATGTGTAAGTTTAACTTATGGAATTCATCAGTGGTCACAATATAGTCATAGAACAAAACTGCTACAAAACTGCTACATTTCTACACATCATTACTTACTGAATATTACTATATACACTATGCACTGATACATGTATATTGCTATATAGGGTTACCTGCTCAGGAATCATATAAACAGTATTCAGAACCTATCTATGAAACAGAAACAGAATTAGGGACATAGAGAACAGACTGGTGGTTGCCAAGGGGGAGGGGGGGTGGAAGAGGGTAGGAGCAGGAGTTTGGGGTTAGCAGATGAAAACTGGTGTATATAGAATGGATAAACAAGGTCCTACTGTGTAGCACAGGGAACTATATTCAGTATGCTGTGATAAACCATCATGGAAAAGAATATGAAAAAAAATATATGTATAACTGAGTCACTTTGCTGTATAGCAGAAATTAACACAACACTGTAAGTCAACTATACTTCAATAAAAAAGTTTAAAAAGTATTCAATTGTCAATGTAAAGGATTTTCAAAAGTACTATTTTTTAAAATAACATTGAGATAAAATTCACCTTTTTTAAAGTGTGCAGTTTAGTGGTTTTTAGAATAATCATAAAGCAGTGCAAGAATGTATTCATCACCTTCAAAAGAAATCCTATGCCCATCAGTAGTCACAGCCTCTTCCCCCTCCACCCACGCCCCTGGCAACCACTAATCTACTCTCTGTTTCTGTGAGTTAGCATATTCTGAACATTTCATATAAATTTTCCTCCAAACACTGCTTTAGCTGCATCCCATAACTTTTGGTATATTGTTATTTCATTTTCCTTTATCTCAAAGTACTTTCTAATTTCCTTTGTGATTTCTTCTTTGACCCATTGATTATTTAGCAGTGTGCTGTTTAATTTCCACATATTTGTGAATTTCCCAAATATCTTTGTTATTCCTAATTTAATTCCACTGTAGTTGAAGAACATACCTTGCATGATTTAAATCCTTTCAGATTTATTGAGACTTGTTTTATGGCCTAACATATGATCTGCCATGTAGAACATTACATGGGACCTTGAGAAGAATGTGCATTCTGCTGTTTTTGGATGGAGTAGATTAGATGTGTAATTATTTGTAGTGTCTGTCATTCAAGTCTTCTCTTTCCTTGTTGGTATTCTGCCTAATTATTCTATCTATTACTGAAGGTGTGGTATTGAAGTTTTCGACCATTATAGTTGAATTGTTTATTCCTCACTTCAATTCAGTCATTTCGTGCTTCATGTATTTTGGTGCTCTGTTGTTAAGGCACAGATATGTTTTGTTATATTTTATCATTATGAAATGTCCTTCTTTGTCTCTAGTAACAAGTTTTGTCTTAAAATCTATTTTTTTCTGATATTAGTATAGCCACTCCAGTTCTCTTTTGGTTACTAACTGCATGGTAAATCTTTTTCATCATTTTACTTTCAACCTATTTATGTTTTTGAATATAAATTATGTCTCTTTCAAACAGCGTAGAGCTGAATGTTTTTAAATCCATTCTGCCAATCTTTGCCTTTTCCTTTGAGTGCTTAATCTACTTATGTTTAATGTAATTATTGGTAAATTAGGAATTACATCTGCCATTTGCTATTTTCTATATGTCTTATATCTTTTTTTGTCCCTTCACTCCTGTATTTCTGCCCTTTTTATCTTAGATATTTTTCCAGTACACCATTTTAATTCCCTTGTTGTATTTTTACTAATTTTATTTCAAGTTATTTTCTTAGTGGTTGCCCTGGGGATTACAGTTAACATTTTAACATAATCTACTTTGGATTAGTATCAACTTAATTTCAATTTTATATAAAATTTTTGCTATTGTATTGATATATCTCTGTTCCTCCCCCCCTTTGTGCTCCTATTCACATAAAATTACATCTTCATGCATAATAAGTCCATCAACACATCTTGATAATTACCAGTCCATGCAGTTGTCTTTTGAATTGGATAATAGAAGCAAAGAGTTAGAAAAATTAATTTATAATTTCTTTTGTATTGACCTATGTATTTACCTTTACCAGTGTTCTTTATTTCTTATGTGGATTGCTGTCTACTGTCCTTTCATTTCTCCCTGAAGGATTCTCTTTAGTATTTCTTATAGGACATGTCTGCTAGCTCTGTCTTTGTTTATCTGGGAATGTGTTGATTTCTCCCTCATTCTTGAAGGATAATTTTCCTAGATTTCCTTAAATGCTTTGATCCAATAAGTCTCCCAGCCTTTGGTGAAGGGCTGTGTGTGTGTGTGTGTGTGTGTGTGTGTGTGCGTGCGTGCGTGCATGCGCGTGTGTGCGTGTGTGTGTGTGTGTGTGTGTGCGTGCGTGCATGCGCGTGTGTGCGTGTGTGTTTGTGTGTGTGTGTTGGAGCCTGATTTCAATGCTCTGTCAGGCAGCTTGCCTCAGCCTACACTTGCTGTTTGCGCAGGGCCTCAAGGCCAACCAGAGGTGAGAGATTAGGAACTTCTCATGTCTTTTCTGAGAATATACCCAGTCCTGAACATGTGCCTGGCCTTAGAGATTCCTGGGAATATTTTCAGAACTTTTCAAAGTCCCCTATGGACATGAATTCTCCAGCTTTTCCTTTTAAGGTTTTGAGCAGCTTCATTTGCCCCAACTGTTTCCCCCGCGTTAGGCAGCTGTGATTTTAAACAATTGCGGCTGATTAATGCTCCCTGAAAAGGCTGTTCACAGTGAGTGTGCTCTGAGTCAGGTCAAATAAAGAAGAGCCCCACAAGTGGGAGCTACCAGACAAGCCAAATAGTGACAGTTCTCTGGGAATAGGGCATTTGGGGGAGCTCCAAGCCCATTCTGCATCTTCCAGTGGCTGCTAGGTTTTTTTTTTCAGATACTGTAGTTGTGAGGCTGTTGGTTTTCAGAGATACCCTGGAGCTGGGGAGAGGGAGAATAGAAATAGGGCAAGTTAAAGCACCTCAAATTGCGGTATTCTTACTGAGAATAGGCCATTTTTCTTGAATAAACATTTTTTGGATTGTTGCAAGCCTTTGGTTAATTTCCAGAGTTCTGAAAAAGTTGATTTTGATAATTTTTTCCAGTGTTACTGCATTTATGTAGGAGTAGATTTTCAGAGAGTCTTTCTCCACTATTCTTGAAGTCTAGAGCTCAAAGATACTTTGACTATGTTCAGTTTTCACTTTACTCAATTTGTGGAGAACTGAATGCCTTCAGAGATGCAACTCCATTGTATGCCACTTTGCCTCAATTCAATTTTATGTGTGTTTTTTATTGCCCTCCTATTGTTTCCTCAATGTTGTACTTCCTACCTGTTTATCAGTTTTCTAAGAAATGTTGTTTGGTAGTTTAGAGCAAGAGTACCAAATCATGTGTATGGCCTGGTCGTTTTGGATGGCCCCCGATGTAAAAAATGTTTCTTACATCTTTAAAGCATTGTAAAAGTAACAAAACCCAAACAAACAAACTGTGTGACAGAGACTATATGTGACCAGCAAAGAGAGCCTAAAATATTTACTATCTGTCCCCTTACAGAGCAAGTTTTCCAACCCCTGATTTACAGTGTAGGGATTATGGGTTGGTGAGAAGTGAATATATTTGCTATGGTTGCCTTTGTTGTGTTTTTTAATGAATCAGTCTTTCTTTGAGAGTCCTCAGAGCTGGTAGAGACCTTACAGATTGCACTTTCTGTATTTTCTTGATGAAGAAACCAAGACTCAAAGACTTATTCAGTGTCACAGTACTACTTAACCAGGACTAAGACCTCAAGTTCCTGAATACACTTTACTTCTCCTTCCATTCTAAGCAGCCTAACAGACTTCCTGCCCCTTCTTTCTCAGCAAAAAGCATTCTTAGATAAGTACGTCCCTCTCCTCCCCATTCTTGTCCCCCTTCCTCATCTTCACTTTTTCCTTTACCTCAAGGAGAAGCTGCATTCTCTAATTTTCTTGGGCTATCCGCTATGAAGTTCTCTGTTTCCATTACCAATGAGAGTCTCTTAAATATCCAGAGACTTGACCCTAAAATTTCCAGTTTCCTTTATTATTTTGCTGATAATGTAAATGAAAACTGGTTTTCAAACTGTGTTTCATTTGGGGATGGGTGAGATTCTGCCTCCCCCATGTCTGGTTCAACCAAAACAAGTACACTTTTATTTATTTCATATATTTGGCTTCCAAGAAAAATTTCATTTGAATAGAGAATTTAAAAGAGAAGCGAGAGAGAGATGGAGAGAGAGATTTGAAAAGCTCTGATTTAGACAATGGGTGAAGTAAGTCCAGGAGTAATCACAAGGATCTCCAAATAGAGCTCTGGGAACGGTGGGAAAAAAACCAATGCCATATCATCCCATCTCCCCAAGACATAGACAAGGCTTGGGGCAGTATTGGAGCCATGAATCCTAATTCCTGGTGGGAAATGGAAGCATTAAGAAATAAATTGGACTTAGATGATGGGGTACATTTTCTGGGTTAGCCATTTGTTCAGGGCCTGGCAGCTCTCTGGGGGCCTGAAATGAACGCACAACTGATATACATCCACAACTGATTTTTGACAAAGGTACAAAAGTCAATCAGTGGAAGAAAGATAGCTTTTTCAATAAATGGTGCTGGAGCAATTAGATGTCCCTAGGCAAAAAAATGACCCCTAACCCAAACCTCATATCTTACGTAAAAATTAACTCAAAAATGGATTATAGATGTAAATGCAAAGCATTTAGAAAGGAAACATAGGAGGAAATCTTCTGATCTTTGGCTAGGCCAAGAGTTCTTAGATTTGACAACAAAAGTGCAACCCATAAAAGAAAAAAAATGATAAATTGGACCTCATCAAAATTAAAAACTTTTGCTCTGTCAGAGACCATGCAAGTTATGAAAAGACAAGCTACAGACTGCAAGCCACATATCTAACCAAAGCCATATATAGAATATGAAAATAACTGTTAAAACTCAACAATAAGAAAAATCTAATTAGAAAATGAATAAAAGACATGAAGAAATATTTCTGAGGAATTGTTTCTTCAGTTGAACTGAGGAGGAATTATAGATGTCAACTATGCACATGAAAAGATGTTTAATGTCAGAGTCATCAGAGAAATGCAAATTAAAACCACAATGAGGTATCACTACAAACCCACAAGACTGGCTAAAATAAAAAGTAGTGAAAACACCAAATACTGGTGAGGATGTGAATAAACTGGATCACTAATACTTTTCTGGTGAGAATATAAATGGTACAGTCACTCTGGAAAACATATGGCAGTCCTTACAAAACTAAACATGCAATAACACACAGCTTAGAAATTGTACTCTTGAGCATTTATCCCAGAGAAGTGAAAACTGTGTTAACCCAAAAACTTGTACATGGATGTTTATAGCTGTGTTATTTGTAATAGCCTAAAACTGGAATCATCCCACATGCCCTTCGACCGATGAACGGTTAAACAAACTGTGGTACATCCACACTATGGAATATTGCTCGGCAATATGAAGGAGTGAACTACTATTAAAGGCAGCAACTTGATGAATCTCCAGGGAATTATGCTGATGGGAAAGGCCGATCCCCAAAAGTTACATACTGTATGATTCCATTTGTATAACATCTGAAATGACAAAATGGTAGAGGTGGAAAACAATATTGGTTGCCAAGGCTTAGGGATGGGGTAGGGGTGGATGTAGCTATAAAGGGGTAGTACGAGGGAGCCCTTTAGTGAGGCTACAGTTCTGTATCTCGACTGTGGTGATGGTCACACAAATATACACATATGGTAAAATCCCATAGGACTACACTACACACACACACACACACACACACACACACACACACACACACACACACGAATGCATGGAAAACTGCAGATGTTACCACTGGGGGAAATTGAATGAAGGGTACATTGTACAAGGCTACCTCCCTGTACTTCAACTTCCTATGAATTTATAATTATTTCAAACTAAAAATTAGAGAAAATATTAGTTTTGTAAAAAGCATCCATATGATCTTGCCCATTGCAGAGCCCAAGATATTAAGAAGAGGAGAGTTAACTTTATCTCTTATCTTCTTACAGGACCTGTACCTGCCTCTGTCCTTGGATGACTCAGACTCACTTGGCGATTCCATGTGAAGGAGGAGAATGTTCAGAGTCCAGAGTACGAATCCAAGCTTACCGTTACAATAGGGTACTTCTGTTCAAGTGTCCAACAGGGCTATTGGTGCTTTCAAGTTTTTATTTTGTTGTTGTTGTTGTTACTTTTAAAAACACACTGTAATATGTTGGGTTTATTTTCCTGTGATTTCTCCTCTGGGCCACTGATCCACAGTTACCAATTATAAGAGATAGGTTGATAACCATCCTTTGGGGTAACTTTCCAAGGATGCAAAATGTGCTAGTCCATGACCTTTCTATTGAATACTTAGGCGCCTGCGTTATTTTTCCCCGTCTCGCTTTGCTCATACATGACAGTCTTCCTTCTGTAGAGAGCTGTTTACATACATGGCACTTAAGATGTGTGTGGGGGGGAAGAAAACTCATTGGCAAATCCAAGAGTGACAAATACAAGTGCCCCTTGTCTCCCCATCTCAAGAATGCTGGAGGATCCTGGGAAGATGGCAAGGCAGCTCACCAGCCTGGCTCTTCACTCCCGATTGAACCCCCAGTTTTTTGTTTAGCACCAATTCTGGCTCTCAAGGGGGAGAAACACCAGCAACTTGTCATTCTGACACCAGATGCTTAGGACCCCGGTGCAGGGCTACCTTAAAGAAATCAGGCAAAATTGGAAAACACTGTAGACATTTCAGTAGTGTTTATACAGCACAGTGAATTCCTTGTCGACATCTCCACTGGGGCAATTTAGAATCAATAAGCAATTAATAAAAGTTGGGGGTGAGCGGCTTCCATATACCTGATTCCTCTAGGAGGCTGTCTAACACAAACCATACAGTATCCATCTATCTCTGTTCTATTGAATGCCTTGTCAACAGCTAACACTGAAAACACTGTGAGAATTTGTTTTCAGGTCTGACACCTTTCGGTCGCTTTTTATAGCAAGAAACCAATATCCTTTTTATAAAACCTCGTGTCTATATTTCAGGAGCAAACTCTTCAGGCTCCTTTTTTATAAACTGGTGATTTTTCTTTTGTCTAAAAAACACATGCAGAAAATTTACCAAAAAAAAAACGCAGAAGAATAACGTAGTTTAGAAATCATGCTGTCACTGCCAAACAGAAACCTCCAGGAAAAAACAAAATGAATAGCAGAGGCCAATTCAATAGAATCAGTCTTTTGATAACTTTTTAACAGTATGCTTACATTAATAATTTCAATGTGGACCAGACATTCTGATTATATTTTAAATGAAATGTTATGGCATATTTTAAGCAGCTCTTTTTTATCTATAATCCTGATATTTCATACTGAAGACAGAGAGTCCTTTCACTTGTCTTTAACACTAGAAAGGATTTCTCGTTGCTAAGGACTGATCATTTGAAATAGTTCTCAGTCTTTGAGGTACAGGTTCATAACACTGCTTTTTGTCTGTAATCATAGCCCATAATGGCAAAGGCAACTAAATTAAGTGAAAGCCATGCATGCCAATTCTGTGTTTGCTTTTAGCGGATATGAAGATGTCCTTATTTCTTTGTAATTGTTCAGATAGTTGGAAAAGCGCAGCATTTGAAGCCAAGCTGCTGTTTGGCTATTGAATGACTTGCATTTGTTCCTCCACTTTAACTAGAATGAGCTTGCTGTGTGTGTGTGTGTGTGTGTGTGTGTGTGTGTGTGTGTGTGTGTGCAGCTGCTTCATAATTAGGAGATATTACAGGACACCCCAACATGGATCAGCGACAACTTGGTGGCATTGCTGATGTACACTGGGTAGGAGGAAACTCGTGATGGAAGGGGTAGATCAGATGCCCCTAGACAAGCTTCAGGTGTCATTAGCTACATAAAACAGTTTTGGTTCAAAGAAAGTCCAGATATTGGTAGTATTGATTCCTGGTAAAACTGGTCATTGAAGAACCCAAAATTATGAGAATCTCTTTTTGCCCCTCTCCTTTATTTGTAGGCTGTTAGAAACCATTAAGAAGCTCATTGTACTTACCCCCTACTTCTTTCTAGAAGTTCAAGGTTTGCTTAGTGCCTGCCAGGGCAATTTGTAGTTAATTGGAAAAAATTGGTACTTTGGTTGGAGGATGTAGAGAGTGGTAGGAGGTCTGTTTCTAAACTGCAGGCCCGATTCCCCAAAGATTTCACCCACAATCTTTCCCCAGATCTCATTTAGTCCAATTCCTTCAATTTAAGATGAAATGCAGGCTGAGGCAGCCAAATGACCTACTGGTAAAGAGCAGGACCAGAGGAGAAACTCAAATTTCCTCATGTCCATGCCCTGTGCTACACCTCTGAGCGTTCCCTTGCTTGTGGCATATGTACCATTGGAAAATATTCAGTGGCCATATTTTCTTTAGAATGCTCTTTCAACCTTCTATAATAATCAAAGAATTCCTATTATTGTCTTCTATAATAATAATCTTCTATAATAATAATAGAATTTCTACCTTTAAAAAATCAATTATAAGGAAATGTTTCTGTACTGCCACTTTAGGGGAGTTTGGTATAGTTCACAATTCAAGCCTTTAACAATTGCATTTTAAATTGGCCCATTTTCAAGGCAAAAAGAAATCTGGTCGTTACTGAGCACCTTCACCCCTGTCATTGGTTCTCAATTTTATCCAATCCAGTTTTACTACGAAAGTCCCATTGTGTTACCTTCTGCACAGTCAGCAAGTAGCACGTTGCTCAGCAAGGATTTGCCGCCACGCCCCAATCTCTCTCCCTCTAGGACACACACACAGACACACACACAACCCATCTGTTGCTTGTTCCTACCTCCTGATTTTTCTTCCTTACAGAAATAGAAATAGGGACAAAGAAAGGGAAAATGTATATATGGGGCTGGGCTGAACAACTTCATAAGTAGTGTTAACTAGGGGTAAACTGAGAGAAAAGTTCCTTTTCTCTTCACTGTTTTGGAAAGGATAGCCATTAGCATGACTGCTTTGTGTCCTTAAGGACTTTAGTGTTAGCCTAGATTGAATCATAGAGTTTTCTAGCTGGAAGGAACCTTAAGATCATATCATCTACTCCAAATTCCTCATTTTCAGGCCAGGAACGGAGATGCAGAGGTAAAGTAATTTCCCCAAGGTCACACAGCTGGCTAGGGGCAGAGCTAGGATTAGAACCCACATCTCCTGGCTCTTATTCCAAGGCCTTTCCCCACTGAACTGTATTGCCTTCCACTCGGCTCCTGAGAATTCTTTCCCAGGGTCATGTTGCATCTTGGAGCCATATGCTGCTGCCCTGATCTCAGTGGGAAATCCACCCAGCAACCTAATACGCCTCTTTCTCCCTATATTCACATGGTTCCCCTCCACATGGACTGCAGATGTCCCCAAAGAGAAGGAGGCATTGAGGACCAACAGGAACAGTGGGGTTGCTGACCTTGACTATCCAACCCAGGGGATCACTGCCCTACTTTGAGGAGCCCTCAGAACAGCCCCCAGAGCTCCTTCCCTGTTCAAATGGGATGGGGGAAGACTGGTGTCCCCTGTCAGCTCACTTCATCTCATCTCCTACTGGTTGGTCTTTGTAGGCTGAGAGAAATGTTTCTTGTTCCTAGAGCAGGGGAAAGAAGGAAGGGAGGGAGGAAGGGAGGGAGACAGGGAGGCAAGAATAATAGCTTTGTTCATCCTGACTTTCTGAGATGACTTTTGAGTATTTTTTTTAATGAGTGTGGCTACCATTCACTGGCAATGATTTCTTTTAAAATATGGGAGTGAGACAAGCTAGAGAAGATAACCTGACCTTGCCATGGTTGCCCTCATTCACAATGTCCCCATAGCCATCCTGCCCTGATGGGGACAATTTCCAGGTATAAGCAAAGGGCTTTGTGACTAAAATGCACCCTGGCTGATGTTAAACATTGACTCCTTGTGTTTGCACTAAAATAGCAAGCTATGTGCTGTACACACCATACTTATCTTCTTGTATACACTGCTCCTGTGGCCTTCCATGGCAGAAACCAGGGCAACAAGGTCTGAAGATGTAGTTTTCCTCACAGCAAGGTTCTTCCTGGGAACTAGGTATTCATTAATTCAGTTCCGAAAGACCTCCTTCTGGGCTTACCCCACTCTTCAGGAAATTCTCTCTCCTTCCTGCTTTTCCTCCTCAATCAGAAGTAACCAAGGAACCTTAAAGGAGATGTGTTGCTATCAGAAGAAGACAAGAAGAAGGGGTCTGAGCCTCTAGATCCTTCTTTGAATCACCCAACCCAAGTCTTAGACCAGCAATCCAGTGCTTGCCTTGGACAAAATTGTGTCTACTTCTTAGTCCCTTCAGTACTCTGGATGGACGTGTCCCCAGTCCCCCTCAGGTTTTGTTTTTCTAAATAGCTTATCTTTTTAAAAAAATGAATCTCCCTTGGACAAGGGCACAAGCATGCCCAATTCTCCAAGATGAGCTCCAGCACACTGATGAGAATGTTCCCCAAGCTCAGCGCACCTCCAAAACATCTATGCCTAGAGACTTCCCCAGACTGATGCACTGGGACAGTGGGGTTTGAGTGACCTCCTTCACTGTCCAGTGCCATGGGAATAAAAAGCATGGATATTTCTTTAAAAAAAAAAACATTAGAACTTGTCCTTGGACACATGGGACCACTTGGATTTCTAAGACCAGGCCTCACTCATGTATTGTCTTCATTGCATTAAAAGAGTTGGCTTTGAGGCCTAGGCTGGCTTCCTAAGTAAACCATCACTGTTTTGAAGCTCATCTGGGACTGGGGAGGGGTTAGAATCCTATGTTTTAGTACCAGGAAACTAGATAGAATAAAGGCCTAGCTGTTGATATGCCAGAAGTGACCTGAGACCTCCTGTGTAGCCATGGAGCCTTGGAATTGCTGGGCTTCCTAGGTCTCTCTCCTGGTATGAAACTTTGAGGCTGTCACACTTCTGCCTCTGCCCAAGGAGGAGACCCCATATGTAGCCTCATCTACTGTTCTATGATTCCATGCAGGGTTTCCTCTTCTTTATAGTTGTGACCACCTGGAGCAAGAATACTGCCTTGATTCCTCTCGCCTACCTTTTGGCTGGAGATACATCCCCAATATTTTCTCTGGCTTTTGGTGGCCCAGACCCAGTCCAGTGCTGTTAACCCTCAATGGATTACCCTTAGTCAGCCCTAAGCACTGTGATCATGGACCAAGAGAACACAAATCATTTCTTAAAAATGAATTCCCAGTTTTATTCTTCCTCTGGCTAGCAGAAGTCACTTCCCTAGGAGATACAAAGCTGGAGGTTCTTGCCATACAGCAGCCAAGATACATCCTCAGGGAGGAAAATGCACAGAGCATTTTTTTCTAAATAGCTTAGCTTCACTGGCAATGATAGCACGGGCAACCTACCATGGACTGAGACTTGGCAGCTTCTCCTAGCCCCCTCCACTTCTTCTTTTCAGAGACCAGAAGGCTCCTTCTCCATCAGCTGGTCTTTCAGTATGTCTGGCTAAAGAATTTTGCTCCTCCTATCTCTTCAGGAGAGGGTGACTTCCTCTTCTGTCGCTCCCACCCTGGTCCCCAAGCTTATCTCCATCCTCAAAGATCTAGTGTGGTCTTTATACTCAGCCTCTTGGGGTTTCTTCCTGCTTGTTTTCTGTTAAGGATCCAAAGCAGGCCTCCCACTGTGGCCTAGGCAGTGTGACACTGGTTATCATATGACAAGACTCTTGAACCCCCACCCCTTCTAACTGCCTAACTTTTTATTCCTTAGTTTATAGGCTTCAACATCTTCTGGAATCAGAAGCAATCTTGTCTTACATTGGATGCCCGGGGCTAGGGGAGTATGGAATTCTCATTGGGAATTGAGGCATCTTCCTGCTCCAGATGAGGAGGACAGACTAGTTGGGAGAGGACAGATGGCACAACAGAAGTCAGAGCAGACATCTTGTAAACTAAGACAAAGACTTAGAGGCACTGGAACTTTCCATTTATGGGTTAATAACCTGAGGAAATCAATGGCTTTTTGCTGCTCTCTACTTTACCTCCCCTGTGTATCTCTTAATCTTTTCTTTCTCTCTCTACTTCACCATATTTGCTCTCAGTTTTATACTCTGTTTTATCACGCTCTCTTTCCATAGTACAAACATCTCTCCTTTGTCCTCTGCAATTCTTCTCTCTTTTATTCTCTCCCTTTTTTGTTTTTTCCTTCCTCCTTATCTAGGTTGGACACATGCCTCTTCTTAGCCCTGTGATTTTGCCTTGGTGATGAGAGGTTATTTCCAGACTCAACGAGCCCTGATCCTACCTGAGTCCCGTTAGAAGTTTGTTGGTGGGAATCAATCCGATCCTGGCCCTTTCTTCAACATTTTGAGTTGTAATTCCCCGAAGCAGATCCTCACAAGCAGTTTCCCTATAAGTTATGTATATTTGGGTCTTGGCCTTCCAAGCATTGTACAGAACACTTTGTGGTTCCTTTTAGTCCACCGTTTTGTGGAGCAGTGAAGTGTGCTCAGAGAAATAGTCAGCTGAACAGAAGAATCCACCTATGGATTCATATCAGCTAAATACTATGAATTGATTTTGTTTAATTTGCTCATAACTTTAAAAGCTGCAGTACAATATAGTGAGAAACCACAGGTAATTTCTCCTGTCATTTGGTGTTGGGTAGGAGAATAATTTGTTTAAAGTTTTACTGTTACACAATAAGCTCTCTATAATAACCTTATAAACATAAGGCTTGCCAAATATTGAATTGTTTTAAGTTAAACTGATAGGCAATTGGGGTTGGTTTAAATGTTAAGAGTATTTAGCAATTCCATAATATAAAAAGAAATAGTCACATAATTGAATTGTATTTTTCCTTCTGTTACTAAATCCGCCTAAACATTTACTATTGACACCAACTGTTCACGATCCCGTGCAGGCAGTCCATATAAGAGTAATTAATGGAACTAAAGAAGCCATCTTGTAGGTTCTAATTTATTCAACAGGGTGCACAGCCCTTGGGAATGTCACTGCTTAGCGATGCCATATGGAATGCCCTTTCCGATGCCGTTTCTTTATAAGTTCTCTTAAAGGGATTTGAGCAAGTAAGAGGTTATACCAAAATGTCTCCAACATACGGTCCTGTAATACATTGCAGCTTGAAGCCAATGATCCCTTATGACTTGTACACAACTAATGCATGTTTTGATTGAATTTCGCATTTCTCATGTGTGGTAAGTTCTTTAAAACATTTTCGGTCACCTTTTTGTGCCATTAAACTTGTACAGAAAACACTTTTATGGCCATTTTCAAAGGGAGAAAGTTTTAAATGGAAACAGCCCACCCTTTCTGCCCTATAGCTGTAGTTAGAACTCAGTTACTGTAGCAAAACAGCTGTAATTGGTGGTTGTAGTGTTAGAGGCGTTAGCTTGCTAGTGACTAGCTTTGGAGAGTAAATGCATGGTATTGTACATCACATTTCTTAAATAACTCATTTTAACCTCTGAAAAGAATATATTCTTCCTTGTGGTTCCTGTTCCCTCCCTTGCCTTCTCCCTCCCCCTGCTCCCAGGTGTCTTAGGGTTGTAAATAACTGATTTAGGGGCCAGTAATTTTTGCCAAGTCAAGTCAGCAAAGAACAAACAAACCAAAAAGGGGGGTGGAGATATTTCTCAACATTCTCTCAGTAGTTATTGACCATTTCCCAAGGATTGGAATTGTGATCAAAGACTCAGCTCCCCTTTCCATATCAGTGGCAACTTGGGAGCCTCTTTGGCCATCTGATGACACTGCAGAATTGAATAGTTCTCAGAATCACATATAATCTAAAGACAGTGGACAAAGATGTCCCTTATCCTTGCAGAAGTTTTGAAATATTCAGAGGCCCTCAGAAGGCTCTGCTTGACCAATGACCATTAATTATTTTTCAAACAGAAAAGGAAAACAGAGAAAGACAATAGATATTTAGGGATTTTTAGCTGCCCCTTTAGAATAGTTATAGCCAGAAAATACAAGGACCTGGGTTTATATGCATTGCTGTTGGTTTCCCATGCAATGCCTAGCCCGCTCTTAGGCTGTGATTCAAAAGCAGTGTTCCAAGAAGGCATCCTCCTTTATGGTTTGCTTTTCCCACTTGGACTGGTAGGTTTGGCGAGGCCCATGTAAACCAGCTGGAGCAGACCCTTTTCATCTCCTGTGCCTGTTAATATCCCTCTTCCTCCCTCCGCAATTTGATGAGGGCTTTCTTTGGTCAGAGGACTTCGAAGTCTAGAGAAGTTCCCCATGTGTGTAACGTGTTGTGAACTGTGAATGCTGCGGATTCACAGCGTTCAATACCGGGCAGCCACAGAGCTGCTCTTGCAATCATTTTGGCTCTCAAGCTCTGTTCTTCATTTCATTCTCATTTCTGTGTACATTTGCAAGATGTGTGTAATGTCATTTTCCAAAAATAAAATTTGATTTCAATATTTCTGGCTGACAATCTCTCTCTCTCTCTCTCTCTCTCTCTCTCTCTCTCTCTTTTTAAAGCATTGAACCGATGATCATATAACCACAAAATGTCCAAGCTGGCAGAAAAACTTAGACATTGTTTTATATTTTATCTGACCCCTTAATTTCATAGATGAGGAAGCTGAGGATCAATGTATGATGGAAAAACCATAACTAACAGCACAGCACATTTGCAACATATAAGATCTCAGATCTCCCTTCCAAAGTTGAGCAGGAATCAAATGAACTCTTTATGCTTACCATGCTTTGGCCAAGGTCAGTCTGTGCCAGCAGCACAGGTGGTCACTTCTAGTACTGTGATTTCAGAGGCCCAAGAAAGACTCCATGTGGGTTTCTTGAAAATACCTCTACCTGCTGCCTGCAATTCCATAGACAGTATAGCTCTTCTCCCTCTGTAGGTTGATGTGCAGCTACTCTCTGGGAGAGGGAACACCTACGTATCTTATTCACCCTCAAGCATAAGTGACAAATTGAATATTTTTCTCAGATAGGGTTTTATTAACGGAACACAAGGTACTGAGCTTGTGAAGAGGTTGATGGAGAGGGAGGAAGGAAAGGGCACAGAAAGAGGAGGTGGAGATCCTGGAAAACAGTTTGCCCAACTTCACTGGGCGGGCCAACCCTACAGCCCCCATCTGACCTGTGTCTGGAGAAGCAAAGATGCCAGCAGCCTAGGTATTTGCAAGGACTAAGATGATTGAGGTTGCTTCCTCCATACAGTATTTGATCAACTAGCCCCGTGACCATCACTCTGGTGGAGACAATGAAAGTATATGGGGAGGACTACTTAGTGTTCCTAATCCAAAGAAAAGTTAGAGACAACAATAAGAGTGGCCAAGCCAGTCTTCATCCCCAATATCATCAGGGCCTTCTCATCACTGATTTCTCATGATGTCACTTTCTCCCACCTTGGTCTATCCTGGTCTCCACTGCAAGTAAAATCTTCCTAAAGAATCATTTTGATCGTGTCATTCCTCTGAACAGGAACTTATGATCATTGTCTATTGCCCATCAGATCGAGTCCAGCTCCTTTTCATGGTTTTTATCAAAACATCTCTGGAGAAATAACTATGTTCCAGGTTCCCTGCCAAGGTATCTGTGAGATCGAGGTCTTGGTCTTAGGACTCCAGGAGTTCTAGCCTAGACCTGTTAATAAATGAGCCCAGTGCAGATGAGCGAGTGCTATGGAAACTTTCACCAAGTGTGGGACAATTAATGTCCCAGGATGATGAAGGTCAGGAAAACATCACAGAACTGGCAGGATTTGAGAACAGATTGAGGGCTTTCCAGGTGGGCAGCAAGCGTTCCAAACAGACGGAATAGCATGAGAAATGGCCCTCCCTGAGAACCAAAAATTACCTGAGGTGGCAAGGTTATAGGCCCCGTACACAGGGTTCTGGGAGGAATTATAGTTTGGGTGGGTTTAGACCAGTGGTTCCCAAATGCTGGTATAGCACCCAATGGTAATCTGTAATCAAACGTTCATCAGATTATGGTGGAAAGAGAAAACTAAGGAAACATAGTGTGGTTTTTCATAGAAAGAAACGTACTCCATTTAAAGGACTTTTTTGTTTTGCGATCATAGCCTTTTAACATTTTTGTTATTAAAATGTTCTTTCTTTTATGAAAGAAAGTCATGGTAGAAGACACGTGTGTGTTTGTCTTTTAATGTCCTAACAAAGCAAACTAAAAAGTGAGTAAAAATAGGAGAGGCTCAAATCAAATTGATATTTCTTTTCTTCTTAGAATTGGATGATCTGTGAACTCTAGAAGTTTGGCAACCACTGGTTTAGACTAAAAGAATGGAGAAATGGAGAAACCAGTATGAGCTAAGTTGAAAGAAAAAAGGTGTTTGGTATTTGAAGGAAGTTCTTCCTAGGAGTACTACACTCTCTCTCTCTCTCTTTTATGGTTTCCTTCTTTCCACAGTGGCTACTGAAAGCCTCCCACACTCCAGACCCTATGCATAGGCCATGGGGATATAGAGACAAAGCAGGGTTTCTACCTTCAAGGTGCTCACAGAACATCAGCACCACCCAGGCACTTGCCAGAAATGCAAATCCTCAGGTCGTACACTACCTACACCGGATCAGAAACTGGGGGAGTAGGACCCAGCGATTCCTGTTTTTTTGTGGGTTTTTTTGCGGTACGTGGGTCTCTCACTGTTGTGGCCTCTCCCGTTGCGGAGCACAGGCTCCGGACGCGCAGGCTCAGCGGCCATGGCTCACGGGCCCAGCCGCTCCGCGGCATGTGGGATCCTCCCGGACCGGGGCACGAACCCGCGTCCCCTGCATCGGCAGGCGGACTCTCAACCACCGTACCACCAGGGAAGCCCCAGGGAAGCCCCACAATTCCTGTTTTTATAAGCTCTCTGGAGAATTCTGAGCACCTCTCTAGTTTGAGAACCCCTGCTCTTGTGAATTCCACTTCCTTTTCACCAGGACTCAGTGAGGATCTAAGTAGCGTATAGGAGCTCATGGGCCGTTTGAATTAGAGCAGTTTGCATCTTGCCCAGTACAACTAAGACTCAAGAGGCTGTTAACTTTGATAAAATCTCTTTATATTAAGTTCTCTGAAGAAAGACGGCCTTTTCAAGCTTGAGAAAAAGCTTGCATATGTAAAGACATCTTGAGAATGGGTCTTTGCAACTGTTGCAAGAGTCCAGGTGGGCACATGAAAAGAGCCTGAATTAAGGCCAGAGCAGTGGAGGTAGAGAGGATGGAGCTACTGATATAGAAGCATCAGGATCTGGTGGCGGGACTGGGTATATGGGATAATGTGAAAAAGGGAAAGCCCCGACTTGAGCAACTCTGTCCTAGTTTCTGCTGTGCCCAGACTTGGTCCTCTGCTCTGGACAGTTCAGCAGCCTCCTCCCCTGACTCAGGCCCTGGCCGTGCCATGCTCATTCACACTTCACTCTTGCTGACACAATCTACCCTTCTTTCTCTGCCCAGAAAAATACCCTCTGAATGCCCTTCCACATTCTCTCCACCTGTCTAAATCTCAGATGTAGCCAAAACCTACCAGCAACGGAACTTAAGGCATATTTACAAGAAAAACAAATCCAAACATGGAGAAAAACTGGCAACTTCCTATCCTGGACTTTCCAGGGCCGTCCTGATCTTAGGTAATTTTTTTCTTTTTCCAAATAAAGGTGATTTGTTAAACATATGGCTAAATGTGATTTCATTTTTAGACATTTCTTAAAGTTTTTATATAAATACACTCAACAAATGGGAAAACATCCCTTGTCAGGACACACATCCGCAATGAGGGTTTGGAAAATGTGACTCTCTTCTGGGAGAGGCTTTTCCCTAGGTTTCCTTGTCAACTTTTCTGGCCCCGTCTCCTCGATCCCATCGCCAGTGTGAGAGAGACGCTGCCCCGTTTACCTCTAATCCTGCCTTTTCAATGCTCCAAGAGCGTCTTTCAGGTAGTCTGATTGTATCAAGGCTGACTGCTTCAAGGGGACAGTCTTGAGTAAGCAGGTAATTTCTCTTTGAACCCCGGAGGCTACTGATTTTCTCCAACCAAGAAGACTTCGCTTAAGTTGTTATAACCCCTCTTCCTTCCCTCCACCCCCCACCTGCACAACCCTAGATGCTTCTAAAAGTACTTTACCCAATTTAAAGAAGGGTAAGTCCTAGGGGTCTGCATTATGTACCACTATTTACTATCCTCGGTAGTTAACCAGTTGCATACAGAATTGCAGAATGTCAAAGGTGGAAGGGCCCTTATAAACCATTTGTCCAATGTAGCCCAGACTTCCTCAGGGATGTGAGTCACATGGGGTACTTGTCACAAATACAAGTTCCGGGACCCCATCCCAGTCCTACTTGATTAGGGCTCCAGGACAGTGGCCGGGGAAACTATGTTTAACAAGAACCTCAGTGATTCTCTCATCTGCAAAGTTCCCAACGCTTCCCAAACTTTACTGTGGATTGAATCACCTGAAGATCTTGTTAAAAAGAAGATTCTGATTTACAAGGTTTGGGGTGGGGCACAGGTTCTGCATTTCTAACATGTTACCCACAGATGCTCCATGTTCCTGGTGCATGGATCGTACTTTAAGTAGCAAAACATTACATTCAAACTCCTCATCGTTCAGAAGAGGAGGAAACTGCGGCCCAGGGAAGGAAAGGAAGTCACCCACATTCAGACACTTGGGTAGAGGCAGAAATGGGCTAGCACTGGGGACTCCTGGGCCAGTGGTCTTTCCATATGGCCAGGCTGCCTATCACCAGCAGTCACTAAAAGCAGCCCAGCTGTAATGGTACTGTTTCTAATCAAAGGCTAATTGGAAAAATGATGCCTCCTGAAAGGGAAGCAGCCCTGGTTTGTCTCAGTAATGAGTGGACACACTAGCAGGGAGGGGACAAAGGATGGGGGAGGGGACAGAATTTATGTCTCATTTTAATTGAAGAAATGAGTCAAGGTCCCCTTACAAGGAGCCAGGAGGGTTAAGGTCACACAATGTCCTCCTACCTCCTCCAGGAAAAAAAAAAAAAAAAAACTAAGCTAAACTAAATTAAACCAACCAACTAACCAAGCAAACAAAAAACCATCACCCAAACCGTTGGGCAAGTGCCATAATGGAGGTGCTCCAAGGAGATGGGAGAGCCCAGAGGAGGGGCCGTCTGGCTGCTGGGATGGGCTAATGAAGGCTGCTAGATATTGGAGTTAGAATAATAAAGCATTAATGATGAAGAATGAGCTAAGAATTACCCTGCCTAGAGTAAATCTTTATTTTAATGGCCCCTTCAGGCACAGGCTTCACTGAGATGAAACTTGAGCCGAGGCTTCAACAAGTTGGAGTTTGTTTGGTGAAGCAGGGTTGGTGGGGGGAGGGCAGGGGCCTTCCAGCCAGAAAGACCTGTACGCACAAAGGCAAAGGGTCTGATCCACGTCCAATGTATCTGGGGATCAGAAAGTCCTTCAGTGAGGTGGAGGGGTGTAGAGGGCAGGGGAGTGAGTGGATGAAGACCGCATTGCAAAGGGAAATCAGGATTCATTCATCTGACAAACATACAACATGCTTCATGCTGGGCACTGTATTGGGCCCTAGGGGGTAAACAGACATGGCCCCTGACCTCACAGAGCTCCAAGTCTAGCTAAGGGAGACAGTAATTGAGAGCCTTCCCAGAGAAAGTGACATCTTTTTTTTTTTTTTTTTTTTTTTGCGGTACGCGGGCCTCTCACTGCTGTGGCCTCTCCCGTTGCGGAGCACAGGCTCCGGACGCGCAGGCTCAGCGGCCATGGCTCACGGGCCCAGCCACTCCGTGGCATGTAGGATCTTTCCGGACCGGGGCACGAACCCGTGTCCCCTGCATCGGCAGGCGGACTCTCAACCACTGCGCCACCAGGGAAGCCCGAAAGTGACATCTTAACGGAAACTTACAGATGAATAAAAACCAGAGGGAGGAAGAATGTTCCAGGTTAGGGGAAAGAATATGTGAAAGCCGTGAGAAAAGTTAGTTGGAGCAACTGAAAGAAATCCAATATGGTTGCACTGTGGAGTGTGATGGAGGAGAGGCCATGAGCAATGAGGCCAGAGGCAGACAGAGGCCAGAACACAGGGGCCTGTAGGCTACGTTAAGCAGTTTGAACTTCCCCTTTGAAGAGCACCCAGGGAGGTATTTAAAAGTTTTAAGCAGGAGAGTGAGATGAGCAGATAAAAGTTGTAGATAGATCATTTCTGCTGCTGTCCTGTGGAGACTGGACTGGAGGGACACAGGAACAGGAGATAAGGAGAGCATTTGCCCGGGGCATTGACGTCCTTGATCCAGGAGAGAACTGATAACAGCTTGGACAGGGGGAATGGCAGTGCAGAGGAGCAGGACAGGGAATCTACAGGGCCTGGTAAAGGATGAAATCTGTGGGAAGGTGAGGGAGAAAAGGTTTTATTTCTGGTTAGAGGGAAGTGAGTCAGAGGATAGGAAGAACTCCAGGCCAGGGAGAGCTGAGGGCCACTGAAAGGTGTCACCGAAGGAGGGATATTTGGGGGCCTCCTGCTGGGCCGTGGCAGCCTCTCACGCAGCCCGGGCTCTCTTTGGGGCACAGGGCTACCAGAGGCCAGGGGCGGATGAGGGACTTCTGTTCCCGCCCCTCAGCGCTGTGCAGCCTCTGTGTGGACCGGGCCCTGGCTGGGTGAGCTTCCTTCTGGCTGAAGGGTCTGAGCCCAGAAGGAGAAACTACCAACGGCCCAGCTCTCGCGAGATGCGCCAGGAACTGAGCTCGGCACCTCACATGCTTTATCCCAGACAAGACTCATCAAATCCCAGCAGGGTCGGGGTGCTATGCTCATGCTTCCAGATAGGAAATGGGGGCTCAGAGAGGTGAAGTGACCTGTCAACAGTCACACAGCCAGGAAGTGATGGTTTGATGGTCTTTCCATTAGACCCTGTTTCTCAGAGAAATTTTGATACCTACATCAAATGGCCTCTACACTCAGTCCCACCACTATGGCTGGCACAAAAGCAGAGTTTAAACTCATCTCTGCCTGGGATGGCAGAGAGGTTGCAAGTGTATTTGAGGATGCTGTATTACAACACCCAAGGCTGAAGATGCTGCAGGATGAAAAGGCACATCTCACAGGCATGGAGGAAGCAGCAAGAAAGTTATGGGGTGTTAAAGGCAGATGGTACTTAGAATGGGGCACCTTCTCTCTAGAAGCAGTCTGGAGCTAATGGGGTAAAAACAAAGCAGTGTACAAAGAGCTTGGGAGGAACCTCACCAGGAAGACTGGAATTCAAGAACACAGAGTTCAAAGGACTTGGAGAAATCACCTAATGAGGCCCGCAGGCATCATTCCTGCTGAGTTCTTTCTGCATTTTATCATATTTTCCTTGTTTTTAAAAATGTGGGCTGGAGTATCAAAGGGCACAGTCAGCAAAGTGAAAAGGCAACATATATGGCATGGGAGAAAATATTTGCAAATCATATATCTGATATGGGATTAATATGCGGGATACATAAGGAACTCTTACACTTCAACAACAACCAAATAACCCAATTAAAATATAGGCAAAGGACTTGAGTAGACATTTCTCCAAAGAAGATATACAAATGGCCAGGAAGCACATGAAAAGATACTCAACATCACTAATTATTAATCAAAACCACAATAAGATACCCCTTCACACCCATTAGGATGACTGCTATTAAAAAAAAACACCCAGGGCTTCCCTGGTGGCTCAGTGGTTGAGAATCCACCTGCCAATGCAGGGGACACGGGTTCGTGCCCCGGTCTAGGAAGATCCCACGTGCCGCGGAGCGGCTGGGCCCGTGAGCCATGGCCGCTGAGGCTGCGTGTACGGAGCCTGCGCCTCGCAACGGGAGAGGCCCGCATACCGCAAAAAAAAAAAAAAAAACACCCAGAAAATAACAAGTGTTGGCAATGATGTGGAGAAATTGGAACCCTTGTGCATTGCTGCTGGGAATGCTGCAACCACTATGGAAAACAGTATGGCAGTTCCTCAAAAAATTAAAAATAGGATTACCATATGATTCATTAATCCCATTTATGAGTATATATCTGCAAGAATTGAAAGCAGGGTCTCAGTGAGATATTTGCATGCCTATGTTCATAGCAGCATTATTCAGAAGAGCCAAAAGGCGGAAGCAACACAAGTGTCCACAGAAAGACAAATGGATAAACAAAATGTGGCATAAACACAGAATGGAATATTATTCAGCCTTAAAAAAGAAGAAAATTCTGACATATGCTACAATATGGATGAACCTGGAGGGCATTACGCTAAGTGAAAGAAGCCAGTCATGAAAAGGCAAATGCTGTATGCTTCATCTCTATGAAATATCTAAGATAGTCATATTCATAGAAACAGAAGGTAGAATGGTGGTTACCAGGGGCTGGGGGCAGGAGAAAAGGGGAGGTGTTTAATAGGTCTAGAATTGCAGTCATGCAAAGATAAAAATTTCTGGATATCTGTTTCAGAATGATGTAAATATACTTAATACTACTGAACCCTATACAGTTAACCCTTGAACAACATGGGTTTGAACTGTCAGGTCTACTTAATACATGGATTTTTTTTTTCAATAGATACATATGATAGTATTATAATTCTCAGTTGGTTGAATCTGTGAGTGCAGAACTGTAGATATGGAGGGTGGATTTTCAACTGCCCGGAGGGTCAGCACCCCTCAACCCCTGTGTTGTTCAAGGGCCACTGTACTTAAAAATGATTAAGATGGCAAATATTAAGTTAAGCATATTTTATCACAATTACAGTTTTTAAAAAATAATCAATGTGGGCTGGAATCGATATTTTGGGGAGTTCCTTCTCTCTGTAGAAACCTCAGCTCCACTTTCCCCTGTTTTTCTGAGCCTCTTCCAGAAAACTTTTTCAGACAATGGGAAGAGTGGGAATGATTCTCTGACCAGGCCACTTCCAATTCTCCTCCCTCCCTCCCCAGCCTGCAGAGTCCCTCCTCTTTCGCTTACACCCGATGGATGTTCTTAGCCTGTTTCCAGTGTGTTCATGGAATGTGCCGTCTCAGAGGTACTGGATGAAGGCTGTTGATGAGGAGAAAGGTGTGGACAGCTTGTTCCAGCCCTGTAAGTTACAAGGAGCTCTGCGCTTGTCCAGCAATAGCATAGCTTTGTAGATTTCAGGCAAGCCTATGTTTCCTCTGAAATGTTCTTTCACTGCAGGTACAAAAACACAGTAAACCACGATCCAAAAAAACCCTGTCCACCCATGAATGGTGCTTTGTAAGCTGGTTAATGTATAACACTTTAGAAAGCTGGGCAGGGAGCATGTTTGCTTTTCCAACAGGAACCACATCAGGGGTGTCAGATGCCAATAATCCCAGGATTCTGTGGTCATGGGCTTTGAATCTGCAGCCAAACTTTGGCATCCAGACGTAGAGGCCAGTGATTTCCAACCTTTTCACCACCAAGGATCCCTTTTATTACTTTTTCCCCTGTGAGCCTCACATTTGGAAAATTTTTTATCTAGCAAAGCTACACTTATTATGGAATAATTCATTTTCCCAATTTTTTACTCACTCAGTGCTTCTGATCTGCGTGAGAGAACCACACCAAGCTAATATAATTTCAGTCAAAAGCAAAGCAACATGATATTGTACTTAGCTCTCTGTGGCTTTGTCTTGGCTGAATGTGCAATTCCTATTAGACTTTTTAAAAAATATTTTAAAAAATAGCTTAAGAACACCAGTTACTCCCTTTAGAGATCTCCAGATTGAGAACTGCCAGTACAAGGTAGGGGAAGCTCTGACAGGATGACTATCAACTGAAGAAGCTCCAGATCCCACGAACCACAAGTAGAACAGAATCTGTTCATCAGGCCTCCCTGCTTTATTTCACTAGCTTAAGTGTTTCGTGTTCTTTTTTTCCCCATGCAAAGGGAGTGATTGAAAGACATTGTTCCCCAAACAAAAATAACAAATGTTTACCAAGCCCCTACCTAGATGTCTGGTACTGTGATAGGACAAGTGTCAGACAAAGTGTGCCTCCCCCAGATCCTCTGCTCCTCAGTTCTAAGTCATGCTCGCTCTGGATTGAGGGTCTTTGGTCAGAGGGCATCATCTAAGCCAAACGTCCCTTCCCACATGGAATACAAATGGACACATCTATGTGTCTGTCTGTGCTACTATACTGGAATCCTCTTGAGGTCAACAACTTGGTCCTATTTTTGTCTGTAACTCTACATCTCCACCAACCAGTGCAGCGCACTGTCAGGCGCCAGCACGTGCTAGTGGAATGAACGACAGTGAATTCTAGGCTGAGTAAATAGTTGAACTCTTGGGAACTAGACTGTGAGCTCCTTAAGGGCAGACGCTATCTTATTCATGTCTGTGTTCCCAGTGCCTGGCACACCACATGGCACAGAGCAGTCCCTCAATAAATGCCTGGGTGGATGCATGCATGAATGGATTCCATAATGCAGGAGCTGGTACCCTGCGGCTGGACACCCAGTGATGAAGCATAGACTGGTTACTACAGGCACACAGGTCACGGGCCGCAGGTAGAACCGCTCCTCACCATTTATTTTTGTAAGTCATCACCCGGGGCTGCCATGTCTCTGGCTAATCCTTGGCTAAACACTCCCTTCTGCAACACTCAGTATAGCTCTGTCCTCTCCCTCCTACCTCATCACCCTCCCACCTTGGCATGATTGAATAGATACACCAACATGTACCGGACCGATAAAAGAGCATGGTTCAGAACCCTGTCACCCCAGTTTGGAAAGGGCACTGACCCCTGCTATAAAAGAAGCTCAGAAAGGACAGAGAATGAATGCAGCCGAGACATGTCTCTCCCTGTGGTGTCACTGGGTGTAATTTAAGCAGAGGCATTCCTGCAGTTGTTACACCCAGGCAAGTGTGGGGAATGAAACAGTTGTCTGTGACTGATTTAAACTGTGGTTTTTGACAACTGTGGCCTGAATTGAAGTGTCCCATCTGTTAAATTTAGTGTCCAAGGGAGCTGTGAACATGAGCTCTCATAGCAGCAGCTTCAGTTCTGTGGGGTCCTTGACAACTCAGGAAGAGTTCCTATCCCCAAACCAAATTGGACATTTTCTCTGCATCTAAGGGTTGTTTTAATTAATACAGTTATTCCTGGCAGGATACTGGAATGCAGGAACAAGGTGGGTAGAACGTGGAGGGGGCAGGGAGGGGAATGAGGAGAGCCTCTTTTCAAATATTTAAGAAATAACCAGGACTATCCTTATGCAAAGGTCACCCAAATACCCCCTTCTCAAATTCCCACCTCTACCCCCATCCTTACTCCATCCCCATCGCCCTTTTCTCTCAGCCCCAAGTCCCCTGATAACCCCTGCTTCTGGCAAAAGCATTGTAAGCTCCCATTCAAATTAAAACGTTATTAAGACATTACCAACCGTTAACATCTACTGTGCATTTTCCTATCAGATTTACGCTTGTTACATGATAGAACCCAGAAGAAAAAAACGATATGGTTTTTGGATGGAGGAAAGTAAGAGAAAAAGATGCTGCGTAGAGAAGGCGGTCCTGGGTGAGACTTTGCCAGTGATAAAAGGTGAGAGTTCTGCGTGGAGAAGGCAGGATGGCTCTATTGGCATCCAAAGAGAAAGGATGGTGAGGGAAATTCCCTGGTGGTCCAGCAGTTAAGACTTCAGCTTTCATTGCTCTGGACCCGAGTTCGATCCCTGGTCTGGGAACTAAGATCCCACAAGCCTACACAGTGTTGCCAAAAAATAAAAGAGAGAGAGAGAGAGAGAGAGAGAGAGAGAGAGAGAGAAGGGAGGAGGGCAAAAGGTGCAGGTGAGGAGACTCGTGGCACACCATCTTGCCGTAGGTGGGCCCTTGCTCACTGTCTCCATTCCAGAGGAGCTTGGTACGAAAGAAATTTCTATTATACCCATTCTCAGTGGCAGCCTTCCCAGCTGCCCCAGTCAACTAATCCATGACTGTCTACAACTATATTTGGCTAGGCAGCCTCCTGTGTCTACAAATACCAGCTTGGGGAACTCACGTAAACTCCTCACTCCTCCAGATTTAGGCTATCCCCAGTCTGATCTCCCATTATTTGCCAACATGAACTCTGAAACCCAGCTCCGCCAATCCACCTCGCTGTTCTTTCCTGAAGCTCACCCCCAACACACACCACATTTCCATCTGGCTGACTCAGGGCCTGAAATGCTGCAGATCTCTCTACCCCATTCCCCAAATGCCTACTTTCTCTCAAAGCACTATGATCCTTTCAGGCCCAGCTCAAGTCTCATGTACTGCTGAAGAAGTTCCAGACAATTCTAAATTCTGCAAAATGAAAACAAAAATTAAAAATGCACAATCTACTGGAGGATATAGAAAATAAAATAGACAATTATAGTAAACGTGTGATGAATGAAGCACGTAGGTTCAAATCCTGGTCCTGCTACTTACTAGCTGCATAATTATGGTTGAATCATTCAACTTCTTTGAACCTCAGTCTCCTCATCTATAAAATGGGGAAGTGAACAGTACTTACCTCATTGGGCTAATGGAGAAATTGAATGAAATAATGCATGTAAGGCACCTGGCTGCTCCCTGCTGTTCCAGGGCCTTAGACATGATCCAAGAGGCAGTAAGGGCTGATGGAGGGTTTGTCCCTGTTTCTTTAGGCTGAAGATTCTATAGGGAAAAGCTTTGACAGAGAATCAGAAATACGCAGCTTAAGCAAAGTGCCGCTGGGGTGGAGGAGAAGAGTGAATGTCTGTAGGAGTGTAGAGAAAGGAAGAGGTCTGACTTCCTGGTGGAGGCCAGACTGCAGGGGCTGTTTGCAAATGAAGAGTGGAAGCGCTATCTTGGTTGAAGGCCAAGCTGGACAAGGTACCACTTGGTAGACAGCAATCACTCCTTAGCTTCTGGAAAGGGGAGAGAGAAGGAGAAATGCACCCCACCACCTGCACCCACATTCTGTAAGTCACAAACTACAGAAGCCTTAGGGTCTTCCCTATTGAGGGACAGGTACTACCCCTCACCTCAAGGGAAGCAAGAAGCTTATTGCTGTGGGCCTGCATGACAAGAGAGTCCCCAGATCACATTTTCTCTTGGCTGCTTAGGAAGCCCCTGATGCCCCCTTTCATTCCCACCACACTTGCCTCCTCCCAAGAGCTGATGGGTTCCGTTGTATGAAAAGTCAGCCTTCAGAAGAGTAATTCTAAGTTCAGGACCACAGGAACCTTCATCAAGACTTGGAGTAAGCCCCTTAGATGCCTTCAAAAACTGATATCCTCACTATAAGTGTTTGGCCTTTTTGAGTGCTCTTGCGTCTTGGCTACTGACCTTCTTCCCATGGTTCCCTAGCTTTAGGAAGTTTCACTCTCCAAGTAGGATTCTGTTAAGTAGGAAGAACTATGCTGAGTATCTTTCTGTCAGAGGAAGCAGCAACATCACCCACTGTTGACATCTCCGACTTGACGTCTCCCATGGTCCCTGTGCTGGGGCACAGCCGCCAAGTGGCACCAACGCATGAAGAAAGCTCCCAGGCATAGGCCTTTGTCTGACAGCTCACAACTGAGCTTCACTTAGGGCAAGGGGCTCCAAAGGGTTGAGACACCAGCCTGGAAATCTTCCAGAGGAATCCTTGTATCTGGGTATAATTCCCTCACCAATCTTGGAAGTGTTTGTTCATGCCCTGTTCCTGAGGGTATGTATGCTCTTCTGAAGAGGGTGTCTTACTTAGAATTAGAGCTCTATAGAGAGTGGAAAGGAAGGAAGGAAGGAAGAAGTTCGCTAAGATTGCCTCCAGACCCCAAACTTGGGCCCAGCTAACCATGGCAGTATGGCACAATGGAAGAGGCCAGGCCTTCCACCCAAAAGCTGGGATTTGAATCTCAGCTCTGCCACAGAAAGACCCATCTTACTGTTGTGAAAACTAAGCATGATGATATACAGGAAGCACACTGTGCATGACACATGTTCCATCCAAATCAGCTGAAGCAGAGGTGCTAAGGAAGAATTTGCTTCCTGTGCTTGGAATATCAGCTCATTTGGGGGGCAGCGTGCTTGTGTTCATCCTCTAAACCTGTTACTCCTGATGTTTTCCACTAGTCCAGAACTCCCACCACTCTTGTAACCCTCTCCCTTTGCTGCCTGCTTAAAGGAGCCAAGATTTAGCCAGGCCTCAAGGTGGGAGAAGACCTCTTGTGCACCATGAGGCAGGTCTCAGGCCTGTACTCTCTGGGCTTTGGTTTTCTCACAGTCCAGTGAGTGTGCTGAGCTCCACTATCTTTTCCCACCCCCATTCCTTAGCTATTCCTTCCTTCCCTTCATCTGATCAAAGCCATACTTAGCCTTCAAGGCCCAATTCAAATTCCTCATCATGTGAATCCCCCTCCCATGCTCTAGCATTGTTAGTACATCCCACACATATTCACCCTTAACAAGCCTGGTTGTATGAATGTGACTTTCATTTCCAGGAAGCATGGAGGCAATCTGAGAACTAAGGCCAGTCAAATCTCTCTTTTCCATATCCTTACACTCCTTCAAGGAGCAAGTATTATGCCAGGCTCTGGGGCTAGAGATGAACTTGACACAGTCCCTGTCCTCAAAGTGGGGTAGACACCTTGAAGAAAGATTTAAGAGGAGTGCTGTGCCATTTGAGGTTGCTGGCCAGGGTCAGGTATTCAAGGTAGAGAAAAGGGCACTTGGAAAGACCTGGGGAAAGGGAAAGTCATGCCATGTTCTGAGGATGATTAGAGCACCGTGTAGTGCAAGCTTTGGCCACACAACAGGAAATATGGCTGGAGATGGAGAGTGAGGCCATCTCTGAAGGGCCTGGTTTTTGAAGCTAAAGAATCTCAATCATATCCTGTAAGCAATGGGAACCGAGGGAGCTTTCTCTATGCTAGCAGTGAACATATTTTATATCAACTATCTGTCCACTTGTCAGTTTTTCCTCCAGCACTGGTTCTCACCCAGGGCTGGTTTTGCCCCCTACGAGAACTTTGGCCAGGTCTGTGGACATTTTTAGTTGTCATAACTTGGAAGATGCTACTGGCATCCAGTCAGTAGGGGGCCAGGAATATTGCTGAACATGGTACAACATACTGAACAGCCCCCACAACAAAGAACTGCCCAGTCCCTAATATCAATAGTACCAAAGATGAGAAATCCTGTCCTACAAGAATGACTATGGTCTCTCTCTTCAAGGTCCAGCAGGTTCTCTGATACTGTGAGTGCTTGAGTGCTTAATAAACATTGAATGAGTAATCTGAATGTCCCAGTTCCTTTTCTGGGAAAAGTATGTATCTAAATAGCTACTGCTCTATTTAATTACTCTCTTTCCCAACACCTTCTCTGTGTGTCTGTCTCCATCTATTAGATTGTAGTTCCATGAGGGCAGGGACCCTGGCTGGTTCACTGTTGTCTCCCCAGCAGTTAGGTGAATGTCTGGCAAATATTAGGTGCTCATAAATGTTTGTTGAACCACTGAATGGTAGATTTGATGAGTGGGGCTGGGGATAGAGACCAGAGGAAGCTAGGGTTTGAAGTAATTGAGATTTCTCCTTTCCTGGCAAGAGGCAGAAAGGGGAGACTGACAGCCCTGAAGATCTTCTGTACTGAATTCCTCCAAACCTACTCTGTCCTTTGGACCATGACTTCCAGTTTTCAGAAGTTTAATTATCATGTGTCTTGGATATTTTTAGGCTTATTCTGTTTGAGGTTCACTCAGCTTCTTTAATTTGTAGGTTTATATCTTTTGACAAATCTGGAAAATTGTTAGCCATTATTTCTTCAAATATTTTTTCAGCCCCACACTCTTTATTCTCTCCTTCTGAGATTCCAATGATACAAACATTAATTCTTCTGCTATTGGCCCACAGATCCCTGAGGCCCTGTTCACATTTTTTTCAGTCTATTTTCTCTCTGCTTTTCAGATTGGGTAAGTTCTATTCATCTGTCTTCACATTCACTGATTCTATCCTGTTGTCTCCACTCTACTATTGAGCCATCCAGTAAGTATTTTTGTTGTTGCTGTTATTGTGTTTTTCAGTTCTATAATTTACCTTTAGTTCTTCTTTACATTTTCTATTTCTTTCCTGGGATTTCCCATGTTTTTCACTTGTTTCAGAAGAATTTGTAATTGCTTGCTGAGGCCAACTAACCCTGCCTCACATTGCTTTGTTCAGTCTTCTCCCTGCAGGATGGGGGTGGAGACTCAGCACAGCTAGACCAGTCTGGTAGCAGGGCATAGAAGATCAGCTCCCCACACAGCTCCACTGAAACCCCAGGGGAGTGGTGTGCCATTGTTCCATTGATGTTTAGTTGGAGTAGGGTGGGAAGTGCCCCTCCAAAGGTGTTCTATTATTAGATGACCCTTTTCCTAGGTCTTTGACTAGGAGGAACGGGCTTTCCTTAGAACTTTTTTTTGGTTGGTGCCTGTTGGAAGTTCTGGGTTGGGGTTTCTGCAGAGTCCCATCTGGAATATATGGGGAGGAAATAAGAAAATCCAGGGGACTCAAGGCTGTGTTGTTCCTCAAGTCCTGAGGTCCTTAGGTTGCCTGCCTTCTTCTCACCTTTCAGTCTTCCTATGTTTGTTTGTTGTGGTAGGTCCAGTGTTTTTTAGTTCTAGGAGGGAGGACCTGGGAGGGAAGGAGGGGAGAATGGTATTCCTCTATTTTGGCCAAAACCAGAAGTCTGGGCCACGAATTTTAACCTTATGTCTCATTTTAGGCATTAGAGTAAAGTCAGTCACCACCTGCGAGGAGAGGTTTTGGGATGTGTGTTTAATAAACATGTCTTACATTTCTATACATCCTGAGAGTTTTCCCAGTGCTTTTATCCAGGATTTCATTTGATCTTCATGACAATCCAATGAGGTAGGTACTATTGTTAGTATCTCCGTTTTATCGATGAGGAAACGGACACACTCAGAGATCAGTTAATTTGCCCAGGGGTGGCAGAGCTGACATTTGAGCCCAGGCCTCCAGGCCCTAGTTTAGGGCTCCCTTCATTGTACACGTCAGGAATGGTCACCAGCCTGATATACCTCTCACCCACCAGCTTCCCTTTGCCAATGGGCACCCAGGGTTTCCCAGCCTGCCTTCCCCACCCTGGACTCCACCCTCCTCCCTCTTTTGTTCTAGATCAGTCAGCATGGATTTTACAAGTGCCCAGCACTGTGACTTCACAATAATAGGTTCCAAAGGGCCACTTAGACCTCAGTCATCCCAGTTAATCCAGACTAGCAGGGAGGGGCTGGGGAGAGGGAGCTGGTCCGTATTCTCTAGACATTGTAGCTGTGGGGATTTAGCAGAAATGTTAACTGAGGCCAGGTTTTATGCAGTCACACAGGGCCCTGTGCTTCGAGAGGTCCCGGGCCTGGCTTAATGCTCTGCCATCACTATGGTGAAATGACTTATAAATTTGAACAAGCGGCCCTGCATTTTCATTTTGCACTGGGTCTCACAGATGGTGTAGCCGTTTTCGGCTGAGGCCCATCCTAGTCACCTCTCTGGGAACAGGGTTCAGTCTCCCAGAAAAGAGCAGAGGAACCTGCAAAGTTATGACCTTGAATGAAAGGCCCCCAAGCATGAAATCTGTTCCTGTGAATTTCACACCACACTCCCATTCTTTTGTAGTCAGTCAGGCTCAGTGACCTGTGTGAACTTTCTCCCTGAGCAGAGAGCCCTGCCTCCTCCAAGTCTTGGCTACATTGCTCAGCTCTACCAGACCACTGGCACTCCATCTCTCAAAAGTGGTTTCTGTCTAATTAGACAGAATATATCTGATGCATATATAAACCTCCCCAATACACATAATCTCCTTTT
Organism: Kogia breviceps; assembly: GCF_026419965.1. Lineage (NCBI taxonomy): Eukaryota > Metazoa > Chordata > Mammalia > Artiodactyla > Physeteridae > Kogia > Kogia breviceps. Next base: position 34,838,168 of record NC_081330.1, read on the forward strand.
AAAAAAATCGAGGTAATATTGGTTTTTAATGTTATATAAGTTTCATGTGTACAATACTGTATTTCTACTTCTGTATACACTACAGTGTGCTTGCCACTCAAAGTTTAGTTTCCATCCGTCACCATGCAGTTGACCCCCTTCACTCCTTTAGCCCTCCCCTCACCCCTTTCTCCTGTGGGAACCACTATTCTGTTCTCTGTATCTATATATTTGTTTTTGCTTGGTTTGGTTTGTTCATTTATTTTACTTTCTAAAATTCCACTTAAGAGTGAAATCATACGGTCATTGTCTTTCTCTGACTTATTTCACTTAGCGTAATATATGCAGATGGCCAACAGGCACATGAAAAGATGTTCAACAGCTCCAATTATTAGGAAAATGCAAATCAAAACCACAATGAGATATCACCTCACACCTGTCAGAATGGCTATAATCAAAGAGGAAAGAAATTTTAGAATGCTGGAGAGGATGTGGAGAAAAGGGAACCCTCATACACTGTTGGTGGGAATAAATTGGTACAGCTAGTATGGAAAACAGTATGGAGATTCCTGAAAAATTAAAAATAGAACTAGCATATCTGATCCAGTTATCCCACTTCTGGGTATATATCCAAAGAATATGAAGACACAAATTTGAACAGATATATGCACCCCCTTGTTTATTGCAGCATTATTTACAGTAGCCAATATATGGAAACAACCAAAGTGCTCATCAACGAGTGAATGGATAAAGAAGATGTGGGACTACTGGGCATATACCCTGAGAAAACCATAATTCAAAAAGAGTCATGGACCAAAATGTTCATTGCAGCTCTATTTACAATAGCCAGGACATGGAAGCAACCCAAGTGTCCATCGACAGATGAGTAGATAAAGTAGATGTGGCACATACATACAATGGAATATTACTCAGCCATAAAAAGAAATGAAATTGAGTTATTTGTAATGAGGTGGATAGACCTGGAGTCTGTCATACAGAGTGAAGTAAGTCAGAAGGAGAAAAACAAATACCGTATGCTAACACATATATATGGAATCTAAGAAAAAAAAAGTCATGAAGAAACTAGGGGTAAGACGGGAATAAAGACACAGACCTACTAGAGAATGGCCTTGAGGATATGGGGTGGGGGAAGGGAAAGCTGTGACAAACTGAGAGAGTGGCATGGACATATGTACACTACCAAAGGTAAAATAGCTAGCTAGTTGGAAGCAGCCGCATAGCACAGGGAGATCAGCTCGGTGCTTTGTGACCACCTAGAGGGGTGGGATAGGGAGGGAGGGAGACGCAAGAGGGAGGAGATATGGGAGCATATGTATATGTATAACTGATTCACTTTCTTATAAAGCAGAAACTATCACACCACAGTAAAGCAATTATACTACAATAAAGATGTTAAAAAAACGATGTGGAATACTACTCAGCCATAAAAAAGATGAATTCTTACCATTTGCAACAACATGGATGGACTTTAATGGTACTATGCTAAGTGAAATAAGTCAGACGGAGAAAGGCAAATACCATATGATTTCACTCCTTTTGTTTTTAAAATTGAAATGTTTGAGATAGTTGTAGTCTCCTGCAGTTTTAAATAGTACAGAGAGATTCTGTTTACCTTTTCCTCAGCTTTTTCTAATGATAACATTTTGCAAAACTCTACTATATCACAACTAGGATATTGATGTTGATACAATTCACAGATCTTTTTCAGATTTCCTGTTTCACTTATACCCATCTGTGTGTGCATTTAGTTCTCTACAATTTTATCACACGTGGGGTCGTGTATTCTCCACCACAGTCCAAATACTGAACAGTGCCATCACCTCAAGGATCTTTCGTGGTATTACCCTTTATGACTGCACCCACATCCCTCCCGCAACCCTCTTCCCCACCAGTGGCAAACACTAATCTGTTCTCCAGTTCTAAAATTAGGACATCTGGGCTGGTTGCAGGTTTCTGCTATTATGAATATCACCTCTGTTTTTGACCGGGTGTTCTTATGAATTCATGGCCACTTTAAATGAGTTACTAAAGCAAGATTTGTCAGGGAAAGTCTTTGAATTTCCTATCAGTCAATGTTTTTTTTTTTTTCCAATTTAGAGGCAACACAGGCCAGGAGCAAACTATAGGGCTTTGGAGTTGGGAGAATTGTTTTCTTTATAATAACAGGGCTCCATTATTTCCTTCCTGCATGGCCTGGGGCTGGTTACTTAACACTCCACAGTCATCACCTCCACCACTATCACCCCCCCACCCTCCACTCAGCATCTCCCTTATCTTTGTTTACCAGGAAAAACAAAACCTCTGTGCAGAGTTGTTTTTGTGCAGATTAAATGAGATAGCACATGAAAGCTCCCAGTACTTTGGGGCTTTCCAGAGTCCCTTCTTTCTTGACACCAGCTGAGGAGGGGGGATGAATCGAAAATAGTGAAAAGTTGAAACTGTAAATTTTAATAATGCATTTTGAATACTCCTAAGTATTTACCACAAGGGGAAAATCGGACAAGAATGAGTGTACAACTGGGACTTATAATTAGCTTAATGAGACTTCTAAAGAGCTCTAGGAGGGAACTGGGAAGACTTCTTTTAACTAAGTCAAACAGGACCCTGTCCTGTCCCTCATGCCCTCTCCCAACATTGGGGAGTCTTAATTAGTTTAGCAGCTCTTTTCTTTCAAGATCTGCTTATAACAAGCTACAGTCTCCCTTAGTCCAATTTTGCAAAAATCCTAGATTAGTTGAGCCCAGATGAATGACGTTTTATTGGGATTGAAAAAGAGTCCTTTCCCCCATGTTGGAAAACTTTCATAATTCTGTTTGTTTTTAACCCCCTCCCAATCTTTCCTTCACTCTCTGGCTCAATGACAGCTGAAGGCCACCTCCACCCTTTCTGTTCTAATTCTATGAGCTTTCCCTGGCACTCAAAGGGCAGTTGATGGATATGTAGCTTTGCCAAAGAGATATTGGGTTGGCCAAAAAGTTTGTTCGTGTTTTTCTGGAACACCTCATGGAAAACACTGAACAAACTTTTTGGCCAGTCCAATACTATCATTCTCCTCAGACTGCCCCTGTTTCTCAAGTTTTGAAATCCCAGAAGACAGTTCTGCTTGATTTTCAAAGCACTTTCTGTGAGTGTGTGATGGCTCCATCTCAGGGAGTCTTGCTAAGTTGCTACTGACTTCAATTCCGAGTGTCTCTGGAATCCATTGCCAGGTATTTACTGCACATCTACGTGGGGCCTTGCCCTGTGCTTCACGCTGTGGGGAGTGCAAAAGCCAGAGCTGTTGTCCTCAAGGGGTTTGTGGCTTGAGGGAACCCAAGTACACACATGAAACAGTTGGAGAATGATTACGAAGAACCCTGTGGGATATGACAGTGACTCAAAGTGAGATGACTGTTCAGAGAGGTTGGAGATCAGTGAGGGAGGAAGAAGGCTTCATGGAGAAAGTAAGGTTGGAGAATCAAAGGATAAGCCAGACTTCGATAGATGGAGGAGTGAGAAAGGACAGTCCCAGTAGGGGGACATCTTGAGTAAAAACATGGGGGTAGGGGGAGGATTGAATCATGCTTCCTGACCTGAGTTTTGGGTTGCCTCAGTTCCTGACTTCTTGTCTTGCCTTCTGCTTATGGCCTCGCCCACCCTTACCTGGTACCCAATGCTCAGTTCTTTGGGGCTGACACTCAGCTACAATGTATGCTTAAGTTTTGAATGCCAGCTGTATCCAAAGAATCATTCCCAACCAACCTTCCCAACCCTGAGTTCCCTACCCCAGCACCCATCAGTGGCGGTGATGTTCCTAAAAACGTCCAGCCTTGAGATTTGGAACACAAAGGCCAGCTAGACCAGCACCAAGGAGTAGTGGGGAAATCAATCACAGGAAATGGCTAAAATGACATCCCATGGTGGAGGAAGGGCCTTGGTAACCAAACAGAGGGGTACAGATGTGATATAGTCAAAGATTAGGAACCACTGTAACCAGTTATTTCTATTACTAGGGACAGAGGTTTCCTTTGAGTAATATTAAGAAACTAGAGCCCTTTAGTTGACAAGGAAAATGAGTTGCTTCCCCTAATTAAAGGAAATTCTGCCGACAGCCCAGTGAAGACTATTTTTGTGTTAACCAGGCCAACAGGGAAGACATCCAATTCACCCCCTCCCAAAGTCTTGGTTGAACTCCACCCCACACAGGCCCAAGGCTATTTGCTTTGGAAGCTGACAGTCCAACTTCTTCGGTGGCTTCTGTTCACACTCTCATTGGCCTTGGGGGATTGTAAAGTCAAAAGAAGCAGGGACTGCAGTCAGCTGGCCAAAACCAAATGCTGCCCCACACCATGGCCGTACCACACTCCACACCGGGTGCAGCTGGATTTTCCCCATAGGGGAAGTCGATTTTACAACCTAGGGGTGGAAAATGCCCGAGATGGGAGAAGAGATCGGGCGAGGAATGCAGCTGGAGGATGCAAAAGGGCAGACTCCAAGACCTGGGTGTGTGTTGAGATGGAATTAACCAGAATCTTATAGCATCTTGGACAAAGTAGCCACCAACGTACTCTACCAATCCTGGGCTACTGAATCAAAACGATTCTTACAACTATCCCCGCAAACTTTTGAAGGAGGTCAAAACTTGTTCAAGAATAAGTCAAATGTACCACTTTACCCGGAATGTGAAACAAACAAAATAATAGCACAGACTGAAAACTTCCACAAAATAAATGAATGGCTGATCTATAACTCATTGAGGGCTGAGATCATGTTTCTTATTGCTCTCCATTATATCCCGGGGACCTAACATAGTATCTGGCACATAGTAGAAGCTCAGTAAATGCTTGTTGAATGAATAAATGAATCACAGTAATAATAGCAATGACAGTAATAAATATGTATCGAGCCCCAGTTGTACCCCAGGCAGTGCTCTAAGTAATTTACATGTGTTAACTAGCTGATTGGATCCTCACAGCGGCCCTCTAAAGTAGGCTCATTAGCACTCCCATTTTATAGAGCTGAAAAGCAAGGCTCAAGAGGATGGTTCCTTGCCTAAGGGTATACGACAACTAGTAAGCAACAGAGCTTGAATCGTTACTTACTGAGAGATGGCAGGGACACCCTGGCTATCTCTTGACCACTTGTGGTCACTCAGTGTTCATAATGATCAACCAAATGTACTATGAGGCAGACCCAAAGTGTTGACTATTTATTATTTCCCCTGCCTGGGATGCTATCCTCAATCTCCTGTATCACCCTACCACAAATGCACACATCACTCCTTTCTTCCTATTAGAATCCCACTCATGCTTAAAGATGCAGTTCAAATTTCACCTCTTTTACCAAGCCTGTGCTGACTACCTCTTGCTAGAAGAGCTCTCTCCCACTTTGGAACTCATATGGCACTCGTGGGCCATACCACTCATTTGATACTTGGAAGCTAGATAGCATGCCGGTTAAGAGCCAGACTTTAAAGTCAGACATGGCTGGATTTAAATTCCAGCTCTGCCAATTTACTAGGTGTGTGACTGTGGGCAAGTTACTTAACCTCTCCATCAAGGAGCATGATCTTTGAACTGGAAAGAGAATTAAAGCCCAAGATAGATGAGGAGATAATAAGGGAGTACTTAGTTGCCTTCAATGAGTTCAAGTTTCCAGGCCCGGACAAATTACATCCGAGGCTACTGAGAGAATGTGCAGATGTGATCACAGAGCCAGTCTTAGAAACCTTTGAGAAATTATGGCAAAGGGAATAGGTGAGAGACGCAGAGGCAGGCAAACGTTGTTCCAAGTTTTATTGAAGGGGAGGGGGCTGGTGTTGCAGAGTGCAAAATCTATATCCTGGAAACTGCGGACCAGTGAGCATGGCATTGGTCTTTGGCAAAAGCATAGAATGCACTATTAAGCAGATCATTTTTGAGGCTTTAGAAAGGGAGCGGAAATCACTAGGGGTAAGCATGGGCTCACTAAAAGCAAGTCATGCTTAACTAAGCCCATTTCCTTTTAAGAATGGATATCTAAAAGGGTAGATGAAGGGGATACCGTAGTGTAATGTATCTGGATTTCAGTGAGACATTTGAAAAAGTCTTATGCTATCCTCGTGGTGAAGGTGGAAAAATTGGAGCTGGTTGGTAGCAGAAGTTATATGGATTGCTTCAAGTTTGAACAATCTTATTAAAAATGATTTTTAATAAGGGGAGGGCTCTAAGGTCATGCTGCAGTCTTCTGTCCTGGACTCTCTCTCATTCAATATTTTTATTAGTCGAGTTGATCAAATATTCTGATAAAAGAAACTTGGTGATACAGAGCATGCACTTTCAATGGAGGCGATATCGCCCCCAAGAGGGCAAAATTGCTTCTTGAGGAGTGAAAAAAAACCTTTTACATATAGAGCACAGACCCGTAGAGAGTAAATAAACATATACACAGCATATCAGTATTATTAAAATTTCACAGGCAGAGATTAGGGAAAAATGTCTTAGAAGGCTCCTTAGAGGTATGAAAATGGGAAAAAAAGGTTGAGAAACATTGATATAAAGAATATGATATTTTAGATGAGAGACTCAAGATCTAGAAAAATCATAAGGGAGGTAAATTGAAATAAAAAAAATAAACAAAGTGGGACTTCCCTGGTGGTCCAGTGGTTAAGACTCTGTGGTTCCACTGCAGGGGGCTCAGTTTCGATCCCTGGCACGTGGCCAAAAAATAAAAAATAAAAAAAATTTTAATTTAAAAGTAAATATGAAAAATAAACAAGGTGATGGTTATCGAGGATGCATGTAAAGCCCGGCATCTGGGTTAAAATAAAAGTCCATTGTATAAGCATAGAATCAGGCAAATAATAGTAGTTCGTGCAAGAAACAGAAGAGGGTTTTTTTGTTGTTGTTTTTTTGTGTTTTTTTTTTGCGGTACGCGGGCCCCTCACCGCCGCGGCTTCTCCCGTCATGGAGCACAGGCCTCGGACGCGCAGGCTCAGTGGCCATGGCCCATGGCCCATGGCCCATGGCCCACGGCCCAGCCGCGGGTGGGATCCTTCCGCCGTGGGTGGGATCCTTCCGCCGCACGTGGGATCCTTCCGCCGCACGTGGGATCCTTCCACAGCACGTGGGATCCTTCCACAGCACGTGGGGATCCTCCCGGACCGGGGCACGAACCCGCGTCCCCTGCATCGGCAGGTGGACTCCCAACACCTGCGCCACCAGGGAAGCCCCAGAACAGGGTTTTAATTGAGCTACAAGCTCCACATTGAGCAGACAACCTGAATGGAAGAAGATCTGGAAACCATGTACCATGAGGCATGATTTAAATGAACTGAGGATATTTGGCCTTAAGGACAAAAGACGTGGGCTGACATGACATATCTGTCATGTGAAAGAGGAATTAGAAATAGTTTATGCAAAGCTAACTTTTTGCTCAACATAAGGAATACATTGTGTTTTTTTTTTTTTAACAATTAGGGGATGTCCAAATGTGGAATAAGCTGCTTTACAGAGGGATGAGCTTTCCAGATTATCAGGATGATATTCCTGCACTGAGCGGGAGGGTAGATATAACCTCTAAAGTTTCTTCTAATTCTCAGATTCGACGATGCCCGACTCATTTGAAAGTTATGGATGTGGAAAAGATGGCCGATGAACCCAGACAAAACACCCTCCCTTGGTTTCAAAGCCCAAATCCCACAATATGGGGCATACTTGCTTGAGAAATCTGTCACTCAGGAACCAAATCAGGTGCCAATATTGAGAGCCCTCATTCTCCCGGGGTTCTGGTGTTTCGTATCACCCCCTACCTGTTGCTCAGTTTCCATCTTGGCATAGAGAGCAAGAAGGCACACAGGGAGTTGTGGTGAAGTGCCAAGGAGGAGGTCGTAGAAACCAGAGTTAAGAGAACTGCTCAGATCTATTTCATGAAAATATTGGGGCCAGTGAGTAGGGCAAGCACACTTCTTTTCCTTCTAAGTATCTTTCTCTCTTCTTCTTCCTCTCTCTCCCTCTCTCTCCTCAACTAGCCAGCAGCAGATTTGGTGCAGGGATGGGGCAGAGGGTGGTAATTTCAGGTCAAAGGTTACCACCACATTGGTTGGGAGAGCTGGGGAATGAGACAATGGGCGCCCTCACCGTTTCTGAAAATTGCAACAAACAAAACCACTTGAGAATCTAGTCCCTGGAACTGTGTCCCAGGGAATGTCTCAGGGCACAGGACCGTGATGGGGGTGCAGCATGGTATTCCCAGGGCCTGAGTATCTCGCTGAAGCCTCTTGGTCGGCTGTTCAGTGCACACCCAGTTATGTGTTCTGCTTTTCACCTAACATCGCCAGGCAGACTCTTCACAGCCCCATTGCTAGAAATTAGGTTTCTTACAGCTGCCGTGCAATCAAACTCCATTCACTTTCCTCTTACTGCTTCCTTCTCTCTGCCCTTGGCCAGATGTAACCTGTTGCTTCACGAAGCAACCTTTTCTTGCCTGTGCCCCACCGGCTCCTCTTTCACTCCCACCCACTCGCTGAAGTCCTTATCACCAGCGTAGATCCGTGTACAGGGCCAAGCCCACAAGAACTCTGCCAGTGCTTCAAGAGTTTTCTCTCCATGTCCTCTCTCGAGTCATGCTCAGGTCTGCACTACTAACCCTGGGACAGAAAAGTCAGAAATCTCTCAGACCCCTCCCTGAAAAGTCCTATTTCTCCTTGGAACAGAAAGAGCTTTCGAACGTGTTTTCCTGGGGTTTTCAGTTTGCTGGTGGGTGGGTCTGGAGTGGGCATCCCGTCTGCACATCTGGTAGGGGTGCTTTCCAGATTTTCCTCATGACTCTGGATCAGTTTCTGACTGCTAGGCGGGGCAAAGGCTCCTGAATTTTCTGCAAGGCACCTCCCCCTGTGAGCAGAGCTTGGTACAGCCCAAATAGTTTTCAGGTTAAGAAAGCCAGAATCTTTGTTCAGCCGCACTGACTGAACAGACTTTGTAGGGGTTACCTGGCTAACAGCAGCAGCGGCGGCGGCAGTAGCAGCAGCAAGGCTCCTTGGATAACTCAGGTGAGGAGAGAGGACATTTGCAAACTCATCCTGCAATTTTATTTGCTGGATAACTTAGAGTCTAAATGAAATGGAGAAACTTGCACTTTATAGGTGAACTCCGCAGCTATAATTTTATGGTTTGTCTGGATCGAATGTGTGTGCGTAATAGCAGTTTGGAAACTTCAAAACTAATGGAATTTTGGATTGCTTATTTTTGGAGGGGGGTCTAAGGGGGTAATTGTGGTTGTTTGGCCATGAGACTTTTCTGGTGATATCTGCTAAGGTTTTGTTTTTTGTTTTCTTTCTTTGGTCTTCTGTTACTTAAAATACCTGGTAAGGAAGGACAAACCTGGGAGGTGAGTGTGAGGGGGGAGAATCCCCATTTCAGGGCTTTATTCTAGCTTCTGCTGACCCCTAACTGTGGGCAAATTATTGAAATGCAGGCAGAATCTTGGAGCCACACTGTGTGCAAAAGGTCTTTAAGCCCTGGAAGCGGGGTCCATGGGTGGTACAGTGTTGCACAGGAGGAAGTGGCAGCAGGTTGATCTTGGCTACTTCATGATCAGCCCCTGGCCGGCCTGGTTTTGTTTTTCTCCGATTCTTGCATTGGTGTAAACATAGGTTTGCAGTTGGGGGCTCTCTCCGTCCCCACCGCAACTACATCGTTCTGGAGGCTTAGCTGGACTGCTTGACCAGAGCAGGCTGGGCTGAGAACGGGGTGGCAAAAGGATTGGAGCGTTGCAATTAAAAATTGGTTCTGAGGATTTGGAGCTTGAACTATGGTGACCAGCACGTAGGAAAATTAAACAAATTCTGCCATCCTGACAGTTACTTCTGGCGTCAGGATAAAGCATCCTGGTTTGTAATTAATGTTTTTATTGAAATTTGACTAATGTCTCATTTGCTAATATTTGTTGTGACATTAAGGACATTTTATAGTCTGAAGGAATTTACGAAAAGATTCTACGGGGGACGGCTAATTAACTTGCATTCCTCTTGCAGTTTGTGTGGATGAGTATGTGCGCACAAACACGCATGTGCGTTTATGAATACTTTGGATTTGAATAGCATTCTTTATTTATCCTTAGCAGGCGAGGCAGAAGTCTAAACAGTTGTGTAGTCAGGAATAGGTTAAAAAGCAGGCTTTCCGTATCCTTGGGAGTTTTCAGTCCCTAAATTAAAAGCAGAAAAAGCCCCTTTGTGACCCCCAAACAGTGTTTCTTTGATTAGCCTTGATTTGAAATCATCTCACCTTCTGACAGCAATTCAAAAACAAAACTCCTAAGTGCATCCTTGTAAGAAGAGGACAATAAGAATTTTCAAAAGCAATGTCTTGAGGTTTTGTGTTGGCATGCTCCACCCCCCATTTTTTTAAAAAAAATTGTGGTAAAATGAGTCAGGAGGTCCAGGTTTTAGTGCTAGCTCTGCCACTAACTGCAACCTTGGACAAGTCCCTTCACCTTCCTGTAAAAGCAAGGAATCGGACTAAGTGATCTATCTCTAAGAGTCCATCCGATGTAACATGCTAGAAAAATTGGAATTAGATTTTTCGCAAGGCTATAAAATCAGACTTATAGGATGGGCTTATTCCAGCCAAGAGAGAAAAATAAAAGGGGTAGTGGGGCAAGTCAGCCAAAATGGAGAGGTGGAAGAGAGAGGAGGTACTGAATGGCAAAGGGGCCATTTTATATTGGTCTTTCAAATGTTTGTGTGTGTCTTACTTAAAGTATGTGATCAAATCTCCTCATTTTTCACTAAGGACAGAAAAGGGATTTAACTTGCTTAGAACGAGCGCTTCCTAATACTACTGCCCTACATTGGTCTTATCCTTAATAGTTAAAAAGCACGTTCACATTCCTAATTTTGTTAGATCTCCCCAATAACACCCTGAGGTGTATATGGGGCAGCCATTTTATTCCCACTGCTCTTATGGGGAAACTGAGGGACAGAGATGTTATCTACACTAAATGACGGTATTTGGGACTGGATCTCCTGACAATGTGTGCTCCTTTCATGATTTTGAATTGCTTTTCATTTTTTGAGAGAGTTCTGCAACAATGGAATTAAAGGAAATTGTGCACTCTTTTTTCTTGGAATTTCTTTGAACTCAGGGTCTTCTCTCTGGGCAGAGTAGATGTGTCCTATATAAGGCTGGATCAGAGGACTTTTGTGGTCCCTTTCAGACCTCAGAATATCTGGCCAGCAACTTGAATCTGAAGAACCATATGTTCCTTGGTAGATGCATTCTCTAAGGTGTGGCTATGCTTCTGCCTGTGTAGACATGGAAAGCACTCTTCTCTGGGTAAAATGTGGATGCTGAATTTTTATTACTTCTTCTTCTCCAAGCCCCATTTCTCTCATCACACCACCCCCAGGGGTGAGGATAGGGACCCCCGATTGTGGTGAAAGTGGCTGCTACTTCATGCCAGGGCAGAGTTAAGTCTTCTGTATTCACTTTGCTCTGCAAACTCCTAATTGCTTTGACCTCCGATTTTGCCCCAAGTAGAACCCAAGGGGGAAACTGGGGAAAAGGAGAAACCAGCCAGGAACAACACTCTCGGGGGGCCCTGTTCTCTCCCTCTCTCCCCCTTAAATGCCGTCCCCTGCCCTCCCACTCACCGCAACGGAAAGCAGGTTGTAAAACCGCAGACTGGATTTCCTCTTATCAGATCATAATTCTCTTGAGTAAACTGAGGCAGATTTCATTTTTAAGAGCAAAATCTGGTTTCTACTCTAAAGCTGACCCACAGGTAAAGAACAAGTGATTTTTCTCTTAAGACTTTGTCCAGCTTCCCAAGCTTTCTAGTCCGGTGAGTAGCAAAAGCTCCCTCTCCTAACTGTGGCCTCGTGTTCCACGTGGCAGGCTCCCTTAACTCCCCCTGGCAACTCCTAACTCACCACACCCTGGAGCTAGCTGTGGTTCACACGGCCTTCTTCATTCTCTCTGGACGGAGGATCCCCACTCAAACAGGTACTTCTTAAGACCATTATCTCAATACAAAACTCCACACCCTTTTTCACCCAACCACCCATAATACTAGCCCTCAGGGCACAAGGTTCCCCTTTTAAAATGTGCCTGTTCCCTTTGTTAGCTGGAGGCCTTCTTTGGTTGATACTCAAAACCCCAGCTTTGCTTCTGTTTACCGACTTTCCTATATGTGGTCTTTAACCTAAAGGCTCTCTTGTCTTCACAGCTGGGTACAGTAAGATAGCAAAGAAGGAACATTCCTTTCTCCACTCTCCTACGCCCTGACGGGGCAAGTTGTTGATGACAAACCCAAGACACATTTCTGAGTTTCCAAAAGTTTTCTGAGACTTAACTGATGAACCCTGAGAAGTGAAGTGTTCAGATTCTCCCATGCTCATCAAACCATGGAAATAAAGAACCTTTTCAATATCCACCACGGCAATGAATTCTAGGCAGAATGCCTCAAAGTTAGGTATCATGTTTGCTTTGGAGGGTTTTCCTCATTTGAGCTAAAAAAAAAAAAAAAAAAAGCCCTTCTTTAAGAAGGCAGTGAGCAAAAGAAGCAGTGCGGTGTGATAGAAAGCTGTACACTAAGTCGGGTGTTACACGGACCAGGCTTTGAGTCAGCTCCGCCATTTTCGAGCTGCCCCTTGTCTGAGCTGCCGATACAGAATGAAGGGCACAGATAACATCTACAAAACATGACTGCCACGAAGAGAACATGAGCTGAAATGCACCCTTCAAACATTAAATTGCCGCACAAACATTAATTTTCTACATAAGACATTCATCCATTCCACAAATGTTTCCTGAACAATGGCTGGGTACCTAGCTCTGTGCCATGCAGTGAGAGGGCTTACAGTGTGTATCTTGCACTTATGGAGTCCTTTCTACTTATTCGAAACACCTGTACACTAAAAGGAGGGCACTCCCCTGTTGAGAAAACTGAGGCAACAAGAAACCAAGGTCACAGCAAATGGCATATAGTTTTCTGCTACCTAGTCAGAAATTGGGGGCAATTCTACTCTGCAAGTCTGATGGGGCGTGGCACTGCAATTGTACTCTAACGAATGCCTGTCAAAATTGAGGCTATTGCCCGCTATTCCTTATTTTCTGTGTGCCCCTCAAATGCATGTGCCCTCACCCAGAAAGCTTGAATTATCCGCACAAGCTGTCCATTCTGTCTCTGATAAAGTCGACTGGAATCATACCGGGTTTGAAAATCAAACTTGATTTTCTTCTCAATTGATGCCATTTCTATCAGTGGACAGGCCTCTTTATAAAATAGGGATTCCCTTTGCAGGCTTCTTGCCTGCCTTGCCATTTGACTAGGTAACAAGGGAGACTGGCAGCAGCAGCGGGCCTTCCCAAGAACAGGAGATGCTCACTTACCCAAAATATTCAGGGACTAGGGGGCTCTGGGAAACTAAATATTCTAATTGTCCCAGACGACCCCCCATTTGCAGTCCCCAGCCTCTGGCAATCCACCCAACCTTCCAGGAAAAGCGAGAGGCACGGTAGGGTTTGTTGTAAGTTTGAGCACATGTAAAAATTGGGGTCCATTTGTAAAAGGCCCCAGAAAAGAGCCTGGGCATACATTCAGATTGGCTCTGATGCTGCTTAATGGAAAACTATTACTGATACCATCCACGACTTCAAACACAGTGAAATACACGTTAATATTTAAAACCCGTGGACAGACTTAAATCTGATGACCGAAAGCATTTCAGTACTTGCAGTTTCCTGTAGCCTTCCATGTGAAAAACAATTGCCAATAAACAAGGCTATGGAAAAACTGGTTATTTTCAGCTTCTTATTCCTTGGATTCAGAGAAAGGGTAAGTTTGTTTACACATATTGTAGGTTGAAAATAACAGCGAATTAAATTTTTTTATGGTTTTCAAATGGGGAGACTTCTTTACCAGTAAGGCATTTCAATGAAATACTAAAGGAACAGGAAGTAAGATAGTAGAGAGGTCTGATTAATATTACACTTTTTATAAAATAGCAACTGCCTCATTATTAACTGAGTTTTGAGCTGTGTTACCTACACAGATATTCTTTAAAGTGCTAATGAATTAGCCTTTTTTTTTTCAAATTTCGTCTACTTTTTAGCAGACACTCTGACCTTAGCCAGATTTTTTGTTTCAACCCTCATGTAATCATAGAATATAGACACAGTCATCCTTAAAATATATTTTTGAAATACTTGGTGCATATAGATTTTACAACCCCCTTCTGTTTACCATTGACTGTCATCAGAGGATCATTAAAATCATTACAAATCTATCTTTGTGAATCAAGCAAAGTAATTAAAAACCCTATTGTCACCCCAAAGCTGTTTAAAATCAAATTTACCTTTCAAATTATCCTCATAAAAACCAGTTTTCAGGGGCATTTGAGTGTGGGGCACTCTGATAGACATTGCCTGAAGAGCCATTATATTAATTCTCTGTATAGCCATGTGACAGTTGTTTTGTTGTTTTTTTTGTTTGTATATATATTTTTTTTCTGTACGCGGGCCTCTCACTGTTGTGGCGTCTCCCGTTGCGGAGCACAGGCTCCGGACGCGCAGGCTCAGTGGCCGTGGCTCACGGGCCCAGCCGCTCTGCGCGTGCGGGATCCTCCCGGACCGGGCACGAACCCTCATCCCCCTCATCGGCAGGCGGACTCCCAACCACTGTGCCACCAGGGAAGCCCTGCTTTTTTTTTTTTGTTTGTTTGTTTTTTTTTTTTTTTTTTTTTTTTTTAAGAAAAGAAAGCAACAGTGTATTGACACGGGGTAAGAATCCACCAAATTAGTGTAACTGAATTTCGGAGTCTGTCTTTTATGGTGGGCAAATGTTTGCACACTAGACTTTGAAGAAGAAAGACGCAATCTTTCTATCTTTCCTTGTCTTTGGAGGCCATCTGCTGAGCTCTGTTTCTTGCTTTAGTCTTCCTGGCCAGTAATAAAAACGCAAATCTCTTTAATGATAAAAGGGAAGGAATTGTGTAAAAGGGCTTGTTAGACGTGAAAGGGGCTGATTCTCCCCTCAAGTACAAAGTGTGTGGCCCTTCAGGGCACCAAATTATTCTGAATGTAGTAAAGCGATTTTTTCCCCCTTTCTCTTCAAATTTAGAATTGTTCTGTGCTTGAACTCCTCCCTGCCAGTGGAAGGTGGAAGATTGCCCTTTAAATAATAATGACTCATGTTTAACTAGCAATCTTAACGTTTATTATCTATTTTTCCAATAAGATTGTTAAGGCCCATATTACCCCATTTGGCAGATGAGGAAACTCAGACCCAGAAATGGGTCTTTAGATGCCTTATCCCAAACCCCAAACTAATTTGCTGCAGACCTTGGGCCCTTCCTTCCCTGAAAATGGTGACTTTTCCTTTAAAGCTAAAACTGAGGTGCCTAGCTCTGGGAATAAATCACTGGGATGACAACTGTTTGTCTAATCTCAGGGAATCTTTAAAAGACTTGAGAACTTCTTCCTTCAATAACAACAATTTTCTCATTCTAGACATAGTTTGACATTATGGGTCCTCCTCTGAAGCTCTTCAAAAACCAGAAGTACCAGGAACTGAAAGAGGAATGCATCAGGGATGGTAGACTTTTCTGTGATCCAACCTTTTTGCCTGAGAATGATTCACTTTTCTACAACCGACTGCTTCCTGGGAAGGTGGTGTGGAAACGTCCCCAGGTAACTTTGTTGTTTCAATTTCTGTTTCCCGCTTGATCTCTTTCATCATAAATCTACTTGGTCCATTACTTCACTCACACAGCCCACTGCATATAGACCAGTTTAGCAGACAACTTTATTTATTTTTTTATAGCATAATATCCTTTTTTATATTTTTAGAGCACAGCAAAATTAAGAGGAAGGTATAGAGATTTCCCATGTAATCCCTGCCCCCAGACATACGGAGCCTCTCCCATTATCAAATGCCCCCTCTCAGCGTGGTACCTCTGTTACAACTGGTGAATTTACACTGACACATCATAATCATACGAAGTTCATAATTTACATTAGAGTTCACTCCTAGTGTTGTACATTCTATGGGTTTGGACAAATGTATAATGACATATAACCATAATTATAGTATCTGAATATTTTCACTGCCCTAAAAATTCCCAGCAGACAGCTTTAAAATGGGAAGTTTTATGGATTTGTGCTTCTGGCTCTAACTTGAGGAATATTGAATTTTAGTCACATTTTATCAGATTTAGTAATTTAGAAAGAACAAAAAAGAGATATACCAGGCTTATTTTCTTTTGGAAGTTCATTTGAGTAAATATGGTAACTCAGAAAGCAACTATACTCTTGTTTCTTTACTGAGTTACCTATGACAGCAACTTCAAGATAATCTCAGACCATTGAAGAGAAAAACTTATATGGTGAGCATAAATGAAATAAACTCAACAGGGACAAGATGGAGTTTGAATTGGGGGAGGGAGACTTCTTTGCTGCTCTTTGGATACCATCGTCTGTATTCTCCCACAATTAGCAAAGTGGGATCCAAGTAGGATTGTAGCTCTTTCACCACCTCTTCATAGTTACTATGGTTCTCTGTGGAACATCTGTATATTGTGTCTCTAAAGCAAGTCTCAGAACCCCTTTACAAGTCCTACATGAGTGGGAGGTCAATGTACAAAATGATAGGATGTTGGAATCTGGAGAATAAACAGTAACCTGGTTATATCTAAAGGGTTTGACTAGATAGAAGGATATTCAACCTGGGCTCCTTCCCAAAGTGGGTGACCAGGTATATAAGCCACCAAGGGCTGTTATGAAATGCAGATTCTTGGACTTTCACAATATCCTGAAGACCTTCTGATCCTGTTTCATGATGTACCTTTTATATGCACTATTATGGAACCATCTCAGTCAGCAACTCAAGGTTTGCCTTCTTCAATGAACAATTTCCACAGCTTGAACTCCTAAAGGGAGTTCTTACAAGAGCTACTTCGGTTTATGTACGTTGCCACCAGGGGGTGCCAAGATACATGGGTCACGTCAAGGCTCTTGTTTTCTATGTGACTCAGAGGACATGTCTCCATTTTTGCCCATAAAGTATGATAGCCACTGAGAATATAAGAGTTGGAGAAGTTCTATCCATCAGAAGGAAGATTACACTGCTGTTGAGTTTCTGTGCCTCCAGTTGTTGACATCCCTATAGATCACTGACCTGCAATACAAATCTGGAAAACATGAGCAGAATTCACTAGCCACTAATTCAGTATGGAGAGAGGTAAGATTTTTTTTCCCCAGAATGCATGGAGAAAATAGAAATACACTGTTTGGGAGCCACTATTATGAAAGGATGGTGATAATGAGGGCCACCACTCTGTTTTGATGGTTGGCTATGAAAGAAAGGAGATCAATAGGGCAGAAGTAGCTGAAAAGAAGACAGGAAATTGAGGGAGGTTTTCTGGGGGAGGGTGTCTTTTACAAATAGGACAGACTTGAACATATTTATAGGCTAAGGAGGAAATAGTAAAGAAGGAGAGGTTAAAGACACAGAAGAAAGAAGGAATAATGGATGGGGGTGAGGTCCTGGACGAGGTGGCAGGAGATCTGATGGGCAGTAAAATCGCAAGGCCAACATGAAGCCATTTTCCTGATGTGAACCAAGCCAACAGTGCTTCCTGTATTGGCCCGTCTTTATACATATCCTCCCTCCCCCATCTTGGCTCAGTCCTTTGTCTTTTGCTTTCATCTTCCAAATTCTGTGGATTGAGTCCTAGATAAATTAGCAGGGAAGGAAAAAAAATAACCACTGAAATAATCCATCTTGCCTCTGAGGCAAGCAATACCCCTTCCAAGGTGAGGGAGTGTCAGAAAGAGAGAGTGAATGGGGTAGAACAAGGCATAAGCATTTAGGGCATGTCTACTATGGGCCCAGATACTGTGTTTGGAGTTTTCTGTACATTTTTTCATTTCATCCTAATTTGCTATAGCTTAGTAAGGTAGGTATCTTAAAAACCACTCTGATGTAATTCTTTTTTCCTGGTGTAAAAAATAAAGGTAGATACTATGTTCATTTTATTGATGAGGAAACTGTGTCTCAGAGAGAAGGTAAGAATTTTCCCAGGGTCAGACTACTAACAAGCTGGGAATTGAATCCAGGTTTGACTCCAAAGCATGTATTAGTTTTTACTCTACCACGCTGCCATGTCAGGGAGATAGATTTGCTCATGTCTCTTTTGGTAAAATAGGTAGCTTCCCTCCAGTAAGTTCTCACATTCCCCCTCACTGCGTTGATGCTGTACACCCATTAATTGATCCAGACTCTTCCATTTGAGAGCATACTCTGAGCTTAGCCTTGATTAGGCCCAAAGAGAGAGTCAGTTGGGAAGCATTTATCGAGCACTTACTGTATGCCAGCCTCTGTGCAAGATACAGATGAGGCCTGGGGTGAGGGACTCCCATTCCAGCTGACGAGATGGATATTGAGCTATCGAAGAGTTAAATAAGAAATTACTGCTTCACAAAGGAAATGCTATTTTCAGGCATATAGCCAGTAAATCATACAGGGTTTTGAAGAAAAGCAGATCATGGTGGATTGGAGCGGTTGAGGCGGAGGACTCTTGTGGGGAGTAGGGGGAAAAACAAGGTTCTGGACCACCATCTGAGTCTCTTCAAAAAGCCGGAGATTCCTCTCCAGCCAGAGTGGAGGCCAAGCCTAGGGGCAAGAACCACGTCAAAGTTCTCTGGCCTCCCATCAGGAAAGCCAAGAGACAGCCCTAGGCCTCTCTAAATTGGCTCAGGAAGACCAGATGGGTCGTTGGACTCACCTGCCTCATTGGCAAGGTTGAGATCCTCATCTGCAGGGAAGCTTACAGACATCTTGTCCCTTGGCATGCCACCTCGTCTCATACTCAAACAGGGTTAGTTTCTGAAGTCTCTAAAATGGAAGAAGCACGATTAACCAGATATTTTCTGTCTCTTTCCCTCCTGGGTTGCAAAGCCTTCATGTCTGTAAACACCACTGCTAATCAAACCAACCAACTGCAGTCAAGCGCCACCATCCTAGGGCAGGATTGAGATCCCCTTCTTCCCACTTGCCACTTCCCTGCTGCGTCCTAAGGAGCCACTTTAGATAGGCAGGGATTATGAGAGTGTTTTGCAATTGTTCGGTGCCAGTTTATCTGCCCATGCCTTTCAGAGGAAGATCCTTCTCCCTAACACCTCCATTGGTCCAATGACCCCAGCTACTGGTCTAGCTTCCTGGGTACACAGATATATTGCCTGAGACCTGTACTCCTGGGCTTTCCTGTCCTCCTGGACCTTCAGCATATAAAGTCTTAGCAGATTCTAAGAGCTGAGTTCCCCTGAGTTACAGTGTGATCCTAAGACAGCAGGTAGGATTTTTAGGCTGAAATCTAGCCAACAAATTCCCACAGAAAATCTCTTCTCCCGCGACTCTCCCCTCCTACCCGCCTCTGGCTTTTTTCCTGACTGACTCATACCCAGCTACAATTGTGTCTTCGAGTCAGACACAGCTATTCTCCTGCTAAAATGGAGCAAGGCCTTTTGGGGATTGCACAGCCAGCTGTGGAGGAAGCCAGGGCACCTGCACAAGATCTAGCAGCTCTCCTGTTCAAGTTTTGAGTTCAGCCTCCACTACCATGGCCCTTGCCCAGGTCTTTTCACTACCTTGGGTGAGAAGAGGCCGATGAGGTTCTGGATTAAAGCAAAGATGGGAGGAATGGGAGGGAACGGTTGAGAGGGGACATTAGAAGCAGAGGGAGATTGCATATGAGGGACCCCGATAAAGGAGGAAATATTTTTGTCTTTGTGCTAATAGAAATTTCCAACACCCAGCTGAATGGGACACCTCTGTAGAGTAGTTTTGGCCTAGACTGTTCATGAATTTCTTTTTCTTCCCACAGATCATGTCCCTCCACGTGAATAGTACTAAGTGGTTTTTTTGTTGACACAGTTGAAAAGAGTTGAATAGGCCAATACTCTTGCCATCTGTCCTATTTATTTTAGATTCTGAATTTAAAAAACGCTAACAGCTTTATCAAAGTACAATTTATACACCATAAAATTCAGCTGCTTTAAGTATACAAAACAATGATTTTTTAAAATAAATTTACAGAGTTGTGCAAACATCACCACAATCCAGTTTTAGACCAGTTGAATCATCCCAATACAATCCCTTGTGCACATTTGCAGGGAGTAAACCCCTCCTCCCCCCAGTCGCAGGCAACCAGTAACACCCTTTCAGTTTCTGTCTAGATTTGCCTATTCTGTACATTTCACTTAAAATGGAATCATAAAAGCTAACTTCTTTAGATTAGCATGATTTTCAAGGATCATCCATGTTGTAGCATGTATCTGTTTCTTTTTATCACTGAACTGTATTCCATTGCACAGATATATAAATTTTTCCCAATAAAGCAGTTTGGGATTTACACCTGGAGTCTCCTTGCAGAAGTCTGAAGGTTTAAAGAAGAAGATAATTCTGTAGTGACTTGCTTGTCCAGTTTGGAAGTGGAACTTAGGCTTAAGATATTATTCTATGGTTCAATATTGAGTTTTCCTTGGAAGGGTTAGGAAGGAAGAGAATGTTTCACCAATGACAAGATTGTCACACAGAAGCAAAACTCCCCAGCAGGTAAAGTTGACTCCTTGTGCAGGTGGTTCAACATTGGTCCCTGAGCCGAGGTCCACCTATAAATGCCATGTCTGGAGATGATACAATTTTCTAAGGATAAGATAATGGTTGCTTGGGCTAGCTGATAAAGCCCTCAGGCCCTGAATGGCAGCCCTGGGCCTTCTGGGGCGACTTAAGAGCCTTGGACTTAGTCCTGATGTACCTACTGCAGGGCCGGCCTCACTTGTAAGTGTCCACACTGTCCCCATCCCCATGGGACTGCTAGACTGCCCATAGCACTTTTGAAATGCCTCCACTCTTCTGGCTGCTGGTTTTCTAGGCAGCCTTTCATTTTACTGTGGTCCTTGAGGTTTACCCTGGACCTCAATGTTTATTGTCAGCAAATTTCACCTGTGTAAAAAAAAAAAATTGCTAAATATGTGGATGTGGTAGGTGCAAAGAAAGCCACATAGAGTGACATGCGTGGGGCTCCAAGACTTATAACTGTATGCCTCCCTCCCCACCCCACCCCACCCAGAGATCTCTGGGAAAGGAGATGAAGTAAGGACAATGGGAGGATCTCTCAATGCTCAGCTAAGAGAACATACTTCCTAGAGACGCTGCTTTGCTTGTATCAGTAGAAGGCTTTGGCTCAGAGATGGGGGTCTGCAGAGACCATTCCTGGATTTACTCTTGGTGCTTGACTTCCTAGTTGTGTGTTTTCCCCCTAAGAAATTATTTTGCCTTGACAAACAGCCCAGTTCAAGGATCACGTTGACTAGGCCAACACAGCTGGGAAACATTAGAGGTTCAGCAATCTTTCCTACCTCTCAAGCCACCCAAATATGTGACTATGTGAGCTGTGACCTCTCCTCCAACTCCACTCCCTACCATTGCAGCAGAGCTTGGGCTGAAATGTCCCATCTGCACTCTGCATCCCAGCTTTGACTTACAGGAAAATGTCTCCAGCCTTGCTTCCTTACCCCCGCAGGAATTAGAGCCAGTTTTCTAAATCTAGGGGAAAATTCAATAACTATCCATTTCATTGTTTTCAGATTTGTCACCAAAAAGTCCATTTGGCTGTTAGATTTGCATTGGCTCATTATCCTTTACCCTTTCTACCTCCTTAGCTATTTCTAGTCTTTCACTTCCTTAAAGAGGTAAAAAAAAAATGTGGCTTAATAAAAATGTTCTCCCATGCTTCACATCATGGTGCTGACATACATAAGAGTTTGATTCATATTTAGTGGATGAAATTGAGAAGATTAAAGCCTAGAACCAAAAGCTAAGACATGAGTTAAGCCAGTCTTCCAGAATGATGGAGAGCTTTTAGGTGAGCGTTAAGCAAAGAGACATAAAACACTGGGATGGATGACTGGAGAATCAGTTGCATCCCCCCCTGAAGAGCTTCACAGTATCATCCTTTGCATGGTGACCATTGATCAACTTAAAGGCAAAAGGATGAACCAGCTGATGTCTAGAGGGTTCCTTCTCTAACTGTATGTGGCGAACCTAAAACTTTAATCCTAGGTCTACTAACTAGCTAAATGACAGGAGAGGCAAGTTACTGCCCTTCTCTGAGCCTGTTTCCTCATTTGTAAAATAAACAGGTCGACAAAATAGTCTCTAAATTCCTTCCAGGTTTGACAGTCTATGGACTGTTAACTCATTTTTAAAAACCCATTGTTAAATAGCCATCCATCATGTATGAAGAGTGGTGAAGTAAAACTGGGGCATGGGCCAGTTTATGAGAGGAAATGGAAAATAAGGTGGTTTTTTTGCCCAAATGTATATTCTCCCATGATTACACACAGCTTTACACACACACACACACACACACACACACACACACACACACTATATATATATATATATTTAAATATAAAATCCATTCACATTAGTTGACAGGAGAATAATTATCCAGTTCCTCAATTTGAGTTCTGTTTCCATGTCTTTTTGCTTATTTACATGATCCTTTAGTTCTTAAAGATAAGTTGACATGCCAAAAGTGTTTGCTGAGCCTAGATCCCTGCTGTGAATTAAAGCCTTGTGGAAAATCAAGACACTGTAATGTAACCCCAACCACTAATAACTCTACATAAAACCAGCAAATAATTTGCCTTAATAATCTAAAAACACACTTTTCCACATATTGATGTTCACTTTATTGTTTTTTCATGCTTGGAAACTATTATATGCATCATCTAAGTCCATGAAATCACTGTATAACTTTACATCTTGCTACAAATAAAATGGTAATGCCTGACTCAGAAAGGAAAAACTGTGTTTCGTCTCATCTTAGAAAGGGTAAAGAAACAATCAGAAGAGAAAGAATATCAGGATTAAATCTACCCAACACACCTGCTTTATGTTCAATAAGTGAAAAAACAGGCGGCTCCAAATGCATGAAAAAATTTTAGTAAGATAGAACTCTTCTCCTAAGACAAAAAAGTAATGAGACACCAGACATGCATCTATTAAAAAAAAAAAAAAGACCAGAAAACCAAAGCTGACGACAACCCACCTAACTCTCTCCATTTGGCAAAGGGATGACCAATTAATCTTCAATTTGGACTTGTCCTTGCCCAGAATGCCTATTCCTTTCCAGAGTTATTTTGGCTTTTAAAGAATATATGGAATGTTTCATTCTGTAGACCAGACCCTTCATCAAGGAGAATTATGTCCATTAAAAAAAAGAAGTTTGAGAACCAGAAAAATATAGCTGTCTCTATTTAATAATTTTAAAGGATATATGTCTAGATTTTCTTTCCATTTGAGACTAAGATTTATTTCTGCTGGGTAAGCAAAATGTCAAGGTACTGGCCAACGGCCTCCTCCACGAAGCTGTCTCCATCTACCCAAGACTTCATTGGTATTTCCTGCCTTTGAACTCTGCAAGGGCTGATACTCTGAGTCACGCAAACATGTCTTCAATTATATGGTGTCATGTATGTGACTATACCTCTGTCCATGACTGTCTCTCTACTCCTTATGCCTCCATACCTCTCCTTTGTCCAACTGCTAACTCTAGTCATTCTTAAGGCTTCAGCGTGAACATTACCGCCACTATTCAAATTATTTTGTCTACCACCAGGGAAATTTTGGGGATCCTTCCTTTAGGCATTGATTATACTTTGAAAATTCCTCCATTACATTGTGCTGGAATTGTATTATTTGGGCCTCATTTTCCTACTTGCAGTGGGAATGGCACAGCTAATGATATGTTGGGGAAAGACACACACGTACACCTCAAACAAATACTTCCCCCACTCTGTCCAGGTTCTGAACATCTGCTGTGGGAAAAGAGTATCTGTTGAAGTGCTCCTACATGCGGTCTATTACCACCTGCTATTAGTGCTGCTGCCATCTGTATTCATCCAAAGATGTGGGGAAATCTTGTTGCATGGACACCGCTGTTGCCTTTGCTTTATGTTAGAAAGGGCTTCATGTATAAGGTCTCCTAACTCATTTTTTCTGGAGAGGGAGAAGCATTAATGTCCACCTCTATCAGGCCTTGTCTTTTAAGTGCAATCACCCATCTGAGCACAGGCGCTTCAGAAAATCTCATCCTGACAAATAGGATCAGAATGTAATGTGCTAATCCCTCATTCTCCTCTTTACAAGCTCACTGCTGCAGTGAAAACTCTCTAAACCTCAATGATAGCTATGTCTGAGGGCTCCCACCAGCACGTCTCATCCTGTCTCAGTCGCATCCTCTCCTTCCATTTCTCCTGCCACCTTCCCACATGTCCCTTTT
This sequence comes from Kogia breviceps, assembly GCF_026419965.1. Lineage (NCBI taxonomy): Eukaryota > Metazoa > Chordata > Mammalia > Artiodactyla > Physeteridae > Kogia > Kogia breviceps. The sequence goes on from NC_081330.1 coordinate 34,862,475, forward strand.
TCCTGTGTCTTGATGAGCTACTGCTTTGTGTCTGTTTCCACAACCCCACAACCTTTCCTTTCTCCTACCTGTGGAAGTCCTGGTAATCTTTCCACCTTACCTCATCTGTGAAGTCTGTCCTGCCTAGCTGAGCTCACGCTGACCTGTGGGGAACACTTCCCAGACTCTTAGAACCAACTGTTGTATCCACAGGACATCTGCGATGACCCCCGTCTGATTGTGGGCAATATCAGCAACCACCAGCTGACCCAAGGGAGATTGGGGCACAAGCCAATGGTCTCTGCGTTTTCCTGTTTGGCTGTTCAGGAGTCTCACTGGACAAAGGTACCGACCTCACTCGGTTCCCACCTTCTTATCTTTAGTAACTTTAGGAAAACTCAGCTCGTACCTGTCTCAGATTGTTTAATTCCTGAAGTCAGAAGTATTAATGATTGAAGGTGATTTCCCTCAATTTTATTATGAGAATTTTCACAGATACAGAAAGTTGAAAGAATTTTACAGTCAACACCCATTTACTCACCTAGATTCTACCATTAACATTTTACTCTATTTGCTTTGTCACACATATTAGGTGATCTTTTGCCACTTGCAGTGCTTTGACTCAGTAGCTCTGCATATTTGCATTCTCAGGACCTACTGGGGTAAAAAGCCACTGGGGGCCAGGAAGTCACTGACAGATATGAACAAAAGAAAAGGTGAGAAAGGTGGAACTAGATCATTGAAAAGGTTCTAATAAATTATAAGAGTACAAAAATTCCTTTGGCATTTAGTCAGAGTTCAAGGCAATGAAGTGTTGACCTGGGAAAAATTAGAGCATTTTCTTCAGAAAATAACAATTTTAGAAGATGAATGTGTAATTGTATTTAAAAAGGAGACTTTCCCAAATGTTATTTTATTCAAGGTGTGAATAAAATCTATTGTCTATAGAATCTGCACAAACTCTCTTGGATGGACCTTTAAAAACTGAAACCACAGGGGGCCTTGTGTTTTGATTGATTTTGCTTTTTAAAATGCCTTGTTTATGTGGTTAAATATGCAACCACGAATATGTTTGTGTAGACAGTCTCTCATGATCGAGTTTGTAGATTAACTGTGGTAAATAATTTAACCCATAACTTGCTGCCCCCAGTCACCCTGTGTGTATTCAGGGCAAGCATGGTAATACTATCCTCAGCAAAACTGAACTCGGGAGCAAAAATTGCAGAAAAAAATGCCCTACCGGGGACTTCCTACCTAGACCCAAACCAAATGTATTTGGTGTGCTTCCTGTTGCCACATGGGATTTGCCAGAAGTCGACTGTAATCTCAATATTTGGATATGGTCTGGTGCATAACAGTTGATTGAATGTTCTTATACTTCCAGACAATTCCCAACCATAAGGAACAGGAATGGGACCCGCGAAAACTAGATAAATATGCTGGGATATTTCGCTTCCGTTTCTGGCATTTTGGAGAATGGACTGAGGTGGTGATTGATGACTTGCTGCCCACCATCAACGGAGATCTCGTTTTCTCTTTCTCCACCTCCATGAATGAGTTTTGGAATGCTCTGTTGGAAAAAGCTTATGCCAAGTAAGGAGGGGGGTTGGCTAGTCAGTGGTCAGGCTACACAAGGAAAGGAAGGTCACATTCATCCTTGGGAACTCATGCTCTCCCAGCTTAGTCTTGGGCTTTAAATTGGGTAGGATATCAGTCAGATCCAAGGCATTGCTTTGGACCTGGGAACGGCCCTCCAAAATTCCAGATGAGAAAGAAATCAGCTGTTCCAGTTTCCACTAAACTCTTACTGCTCCCAGGTGCCCTCTTCCTGCTGCTGATCTACAGATCACATGGCATTATGGCTGCAGATTTTCTCCTTGTCTGATATTTACCTGTAGAAAGAAGTTTCTGCATGGACCGTCCTAGATCAACATAGCCTAAACCTAGAAATCTGACTATATTCTCAAAATATCTCTCATTTTGTTACCTAGAGAAAAGCTAGCCCGTAAAGGCTGGCTGGGCAAGGACTGTTTTAACTTGGGGGAACAAGATGTCCTTGACCTGGAAAAATACTTTCACAAAGATAACTTTGCATATTTGCCCCCAGGCTGCTTGGCTGTTATGAAGCCCTCGATGGTCTGACCACTACTGATATCATCGTGGACTTCACTGGCACGTTGGCTGAAACTGTCGACATGCAGAAGGGAAGATACACTGAGCTCGTTGAGGAGAAGTACAAGCTGTTTGGAGAACTGTACAAAACATTTACCAAAGGAGGTCTGATCTGTTGCTCCATTGAGGTTTGTACTCACCAAAACCACTCTTCACTCGCTTCTGGCAGAGGAGACCATGACATTTAGTGGAGAACATCACCCTTACCCTGGAGATCCAGGACAAGTCATTAGGAAACTCAGAAAGCTAACAATAGGCACTGAGCCCTGGCGCAGAGGCTAAGGAGCTTTAACCTGTTATCCTTTTGTACCAGTCATCCCGCTGGAGGCCGATGTAGCATCCGAGCTGATGTAAACAGTCTCTGCTCCTGGGTGTGGTGGTTGTAGCCCAATGAATTTCAATGCTCTTCATACCAATGTACTACCGTGGGTCATTTGAATTGTTTGAGTTGTTATATTAAATTCTTTATTTCCTTTCCTTGGCTTGCTTTGTGTCAAGTTAGGTGGCAGGATCAAATTTCTATCTGCATAAGAGAACTAGTTTCAACCATACTCGCGTAAACCAATCAAGGAAGAGGAAGAGCCAAGCCTTGGATCTCCCAATTCTTGTGCCCTTATGTATCTTTCTTTGCTCTCAGTTTCCCAATCAGGAGGAACAAGAAGTTGAAACTGATTGGGGCCTGCTGAAGGGCCATACGTACACCATGACTGATATTCGCAAGATCCGTCTTGGAGAAAGACTCGTGGAGGTCTTCAGTACTGAGAAGCTGTACATGATTCGTCTGAGGAACCCCTTGGGAAGACAAGAATGGAGTGGGCCCTGGAGTGAGATGTGAGTGGCTTTCCACCTTGATTGTTGCATCCCCAAAGCCCTATACGTTCTCCCAATCCCATCCCTCCAGACCGCTAGTGAGCTGTCAATGCTTAGTGACATCTGTGGGTCCTTCTCGGACATGGGGCCTGTGACTTAGCTGGTGGTGAGACAAAGCTGTCCCAGTCCTCATGTATTCTGTTCCTTTGGCATCCTGCTTACTGTAGGAAGTCAATGGCAAACATAATGGCTTATCCCTTTGATCATTTGCCTTTAGTTCTGAAGAGTGGCAGCAACTGACTGCAGCAGATCGCAAGAACCTGGGGCTTGTTATGTCTGATGATGGAGAGTTTTGGTGAGTAGAGGTTTTCTGTGCTAAAGGGAATCGGGGCTTCCACGTGGAACTGCAGGGGTAGGTATTAAGTATCATCCTCATTTCTTTCCTTCCATTCAGGATGAGCCTGGAGGACTTTTGCCGCAACTTCCATGAACTGAATGTCTGCCGCAATGTGAACAACCCTATTTTTGGCCGCAAGGAGCTGGAATCGGTGGTGGGATGCTGGACTGTGGATGATGATCCCCTGATGAACCGTTCAGGAGGCTGCTATAACAACCGTGATACCTTCCTGCAGAATCCCCAGGTTTAAATCAAATTCTTTTTCTTTGCCTTCAAGTTATCAAGGCAATAGGAAGCCAGGTCTCACCTCGGAGTATTTCTTTGACATCAGTTCTCCCATTTGCAGCTATTGTGTAATATTCATCAACCAAGATGCATAGGGATTGGCTCAGATGCCTGTAAAGCAGACTGTGTCTCTTTGCAGAGATGTGACTTGGTGACATTCTCAAATCCAAGCCACCTCCTCTGGCTGCCTCTCTCCTGACCATATTGCTGGGTATGCTTTGACACTCCCTGCTTCCTTGGGATGGTCCCACATTAGAGAGAAAGGATCTTCTCCCTGACGTTTTCTCAATTCTTTCTAATTTCTTTACTGCCTAATTGCTCTCTTGGGTACGCATGTACTATATGTGTCCTCTTTCTCATGCAGGTGATTCTTCTGAACCCCATCATTAGGCCTCCCTTTTCTCATCTAGAATACCAGGTCATTCTTCTCAGGATTTGAATCGCTACCCTGTCAATGACCCCGTTCCATCCATCTCCCATTACAGTGCTATTCCAGATGACACATTAGAGGTCAAGCCCAGGCACACCCCAAAGCAAAAAATCCAAACATCCAAAGCCTGAAGCTATAATAACCTTGATGGTTTTATCTGCAAATGTGCCGATGAGCTAACCCACTGGAGACAAGACTCCTGACTATATTGCAGCCTTTCACATGAGTGTGTCTTTTCTTTCCATGAACTTCATTGGCCAGCCATTTGGAAGGATACTAAAGCTGGTGGGCTGATTTACTTAACTCATAGTTTTCTCCATTCCTTCCACCTTAATTGTCCCTAAAGAAAAGAAAACTCCTATTGCCACCCCCCTTCATTTACAGCCTTGGAGACGCTTTAACTATCAGGAACATATACCAACCTGGGGAAATGGGCTTTTTGGCTTCACTGTTTAAGTGTCTGTGCAGGATGAACCGACAGGGGCCTCGTGAGCGCATGTTTCTGCGTCTGTTTCCCGTTTCTTGGTGCGAGGGTTGGGGGAGAGAGAGGGAAATCTGATGCCTTTTAGTCTTACTTCCCAATGGCACCATGATTCCCCAGATGATGTTTGGGAAGTCTCTAGAACAGGCCTGCGGCATCCTTAAAATGGTGAGAGCAAAGCATCAATTTACCAGGGAAATGGATCCGGCCCCTTCCACAAGTCACACATCTGGGCTGGCAATAGGAGGCTAGCCTAGGGGAATGCTGCAGTGTCAGGTTAAGTCAAGCGAGGATGCTTTCTGTCTTTGTTGATTCTCAAATTTTCCTGTGTACAGCTTTTAAAAACAAGGGGATCGTTTATAAGATTTTTTAAAAATTTATTTATTTAATGCATTTATTTTCGGCTGCCTTGGGTCTTCATTGATGTGTGCAGGTTTTCTCTAGTTGCGGCGAGCTGGGGCTACTCTTCGTTGTGGTGCACGGGCTTCTCATTGTGGTGGCTTCTCTTGTTGCGGAGCACGGGCTCTAGGCATGTGGGCTTCAGTAGTTGTGGCACGTGGGCTCAGTAGTTGTGGCTCGCGGGCTCTAGAGCGCAGGCTCAGTAGTTGTGGCACATGGGCCCAGTTGCTCCATGGCATGTAGGATCTTCCCGGACCAGGGCTCGAACCCGTGTCCCCTGCATTGGCAGGCGGATTCTTAAGCACTGTGCCACCAGGAAAGCCCACAACGGGACAATTTTTAAAAACCCAAGATCCTACCAAGAACTTATTGAAACAAAGCATACCCTCTTTGGCATCAAAGGCCTAGGTATAAGTTGGCTCTCTCAACACATGCTGAATGCCATAGGGAGAAGCAAACATTAGGATCTGCATTTAGCAAGTCAATGGCAAAGCTCAGAACATAACCCAAGTCTCTGCTTCGCAAGGTAGAGTTTTCTTCCCTGAAATTTGAGCTGGCTTATCTGAAACAGAAGTGCTAACTAAGCCCCTTGCTGGCCTCTTTCCCTTAGTACATCTTCACCGTGCCCGAGGACGGGCACAAGGTCATCATGTCTCTGCAGCAAAAGGACCTGCGCACTTACCGCCGCATGGGAAGACCCGACAATTACATCATCGGCTTCGAGCTCTTCAAGGTAAGAATGGGCCTTTGGAGCAGAGAGAATGATGGCAAACAGTGTCAAAATTAGGACAGCTTGGGGTTAGGGGAATTAAGAAAGGTCGAGGGATAAAGGAAGTAGAAGAGCTAGGATCTTCCAACGCAAAAACTATGATTTGAGTGCAATGGAGCATCTCCTTCTCTCGCATTTCCAGGTGGAGATGAACCGCAAATTCCGCCTCCACCACCTGTACATCCAGGAGCGTGCGGGGACCTCCACTTATATTGACACACGCACTGTGTTTCTGAGCAAGTACCTGAAGAAGGGCAACTACGTGCTTGTCCCAACTATGTTCCAGCATGGCCGCACCAGCGAGTTTCTCTTGAGAATCTTCTCTGAAGTGCCTGTCCAGCTCAGGTGCTGTTTCCTTGGCCAGCCCTGCCAACTCCCATTCTGTGCTTTGCCTCCAGTCCTAACCCTTTTGGCCCTCTTCCCCTAGGTGGACACTCAAAGGGACAACTTGTTCAAGTCAGATTTAACTGCAGTGATGGCAGGAGAAAGATTTCTCAAAGTGGTGTGGGTTGTGAGAAGTTCCCTGTGGAGGTCAGAGCTTCAGTGCTTTGAGCTGCCATTTAAGGAGAACAGGCCTATAGCCTAAGCTTTTCCACTTATATTTAATCTTCTGTTCTCTGGCTGACTCTTTCTTCTCTTAAACAGCTGGCACTTCTCACTGCTCCTCTATTATGTTCTGAGTGCTGGGTCACCAAAGCTACCTTTTCACCCCAGCCCTGCCTACTCTGATCTTTATCTGCTGGGCCTTAAAGCAAGGGGAAAGGAAAACATACTCATAAAATATAAGCCATGTCTGAGGAGGAATGGGCTAGGTCACTTGGCATTCCATGTTTTTCAACAACAGGGTCTGCTTTGGCGAGCCTGTCTCCTCATCAAAGGTCATTCGTCATGGATGACGTGTCTTCTTTTTGATGTTCCAGGGAGCTGACTCTGGACATGCCCAAGATGTCCTGCTGGAATCTGGCTCGTGGCTACCCGAAGGTTGTTACCCAGATCACAGTGCACAGTGCCGAGGGCCTGGAGAAGAAGTATGCCAATGAAAGTAAGAACTGCAGGGGTGTCTGGGAAAGCAAAATGCAGTTTCATTTATTGCATATATGGTTAGAAAAGATGGTCACACATGATTCTCTCCAGTGGTGTTTCCTGTGTAGAAAAGTCAGAATGGCTGTCAACCGTGGTAGGAAAATGGGATATATATATAAACAACAAGGTCCTACTCTATAGCACAGGGAACATATTCAATATCCTGTGATAAACCATAATGGAAAAGAATATTTCATAAAGAATGTATATGTGTATAACTGCATCACTTTGCTGTACAGCAGAAATTAACACCATGTTGTAAATCAACTATACTTCAATTTAAAAAAAAGAGAAAATGGGATATAAAAGTCTTTGGGCAAGGGCCTATCTTATATTCATTTCTATATCCCTATATAAAGTATAGAAAAGAAAAGGGAAATAAGAACCAAAGTCCTAGGTCATTCTAGTACCCAGGTGTTATGCTAAAAGTCTCAGAATAGACTTAGTGAGATAGTTTCTTGACTAACTAGAAGGATAGTGTTAATCACCGTGTTAAAAATAATCACTGTGTTAAAAATAAATGTTACTTTGTTCCAGCTGTAAACCCATATTTGGTCATCAAGTGTGGAAAGGAGGAAGTCCGTTCTCCTGTCCAAAAGAATACTGTTCATGCCATTTTTGACACCCAGGCCATTTTCTACAGAAGGACCACTGACATTCCTATTATAGTGCAGGTAAGGATGTGAACAGGGCTCCTCAGGTAGCTCATATTCAGTACCAGATACTGGATGATCCCAAGTGCCTCACAGATGTCTAGGATACAGAGCAAGGCTTATCCTGGTTTTTTGTTTGTTTGTTTTGTACTCGAAGACGCGTCCCACCAGGCACAATCACTCGCTTCCTTATGAATCTCCATCCTAAATCTCCTCTCCTCTGTTTCTTTCATTGTGGGCAGAAGCCCGCGTGCTGGTAGATACCATGCTAACACAGGCACTGTAAATTCCCATGTGGGGACGTATATGCCAGTTCACATGACCCTCGCCCTGCTACTCAGAATGGAGCACTGTGGTTTGGCTGTTTTTCTGACTTAATGCTTCTGACCAGCTGCCTTTCGGCGGCCATCTCACAGGTTAAGGTTGATTCTGAACTCTGACTGGTGGCTTTTCGTCTCTGCTCTTTGAGGTACTTAACCAGAGAGGTATCAGGAAATACAGTCTCTTGGTTTTTAAACAGACCTTTCAAAGCCCGGCATTAGGTTCCAGATGCCACTTGGCAAAGTCCAGTGTTACACAGGGTTGCTCATCTTCACTTTCTTGACTTGTCTCTCCAGGTCTGGAACAGACGGAAGTTCTGTGATCAGTTCTTGGGGCAGGTTACTCTGGATGCCGACCCCAGTGACTGCCGTGATCTGAAGTCCCTGTACCTGCGTAAGAAGGGTGGCCCAACTGCCAAAGTTAAACAAGGCCACATCAGCTTCAAGGTTATTTCCAGTGATGATCTCACTGAGCTCTAAATCTCCAGCTCCGGGGAATCCTGACAGAGCTTTCCCATCCCTTTTTCTGTCAGATGCTAGATCTTATCTAGGATTCATAATCTTTTGAAAGAAAGAAATTCACAGTAATTAACTTTTCCTTTCTTCTGATAAGTTCCCCATACCTCCCGATCCGAGTAGTAGCGTAAGTAGCTACGTAACCTATATACCTCCAGCAGCTGGACAGGGGGAGGTGACAGTCCTATCTGGAGATCAGACAGATGTTGGCCAAGGAAAGATCTCTGGGGCTTCCGGGGGTGAGATTCATGCAGGACAACGACAACAGCCTGGATACCCTACCGATGTCTTAGCTGTTTTCAGGTGCCCAAAATGTTTCCCCTGTAGGGCATGTTGAGGAAGGGGGAGGGGTGATCAAGGCCAAGCAGGTCTAGCCTGACATCCCAACTCCTGACTGAACACTACAGGTGTCCCAGCAGCCTTTTACCCGGCAGCCAGAGCCTGTTTATACATCCCCAACCCTTACCGCCAGCACCGCCAGCACCACCAACAACAACCACCACCTCTGGAAAGTGTAGTCCTGCCCTGACCCAAGTCACCCCCCACGGTAGGTTTTACCTTCATGTTGAGGAAGCTTCCTAGGTGCTTAATCAAGAGCTGGAGTTCCGTGAGGCTCAGACAGTGGGAAGGGCCTGAGCTCCAGCTCCATGGAAGCCAGCTGTGTGCCACACGAGGGAAAAGTGGAAGAAGCTGCAGTGGGAGACAAAGCCTCGGTCCCCCACGCATCCACACACACCTACACTCACACACGCGCACGTGGGCGCGCACGAACTACCGTTCAGGCAGTCAGCGGGCAAGAGGAAGGATGAGTAAGGACCACGCAGGATAAAAGGACGAGAGACTCCATCCAGGCATAGTCCAGCCAGTTTGGGGCCCCTGACTGCAAATGTGAAACCTCCTGCTGCTGCTAGGTTTACAAACAAGCCCGTTGTCCTGTGCCTCCTAATATCATTGGTACTGAAGACCCCATCTGGGGGGCTTGAGACCCCTCAGGCTTTTCTCCCAGTTGGGAACGTTCACTCCCTGGGGGTGTTTGTTTGCCCTCTTGTTTTTTCAGTCCTTCTATAGAATTTTCTCTAGAGTCAGTCATCCTGAAATGTTCTTCCCTCTATCTCCTCTATCAACATTCTATCCCTCCTTCAAGGCCCAGCATAAATGCCACCTCCTCCATGAAGCCTTTCCCCATCCCCCAAGCTCCACCTCCTAGCATATTTCAACGCTTCTGCAATGATGAATAATATGACATAGTTGTAGTATACTTAGTCTAGTCCAGCACGCGATCATTTAAAAATTTTTGTAGTTTTCTTAGCTCGCTCCTTTCCCTACCATGTTGTTCAGTCTAACTTCTGCAGTGCCTTCACCACACTGCCTTACATAATCCAAACCACAATAAAGTTCACGTTTAATAAATTGACCAGTCTTGACTTGATTTGGTGGCACAGGAGAGATGGTAAGAGTGGCCGTCTGCTGAGACTCCTTTGCCAGCGGTTAGAGGTAGGGGTGGGAGGAGGGGTACTTCCTGCAACCGGAGCCCAGGCTTAAGTCTGATGGATGCAGAGGCCTTGGCTGTATTCATCCAGGTGGGGGAGGGGCTGGTAGAATGGAGAGGTATTTAGGGGTATTTGTGTGATATCAGGGGTTACATGATTTTGAAACCCCTCTGAGATTGGACTCAAGACCAAAGCTACGGTGGCCAGATCGTTCAAGGGCAGGCCTTCCAACAGGAGACAATACCATCCTCCCTCCCACCATATCCCTGAGAGCAGAACGGATGTGAAGACTTCATTCACTTGCTTCCACACTTAATTTGTCATCTGCCCATTTTAGGGTTAGGCTAGGAGGGAAACTCTTCTCCTTTTTCCTTGAGCTCTTCCTCCTGACAGGACAGGATGCCCAGACAGGGGAGGCATCTCCAAGCTCAGCAGAACTGACCTCAAGCACAGCCCTCATTCCCTGTCCCTGCGGTACTAAGCCAGAACACACTGGAGATGACATATTAAAGACAGGCATTTAGATGTGGTAGAACTTTTCCAGAAATGAAGTCTCTGATACAGATAATGTAATAGTTCTATATGGTCACCAGATGGCACTATGATATTATGATTAAGCTCAAACGCTCTACCACTTTTTAAGGATGAGAAATTTTTTTCCCCAAATAAGAATAAAGACACAGATGTAGAGAATGGACTTGAGGACACGGGGAGGGGGAAGGGTAAGCTGGGAGGAAGTGAGAGAGTGGCATGGACATATATACACTACCGAATGTAAAACCGATAGCTAGTGGGAAGCAGCCGCAGAGCACAGGGAGATCAGCTCGGTGCTCTGTGACCACCTAGAGGGGTGGGATAGGCAGGGTGGGAGGGAGACGCAAGAGGGAGGGGATATGGGGATATACGTATGCATATAGCTGATTCACTTTGTTGTACAGCAGAAACTAACACAACCTTATAAAGCAATTCTACTCCAATAAAGATGTTAAAAAAAAAAGTAGAAAAGAACTAACACGTTTTTGATTGTCTGCTATGTGTCAGACTCCATGCTCAATGCTTTATATATGTAATCTCATTTTAATTCACATAACAGCCATATAGAGTGTTGTTATTATCTCTGTTTTCCAAAAATAAGGAAATGAAGGAATAGAGAGGATGAATAACATTTATCACACTTAGAGAGGATAAATAACGTTTATCACACATATCAGAGAGGATAAGTAACACATAAATAAGTAACAAGGTTGTTAGTCAGTAATCATATAACGATTATTAATCAGATAATAATGTCTATTTGACTCCTAAACCTTGAACTTTTCCATAAAAATATGCTGTCCCCCAGAAAGTGGTAACATCTTCCCTACATCTGTACCAGCTGCATATCCATAATATTGTACCAAGAACTGTACAAATACCAAATGTTTCTCTCAGAATCTTTACCACTCTAACTTACATACGCATGCGTATATGTACGTATGCACACATATAATGTGTCAGTAGACTTGGTCTTCCCAAAAGGAATCCAGTGCACTAATACGTATCAATATGTATTGTTTGATAACAACATAAAGGACTCTCAAGATAATTATGTTGGCTGAAAGAAGGCAGAAAAAAAGGGTGCATCCTGCCTGGTTCTGTTCACATAAAACCTTGAAAATGCGAACTACTCTGTAGTGACATAAAACTTCTCATTGGTTGGCTGGGGAGGTGGGGAGGGGAGAGAGGAAAGAAATACAAAGTGACCAGAGGAACATTTGGGGAGTAATGATTAGGTTCATAATTTTGGAACTATTGTGTATCTTAGTTGTCTCATTGGTTACATGAGTGTATGCATTTCTCAAAACTCAACTGAATTTTACTATAAATAAATTTTTAAGAAGTGGAGCCTTATAACCACTTTATCATCCCCTTCTAATCTTCTAAAGTTTCATAGGTATTATATCTGAATAGATTAAAAATTCCTCCAGACAATGTTATAATTTTTTCTTTCAACAGTCCTACTTTTTTTTTTTTTTTTTTTTTTTGCGGTACGCGGGCCTCTCACTGTTGTGGCCTCTTCCGTTGCGGAGCACAGGCTCCGGACGCGCAGGCTCAGCGGCCATGGCTCACGGGCCCAGCCGCTCCGCGGCATGTGGGATCTTCCCGGACCGGAGCACGAACCCGTTTCCCCTGCATCGGCAGGCGGACTCTCAACCACTGCGCCACCAGGGAAGCGCCAGTCCTACATATTTTAAAGAACTTAAGGGGAGGAAAATAGTATTTTATATTTACTATTTCTGTTTTGCGTCTTTATTCCTGAAGTTCCAAGATTCTCTTTGGTATCATTTATATTCACCCTGAAGAACTCCCTTTAGCATTTCTTTTAGAGCTGTTGATGAATTCTCTTAGTTTTTCTTTATCTTTATTTTGCTTTCATTCCTGAAGAATATTTTTGCTGGATATAGAATTCAGATTTGGCAGTTCTTCCCTTTAAGCGATTTAAAGACATTATTCCTTTCTCTTTTGCCCTCTGTGGTTTCTGATGAGAAATCCACAATATTCAAATTCTCGTTTTATATATATATTATGTTTCATTTTGCTCTATCTTCTTTCAAAATTTTTCTTTATCTTTAGTGTTCAGCAGTACTATTATCTGTCTAGGAGTGATTTTCCTTATGTTTATACAGTTTGGAGTTCACTGAGTTCTTGAATGTGTAAATATATGTCTTTGATCAAACTTTGGGAAGTTTTCAGTAATTATTTATTCAAAAATTACTTACTGCACCAATTCCTTTTTCTGTTCCCTCTGGACCTTTAGTGACATGACTATTAGACATTTTAATATTGCCCTAGAGATCTTGGAAGTTTTGTTCATAATTTAATTTTAATTAAAAAAAATCTACATGGAGTGAATGATTTGATAGAAATAAGCACAGAGAACTGTTAGACACCAAAGAGGTACATCCAATCCCTGGGGTCAGGGAAAGCTTTCTGGAAGAAGTGATGTCTAAGCTGAAACCTGATGGATGAATACAATTGGCCAAATGAAGGAGGGAGGGACCAACAGTGACAGGCAATGAGAATGACGTGTGCAAGTGCAGGGACTTGCAAGGGAGCATGGAATTTTTGGAGGAAAACAATTCGTTACGGTTGAAACATATGGTGCCAATGTGGGAATGATGAAAGATGACGTTCAAGCAGTAAATGGAACAAATCATGAGAGGTCTTATATTTCAGGATAGGCATTTTTGACTTAACCAATCCTGAGGACAACTGGGAAACAGAAAAAAAAATTAATTTGAATGGAGTTTCTTTTTCTTCTTTTTTGCTTTTCTGAATTTTCTCATGTTTCTATAATTTACATGTATCATTTTTTATTATAACAGCTTTAGTATAAATATAATTAACATATCATACAACTCACCAATTTAAAGTATACAATTCAGTGGGCTTTGGTTTATTTACAGAGTTGAGCAACTGTTACCACAATCAATTTTAGAACAATTACATCACTTCCAAAAAAAAACCCTGTACTCCCCACTTCCTCCTAATCCCCTTCTCCTCCACTTTAGGAAACCACTAATCTACTTTCTGTGTCTATGGATTTGCCTATTCTGGACATTTCATGTAAATAGGGTTATTCAAAGTGTGGCTTTTTGTGTTTGGCTTCTTTTATTTAGCACAATATTTTCAAGGTTCATCTATACTGTAGCATGGATCAGTACTTCATTTCTTTTTATCTCCAGATAATATTCCATCGTATGGACATACCACATTTTATTTATTCATTCACCAGTTGATGGAAATTTGGGTTGCTTCCCCTTTTTGGCTATTGTGAATAATGCTGCTGTGAACATTTGTGTACACGTCTTTGTGGGGACATATATTTTCAATTCTCTTGGGTATGTAGCTACGAGTGGAATTGCTTGATCACACAGTAACTGTATGCTTAACTGTTTGAGTAACTGACAGATTGTGTTCTAAAGCAGCTGCACCATTTTGCATTCCCACCAGAAGTGTATAAACTTTCCAATTTCTCAACATCCTTGCCAATACTTGCTATTATCTGTCTTCTTAATTATTTCCATCCTAGTGGGTGTGAAGTTAATATCTCATTGTGGTTTTGATTTGCATTTCTCTACTGGCTAAGAATGTTGAGCATCTTTTTATGTGCTTATTGGCCATTTGTACACCTTTTTTTGGAAAAATGTCCATTCAAATCCTTTGTCCATTTTTAATTGGGTTGTCTTTTTATTATTGAGTTATAGTTTCTCTTTATATATTCTGGATCGAATTCATTTAATAGATATGTGATTTGCAAATAGTTCCTCCCATTCTGTGGGTTGTCTTTTCTATTTCTTGATGATGTTCTTTGAAGCAAAAAAGTTTTTAATTTTGGTGATGTCCAATGTATCTATTTTTGTATCTTTTGGTGTTTATAGTTTTGGTGTGATATCTAAGGAACCATTGTCTAATCGAATGTCACAAGATTTATGCCTATGTCCTCATCTAAGAGTTTTGTAGTGTCAGCTCTTTCATGTAGATTTTTGACCCATTTTGAGTTAACTTTTTTATGTTGATGTACAGCAAGGGTCCAAATTCATTCTTTTTCGTGTGGATATCCAGTTGTCATAGCACCATTTCTTGAAAAGACTATTCTTTCCACCATTGTATAGTTTTGGCACTCTTACTGAAAGCCAGTTGACCACAAATGTATGGGTTTATTTCTGAGCTCTCAATTCTATTCCATTGATCTATAAGTCTGTCTTTATGCCAATACTAGACTGTCTTGGCTACTGTAGTTCTGTAGTTAAGTTTTGAAATCACTAATGGGAGACCTCCAATTTTGTACTTCCATTTCAAAATTGTGTTGGCTATTCTGGCTCTCTTGCACTTCCATATAAATTTTAGGGTAAGCTTGTAATTTCTGCAAAGAGCCAGCTGGTATTTTGTCAAGGATTGCTTTGAACGTGTAGATCAAATTGGGTAATATTGCCATCTAACAATGTTAAATAGCATTTAATTTAACAACATCAAAATGAACATGGGACATGCATTACTTTTTAGATAAAAGTAAAACTAATATTATTTGTTTATAAAATGGTGCACTAACCCCATTTAAGGCCCCCTCTCAGCAAGTGCCCCATCTCCCTCTTGTGTTGTTTCTAACTGGTCCTTTAGAAACAGAAACAAAGACCTTGCTATTAGAACTGGGGCATATCAAAAAGAGGCAGTTCTGACCCTGAGAATTCTTGGTTTTGTAGACTCTCTGTTGTATAGTTCCAATACTGTTGTTTCCTCCCAAGGGAAGAGGAAAACTATCATTTATCAAGAGCATATTGTTTGCCAAGTCCAGTGCCCTGCATTTTCCCACAACATGGTCTCATTCAATCTTTACAATGACATTTTACATGGGTATAACTTCCAGTTTTACAGATGATGAAGTGAAAGCCTGGGGAGGTTAAGAAGTTGGATCAAACTCATAGGGCTATTAGGTGGCAGAGGTGGGATTTGAAACAAAGTTGTTCTAACTCCAGAGCCTCTGATAGTCCCACTGCTCCCATGCCCTGAGACCACTGAGAGTATGAAAACATCTGTCCAAACCCCTTTTAACCCTGCTTCCCAGATCTAGCAGAGGGGTCTCACCTCCTTTCTCTGGACCTTCTTAGGCTGTTGAGTTGCTCCCACATTCTCCTTACAGATGTCGAGGGTCACAAGGGAAGTCTGTAGTCTGTGCCAGGGTTCTTATCCCAGCTAACCTGGACTCTGGCACAGTACATCTCTGCAGAGGAGCTCTGCCCAGAGATGGGCATTGCCTTTTGTCCTAGGGCTGGACTTATAGACAAACCAACAACACTCATACTTTTGGATTTTAGTGTAGACCTCTCACCTGGTAAAACCTTTGGGATAAAGGTCTCAGTGACAATTGAGTAAAGAACCCATTTTACTCTGTAATGGAAAATTTCTGTGTGTCTAGCTCTAGACCACTATAAGACCATTTCCAAGGATTCTGAATATATTGAACGCATCCAGGTAATTGGCCAAGGACCATGTCTTCTTTCTTAAAACTTTTTTAAATTTATTTTTTAAATTGAAGTATAGCTGATTTACAATGTTGTAATTTCTGCTGTATAGCAAAGTGATTCAGTTATACCTATACACATTCTATTTTTAATATTCTTTTCCATTATGGTTTATTACAGGATATTGACTATAGTTCCCTGTGCTATACAGTAGGACCTTGTTGTTTATCCATTCTATATATAATACCTTACATCTGATAACACTAACCTCCTACTCTATCCCTCCCCCCACCCCCACCCCCTTGGCAACCACAAGTCTGCTCTCCCTGAAGGACTATACCTTCTTGAGCATCAAGGAGAGAGGAGAATTAGCTTACCTTCCTGGATGGAGGCTGGCTTACAGCAATGAGAAGGGCAAATCCAAACACTACAAAATAGAGAACACGGTGTGATTTCTTCTGAATGTTGCCCAGTACAAAGATGCCCTCCCCTCTTTATCAGTCTCTGCGTTCTCAGCCTCAGAACTAATTATATCATTGGCCTTTATGCTTTTCCTATGGGATCATCTTACAGGGAGAGTTTGCAATCACGAACTACAGTCAATGTTCTTCAGCATCTTTTTTTCCACTCCCTACTGTCATAGGGATCATTAATTTTGATTTATTGATGTGACTTTGTTATGTGATTCCCATAACTCTCCATGGATCTATAAGCAGGGGTAATGGCTTCTGTTTAGAAAGTATTAGACAAGCTTTTGAACTTGATATGAGGATCCACATGAAGGGCATATAATGGAGAGCAAGGGGTCTATGATGCTGATGGTGCCAGAGAGTCCATGGAAAGGATTTAAGAAGGGTCATGACATGGTCAGGTTTTCTTTTCTGAACAAACACTAGCAGCAGTGTGAATCAGAAGAGTGCCAAGAATGGAAACTAGGAGACTGGTTCCTTCAGGCCTTCCTTATTTATTTTGCTGCAATATTCCCCAAATATTGGGGGTAAAGAGTGAGGGATAGTTTAAAAGATATTTAATAGGAGGAATCATAAGAACTTGGTAACTGAGGAGACAGTAGGGGTAAATAAAAATGAAGAGAAGCGGGCTTCCCCTGTGGCGCAGTGGTTGAGAGTTCGCCTGCCGATGCAGGGGACGTGGGTTCGTGCCCCAGTCTGGGAGGATCCCACGTGGCTGGGCCCGTGGGCCTGTGCGTCCGGAGCCTGTGCTCCGCGGCGGGAGAGGCCACAACAGTGAGAGGCCCGCAGACCACACACACAAAAAAAAAAAAAATGAAGAGAAGCTCAAGGATTATGCCTAGATTTCTGACTTGGGTAATTATGGGAGACAGAACACAGGGAGAGCCACTGATATGGTGAATATGAGCTAATGCATTCAGTTTGCGACAGTTTGAGTATCGAGTGACTTTGGGACACATTAGTGGAGATTTCAAGTAGGTAGATGTATTTACAATTAGGATCTGAAGCATAGAGGAGACATATGGGCTGGAGATATTAGTTTGGAAATTATGATATAGGTGGGGATAGGAGACTTGGGTGTGAATAAAATAAACCAGGAAGGAATCCTGGGAAAACACCTACATGTGAAGGACGGTTGGAAGTTGGACTCTGAAAAGGGAACTGGAGAAGTGGAGAACAGAGAAGTAAGAGAATGATCGGGAAAGAGTGGTCACAGAACCAAGACAAGACAGGGTTTCAAGAAGAAAGGAACAGCCAACATTCACTGAGTCAACTAAGGTTTATAGAATGACTGCTGTGTGCCTGGGGATGCCTCACGGAATTAAAAATATATATGTTTGCCCTGGTGGAGCTTACATTCAACTGGGAAGAGTCAGACAACAGATAGAAGAAATAGATGAAATGGTAGAGCATGAAAGAAGTTGATAGATATTATGAGGAAAAGGACCAGGGAAAGCATATCAGGAATTCTGGTGGGGGAAAAGCAGTTGAAATGGGGTAATCAGGTAGACCTCGCTGAAAAAGAAATATTTGAGCAAAGACCTAAAGGAAGTGAGACATGAGATGTGTGGCTACCTGAGGGAAGTGTTTTCCAATAAGAAGGAACAGGCATCACAGAGGCTCTGAGGCAAACACATGGCTGAAATGTTTGGGAATTAGCAAGGAACCAGTGTTCCTGGAGCAGAACGTGTGAAGGGGAGAATAGAAGAGGTTGAAAAGGTGGGGGTACACACAGTGGAGGGCCTTGTAAGTCATTATAAGGACTTTGTCTTTACTTTGAGAGGCATATGGAACCATTGGAGAGTTCTGATTTATGTTGAATGTCCCGTTGAGACTATAGTTAGGCAAGCATAGAAGCAAGGAGGCCAGTTAAGAGGCTACTGTAACAATCCAAGCAAGAGATGAAGATGCCTTGGATCAGATTGGTTGTGGTAAGGGTGGTCAGATTTTATATACATATATTCACAAATGCACACACACACACTCTCACACTCAAAATCATATACAGATGGTACCTGACTTATGATGTTTCCACTTACAATTTTTTGACTTCATGATGGTGCAAAAGCAATATGCATTCAGTAGAAATCACACTTTGAATTTTGATCTCTTCCCAGGCTAGTGATGTGTGGTACCATAGTCTCTTGTGATGCTGGGTGGTGGCAGTGAGCCGCAGCTCCCAGTCATCCATGCAATCATGAAGGTAAACAACTGATACACTGACAACCATTCTTTACCCGGACAACCATTCTGTTTTTCACTTTTAGTGCAGTATTCAATCAATTACATGAGACCTGCAACACTTTATTATCAAATAGGCTTTGTGTTAGGTGGTTTTGCCCAACTGTAGGCTCATGTAAATGTTCTGAGCACGTTTAAGGTAGGTTAGGCTAAGCTATGATATTTGGTAGGTTAGGTGTATTAAATGCTCTTTCAGCTTAAAATGCTTTCAGCTTACAATGGTTTATTGGGATGTAACCCCATCATAAGTCGAGGAAGATCTGTTGTTTCTTTTTAGTCAGTTTCATTGAAGTATAACTTAAATACAATAAGATTGCCCAATTTTAATTGCATGGTTCAGTTGTGGGTCAGCTATGTATTATATGGATGCTGTAATGCCTCCTGCTAAAAAGAAATGGAAATAGCTGGATTTTCCCCAAGAGTATTGTCTTATGGCTTTAAGAGTATTACGGAATGGATTTGGCAATATAAGAAGGGAAAAGATTTGGTAACTATTAAAGAACTTGTTATTTCGCTAAAGATGGATAAGGACTTGAAATACAAATGTGAGGCACATAACTGGATGCTATCCCCAGACGCAAGCCACTGGTGTTAGCAAAGATTTCTTGCTTTTGGATGGAGATGGGGAAAAAATGGGGTCCATACTCACACCATCTACACACTTCAACAACCAGGGCCCTCCCAGTCTGGTCCTACATAGGACTAGAAGGTGTTTAACAGTGGCTACTGCACTATGGAAGAAATACTTCTCCGCATTTGGACTGCCAGCTGAAATTCACTCAGGGCAGTGGCTACTCTTTTTTTTTTTTTTAAACTAATAGGGGAAAGTTTGATGGGGAAACAGGTATTTATGTAATCTCAAATTGTGTCCCCACAAAATATTTATTAATTACTTTAAAAAACATCTTTATTGGAGTATAATTGCTTTACAATGGTGTGTTAGTTTCTACTTTATAACAAAGTGAATCAACTATACATATACACATATCCCCATATCTCTTCCCTCTTGCATCTCCCTCCCACCCTCCCTATGCCACCCCTCTAGGTGGTCACAAAGCACTGAGCTGATCTCCCTGTGCTCTGTGGCTGCTTCCCACTAGCTATCTATCTTACGTTTGGTAGTGTATATATGTCCATGCCACTCTCTCACTTTGTCCCAGCTTACCCTTCCCCCTCCCTGTGTCCTCAAGTCCATTCTCTACGTCTGCATCTTTATTCCTGTCCTGCCCCTAGGTTCAGATAAAGAAGATAGGGTAGTGGTTACTCTTGAAGGTTTTCCAGTTGGCCGGGATATTTTAAAAGGATAATAATAATAATAACTACCATTTATTGAGTACCTACTTTGTGACCAAATGAACATTGTGATATGTCAACTTTTTCATTCTTCACAGTCCCATCATGTATATTTATCCTATTTTTATAATTGAAACTAACACTTAGATAAGAAAAGTGAAATGCAATTCTAGCCCTGAAATCTAAACTCATAATCCCATGTCAGCCTAAGGGAAATCCATAATTTACAAGATTCGAATGAATGGTCCAGTCTAGTTGAGGCAAGAGCAAAAGACATGGTGGGGGCCAGGATGGAGCATTCTTGGTACTAGGTTCTACCCTACTAGGAATGATGATTTTATTCTCATTATTTTATTTTTGGTGGGAAAACCCACTACCCAAAGACTTCTATGGGGGAGGAAGTGGAAGGTATGGAAATTTAGGAAGCTGATATAACATATATCTAGACTAAAGTAGAAACTACTAGAAACATGCAGATTACCACCCCCCAAGGCATTTTGCAGCAACCTGGAATGGAAGAAGCACCAGAGCAATGTTGAAGTATGATGACAGGAGTTGCAGGAAGGGATGCTGAGTGATGTTGAAGAATAGGGGGCCTCTCTGGTGAGCCCCCAATGGTTGCCCTATCCATAGGGAGAAAAATGGGGTGAACCTATCACCGTGGGTCACAGTATGTACTCCAGCCAATGGGTAATTAAGGGAAAGCCACTGGGCCACCGTCCACATGCCGGCCCGCAAAGTAAGTGCCCCTCCAGGCAGGGTTCATCCCTTTACTTCTTAAACACTTCGAGTCTGAGGAGTAAAACTTGTACTTGGTCTGGAGGGGCCACCTCAGGTGTAGCCAGGCACCCATGACAATGACGAAGACCAACATGATTGGGGATTATGTATTATAGTGTGTGTGTGTGTGTGTGTGTGTGTGTGTGAGTGGGAATTATTCATTATAATGTGTATGTGTGTGTGTGTATGTGTGTGAGTGGGAATTATTCATTATAGTGTGTATGTGTGTGTGTGTATGTGTGTGAGTGGGAATTATTCATTATAGTGTGTATGTGTGTGTGTGTATGTGTGTGAGTGGGAATTATTCATTATAGTATGTGTGTGTGTGTGAGTGGGAATTATTCATTATAGTGTGTATGTGTGTGTGTGTATGTGTGTGAGTGGGAATTATTCATTATAGTATGTGTGTGTGTGTATGTGTGTGAGTGGGAATTATTCATTATAGTGTGTATGTGTGTGTGTGTATGTGTGTGAGTGGGAATTATTCATTATAGTGTGTGTGTGTGTGTGTGTGTGTGTGTGTGTGTGTGTTTGTGGTGGGGAGCCTCTGACTGTGATGCCAAGATGGTGAAAGAAAAGATGGTGGAAAACCTGAAGACCTGAGAAAGTGAGGCAAACTAAACTGGGCACGGGGCATCTTATGGATCATTAAGCCTGTGGCCATGTGCTGAGCCTCAGCTTTCCCATCAGAGGAACAGTGATTCCTGGGTCATAGAGAGTGCAAAGTCCCAGCACAGCCAACAATGCATCCTTTATAGTACAGATGTTAGTGCAGATGACATCAAGGTTTTGACTTCTTTAATAACCTATAAAATGCTATGATCCATACACAGTTTGAAGGAGGGCTTAAGGTAGGTGTTAATAACCCTCAAAATGATACAGATAATGAGTTAGAAAAGATCATAGGAGTGTACCGTGGAGCTAAACAAAAAGAGTTTCACTGATTCTGGAATTGATGCTTTTGATCCTCTTATGAGCATCCTCTTATGAAAGGGAAATGTTTTAGATTCCAGATATTTATCCTGGTACCATAGGCTACTCTGATATTAATATACACGCCTGTGTCATCGATAAACACATCACTCTAAGTAACATCTATGTAACTGTCACGGGAGAGGTATCTTCAATGGAATTTTAAAAATTCATGAATGTAGCTTCTTACATGAACCTCTTGAGATAGACTGTCTCCCAGTGTGGCAGATAAAACCTTTATTGTTTGGGATTTGGTAACATGGGTCTGCACACTGTGTGGTAGCCGCATCGTTTTGATGTTAGACGTTCTGGTGAGATTGATGGTAACGTATGGAATAGACAGTATTTATCCAAAGGATTTAGAAGGCTATATTGCAAACTGGGACAATATTGTCTTTTCCACAGTCAAGTCTTATGCTACGAATACCCCGAAAGCAGATTAGGACATACGCATTTGTGCTTCAGGTGAAAAACACCTTCCCAAACACAATACACCCCAAATTAGAAGAACAATCGTTGCTGAAGGTAGCAATGGACCAATATGACCAGAGATTAAGATCGTCCCGAAGGAGACTGCTTTGGTAATCCCTTCTCTCTACTTGAACAGCTAGAGGAATAACTGTATCTCATTCAAGTGAGATTCAATTTTTTTTTGAATTACGTCACACAGCCATTTAAATATGAAGGAGATTTTAACCACCTACTGTCTGTTCAAAAGGGCTTAGAAAGAAAATGTGGAAAACATAGCAGGGCTTCTCATTTGTGCCTACAGCAGGGTTTCAGGACACATCAAGAGGTTTATTCTGTCATATAGCACTGTTGGAACATAACATTCCCATCCTGTATTTTAAAGCACAGCAATTCAGTTTTACTTGTTGTAGAATTAAAAGTTTATCATTATGAATTTTGTTTTTGTGGGACATCATAGGCTGAGCAGCCGGTCAATCCATGCTCACAGGGAAGAACTCATAGGCAAATAGATTTGAGTTCACTGCTTCCCCATTCCCCAGGGAGGCCTCGGAAGTGTCTGAAGAGAAAGTGGGAATTCTTACTACCTCAGATGGGCAGGACTAGGGACAGGTGGAATTAAGTTAGGGAGGAACTTCTTGATACCAAGGTAATTAGCAGCTGATGGTGGAAATGGATTGGGACATGATATCCAGCCTGCATCCTATCTCCTTGCCATGACCTCTGAAATGTCACGGGGGAGGTATCATACAGTTTGTTGCTCTTCTTGTTGGAAACTTTATCGAGATAATTGCAGATCCACGTGGAGTTGTAAGCACTAAAACAGAGAGATTCCTATGCACGCTTTACCCATTTTCCCCCAATGGTAACAGAGCCTGTTGCTTCATACTTTGTGGGAATGTATATCCCTAGGAAACAGGATGAGGGTACTCTAGTGAAAACTCTAGTGAAAACATTCTACGTGTACACGTAGAATGGAACCAAACTGCCAATGTTCTTTTTATTCCAAGGAGGGCTGCTTGGAAGCAAATGGAGAATTTATAAAGGAATGTCTCCAGCAGACTCTGTGGATTAACTTCTATGGAAAGTGGTGGGCCTAAAAGGGGCCAGGCCATGCACAGGTTGACCTGATGAGCCCCAAGAAGGGAGGGGGGAAACGAAGGCCAGAGTTGTTCCCTGGTTCAGTGAGGTGCCAGAAATGGAAAAAGAACCACCCAAAGGGGTCCAAAGATGTAGCAGAATCAGTTGATTTCATGGGAAGGGCTTCTGCTTTCAGGTATAGAAAAGAAAACAAGTTATAAAATAGATAACCAACAAGGACCTACTGTATAGCACAGGGAACTATACTCAGTATCTTGTAATGACCTATATTGAAAGAGAATGTAAAAAAAAGAATATATGTATATATTATATATATATATATATATATCTGAATCACTTTGCTGTACACCTGAAACTAACATAACATTGTAAATCAACTATATTTCAATAAAAATTTAAAAAAAGAAACCCAGTAAAAAGCAACCTGCTATGAAACTGCAAGTAAGTGGATGAGTCACCCCAGTGCCCTCCCCAGAGGCTCCTAGCCTCCTAGCAATGGGGAAGTGGCATTGGTACAGGATTAGCAGAAGGTAGTGACAGCAGTGGTGCTTGACGCAGGTATGTGGAAAGCCACCAGATACCACCCAGGTGTCTGGAGGCCAGGGCCCCGTGGGATGTAGAGAACACCCGCAATGTGGGAGGCACTTCAGGTATTACCCCTCCCCCTTCACTGGGAAGTCAGGGACTTAGATGAGGCTAGAGTTCCAGCAACTGAGCTAGTAGGGCTGAGCTGCAGAGTAGGACATTTATCATTGTTTGGGACCCTGTTCCTCTAAGCTGTTGTGACAATGGGAAATGCCTTTGAAATTTTCTTTTCCGATGGAAGATACTGCTAATTTGCTAACACGTAAAAAGTATTTCTACTTTAATAGGGATAGAAAAATGGAGGAAATCTGTTAATCCAAGTTGGAAGGCCATGAGGCTAACAGTGGGAGAGGCAACATAGGAATTCATGCGCATGGGCAGTAGAGAGCTTGGCTAAAGGCTAACTACTGGGATTCTCGTTTAATTGCCCATTCACATATACAGAAATATCTCTTTTGCTTTCAACGTGGAGAGAGTCAGTGAGAGAAATAAAGCTTGCGTGTAAATCCTGTGAACTGAAAACAACAATATAGTACCACTGGGTATCCACTTACACAAAGGTATCAAATTATATACACAAGCTCCAGAAGGAACACTATCCCCACTGTACAAGTACTACCAGGGTAACAAACCTCCAGGTTGCTAAATCCCTGGTGTTTTGTTTGTTTGTTTTGCGGTACACGGGCCTCTCACTGTTGTGGCCTCTTCCGTTGCGGACCACAGGCTCTGGACGCGCAGGCTCAGCGGCCATGGCTCACGGGCCCAGCTGCTCCGCAGCATGTGGGATCTTCCCAGACTGGGGCACGAACCCGTGTCCCCTGCATCGGCAGGCGGACTCTCAACCACTGCGCCACCAGGGAAGCCCATCACTGGTGTTTTTAGCTTGTCACGAGGACTCAGTTTCTGACAAACCTGATTCCAATATGCTCATTTAGCTGCTTTCAATGAACTTTACTGTCATTTAGTCACACTTGGAGGTCTTTTTTTTTTTTGTGTGATACGCGGGCCTGTCACTGTTGTGGCCTCTCCTGTTGCGGAGCACAGGCTCCGGACGCGCAGGCTCAGCGGCCATGGCTCACGGGCCCAGCCGCTCCACGACATGTGTGATCCTCCCGGACCGGGGCACGAACCCGTGTGCCCTGCATCGGCAGTCGGACTCTCAACCACTGCGCCACCAGGGAAGCCCTGGAGGTTGTTTTTAAAAGAAAAGTTATCTTTCTCAGAGAAGTCCACAGTGCCTGACATACAGCAGGAGCTCAATAAATCCTTTTTGAATGAGAGAGTGAATGAATGAATGAATGTTCTCAGTAACATGCTTTTGGAACTTCTCCTGTGAACTGTGGCCCTTGATTCTAGATATTAGATAAAAACTAAACATTATGGAGATGGCTTTACTTGTTCATTATTTTCCAAGCAGAAAGATGAGCAAAAACAAATTATTTATTACATATGGTTTCTTTCGGCAGTTTCCCTTCATCTACCTTTTGCCCTGCATTGAGTTTACACATTTGTCTCTCTGAGCTATTCTATGTAAAAACCAGATGGAGACTCTGGGCCTAAGTTATTTAGTGGTAGGATCTGCAGAACACTTCCCATATTGCTTACAAGGCTGGACGTTTCCCTGCCTTGATACCTGCGGGAGAATGCTACCCTCCAACCCATGACGGGTAAATGCCAATGCCAAGGGGGTGGGTGGAAAGGTGACAGAAGAGAGAAGCACCAGCTCAGTGATGTTTGTCATTTTTATTTGCAATACTTTAGGTCCAAGTTTCAAACTGCAATATTTTTACACTCAAGACACAGTCATGCACAATCCATATTTCAATTTTCTATTGCTTCAACCACAATTTAAAATAACAATATTGGAAACAAAAGTCCTTAAAAAGATCCGATGCTGAGGTCAGAAGGATGGAACCATACCATCAGCAGGTTTACAAAAGAAATAACTTACTTAAAAGTCAAACAAACAGAAAGACCATAAATACCTTTAATCCAAAGTTACATAAGAAGTTCACTACACATGGGTTTACAGAGAACACATTTTAACAAAAGTAAAGCACAGCCAAATGAGAAACAATTCTGATAAACAATGAAAATGTCGATCCTCCTTAACTTGTTTTGTCTGGATAGTATGGGTATAATCCCAGTATAGCAACACTACCCTGTGGTCTGTCTCTTCCTTGCTGATGTACTGAGATTTAAAACTCAACCCACTAACGGTTACAGAATTCTGTGAAAGGTCTTATCATCACTAATGAATATAGTATATGCAGGTCCATAAAGCACACCACACACAAGCACACACACCGAACTTGAATTTCACGCTCAGGGCTGGTTGGCACTGCTGTGGGCAAGGCATTGGGACTGTCCACTACCAGTTTATCCTCTTTCCAGTAGCATACTCATTCAACTGGCCAATCCCTGTGGGAGTTGTCACCAGAAATGCTATCTTTGGTTCCCAACAAGTGGATTTGTCAACACTCCTTCATGCTAATAGCATGTAATCACTTTTGCCTTTTTCTCTCTGCAACCTGCAAATGCTTAGGCCCACTCAGTAGTCCCAGCCATTAAAATGCATGGGTTCTGACATCTTGTGCCATGTATGAAGTAAACTCTATAAAGCCCAACACCACTTCGAAGGAAAGAAGAGGTCCAAGTATAGTTCTATTCTAGCAAGTGTGACAGTGTATTTCTGTTCTAGTAGCAAATACTGGCCACAGCTTAATGAAAACCAGACTTCACATACAGAGTGTATGGGAAATGAAAACTGGGAACACGCAACAGTAAAGGAACATTAGAACAAAAGCAAAACAACTGTGAAGGAATTGGAAGGCTGCCACAAGTTTTATCAACATCCTCTAGTATTATTCGCTTCGTTTGTTCGAGGGTTTTTGGGTTTTTTGGCATCATCTTACATAGTTGTATTGTTTGACTGCAACATAAGAGACCCAGGCTGAAGCATGTGGTATTTGCCATCACTTTAGCAGGATGAATTAGCAAGGCAATCTACAGTACCACAGAATGTTGTAGCTTTTGGAAAGCCTTGGAGATCCAGTCCAATACCCTTATTTTGTAAATAAGGAAACAGCCATAACATGGTTAAGTGACTTGCCCAAGGTCACATAGTAAGTTAGGAATAGAGCCTTTATTCAAATGCAGGTATCCTTACTTCTAGGCTAGTACTTCTTCCACTACACCTGACTGATTTTCTCTAATTGCTGTTGATTTCCTTGTAGGTCCTAAATCAGGTGAACACGATACCTGCCTTCTATGGCATTATGGGATAGCAATCGCCTGATGGCAGCTTCCAAAGGAGACTCGGAGGGCACTAACTGGCTTCTATAAGTTTATATTGCAAGTGTGACTGTATTATGTGGCAGTAAATGCTCCTTGTTGTTATTATTGTCTACTTGAACACAGAAGTGTGCACATGGAAGTGATTATCTCAGTTCCCGCATTTGCAGAGTCAGTTAGATATTGTTTAATATTAAACAGACATCCCCGATGAATGAGGAGTCGGGTTATATTCATTCGGTTACTAAAGGAGTGTGGGATCAGAAAAGGAGTGGAAAAAAAATTAAAGCTGACCAACAGAAAGATTCTATCAGAAACACATTTTTGATGAAAACTTCTTTCTTAGGAAAAATAGTCCCATTATTTCCAAGGTCCCATTTATTTCCTTCCCAATCCACATGCAAATACATGTTCAGAATTGTGTGTTAAGTTCACTCAAAATCCCGGGTCTGTTAGACTGTCAATTTACAAATGCTGAATTTCAGTCCTCTTGATCAGACTGGGAGTAGCTTGCATCACTGGCCATGCCTTTGTTTAACCGGATATTAACTGCAAGTAGCTAAGAAAAGGACCATGAGATTAAATGGGGCAGGGCAGGGTTAAGACTCTCATAAATAGATTATATGTTTAGAATGGCCAAAGAAAAGCCTGTGGGTTCTCTAGGTATAAGGTCTGCACTTGGTGAAACTAACACCTGAGGCCACTACCGCATTATAAAAGTCCTCACCTACAATTTCTTTGGTGAGTTGGAAGGAAATTCCTCTCTTCGGGTAGATAGTCTCCCCTTTTCTGTTTCAAAATGACAGTAGTTACTGCATACAACCTATAATCAGGCCAGACAGAAAGTACATAGAGGCCGCCATCTCAGACCAAAGCTAAAAGGAGTATGACTGAATGCCAACAGGCAAGGACAGTTCTAAATATTTGTCTTAATGTTTTCAGTCAGCTTTTAAGTGCAAGTCATAACTTCTACTGAAGTCAATGGGACTTGCCTACTGTTCATTAAAAGAAAATCCTACCTGAATGATAGTGTATCCTGTTGGAAAAGGAAATGGTGGGAGCTGGGGATTTTATCCTTCTGTTCTTCCAAGATTCAACCTGAAAATCTGCTAAAGGGATCCAGAAACGCGATACTTGAAACAGATGTTATCAAGGGGGCTGATCAAAGGTCACCCCTCCAATCTAAAGTAACCAAAACAGAAACCTCAAGGCCATACTAAAGTGGAGGGGGGCAGCCAGTTTGAAAGCAGAAAGGATGCATTTGGAGTACTAATAGTGACATCTCCCTAGCTTTAACTTGTAGATAATAGTCCCCTAAGAAAGCACGTGCCATACCCAAGCGTGTGCCAACCTCAGCACCCAGGCAAATATAAAGCCTATGGAATAATTGTAACTAGCAAATATCTGTGCCCTGCATGCTCTGGGCTCTGGCCAGAAGGCATCTGCTTCTGGCGTCTTTTCTATGTTTCTATAGTTCCCTTTCTGATGTTTATTATAAAGCAATATTAGAACAATATCAAAGAAAATTTTAAAAAGAAAAAAAATTCCACATAATCCCGCCACCCTAACACAACTGATTTCAATTGTCTGTGTTCCCAGTCTTTGCACACTTATTTTTACATGGTTGTCCTCCCTGTTTATGTTACTTAAAGGTGATCTTATCGATTCTCTCAGAACTGGCAGCCTCATAGAAATAAACAACACACTGAGCAAAGGAATATAATTATTTACACGATCTTTGAGCTGAGAAATATCCTTTATAGACAAACATCTCAAACTATCAAAACAGTTATACAGATGACAGGAAGCAATTTCATAACTCTTTTTCTTTTAGCAATGGAATGTGCTTCAAAGGGGAGGGAAAGATGTGGGGATCAGGTGGTTAAACTCAAACATTGGGGTGCAGTTCACAAGCCTGAAAGAAATCTGAATAACACAATTAAAGAATAAATACTTGAGTTAAATCTTCTTACATGACTTGGCCATCCAGTAGCCAAAATGGAACACAGACACACAAATATTTACAATGACACACAGACGAGATCAGCAAGAACGAAGTCATTACCCAACATGGTGACTGATTTGAGGGGATTATGACAACGTACCGGATCCTTGCTACAACATTAATGTTCTTTTCTTTCTTAAATAAATAGTCTCTACTGTGCTTCTCACCCTTCCCTGACTTTCCCACTGCCCTATCCCTATCTCAGGACATTTTGGAATCAACATTCGAAGATGTGCCCTTATTATCTCAGGGCACACGAGCAACTTCAAAGATCTGGATAGACTCACCTGTGTCAAGATGAGCTAAAAAAAAAAATCCAGGGAAAGGGAATAAACTATTAACCATCTGGAGTCCAACTTGGTCAAGTGTACCAAATGTGAATCCTTCAGCATCATTTTGGCAGGAGAAGCAGCTTCTTTCTAATACTTATTAGAAATATACATAACTCTCCAACACGGGGAAGGGTCTTTAGAAGCTGTTCTCATTTTAAAATTTACATAGATATAAGTTTGTAAGAGTAAAGCCTACTGGGATATATAATCATAAAATCTTGGTATAACGGGCGGTGATGAAGTAGTACCAGGCTCCTTGTTGTTAATACGTTGAATTGAAAGCATAAAAGAGCAGTCATTTCTCTGCCCACAGTAACCTGAAGGATCACTGCTCCAGGTCTCCCCCCACCAAAAAAAGGCCTTCATGACATATAAGGGATGCTAAGAGATAACTAGGGCTTCCCAACCAGGTTTGGGGCTCTCTCCCCTGGCAGGGTATAGTTATCAGTGTACTGAATTCTATTTGCATCCCAGGTATTATTTCACTGAATTCCCTGGCACTATGAATGAAAAATTTAAAAAATACTTACTTTTAAATGAAATCAAAATTAAGGCTTCTCTCTCTCTCTCTCTCTCTCTCTCTCTCATTAAAACAGTGTGGCATTAAAAATTTCAGGCCCAGCCATGTTTTTGTGAAGTATAACATAGTATGCTTCAAATTAATATTACCATTTGATCTTTTCATGTTTGTTGTTTTATCCCACTGTGGACATTTTCGGGGTGGGGGGGTCAAGCCCCTCCCAAATTTCATAGTCAAAGAAGACAATAGGAAATCCACCAGTGGTGTCATCTCCTAAACATAAACACGTGCACTATATGGTTAGCAGAAACTCTCTAAAGAAAGTGCTTTCATTTTAAGGAATGGATAAATGATTATATCGATGGATGTGCCTAGGCAGAGAAGGAGAGAGGCCCATGGCATTGATCTCTTTCCCTCTCTTGCTGGATGTAGATAGGCTCTATTCAGATTCTTGACATACTACAAATCAAGAAGCCTTCTACTGCGCTAGCTTTTCAAAGGCTTAGAGAAACAACTATGCAGAATTTATAAAATTGACAATACACTCGAAAGAGAAGCATATCCTTTTCTACGCAGACACCCTCCAGATATTTTTCTACGCTCAGAAGATTCAGGAAGTGGCAACTGTTGAATTTCTAATAAATTGATACACGATGAAACACTAGTCAAATTTTCACATTTTCCCCAAGCCACAAAAGGAATTAAGTTGGACTGATATTTCTTGGGGCATATGATTGCAAACCCAAATGCTTTTCACTGGAGAACTTCAAGATCTTTACAAACATGTTTTTAAAATTCAAAAGCCCAAAGGGCTAAGTATGAACACACCACATCCAGAAACAGAAATTGGTGATACATAGGGAAAATGGCAACAAGTACTTAGAGCCTAATGTTGACTGGGATGTAGTTTTCACTGACCTCCCATTTCTTACAGAGTTGAGTGCTTACAATATTTCTGTTCTCCAGATCTTTAAAAAAAAAATTAACATTATAAATTGTCAAGATAAATAATTTTAACCAGCAGCAAATGTTGGTTAATGGGTCTGTTTCCTCCTGTTGTGCCTATTTTATAGTTACCTACATTCCACAAGGACAAGACAGGATTAAATTAGGTATTATTATCTTTGTTTACTGTCCAACAAGGATTTCAGTATTGCATGCTTATATTATCTTCCTTTTGGCTCTTGGAGAGTCCCGTCTTTGTTTAAGTATGGTTTCTCCTATCAGGATTTCCTAGGTTTAAGACCTGGACTCACCCAACTGGAGTGCCATAGTTTTGGTGTGTCTTTTTTCAGGTATCATGAAGATGAACGAGCTGGTTTATACAAATGATAAATCAACTACCTCTTAAGCATCATCATGAAAATGTGATAAGATTTCACCATTTGAACTTTATTTAGACATAGAGTTTTTAAAAGCCCTTCCTGAACACACATATTCCTCTCTGCTTTTGGAAAATGTCGTAAAAGAAACCTTTTCCAATACAAATGCAGAAAAACAGGTACACAAACCGAGCCACCACTATAGAAGAAGAATAAAAAATTTCAACTCTATTAGGGCATGGACTTCCACATGTTCACACAGTACTTGCTCTGGGTTTTTTTGTTTTGTTTTGTTTTGTTTTTGTTTTTTTTTGTTGTTTGTTTTTGTTTTTTACTTTCTTTTTTTTTACAAAAAACATTTTGACATCTTTTTTTTCTGGACATCTAATGACAATGCAAGTGAAAAACATCACATTGGGTAAGGAGTTTTGAAGGAAGTTCGAATGCAAGAGGGACTACTCTCTAACTTAAAAACAAACACAACACTATGAAGAGGGAGTGTGCATCTTTGAGAAATCTTTTTTCTTCAAAGTGAATGCACAAAATGAGGGGATTCACTACTGGCTCTTTCGCTTCACGGTAGAAGTGACCACTTTATGGCCACTTCGACATTGCTGCCCTGTTTGGGCTGCGATTCAGGCTTACAAATAAGTTACATAATCTGAGGGAGTAGGAAAAAGGCTTATAAGAAGTTTCTATTCATTTGAAAGTTAAAGAATCCCCACCCCATTCGACTGTCTTTTCTTCCATCTTTCCTGCAGTGGAGTTTTATTTCAGTCTTACTCACGAGGGAGATGGTGTGGGGTAAGGCTTGCAGTCCTAGCGGCTGCTGTTCTTAATTGCTTCCTTTGCAGCGATAATCAGAGGAGTCAGGCTGGAGAGAGGCTTGGCTAATTTTAAAAATGGATGCTGCAAAAGGAAAAAAAAAGAGGAATTACTAGAATTCTTTCCTCCAACAATATTACTTTACACTTTCAAGGAGTCTTTTTTTCATTAAAATGTATTTTGTGGATCCAATTAAACATCATTTAAAAAATAGTGCCAACTTTTGTCCTTCAGATGTTTTTGGTCTTCGGTGTCATGAAATCTTCTGGAAGCTGACTGGCAGAGCTAGAAATTCAGAGTCTTGTAAAATCTCTTTGTGTTTGCAAGTCTAACTTTCTGATTTTCTTAAATCGATGAATTTATCTGGAGCAGCCCTCATGCTTAAAAAAGTGTATTGTGTTGACCACTCAAGACCTTGAGCCTGAAATCAATGGCCTCCTAACTGCTAAACCCAATAGTGTGTCTCCATCATTTCTTTTCTGGTCCCTCTGCAGTGCTTCAAATAAGTGAATATCCCTTTCTTCTTTGAGATGTTGTTCTCTTTGGGGGCCTGTGACATTCTACTGTCTCAATTCTCTTCCACACACATGCTCACTGACTACTCCCTCTCTATCTTCCTCCCTGATTTCACTTCCTCTTCCCACCTCGCAGAACTTGACTCTCATCATCTTCTTTTTCTAATTTAATTCCTTGGAGAACTCATTCCTTTTCATGGTTCCAACCTCTCATCAAGCTTTATGGAGATGACTCCCAAATGTCCATTGTGTCACCTGATGTCTTTCCTGAATTCTGGTCCTATTTCTCCAATTGCCTGCTGGATATTTCCTTTTGAATGTCCTTCTGCCACCTTGAACTCAACATTTAAAAATGTACGTTCAGATCTACCAAACAGGGTACTCTTGGGTGATGTACTCTACAGGGGCTTTGGAGTCAAGAGTACCTAGGTTCAATCCTCTCCTTTGCTTATCACAATGGTTAAATGAGGTAAGTGACAGTTCCTCGTAAGCTACATTGAAGCCAATCAGTGTTAGCCACTGTAGTATTATCCTCTATCACTTCTGCTTTTGCTGAACTCTACCACTGGTTTGACATTCTGAGGTAGGTCACTTTTGTGTTCCTCTCCCTTATGTTCTACATGCAGTCAGTAACCAAGTACTTCCTTTTCAATGCCTTTTACAATTATCTCTTGCTTTCCCTAGGCCTAATCAACTTAATCCTAAATTATAACAATAACCCCCCTATCTTCCTGCCTCCATTTTTTTCTATTGCTAATTCTTCTTGCATACCACCAGATTCATCTTCCTGAACATAGCTTTCATCAGCTGTGTCCCTCAGATATCTTCAGTGTTTCCCCACTGCCTACAGCCTCTACCCTTTAGCCTGGTGTTCAAGGCTCTCTACGTCCTGTCTCCTGCAGCTTTCCTTACTGGAACTGTTTACTTCAGCTACACAGTCTAGTTTCTGTTCCCTTGAACCTTGCCTACATGCCTTTGGTCATGCGATAATCCTTCCATCTGAAATTCCTTCCCCCTTTCCCCTCGAACTATCTAAAACTGATCTGTCTTTCAAGGTCCAGCCGAACTCCTTCCTTTTCGCAGACATTTTCTGAATGCCATAGCCCATAGAAGTAAGTCTCTAATCAACCGTGACATTTACTGTTTAAACGGCCTTGGGTTGACTGAGTCTCTAAACAATCTTGCATTTTTTTCATGTTCCTAAGGAGACTGTGGACTTCTGAAGAGTAGGAATCATGTCTTTAACAGATTTGTATCACCCACTGCACTTAAGCCTTGCAAATAGAAGTTGCTCCATAAAATCCACTTCTGTCTTTTCTCAAGCTTTCCAGTGGTGTGAATGCCATGTATCTCTCTCCTTTCTAACCTCTAAACTGAGCTAGAGTCAGAGAATGGAGTTATATGGACTTAAGGTGATATACAGATTATAGCCTATATGTGTAAAAGGAGAAGATGCAACAAAGTCTTCAATTTTCTCAAAATATCATTTTGCATCAGAAGTCTGACTGGTTCAGATAAAAGTATTGTTGGGGAAGGAATTAACTAGATAATTGATTCAATTACCTACATAACTGTATAGCTACCTTCAGAAAACCTGTATCTTCACTCATCCTTGGAAAAAGACATGATAGGAGTGTGTACCAGGATGTGTCTGTCGGCTGGTGGGAGGGGTGAAAAGATGTGGAAATGAAGCATTCAAAAGTTCCAGTTTTTCATCTATAATTTGAGGCTGTATTAATGGGAGGATTAATAAAGGGCCATTTCAGATCTGACATTTTCGGGCCCCATGACAGCCTGTGAAACGCTCACAGGTATAGCAGAGAAGACCAGGGGTAGCCTCCCCAATTCCTCCAAATTGGCTTATCCCAGATATGATTTGGGTTGGGATGGGATATTTTCGCATGGGTGTGGCTGTCTCTGGAGGGAGTTCAGAAGCAACAGGAACTTTTTGTTGTTTGGCCTAAAACAGACTGACTCTATGGTTAATAGAGTCATGACCAAGTGTTATGCCTTTTGTTTAACTGGATTATGTGTTCAAAGTCAGGGAGAGCAAGCAGTCGCTTTTCTTGGCTATTACAGATCTTTATTTTGTTCCCCAAGGAACAGTCAGTCCCCAGCAGTGAAGCTATATGTGTAATCCTGGGCATGCATTGCTTTATCAATATAAATGCATTTTTTCCTCTACATTGGTTTGTGTGGAAGAAAGTCAGACAATCCAGGGCTCAAACCCAGGTTCTGCCACTCAATAGCTGTGTGAGTTTTAATTTCTACATCTGCAACGGGGATAATACCACCTATCCTAGAGAGTTGTAAGAATTAAGTGAGATAACGTTTGTAAAGAATTTGGTATAAAGTAGGTGCTAATTACAATCATATATTACTAATCCCTGAGAGCCATGAAAAGGACAAATGGTTACAGAGGCACTCACCACTGGATGGTACTCACCCAGGCAAGCAGGTGCCTGCCATTTGGCATCACAAGCAAAGGGGCTTTGACCAGTAAAGCATTAGAGTAGCAGATGCTATGGAAATAATTGCACAGTTATGTAGACAATTACCTCCGGCCAAGAGCACCTGCGTACAACATCCAGGGGCACAAGTAAAGTTTAGAACAAAACAGCAACACCAGAGGGTCACATGGTTATTTCCCTTGCAAAATAAGACTCCAGGAAGAATAAAAGAGAGTTACAGATTGAACTCCCAAGTTCTCAGAAGAAAGGCAACACGCCAATCAATCACGTAATCAGATGCATGCCTACACTTATGTGCCTGTGGTCTCAGATCAAATGGTTAGAGCCTAACTCGAACTAGACCTCTTTTGACAGCGCTCTCTTACTGTCACACATTGATATGGAAAAGCTCAATATAATGACCCTCTCTTTGTAACTGTCCTGTTTCATGGTCACCTGTAAAAGCTCCTTGGCAGATCCTCGCCTATCCACATCCATCTCAAGACAGCGATTTAAAAAGTCACGGAATACAGCAGACAGTCTCTCAGGATTCTGGAGCTCTGGGGTTCCATTAGTGGCTATCAGATATAATGCCTATGGAAAAAAAATTAGAAAAATCTATTCAGCATATACGTATTAGGATCATGAGTCGGCATACAAGACACAAATCCAGTTTCTTCTGGTTTATATCCTGGGTCTTAAAAATTCCATTTTAGAGAATGACACTGACATATACTGCAAAGTTTCTGTAACATTTAGAAATGGTTACTCTTGGCAGTAACGGAGGTGACAGTGAGGTGCCCCACCCCCCAAAAGCTTGGAAATAAGGTTATAAGGCTGTCCTATCAGAGTTAAGCCAGAAAAAAAAAATATAATGAATGTATGATTAACCACCTAGGAAATGAAACCAAGGAATCTGTGACTAAAGAGTTGAGGAAACACACACACATCCAATCATGTTGACCTAAGTATAACCTCTGGAAGGCACAGTTGCCTAGGTGATTGTAATTTACTGACTGTTTATCTTGATTGGAGAATATTTGTGAGCGGTCCAGGGATGAACAGACTACATTATGCAATCAGAGGAGTACAAAGAATCAGAAGATGGCAGTGCCCGGATGAGAAGTAACCCTTGGGGCCCAAGGACTCGAGTACTTTTATCCTGTGGCAGATGTATCCCTATAGATTTTAATTAGGTTCCCCATGAAAGTCTACCTATAATAAGAGAAAATATAAGAAAAGTTGACATTAATAATCCTGTATCCTACTGTAAAATAGTAAGTTGCTAATATATGTCTGAGATCTTTGCTGTGGAAGGCCACCACTGAGAGATATCAACTCATGGTGTGCTGACAGAATCAAGGGCCCTGGCCTTCCAGGCCGCGAGTTGGACCCAGAACCATGGTTAATTCACAAAAGTAAACCCATATTTCAAAGGCTCCACAGCCATAAAAAGCTGGCCATTCCTCATGCCTCGTCTAAGCAAACTATTCTAGAGCACTGAGTATGTATCAGGTACCACATTCAACACTGGAGATCCAGAGATGAATAACAGAATGCCCTACTTTCAAAGATGACACAATTCAGTGAAACAGAGAGACTGATAAATAGCTACCATACAATGAGATAAGAGCTAATAGAGAAACAGAGAAAGTGCTAAGTCAATGTAAGGATGAAACAATTTACACCAGAGCTCAGAGAAAGCTTCACAGAGGAGCTTGGCATTGGAACAGGGTCTTGAAGGCGAAATAGGAGTTTTCCTGCAGGTATTACCACCAGGGTTATGCCTGCCTATGTGACCAGACTCCTAACTATCATGAAGACACGCTCCCTCTTGAACTTGCTTGAACTTCGCAGCAAATTATCAGCCCCCTTTTCCACCATGGCTCCTAATATTATTATCAAAAATATTTCTATCAAACTCCTTTCTCAGGCCAGTTTTCATCAGCTGGTGAGGACATCTCTCCTCCTTTCCAGAAACCTCCAGAGATGTACTTTAGAAAGGGTTAGAAAGGACCATTTAATCCAGTGGCTGTCAACTTATAGCAGGCACCAGAATCACCTAGAGGGCTTGTTAAAACACAGATTTCCTGGGTCACCCCCCAGGGTTTCTGATTCAGTAAATCTGCAGAGGGGCCTGATAATTTGCATTCTAACAAGTTCCCAGGTGATACTGAAGCTGCTGGTTTCAGGACCACACTTTGAGAACTGGTTTACTCCACCCAATTAAGCAATGGGCTTAATGATTGATGCTTGAGGCACCTGTCCTCACAAACCAGCTTTGTTCCTGCATTAAAAGAAAATTGTTTACTGCAATTTACATTTGCTAACTCCTCCTAAAACTCTCTTATTTCGGCTGGCCACAATTCCGCCAAACTCTGTGTCCTTTGCTGGCTTTTTTCTGCCCTGTAGCCAAACCCAGTCCTAAACAAACACATCTCTTTTTTTCCCTTTCCACTCTCCCTAAGTCTGCGTGCATGCCATACTGTTTCATTTTCTCTCTTTTTCTTTTCACCATTCTTAGCTCAATACATTCTACTCCTCACAACTACATATGCATGTCTACCCAAGTCCTTCTCACCTCTCTTCAATCCATGTACTAAGAAAAAGGTTGACAGGAAACACCCCAACATGTAAACAGTGGTTCCCTCTGGGTGGTAGGTTTGTTAGTGACTTAATTTTTTAAAACATATTTTTCAAATTTTCCAAATTTTCTACAATCAACATGACTGCTTTTATTATTTTTAAAAACCCTCCAAAATTCTTTAAAAAATAAAATCTAAAAAGCTGTGCCATCCAATTTACACAAAAATCTTCATCTATTTCTCTTTGTCCTCCTAGGATTAAACCCGCTTTTCATCAAGTACTACCAAGGGAAACAAAAACCCAGACGATTTCTTTTCCAACTACTGTTTTCATTTTAATTGCAACAGTATTATTTCCAACTAATGTTTATTGCAAAGATCCACACTTTTAGTTATATTATGGCTAAACTGGCCTTTGTGGACTGGCCTGGGAACATACTCACTATGCATAATGCCGTTTCTATGGGCAAGTGCACTCTGAGTTCCAAAATAATTAACTTAAAAATGGAACTTCTGTGTAAGCTGGGTCCTATCTTTGCAAAAAAGAAAATTGCTACCCACTGCCCTGCTAATGAGAGACAAAAACAGTTGTAGGCAACACAACAATCACAGCAAAAAGCATTTTCCTAGCAAAGTCAAGTCTTAGCTGAAGAAAGATCAAGGAAAATCAGTCTAGGCATGAGTTGATCACATTCTGGTTTTATCTGAGTTAGTAAAAACTCAAAGAAAATAGGCTGGCTGAGAAATTAGACTAGACTTATTTCACTTAGCATAATACCCAGCAAATCAGAAAAAGACAGATACCATACGATATCACTTACATGTGGAATCTCAAAAATAAAACAAATGAATGTATATAACAAAACAGAAACAGCCTCACAGACACAGAGAACATACTAGTGGCTACCAGTAGGGAGAGGGAAGGGGGAAGGGGCAAATTAAGGTAGGGAGTTAAGAGGTACAAACTACTATGTATAAAGTAAATAAGCAACAAGGCTATATTGTACAGCACGGGGACTATAGCCAACCCTTCATAATAACTATAAATGGAGTATAAACGTTAAAAACTGTGAATCTCTATGTTGTACAACTGACACTTATATAATGTCGTACATCAACTATACCTCAATCAAAAAAGAAATTAGACTAGAGATTTCCTTTACAGTTGGTTGCTCCTTGAGTAAGAAACCCAGATTCATACCTGACTTCTCCTCCTTCCTCAACTGGAAACCTTCCCCTCCCCCAACCTTCACTCTAATCAGTCTAGTAGCTTCTGTTCATGCACCCTTTAGAAATGTCATTCATACCCATGCTCTTTCCTGTATTTCCACTGTCTCTGCTTCCCTCAGACTGTTACGATAGCCTCTCCCAATAGGTTTTTTCTTACTCAAGCCTTTTTATTCTTCAGCCCATCTTCCTTAACAATCTGTCTCATCTTTAATCTCATCATGGCATCCATTTTTCTGCTTTAACAATTTCTGGTGGCTCCCTATGGTTCACAGATGTGGTTTTCAAACTGGACTTTCCAAAATTCCTCTCAAGAGCAGCTAAGTGGGAAAAGAGGTGGGAGAGGGAGATGGATGTAGGGATTCCAGGACCCTGCACCCACCCATGTGTGTTTCAATCAGAGAAATACTTCTTTTTTCTTTATTTATGCATGCTTCCAAGCAAGGTTTAATTTGAACCAAGGGATCACTATAGTTGTTTGAGAACACAGGACGTGGTAAAGATTCCTTTGCATGGCATACGTAGTAAAGATTCCTTTGCATGGCATAGAAGGTCCTCCATGATTTGGTTCCACCTTCCTTTCTAGTCCTCATCCGTTCTCTTCTCACCCTAGAGCCCTGCTCCCCCCAACGCCACATACATACAAACATTGGCCAAAGCTCACATACTATGCATGCCAATTAGTTCATCATTCCCATAGTAAGAAATGCTCTTTTATATCTGCCTGAAATGCTGTTCCCTTAACTGCCTAGTAGACTTCTACTTGCCTTATAATTTCTATTTCAAATGGCCCCTCCTTTTTAAAGTCTTCTCCATTGCTCCCACATGGATATGGTGAATAACCACCTCGATTTTCTGGGGACTGTTCTGGGTTTTACTACTGAAGGTCCTATGTCCCTCAGTGCCAGGCAAACTGGGATGGTGGTCACTGTGCAGAGTTAGTCTTTCCCTCCTTTGAGCTACTACAGCCCTTTGTTTATATGTCTGTTTTCACATTGTAGGGTGAATACTTGTTACTTGTTCACTGGTCTGTCTTCCTAGACTGTGAAGGTAGGAATTGTGTCACAATCATCTCTGGATTTTATGGCAACTGGCTCAAAATAGGTGCTCAATAAATGTTTTTGTTGCTAAACGAAAGGAGAGCCGAAATGTATAAATAAATCTTATTGAGCTGGGTATATGACAGACTTTACAAAGTATTAAAGCTCAGAACCTAAAGTGAACTAGTAAACATATAAGAAGATATACAGAGAATGACAAAAACACCCTTTCTGAGTTGAACAGGCTTGGCATGTGGGAACTTCTGACTACCCAACTCCTCAGTGTGGGAGAAGGAAGAAAGCTCCATGAGCAATGTAGGTAAGGGGATGACATCAAAGAGAGGGAAAGCTGGAGAAAGAGGTCCACAAGACGGTAATCTGCTATGGGCAAACCCAGAGAGGAAGCGAAGACAATAAGTTCTCTCTGGAGCTTGAGACATAGCAACTTAGTCTTCTCTGACTGATCGTGAACAGAGAAGAAGCTCTTGATTTTTCTTCAGCTACATCATTAAACAAGGTCTGTTTAATTCTTAAGGTGAGGCAACATAGGCCCCGTGACCTTATTTATAATGTTAGACAGACAACCTTTGGCCAGGAAATGGTGCCTTTCTTCTTTGTGATACACACATTACCTAGAAGTTTCTGGTGTTCCGGAATTTTTAATAACTCTGTATCACTTGGCAATAACACACAAACTTTGCAGTTTTCTGCGGACCCTGAAGTGCAACTAAATTTACCTTAGTACTCAGAGAAAACGACTTGACCCAATTGGAGGAATAATTCAATTTACCTTATTGGCAATTTCCTCAGTTAAAAAAGATCAAAGTGGTCATCTTAGAAGTTACCACATTTCTCCAAAGAAGTCTCAAAACAATCGATATGTACCCAATAAATTTTCATTAAGGCAGTTTTGCGACTGGACTAACCATTTAATTAAAAAGCTTCAGTTTGTGACTTCAGTTCATTTTAACAGTTTATAAAGTTTAGGTTAAGACGTTAGAAGACAAACCAGGAGACTTAAATGGAAATGTGTTAGTAACCCTGAGAGATCCCAGCACTGTTATAAAGACTCCCTTTGCAAAGAGGAGAGGGTGTGGTGTGAACATTTCTTTCTAAGTTGAATATTTGGGACTCAAAACACATTTTTCCATGGAAATCGTGGTATACATGGTGAACAGGCTCTCAGCCTGGTGCATAAAAATCTATTTAACAAACAATGTTGGGGCTTCCCTGGTGGCGCAGTGGTTAAGCATACGCCTGCCAATGCAGGGGACATGGGTTCGAGCCCTGGTCTGGGAAGATCCCACATGCCGCGGATAAGGCTGTGTGCCACGGCTACTGAGTCTGCGCTCTATAGCCCACAAGCCACAACGACTGAGCCCGCGAGTCACAACTACTGAAGCCCACGCGCCTAGAGCCCGTGCTCCGCAACAAGAGAAGCCACGGCAGTGAGAAGGCCGCGCACCACGACGAAGAGCAGCCCCCGCTCACTGCAACTAGACAAAGCCTGTGCGCAGCCAAAAATAAAAATAAATTAAAAAACAAACAATGTAACTATGAAACAAAGGGCTATTCATCTATATCTTAATATCTGTATAAATACTGTTTTCATGGGAAATATTATTAGCTAGCATTTATTGAATGATTACTATTAGCTCACTTGATTCATACAACAACCCCCTGAGTTATACTTGATTATGATCCCCAATTGACAAATGAAAAAACTGAGGGAGGTAGGGTTAATATAATAATTTGCCCAACATCACAGAACTAGCAATGAGGGAGTCAATATCTGAATCCAAGGACTGTGAAACCAGAGTCCATGCTCCTGACCACTGCACGGCATCACCTCACAGTGTTCCCAGCCTCTGAGGTAGTAATTCTCGGAAGCAGAGGCAGACAAGGTCTCTTCAAGAGATGAGGCACACTGAGCATGCACAACTCTACCTCTACCTCTACCAGAGGAAATGGACCCCCTGGAGGTCAATTGTTTGCCTACTTACTTCGAAATGGGGAACAAAAGGCAGGTGCCCAGTTAGGCTTCATATTGCATTCACCAGTGTCTGTATATATGTTGGGAGTTTATAAGCAGTGTGTCCTCTGGTTGTTGCCTGTAACCTACTGCTGTCCTGGTTTCTTTCTCATTTTGGAATTTTCAACTACCTTTGAGTGTTTTACGGGAGAGATTTGGCAATGAGTGACTTGACACCTGAGGACTTAGTGTACTCATGACCTGGGATTTCAGAGGTTAAAGGCCAGAGTGTATTACTGCCTCTGATGTGTTAATGGATTTCATGAAAAGCCCTGACATTTCCTTCTAAGAAGAGTAAATGGGGCCACATCTACAAAAAAAAGAAATTGCTATATTATAACTACCATTGTAGTCCCTATTTTGACTTATTCAACCCAACGGTTCAGTGTGATAACTGAATAAGCACTGTGGTCTAACTTAGTTCCCTACTTGTGTTGCATAGTAGCTCTCATCTGTCACCAAATTCTGCACGGGCGTAGGGGGCTCTGCTGCTGTTGTTGAGCCTATTACAGATCTATTCCCTTATAGCTTGATGGTAAAGGTAATTAGGTACCTCTGACTGATGAGGTCTTGGCTTAGCTTTAGACTGTTCCTTTCAAGCATAAAAAACTGGCCACTGTGCTTCCCTGGTGGTGCAGTGGTTAAGAATATGCCTGCCAATGCAGGGGACATGGGTTCGAGCCCTGGCCCGGGAAGATCCCACATGCCACGGAGCAACTAAGCCTGTGCGCCACAACTACTGAGCCTGTGCTCTAGAGCCCGCGAGCCACAACTACTGAGCCCATGTGCCACAACTACTGAGCCCACATGCTACAACTACTGAAGCCCATGCACCTAGAGCCAGTGTTCTGCAACAAGAGAAGCCATGACAATGAGAAGCCCATGCACCACAACAAAGAGCAGCCCCTGCTGGCTGCAACTAGAGAAAGCCTGTGCACAGCAATGCAGACCCAACACAGCCAAAAAATAAATAAATAAATAAACAAATTTATGTTTAAAAAAACCTGGCCACTGCCAGAAAATAAAGAGCAGATGAGTCTGATAATGTACATGCTCATTCTAATCTCTCAGGATTAATAGTGCTTGCCAGGAAACGTGGAGCAGGCTATGTGTGCTCAGGAAGCCACCCTGGGCAGCCCAAGCAACACCCAAGGTTGAGAAACACAGGGGGTTTGGAAGTGGGGGAGGGGTGGGCATAGAGATGGAAAAGCAGGAAAGCAGAATGGAGCAGGAGGTAGAGGGAAAAAAAGCTGTAAGAAGCAGAGAGAGCAGGAAAATCCAGGACAAGGACTGGGGTCAAAGTACCATGGGGAGAGAAGGTGGTCAGTGGAGTGAAGAGGAAGAGAAATGAAGATAAAGGCTCAACAAATCAGGAAGGTCAAGGGGACCCGATCCTAGGATCCATTCTGCTACTGCCCCATTTCTCCGGTCCTTCTCACATAAAACTTCTCAAAACATCATCTATGTTTGGTATGTTGACTTCCTCACCTCCCATTTTCTCTTCAACCCACACCTAGTTTCTAGTTCCAAGATACTGTTTACCGTAATACGTTTGTTCCTATCTCACTTCAGAATATTGGAGCAGGAAGGGACTAAGTCCTTGATTCTCTGGAGCTTTTCCAAATTACCATATTAGGATCAAAATCCAGCTGGACTGTGATATGATCTGTGAAACATACATTACTGCTCACATAAATTGGTTTCCACTTCTGTTTTATATGCAGTTTATCAGCTGAACAGTTCTGTATACCATAACATGCTATTCTTCCCGATACACACCAGAGTGAAGATCATGGGTCCCTGCAACAGCTTTATCACTCTTTTGCTCTTCCCTGGCTTCTCCCCAAGATTCCTGTCGGAGTGGGCTTGCCCAGTCCCACATGCAGCATGCTTTGCATCATGATCAAGTGTCTTTCTTGGTAGGGAAAGGGGGATTTTTCCACTCTATGGAGTACAGACTTAGTCACGAGATAATGACAGAGATGTATCTAAGCAGCTTTCTGAAGGTCACAACTCTGGAAGCACTCCTACAGACAACGCATACTCAAACCCTGGCCCTTCTGGCACTCAGGGAAGGCTGTAGCCTATCTACAGCCTAAGAATACAGAATCAGAGTAAGAGACCCAGGAGTTTCCCCTTTTATTTAACTAAATTTCATGTGGAAGCCCGATACAGAAAACAAGTTAAAGAGGAACTATTTTGGTGGACTCAAGAGCCACATGACCTCCCCTCTGGGCCCCAAGGACCTCCATGGAATTCGTAGAGTCCATGGAATTCGTAGAGTCCATTGGTAACCAATAATCTTGTCGAATTCCATTTGTTTGAAACAATAAGGAAATGGAGGCTCAGCAAGAAGTAGTCTATACAAGGTCAGGGGGCTCCTTACTGGCAGACCTGGGAACAGAATTCACTCTTTGACTCACATGATGCATACCGTTGGTTGAGACACTAGATAGTTCCTTGTCTGGTCCCGTCACATTCACTGGCCACGCAGAGATGAAAAGTGCTGATGGATTTTGCCATCTAAGCAGTGGGGCAATGCTTTAAAAAAAGAAGGAAGGGGACTTCCCTGGTGGCGCAGTGGTTAAGAATCCGCCTGC
Source organism: Kogia breviceps (assembly GCF_026419965.1). Classification (NCBI taxonomy): domain Eukaryota; kingdom Metazoa; phylum Chordata; class Mammalia; order Artiodactyla; family Physeteridae; genus Kogia; species Kogia breviceps. The sequence continues at coordinate 34,906,918 of NC_081330.1, forward strand.
CAATGCAGAGGACATGGGTTCAAGTCCTGGTCCGGGAAGATCCCACATGCCGTGGAGCAACTAAGCCCGTGTGCCACAACTACTGAGCCTGCACTCTAGAGCCCGCGAGCCACAACTACTGAGTCCGCGTGCTACAACTACTGAAGCCCACATGCCTAGAGCCCGTGCTCCGCAACAAGAGAAGGCACTGCAGTGAGAAACCCGCACACCTCAATGAAGAGTAGCCTGTGGAACATGTCATTTTAAATATATCGTAAAGACTCAGTTTTAATAAAAAGTTTAATATGAAAAAAAAGAGTAGCCCCCACTTGCTGCAACTAGAGAAAGCTTGCACTCAGCAATGAAGACCCAATGCGGCCAAAAAATAAATAATGAAAGAAATTTATTAAAAAAAGAAAAAAACAAAAAAGAAGGAAGGAGGAAGGAGGAAAGGAAAGATAAGGAAAAGAAAGGAAGGAAGGAAGGGAGGAAGGGAGATGGGGAAGGAGGGAGGGAGGAAGAAAGCTACAGCAAAAAGGTCAGCCTGTTTTTGGTGATACTGTTAGAACGTTGGCTCTTGCAGCTACAGAGCTAAGATTGCCTTAATCAAGTTAACTTTCTCTGCTGAGAGGCTTATACAAGACACCTCAGCGTATCCTTTTATCAGAATGCAAAGGGTCTTCTAAAGTGATGTTGCAACCAGGTTGGAAAAGGTATATTTCCAAATGACAAAGGTCAGAAATTATCTTAATTATCAAGCTAACCCTAATTTTCTTGGTGAAGTCATTTTTCATTGGCAAAAACACAGATTTAAAAAGCCATAGGATAGGGCTTCCCTGGTGGCGCAGTGGTTGAGAATCCGCCTGCCGATGCAGGGGACACGGGTTCGTGCCCCGGTCCGGGAAGATCCCACATGCCGCGGAGCGACTGGGCCCGTGAGCCATGGCCGCTGCGCCTGCGCGTCGGGAGCCTGTGCTCCGCAACGGGAGAGGCCACAACAGTGAGAGGCCCGCCTACCGCAAAAAAAAAAAAAAAAAAAAAAAGCCATAGGATAAACATGTGAGTGGGCATTTGAGTGGGCATTTCAGGGGCCAAATGTCCATCATCACACTCTGTGATTTGTCCATTTAGAATGAACTTTGATTTCAACGGACTTAACTACTTAGTTATAGGTCTGGTACCTATTAGGGCAATGGGCATATGCATCCTTGGCTTATTCCCAAGCCTTGCTTTAACGACACTGAGGAATGACAAGATAATAAACAGTAGGATAAGGGAATATCAGTCATGGCCAACAGCAGGTCCCTGGTCACGACATTTGTCATCTTTCTTCGCCTCCTCTTCGCCTGGTCAGAGTCTCAGATTTTCATTCGCTGTGGAATCAATTTCTCCTTTGGCTGTCTTCTGGGTCATAACTCACCAGTTTGAACTGTCTGCTTCTGAAGTACAATCTAAATGAGACTTGCAGCTTTCCTATGGCTAGGTCCCATTTTCCTATGCTAAATTCCTGACAACCAATGATTCTTAAGAGCTGTCTGTCTTTTGACAGGCAATATTTTTTTCTGATTAAAAAGAAACCCTGTTACTGTTCTATAATTATTTTAGTTGCTCACCCCTCCTTTTAGGCATAGGTTTGCCCTCAAAGTAGAAGTGTCAACAAACCATCAATAAACCTTGCTGTTCCATACTGGCTTACGGAAAAAGAAGGGAATGCTCCCAGCTCTTCCTGAAATACATTCAAAACAATATTGACTGAGTGCTAGCAAAGTATGCTTGCTTCTCTGGCGCTCAGGAAGTTTATGTCTGACTTTAATTCCAAATGAGCACGCGCCATCAAACCCAGACATTCCAATCCACAACACAGGTTCCAGCACTTTGGCCCTTAGCTGCTGCTTTTTAGTTGTTAGAGATTCTCTTCTTCTGCTTAACTCTCTTCTCTAGACATACAAGCTAACCAGAATTTCCCCGGTTCTATAATAAAAAAGAAGAATAAACTAACGTGTGTAGTGCTTCAAGTGTGGGGATAGGGGGAGTAGGGAGCCTCTTAATGTAGACAACAGGTCTGAATTTACACTTCTGCCCTCCCTTCTCTCTGGCCATACAGTTTAATGCACTCCTAGTCATGAGTAGCCAGACTGAAGGCTTTATTATCACCAATATGTGTTATGTACACAACAGCTAGCACATTGTAATGATGGACTCCATGTGCAGTAGAAGCAAAATTGAAAAACAAAATGGGCATATTATAGAGGTATATATTGAACTAATGTCATTTCTTTTTTGACAGCGTTGCTGGAATGGTAAATCAAAGAATGCCAGGGTGTGTCAGGATTTCAACAAAGTGACCCATGATATTTTGCTTTTAGGAGAAAAGGAGAAATGTGGGCAGAATGATAGCATGCTCTTTTCTGGTTGAACAATCATGCTCAAAGAGGGCTGATGAAGAACTGTTTTTCAATATAGACACGGTTCTACAAAGGGCTTGCCACAGAGCTTTGCATTTGCTCTAGGCCTTGGTGTGGGAACTTGACGTCATTTGTTCTTGGAGCTCCACAGATGATTCCAATGTGCAACCAAGGAGGAGAACCACTAGTACAGGATAGGTGGTTCACATACTATCCTAAATACTATTTTTAGCCTTCAGATCATCTCTTCCTGATACCGATAACTGTCTTCCAAAGATCCGGTGTTTGATACGGTTTCACAGATGCTTAAAGCAAGGGTAGAAAGAGAACACTTAAAGTTCATCTCAACTAGGATAAAGGTCTGGAAAATTACACAGAAAAAGGGCTTCATCCACAGGGTCCAGGAGGGACCTCAACTGGATGTCACTGAGACGTTTCACAAACACCCAAATCCCTCAAAACCCATTGACAAGAACAGTCCCATTATGTGGAACGCCACGTTAATAAAGAGGCACTCTCTTAGTGCTGAGGAATAAAAACAACAACAACAAACCAAAGATTTGTTTTACGGAAATGATTGTGCCTCCTTATTTAGAATCAGATCATTATAATCACAGGTTTATAAAAAGATAACTTCAAATTAACACAAAAGTTGGGGAGATGAGCAGTGTACCAACGTTTGATTTGCATATCCACAGGGAAAGTTCGATTTTAACTCCAGTCACTTTGGCAAACAAAAAGAACAAGGCACTTTATTATTGGAGGCTTCACTAAAAATGTCCGTGGGTCACAGAACAAGGCATCCAAGGCCAATTACGTTGAGTGCAAAGACTTCAGGCAGTGAGGAACTTGTCTCTTCTCTGTCTCTGGAAGGGTACCAACCTCATAACATCGGCACAGTTAATAACTCTGACTTTTAAAAGGCATTTTATGAGCAAATTAGGTCAATTAGTACAGAGCAATTTACATTAAAAAAAATCCCAACCGCTTTATAACTGGGGGGAGGGGGGAGTCGCTCATTCCTTGCATCAGTGGTATGTTAACAGGCAATATTTCAATAGGGTTTGCTCAGTTCCAAGGGACGCAACAAAGACACAAAAAAAGCCACAGTGAAATGCAAACAGCCTTCGAATGTACAGCCCCAGATTTTACCTTTAACCTCTGCTGCTCAGTGTTACCTGTTCATGGTCATTTACACTGAACTGTGGAGGACCCTCCACTCCTTGAAGGGATGTGAGTATAGTCAGTGTGGAAGGGAAGTTCTTGGGGGAAGTGGGGAATCCAGTCTCCCTTCATGAACGGGTAAAAAGTATTCTAAGGATCCTTTCTCACTTTTCTATTGATATATAAATCCCCTCCCCCATTCTCCTTACAATGAGCTACACACTGTGCTAGGTATTTACATGCATTATTTCATCTAGTTTTCACACTAACTCTGCAGGAGAGATATTGTCCCCATTTCACACACAGGAAACAGGCTTATAAAGGTTTTGAATGACTTGCTGAAGGTCACAGAGCTGGCAGGTTGTGGAGCCAAGACCCACCCAGTTTTGCCTGACTCCGTGGGCCAAATGCTTTTCATATCAACATGCTAGCCTTCACTCTACCACTCTGTCTCCCTCCCACTTCCTTCCTTTTTTTCCTCCTCAAAGCCCAAAGAGGTGGATGAGTGGTGGTCTCGGAAGGATTTTAAAGAAGGGCTAAGCCAGTTCTCTTTTATACCTCTCCCAAAGTTCTGCGATTTTCAATTTCCCCACGCATGACCTGGTCACCAGGATCCAAGAAAACACAGGCTTCCAACAGCGTCATGGTATATCTTTTTCTGTCCAATCTCTCCAGGGTTTCTGTGACTACATTTTTCAAATTCCAAATAAGGGCATATACCCTGGAACATTGGCTTTTATTTAAGAGAACATGAGGACAACATATCTAAAATCAAAACTTAAAAGGTCCTTGTGGCGCCTGGCAGACAGATAGAGGGCCAGCACCATACGGACTTGGTGACTGAGTCATTGGAGGTTGATCACACATGGAGAGTAAATCCCTGTCAGTGGAATTCAACCGGGTGGTCTTTCTGACGAATCTTTGTGTTATAGCCTTAATGTAGGCTTCCTGAACCTGGTGGCTTGTTAATCTACAAGTACTTATTTAGATACAAGGCTGTGGATCCTAAGAGACAAGCTGTTAATTGTTAGCTCTAATCCTAGGCTAGAAGATGCCCATAAAGATTAAAACTTGTTTCCTTTTTTCTAACGATTAACAGCCTAGCTGAACAGCGATCAACTGTAATTGGGGAACGAAGAAGGTAATAAATGCATTACTGAGACCAGTTGCTTTACAGAGCCATTGATTTAATCCTTAAATTTTGCAGGTTGTAAATTACTCATTAGAAGGCAGAAAGCAAAATAGCCATAATCCGTTTAGTGCCTCCAAACTCCGAAGACTTAGAGGAGGAAATCCATGGAAACAAGAGACCTGATGTGTTCTTTCACTGCTACTTCTTAATGGGCAAAGGTGGTTAAACAATAAGGACAAGCCCATGTAATTATCCTGATGCGCTGGTCCATAGGTCAGGGGTGGGCTTGATTCAATTCATGGAGGGCTGACCCACAAATGGTGGGAAAATGTCCCTTATTTTTCCACTCAGCCACATCGTACCTCCAGATTGTTTCATGAGACCAGAGCAATAGCCCATAGCATTCATTAGGGCATTGCCTCCTATCTGTTATTTTCTAATCAGTGCCAGGACTAGGACAAGAGGCCAAGTACCAGAGAGAAATTAGGAGGGGGCAAGGAGGAGGCTGTCCCCCTCTCCATTCATGGGGAATGCAGCTCCCAATTACAAAATGTTCACCTGCAAAATAACTAGATAATTAGTTTGTAGGTTTCTTTACATGTACAGAAAGCCACATATATTTGGCTTGAATATGGATCTTATAAGCTTAACGTGTAAACACTTAACCATTTACTAATGGTTTTTGTATACTAAGGGTAAAATTCAAGTTTCGACTCTAAGTGGTAATGAAGCAAACAGTATGCAAGATGCCTTTGGCACTGGCACTCTGCATGGGTTTTGAGATCAGAATTTGAATCAGTGCATATGTCCTTTTCTCAGTAGTGTGATGCCCTTTATATATTGGGTATATAACACAGCTTCTGGCTCACCTTTAGGCTTTATTCAACAGAACAGCTACTGGCTCACTTGTGTACTGAGCAAGCACTTCTTTCATGCTCCTTTGCCTTTCTCCGAATAAAGATGGTGGTGGTAGACTCCAAAATGGAGCTTTTCTCTTCGCAGAAGTAACCAGACCACATAAGAATCAAACCTCTGATTCTGCAGTAGCAAACTGAGTTACCCGACACAAACGATGTCCATTCATTTTCTACTTGACAGTCTAATAAAGTTTGTGACTTCACCAGGCTGGTGCTGTGTCTACCTTGTGTTCCATTCACTACCCACCATGCTGCAGTTGCTCAATAAATCATTACTGATAATGAAACCAAATCTAATTAAAAAATTATAGCTGTTCTGGAAATGTGCTTATTTACTTTGTTAAAGTAATTATAAAGTAAGTGTTTCCTAGATAGATCATTTAACCATGGCATGTGATAAAAATACTGTTTTCTTCCCAAATCTTGCTTTAAAAACAAAGCTACATTTTTTAACAGCAGAAAGCTATACTAAAGAATTTTAAAGACCCCTGGCGTTAGAAATAGTGATATCGAAGGATTTGAAAAAACTGCTGAGACATCTTAAGAGAAACAGGAAATGACTCAGAGTAATTTTGAAAATTATAACTTGAAGCTTCTAGGTCACTTGTCCCATGAAAGACCCTATTCTGGCCACTTTTAGTGGAGATAAGAAGTGACATTTGGCTTTTTCCCTTTCCTGGGGATGAAGTACTTGAGTTTTCTTTCGACTTACCCTGAGTGGATTTTCATTAAGGTAAGGGGGTTCACCTTCTACCATTTCAATCGCCATAATCCCCAGAGACCAGATATCAACTTTTGGACCATAAGCTTTTCGAGTCACCACCTCAGGTGCCATCCAATAGGGAGTTCCCACCATAGTGCTTCGTTTACTTTGCTCAGGGGTGATCTGGGCACAGAACCCAAAATCAGCTGCAGAGAAGAAAAGTCAGTTAAAATCAGCTCAAATTACTTTTCTTTTACAAGAGGTCACTTTCAGATATGGCCATACTTTCCTTTAGTTAGATTCTGAGCTTCTACAACTGCCTGGCTCATATCCTTTTGTTACCTGACCTCTCAGCTGGTCCAGATTTTAAAAGGGTCTGAAATAACCGACTGATGTGATGCCATTTTTACTAGACCTCAATCTGGTTCCCTCCCCACACTGTTCCCTCTAACTTACAGAATCTTTTAGTTTTCTAATTAGGTATTTGTCATCCAGCAGATGGAAGCCATTAGAAATTCTGAACTATCGGACCCCCTAAATCTGGTCACGATCTACAGGAACACAACATTAGAAAACTTCTTTACCTCAAACTGGGCTCTAAATGCCTTCAAACCCATCACTTTCAATAGCCCGTTTCTTCTCAAGATAGACAGTAAAAGAGTAGAAATCCCCTGACACTCTCTCAAATGCCATCTGAACCGTAATACCTACTCAATTTAACAGAGCCATCCATCCCAAGGAGAATATTGTCACTCTTTATGTCTCTGTGGATCACTTGGTTTGAGTGCAAGAAATCCAAAGCTTGGAGGCACTATTGAATCAGGAAAAAAAAGTTCTAATTATATCACAAAAATTTGTTTAGATGTGCTTCATTTCTAGAAAAGTTTTGGGCAAGGGTATAATTTTATGTTGTTGGGTGAAATAAATTACTAAAGGTTTTCAATGCCATTTTGAAATCATGTTACCATTTAAATCAGTGATACAACTTAGCGTTATACATGTGAAAGCTCCCGAATTAGACTTGGACACGAAGAGTGATGGTGTGATAAGTAGCACTAAATCGTTAATATAGCCAAATGAACCAATTACCATAATCATACTTTGACTTACTTATCTGGAGGATATGGATTCAGCTTGGTCTTTTACAGATACAGTAAGCATCTGCATCTGTGGTATGATTTCATGTAGTAGGTCTGGAGTGGAACCCTGGAAGCTGCATTTAAAACAAGTGCCCCAAGCTATTTCTGATGGACCAACCGCCAGGTTTGGGAACCACTTCTGGGCTCTGAAGTAACTATAGGTACTTGTTTGGAAATGGCTTTGCATTGTAATACTAAAAGACGGAAACCACAGGCTAAAGTTTGAAGAATCCCCTGAATATTTTAAGTTTGATTAATTGCATGAATAGAAAATATATGTGTTTGGTGGATATGTGTGCATACTGGGAAGGAGGAAATTTAAGCGAACAATTTAAAATAAAAAAAACAACGAAAGACTAGCTGGAAGTATTTGGTTTTGTTTGACTATCATTGATTTTCAAGTTTCAGTGGGTCAGAGTTCCTCCTTCTGCCTATAGAAAACCTCAACGAATGGGGTAGAGGGTAACACCCAAGATGAGACTCCAATGAGGAGTGTTTGGGTTTTTTTTTAATATTGAAAAAATTAATATAATAAAATATCCTTCATTTGGCTTGAAACTAGGGATATGTCACTGTTATTGGAAAAGAGGCAGATGCTCAGACTCACTGGAGGGCTCCAAGGGAGGGGAAGATTGTACTATGAAAGCAACTACTTTCTGGACTGAGGGAGGACCTTGTTTAAACTGCCTTCTAGAAAATGACTGGATTATAATGTGGTCTATATTATACATGGATTACATTGCATATGCAAGGCAAAATCACTGTCATGTAAAAATTCCCCCCAGTCAGAAAGAAGTTCCATGCCAACATTACTGTTTTCCATATTCATCAAGACTCCAGCATGCAGGCTTAGATATGGCACCTCGTGAATGGCACAAGAGAACTCAAAAAGATCCAAAGCAAAGCAACTAAAATAAACAAAGGGGCTGGGGAGGGAGGGTTAGGATTTAAATTGGAGTTAGGATCTTCAATTATCTTTTTAGTACAAAAGATGTACTATTGCTAACATTCTGAATAATCAAAGATAAAAAATCTGTCGATCTTGGTGCTCTCATCAACCAGAGAAATGCTCTATTTTCTTACCTCTCTGCAGACGGCTGCTATCTGTCCTTCATCCATACAGGTCTCTGTGACCACATCAGTCAAAGAGCCACCAGCCAAGTATTCCATGACTACCCATAGTTCATCACCCACTAAGTAGCTACAACAAGAGAAGAAAAATACGTTGACTCAGGCCTAAGGAAGTGGAGACCCTTCTATATTTCCATTAAGAAGGCAATGTGCAGTTAGTCTCTGCATTCGGTCATATTACATAACAAGAGGAAAATATCAATAATGTGTATGAGACACTTCCTTAACATTAGAAGAGAATATGCATGGAAATCAAAGGATCATCAGATAAAAGTACACCATGGAAGGAAGGAAAAGAGCAAGGAGGCCTCTGGTGACTGACTACTGTCAATCCTTCTTCCATCGTAAAAAGCTAGTTTCAATGAACGGGATCAGTGAATAGCCCTTTTGGATAACTCAAGCCACAGTGTTGACTTCTTGGACTGAACTGACCCATGGCATACAGTTTTACAGGATAATTTATTCAGATCTCAGCATTATTTTTGATTCTACTCAATTAATTACTGAAATCTTCTCAGGTAGTGGCTGAATCAAAGAGAATCAAAGAGACTCATGTTGGCAATGGATTTACTGGGCTGAGGTCTCAGTTCTGATCGAAGTCAGTTATGACATGCCCATTATCTTTAAGTAGTTATTGAGGGACGCAGCCCAAGTGATCAAATATGGAGAGGCAGGTCACCAGAGCAATGTAGGCAAATTCAAACCCCTGGGATCATCTGAAGGCACTTTAGCAGTATGATCAGGTCTCTCTCTTCCCCTGCTCAGCAAGACAGAGAAATTACAGTGAATGGAATGACGCCAACAATTCTACCCTGCCCCCAGCTTGACATCAGTATGAAGCAAGCCTTTCTATCCAGTGGTGCTCAAACTGCAGTGCCCATAAGACTCACCTGGGAAGTTTGTTCAAAAGGAAATTTCTCATTAAAATTCTCATTTCATAAAAATGAAATAACGCATTAGTTATGGAGAGCAGCCTAGAAATCTGCATCTTTTAGAAATGCAGTTTTTACAAAATTACAAAAGTAGAGTGAAGTCACTCTGCTGCAGATGGTCTCTAAATGGCACTTTATGAAACCCTGATTTCGACTATTAAACCTGACCCTCCTTCGTTTTGCCCCCCCTTTTGCCTCCTTCTGTACCACTGGTCTACTTGGCACAAAACACAGAAAGCAAGATCTTAAACTCACTGAGGTTGTAGACCTGGTCTTGTTTCCTTTGTATTCCCCCAGAGTACACAGCACAGTGGTGCTAAACAAACACTTATTGAAACTGAATGAGACAGATGTTAAACCACAACTGAAGAATTAGTGCTGTCTTTAAATGCCTATTAATAACCCACTGCTAATACCACTGATGAAAGAGACATTAATTACCCGGTCTAGGAAAAAGGTTTGAGATTAAAGTCTCAATTCCCTAGACCTCACTGCCAGTTCATCACAAAACGCCCATTAAAGCAGGGCCATTGTAGTCTGCCTCATTTACTTAGATAACCAGAGACTGCACTGACTCCAAACAAACACCTGATGAAACGTTTAAAACACCACAGCTCTCTCCTATAGGCAATAGTCTATTTCCTGGCAATATAGGGTCACAATCCTAAAAAGGAAATTACACAAACTGCTCATGTTTAGAAGCAAGACCATAAAATGTGTCTTCAAATGTTTAATGGGTGGACAAAGATAACTGGGTGCAAGTTTAGCAATAGATATGATACTCAATATTTTGTAGCATTTGAGAACTATTTGTAGAATGGATGCTAAATGAATAGATCCTCAATAAAAATAATTGGCCAAGAAAACGATATCCCATAAAGAAAACAAGTACATGAGAGAAAACACTTACCTATCTAAATAATTAACAATATTGGGGTTCTTATTTTCCCTCATGACCAGAATTTCATTAATAATTAATTCCTTTTTGGGTTGCTGTTGAAGGTTCATCTGCTTTATGGCCACCTGAATAATGATTAAAATGCAAGAATGAATTACATCTGACTAAACACAAACAACCATATTTTTTGGCAGCAGTGTCAGGCATACAAATTCTTTGTTTTACTAAGCTCTTCCTCGATGCCACAAACCCATGCTCCTTTTCTTTGGTCAATCATGAATTCATCATTCACTTCAGATACTTTGGACATCAGTGAAGTAAACATATGTCAACTCAGTGCTACCCATTTTTTCAGGCACAGATGCCATCAAAGAGGAATTCTGATCAATATGAATAAAGGAAAGTAGAAGTCAGAATTGAATGTTAACACTTACCTCTTGTCCTGTGGCAATGTCTAGCGCTGTATAAACAGTACCTGATGCCCTGTGAAGGTGAAAATGATCCAATGAATAAGCAATCAAAGTGTTATCAATATATTTTATTTGGAATTACATGTAATCATTTTCAGGAGAGGGAAATCAGAAAACTCAAGATTAAGGATGAAGTACAAAAGGAACAACCATTTTGTATAGTAATTGCTCCCCAAACTATCATGATGTATCTCTTTTGGGGGGCCAGGAGCTCCAATCAGATTTTCTGTGTGCCACGGAACTAGGCAGTCATAAATTGAGCCAAATGGCCTTGTTCCTTTCAGGAAACTCCTGGAATATTTTGAACACTCCTTGGATGTTGCACAACCAACACTGCAGTCCTTGATTAAATACCTTAGGAAAGATTATATCATCTTTTGCTTAGGCAACTGTAAATCTTTGTTTTTAACATATGGACAGAGTGGCTTTTTTCTTATATTTCTAATTCTTAAGAATATCTTCATCTAACAAATTAATGACTCCCAGTACAGGTACTTACTGCACTTATGTGCACTGTAGCTATACAAAGCAATAACAATGTGGCTTTATTGTTGAGCCATTTTTTTCTTTTTGTTAAATTTTGCAACAGCTTCTATGCTTAGGTTTCACTCCAGCCCACTACGGTCTAAAAATCTATCATTCCTTAAGTCTTATTAGGTACTCATGCTTCTATTCTAACTTCAATTATGGGGGTTCCCTTGCTTTGAAAATAGAAATTGTCTAGTAAAGCTGAATTCACAGTAACTTTCTGTGAGACACACATGCATTCGGAACCACCTCCCTACCCCATCCCTGTGAAAAAGGAAAAGCCTAGTCAATTGCATTGAAACATTTGTGGCGAATAAAGGAATTAGGATAGAGATCAGTTCTATGATTCAGCAGGCATTGTAATGCTGCTACGTTAAGATCTAAACTTTCTGGTAATTGCTGTTTCTCCTTTGCTTTCTATTTATCTCCCTTGCTGTTTCGCTTTCTGAGTCCAGGAAGTCTCTCCTTATGTCACCCATTTCCTTGTTAGTCTTCTCCCTTCTCCCTGGATCAGCCAAACTACTTCTCACAGGCCTAGGAAGTTTACATTACCTGCTCCTAGGGAATAAAATGGGTGGCGTAGTATAAGGAATATTTGACTGCCAACAGAGATCTGAGTTCTAATGTTTGCCCTAATATCAACAAGCTATATGATCTTGAGGTAGTCACTTCCCCTTTCTGGGTTTCAGTCCCCTCACTTGTAATATAGTGATCACAGTAACAGTAAACGTGTATTGAGCATGTTGTGCGTGCCAGGTACTACACTAAGAACTTAATCTTATGCAATCCTTACCATGTTTCTGTAACACAAGTGCTTTTACCCCCATGTTACACATGAGGAGCCTGAGGCTCAAAGAGGTTAAGTAATCTGCCCAAGATTATATAGTTCAAAATCCAAGTGCATCTGACTCTCTGACCTATAAAATACAGGAAAGGGGCTACTTCATTTGTAAGGTTCTTTTATTCCACGGTCTAGAATCTAAGAACTCTACTGCCTTCCTCACTCGGTGTGGGTATTTAAATATCTATTGGAATGAGAGTGAAAAATCACACTTAATTAACAGATGCTACCTAAATTTGGTAATTTCAGACATTCCTTAGGATTGAGGCTTATATTAAACAAATCAGTCTCAATTTTATGTTTGTGATTCTGGGTTCAGAGCACATATTTGGTGCTCGAGAAGTATTTGTTCAATGAACAAACTAATAAAAGTCTTTTCAAGCAAACATGTAATTGAAATAAAACCATTCCTTTCTGTGAAGGAAACATATCTTCTACTTAAATCTACAGATAAGCTATCAGACATTCCTGATTTCAGGGGCCAGTTTGTGATTTTTCCTTCTGAATTCAGAATTGCCTGGGTTCAAAGGAATAGATTACCTCAACCTGGTGTGTATTTCAGCTGCATAAGCCCTGAGCAACTACTTAAATCTATTTGCAGAATGATTCAAAAACGCCTTTACTTGGTATATTCCTATATCTGTAGCCAACTTGCACAATTCCTTCAGAGGCCAGAAAAAGTGATGGCATCTGCAAAATGAGCACCTATCTCACTGGGCTACAGAGAATCGAATGGCACAGTCTACAGAAGCATTTAGCCTTGTGCCCAGATCAGAGCTGATACTTAATTGTGCCCAGATCAGAGCTGATACTTAATAGGGTAACTGCTATTTAAAAAAAATTTTAATTTTATGTTGCAGTACAGTTGACTTAAAATGTTCTGTGAGTTTCAGGCGTACAGCAAAGTGATTCAGTTATACATATACACGTATCTATTCTTCTTCAGATTCTTTTCCCATATAGGTTATTATAGAATATTGAGTAGAGTTCCCTGTGCTCTACAGTAGGTCCTTGTTGATTATCTATTTTATATTCAGTAGTGTGTATATGTCAATCCCAAACTCCTAAAGGTGGGGGGAGATGGCAACTGCTATTATTACCATTTGTTGCTGCCACTGCTGTTATTGGTTTCACAGTAAAGGATGACTGATTTACTGAGTCGTTAGTTGGCCCTTCCCATTCTTCCAGCCAAAACATCCTTGCTAGTGTCTTCCCCTATTTTCAAAAAGGACAAAGGCCTAAAGCTGACCTATTTGAACACTTTTTGGAGCTCCTCTGTCCTCCCCCCCCTTGGGAAAGTGTTTTTGCCTTTTTCTTTAAGTATGGAAAGTCTTTATCAAATGAAGCCACACGCAGAAACCCTCAATATAAAATGGGAACTGCTCAAGATAAAGCTAGGGAAGGAGGCTCCAAATTCCTGCCCAAGTGGCCTTCCCCTTATTCAACACCTCTGTCCCCCATCCCCAAGTCCATTTCCACTGGCCTAGGAGCTAAAATTGCAATCGACTTAGAGTACAAGGGGGATTCGTCTTTAGCATCTCCAAAGCTTTACCTTTCAAATCCTTGGCTTTTTTACTCCCCACCTCAGCATTTCATTGTCTTAAAATTGTTAGAGTACTAACCCCGGATTCCCAATAGCCAGGGTTTTATGGCATTCTGTGGTATAGAATTGCCACAAATCTCCACTCCACAGGAGTTTAAAGACCCTGAAACTCTAGAACATAGGTTATTAACTCAAAAATGAGCTTTTCTCCTCACTTCCCCTTCCTCCACCTTATTGCATATATGCCCTTGTTGGGTGGGAACCATTTCCCCCTTCCCCCCAACTCTTGTTCCCAGCCTTATAATGGTGAAATCCTCCCCTAGCCCACATTGCACCGCCTATCCCCACACCAAACATGTTGTTAGGCATTTGGAATTCACTGCTCTGACCAATAAGTTATTGATTGGCCCAACTTCCAGCCTATGTAGAATCCTCAACACAAATGCACACTCAGGTACGAATCCACAGGGTAGAACTTAGTGTCAGTACTCCTAGCACTTCTCTGCACCCCAGTTCTGATGCCTGTCCATATTTCAGCAATTTAAGATTCAACTGGTATAAATGTGAATCTCTCTCATTCTCTTATTCACCTACTAAAGCACTCTTTTTGGCCACTGAGGGGTTAAGGAAGTAGGCTTCATCCCCATCTACTCAAACCTCCCTGGGTTCAAATCCTCCACCCAATTCCTAGTTGTGTGATCCTGGGTAAATAATTTAACCTCTCTGTGGCTCAGGATTAAAGGAGGATTAAATGTGTACAGTGTTGAAAACCAGTTCTGGCATATAGTAATTGCCTAACAAATAATAACAATAATAATACTTATCATTATTATTAGGTTAATTGCTACCTAATATATTCATTAAGTTCCCAAATTGCAATCTGTGGATCACTAGAAATCTTTTTAAGTATCTGGGAGTTTCCAAGATATCTTGGTGTTTCAAATTCATAACAGAAATTTGATATTTACCTAAGATGAAGCTAATTAAAATATCACATATATTTCCTTTTAGCTAGAATTCTATCAACTTGTGATTACAATACATATCTCACGCTGGTCAAATTCTCTAAGTAGCAGTTATATATATTTTTTTGTTTTTTGCTTAATAAAGTATGGGAAATAAACTATAATAAAATATAGTTTAATAGTTACTATTATTCACAATGCGGAGTTCACAAAGACAAATAATTGAAGGAATCCTTGGTGGTGAAGTTGGGAAGTACTCTCCTTATAATAGGTGATGCACAGTAGTGTGTATTCCCAAAGAAACAGTCTCTGAGCCAACAAGATGCCACAGTAATTCCCAAAAGACAAGTTTTGCTACAGCTGGGGTATGTTGAAGTATCTCAATGGGTATCTTTATAAAATCTGTCAGTCACTTTAATAGAAAAAAGTCAGTATCATGTAGCACTTTAGGTGATAAGGATGGCAGAAATCAAACTCACAAAGATGGCAGTTAAAACTAATTCTCTGGTGTATTGGGGATGGTGTGCTAAAATGGTCAAGATTGTCAATTTGATTTTTATGCCATTTAATTACATTGATCCCTTTTATCCTTCACTGCAGGCTGCTCATTGTGGTGGCTTCTCTCGTTGTGGAACACGGGCTCTAGGCCCTCGGGCTTCAGTAGTTGTGGCACGTGGGCTCAGTAGTTGTGGAGCACGGGCCTAGTTGCTCTGCGGCATGTGGGATCTTCCTGGACCAGGGCTCGAACCCATGTCCCCTGCATTGGCAGGTGGATGCTTAACCACTGTGCCACCAGGGAAGTCTTTCATTATAGTTATACTGAAGCCAGATTACTATAGGGAGAACATTTGTTTATGATGGGGATTTTGTTTATTCCAAACCTCAGTCCTTCAGATGGTATAAAGAAATCATGCCTTATCAGGACTCAAGGGAATATAGAGATCATCCAGTTTAATCTCCTCACTACAGATGAAAAATCTGAAACACAGAGAGTTGGGGGGTATGCCAAAGAGAACACAGCTAGTAAGTAACAAAAATCTCCTAACTTTGAGCAAGAGATCTTTTGGTGAACCTATGAATTCAAGTATTCAATTCAATTCAATCATAGTTCAGTGAATTATGATTCAAGAATATTAAACCAACAGATTGCTCAACCGTTGGGCCTCATCAGCAATTACAGTGTGATGTATACTGCTGGGTTCTTGGCATCACATTAGATGCTTTATCAACAGTTTCTCCCTGACCTGGCCAAGCACTTCGTATTCAAATGGAAACACTGGCATCTAGCCTAAAGGGTCCAGAAAGAAACAAACAATTCGCTATTTCTCCCTCTTCCTCCCGAGACAAGTCAGTTTAATTATCAGTGATCTTCATCAGGTTTTGATGTTTCCTGCTCAGAGCCAATGTCAAGCCATGATCATGAGTAGTTGCCAAAGCAGCAACATGGTAGGACTTATAATTTAGATAAATCACTCTGATGTCAGCATAGAAATATTGATAGATTAGAGGAGGGAAAGAAGGGCAGGCCAGTGGGGCTAGGAAGAAGCTCATGGTCTGGGAGAAAAAGGAAAGGGCAAAGGGGACTAGAGGGTTCAATGTGGGGGCCGAAGACAGCCTCATGGGAATAAGAGTGAGAGAGCCAGAAGGAGAGGGCATTATTCAAGTTTAAGGTTTCATAAGTATAAATATGGTGCTAATGAGATCACAGTCAGGGATTTAATCCACATTTAGGTTGGTTATTTTTTACATCTACTTTGACTTCTACTGCTGCTGCTGCTAGAAAAGGTTGTATCATTTATTGAGCCTTACTTTCTGCCTTCTCTCTGTAAATGCCATGAGCTCACTTAATGCTCACCCTATACAACCCTATGAGGTCAATTCTATTATCTTCCTTTTACAGATGAGGAAATTGGAACTGGGAAATGGTAAGTAGCTTGCCCAAGGTTACACAGAGTCAGCAGCTGAGCTCAAAAATCCATTGGTTTAATGTAAAATAGATAGCTAGTGGGAAGCAGCCTCAGAGCACAGGGAGATCAGCTTGGTGCTCTGAGACCGCCTAGAGGGTGGGAGGGTGGGAGGGAGATGCAAGAGGGAGGGGATACGGGGATATATGTATACATATAGCTGATTCACTTTGTTATAAAGCAGAAACTAACACACCAGTGTAAAGCAATTATACTCCAATAAAGATGTTAAAAAAATACTAGTACAAACAATTAGAAAATTCAGGAGAACTTTTAAGCAATAAAATTAATAAATTAAAACAAAAACTCAATATACTGCAAAAAAAAAGGCATTGGTTTGACTCCACAGCCCATGCTCTTTTTTTTTCCTCTGCAGCTTTCTGTTTTTAAAAAATTTTAATTTTAAAAAATTTATTTTATTTTTCTAACATCTTTATTGGAGTATAATTGCTTTACAATGGTGCGCTAGTTTCTGCTTTAAAACAAAGTGAATCAATTATACATATACATATGTTCCCATATCTCTTCCCTCTTGCGTCTCCCTCCCTGCCACCCTCCCTATCCCACCCCTCTAGGTGGTCACAAAGCACCGAGCTGATCTCCCTGTGCCATGCGGCTGCTTCCCACTAGCTATCCACCCTACGTTTGGTAGTATATATATGTCCATGCCAATCTCTCACTTTGTCCCAGCTTACCCTTCCCCCTCCCCATATCCTCAAGGCCATGCTCTAGTAGGTCTGTGTCTTTATTCCTGTCCTACCCCTAGGTTCTTCATGACCTTTTTTTTCCCCTTAGATTCCATATAAATGTGTTAGCATATGGTATTTGTTTTTCTCTTTCTGACTTACTTCACTCTGTATGACAGACTCTAGGTCCATCCACCTCACGACAATTAACTAAATTTTGTTTCTTTTTATGGCTGAGTAATATTCCATTGCATATATGTGCCACATCTTCTTTATCCATTCATCTGTCGATGGACACTTAGGTTGTTTCCATGTCCTGGCTATTGTAAATAGAGTTGCAATGAACATATTGGCACATGACTCTTTCTGAATTATGGTTTGCTCAGGGTGTATGCCCAGTAGTGGGATTGCTGGGTCGTATGGTAGGTCTATTTGTAGTTTTTTAAGGAACCCCCATACTGTTCTCCATAGTGGCTGTATCATTTTACATTCCCACCAACAGTGCAAGAGTGTTCCTTTTTCTCCACACCCCCTCCAGCATTTATTGTTTGTAGATTTATTGATGATGGCCATTCTAACTGGTGTGAGATGATATTTCATTGTAGTTTTGATTTGCATTTCTCTAATGATTAATGATGTTGAGCATTCTTTCATGTGTTTGTTGGCAATCTGTATATCTTCTTTGGAGAAATGTCTATTTAGGTCTTCTGCCCATTTATGGATTGGGTTGTTTGTTTTTTTGATATTGAGCTGCATGAGCTGCTTGTAAATTTTGGAGATTAATCCTTTGTCAGTTGCTTCATTTGCAAATATTTTCTCCCATTCTGAGGGTTGTCTTTTGGTCTTGTTTATGGTTTCCTTTGTTGTGCAAAACCTTTTAAGTTTCATTAGGTCCCATTTGGCAATTTTTGTTTTTATTTCCACTTCTCTAGGAGGTGGGTCAAAAAGGATCTTGCTGTGATTTACATCATAGAGTGTTCTGCCTATGTTTTCCTCTAAGAGTTTGATAGTTTCTGGCCTTACATTTAGGTCTTTAATCCATTTTGAGTTCACTTTTGTGTATGGGGTTAGGGAGTGTTCTAATATCATACTGTTACATGTAGCTGTCCAGTTTTCCCAGCACCACTTATTGAAGAGGCTGTCTTTTCTCCACTGTATATTCTTTTTTTTTTTTTGCCATGCCCTGTGTCTTGCAGGATCTTAGTTCCCCAACCAGGGATCGAACCCAGGCCCAAGACAGTGAAAGTGCCGAGTCCTAACCACTGGATTGCCAGGGAATTCCCTACATTTCTTTGTTTTACATCATTTTTTCTCCCTCTGTTCCATTTAACATATTTTCTATTGATCTATATTCCAGTTTATTAATTCTCTGTACAGTTGTGACAATCTGCTTTCAAGAACTCTACTGAGTTCTTTTTTTAAAAAAATTATTTATTTTATTTATTTCTTTTTGGCTGCATTGGGTCTTCGTTGTTGTGTGCGGGCTTTCTCTAGCTGCGGCAAGCGGGGGCTACTCTTCCTTGAGAGGGCTTCTCATTGTGGTGGCTTCTGTTGTTGCGGAGCATGGGCTCTAGGCATGCGTGCTTCAGTAGTTGTGGCACATGGGCTCAGTAGTTATGGCTCACAGGCTCTAGAGCACAGGCTCAGTAGTTGTGGTACACGGGCTTAGTTGCTCCACAGCATGTGGGATCTTCCCGGACCAGGGCTCGAACCTGTGTCCCCTGCATTGGCAGGCGGATTCTTAACCACTGCGCCACCAGGGAAGCCCACCACTGTATGTTCTTGAGCCCATGCTCTTAACCACCATTTCATGTTCTGTTATAGATCTTTAGCATTTTTACAGCAATGCTAAGAGCTAAGTGCAAGTGTGGTACTTCCCAAAGCCCAAGTTTGTATCTACTATGCTAAGCCACCTCCCTAAAATATTTTTCTTGCCTCTAATTTTCTATTCGCATAGTCCATGTGTCCCCTTGTGAACCATTTAGTTTGTCCCTGGGCACGATAAGTCTGATTCCTTTGGCATAACCATACAAGATGGTTCTTCCGTTTTCTGAATCAATTAAGATTTGTCATGTGGCCAAGAGTGAAGTTGACCCAGAATTAGTGCTTAGGACTGGACTTTATCTTCTGCTGAGTATTTAAGATACAATTACTCCTTGTAGGCCCCTATGTAGAAACTGTCTCACTATATTAATTTGCCTGATATAAAAATATACAGATATATTTTTCAATGCTACCATACATTTACTTGTTTTGTTGAGACATGTGCCCTTTAGGGCTCTGGAATGGTGAGGAACAGCGTTAGTACTACTTGCAATAACTCTGCCAGAAAGGGAAAGATTCAGAGTGTTTTCTATAATTTGCCACTCAATTAAAAACTATCACTAAATTAAAAACAATAAAATTGCACAAAAAATCATGTTATCTAAGTCCCTTTCTAAGTGCGCAGTGCCAGGCAGTATAGTCTTTAATTACTAGGATTATAAATAGGAACAGGGAATTTTTTGTTCTTTAGCTAGGGCATGACTTTTCCCAGAGTATTCATGATCATCTAATTTTAAATAGAGCTGTAACACATTATGGGTGTGGTGCCAGGGAGCTCAGTGGGTTATAGTCCAGTGATAATGAGGCCACATTTACAGGCCTTAATCCCTAGAAAGGCCAGCTAACTCTCAACTACTCACTCCAACATTA
The DNA here is from genome assembly GCF_026419965.1 of Kogia breviceps. Classification (NCBI taxonomy): domain Eukaryota; kingdom Metazoa; phylum Chordata; class Mammalia; order Artiodactyla; family Physeteridae; genus Kogia; species Kogia breviceps. The sequence continues at coordinate 34,927,009 of NC_081330.1, forward strand.
AGTCTAAGCAGTTGTTTCCCAGTGTGTGCCACTGGTTTCAAGAGGGCCTAGACAGGAAATGGGGGCGGGTGGCTTAATACAAGCTCATTACTATGGCTGGAAAAAACAACTTGAAGTGCAAACTCTGCTAATGGTGGTTGATTGAGTGGCATCAACTTTCTTTACAAGGGACAGCACACAACCCAGGGCATTTAAGAGCATTAAGTAGAACAAAGAGCATCTTCCATTGCTCCATAAACATTGTTCTTCACAAATGCTAATGTATTTCCAATCCCCTTCATCACAAAGCCTATGATGAAGCTCAGACTACATCTACTTAGTGCCTCATAGCTGTGTTCTACCTTGTATGGCCCAAAATAGATCCAATGAGGAAGTAAATACTTTTGGGGTGGGTGGTCTCACCCAAAGAATCGCTTCTGTAAGCACTCTAGACACCACTTCTGCTCTTGTCCATAGTTACTTGAGCAAAGAAAAACAAGTCAGAGCGCTTGATTCTCAGCACTTATCCCTGAGTTCTATGCTGTACACTACTTTGTCAGATTTGCAAAACAAGCTGTTATTCATCAAGTCCTTTAAGAAACAAGTTTCAAAAATATTCATCTTCCATATGGGAACTTCATGTCAGAGTTAAGAAAAAGAGGGCTCCTCACTGAGTAGCAGAGATAAGTCTGAAAAATACCTAACATGATATATTTACTTTCTCAAGCATTAAAACTAAAATTAATTTAGAGGGATGAGGATTGGGGGGTTCCAAAAAATGTTTGTTTGTCGTTACTGATGAATTGGTCGTATCATCATTCTACATAATGATACGATTGGCAAAGACCCAGATGTTAGACAAGAATTCCTTTGGTTGGATACATGTCTTTATGCATAGGAGGAAAATGATTTCAAGTAATGCTTGCACTGTCAGTTGCTGACAAATTTAGCTGCTTGGCTGATCTAATCTACACCAAGGGATACTACATGCAACAAAAGATACTTTGGCATAACACAAACATGGGCTATATTGACGAATGGATTCTTCAGGATAGCCTTCTGTTTTGACACATAATTTCTTGTTAGAATTCCTTTCTTAAACACCTTCCCCTTTGAAGATCAGTGTGGGGACAGTTTTTATCATAGTACTAAAATCCCACCTATTTGAACACGGTTGTGTTGGTGAGAGTGTGGACAAACAGGCACCCTCAAACACTGCTGGTGGGAGTGTTAAATGGAACAACCTCTATGGTAATGAAAAATGCATATATCCTTTAATGTAACAATTCCACTTTTAGGAATTTATCCTAATGATAAATTTGCATATGTATGAAATGGCTTGTCAGGATCTTCACTGAAGCCTCGTTTATAGCAGCAAAATATTGCAAACAAACTAAATGTCTATCGATGGGGGCCTAATTAAATAAAGTATGGTACATCCAAACAACAAAACACTGTGCCTCTGTTAAAAAGAATGAGGTATGAACATGGAACCATCTCTAAGACATAGGCACATAATAGAAAAGGAGATATATAATGTTTTAACATTTGTGTTAAAAATACATGCATTGTGTGCGCGCGCGCGTGCGTGCGCGCACACACACACACACACACACACACAAAGAGAAATGTACCATGTATACCCAAATACAAGGTAAGGGGCTCTCCCCCAATTTTTTCCTCAGGAGAAAAAGGAAATTGCCTTGTATTCAAATCCTTATAAAATTGCTCATGTAATGTAGTAATTCTCCATATCCATTTATTTTTATCCATAAAGTACAGTTTAGGAGAGATACATTAGGTTGAAATAGTCTCAATCAATGCTAGTTTTGGGCTCTCATAAAGAGCATCTGTCAGAATCAGAAAGAAATGATGTAAATAAATTATTTCTAAAGGTATGGCCTCATAACTGCAGGCGTTAGATATCATAAACAAGCTTTTTAAAGGTCACTTTCAAATTAATGCACTGAAAAGGGCTCCCAGTAGCCAAAGATGGGACAGTTTGACCATCAAAAACAATAATAAATGAGATTAATTGAAACAAATTGAAAACATAAAAAACCCATGAGTTTATAAAGATATTTTTTTAAATAAAAGAGAATGCCTTCTTCTCCCACTTAAAAAAAATCAAAACACCTTTCATTGGATACTTTTGGAAGTAGCTTGGGTACCAACATCTTACACTGAAAACTGGCAATTTAAAAATTAAGCATTTATCTTGATTTCCCTGTATGAACTATATTTCAGGGTAATCAGACTCCCTAGCTGAAGAGACAAAGTTCTTTTCAACGAAAGTATTTTAACTGATAAGTGTAGAAGGAATGATAGAGTTAGAAAATTGCCATTCTGTTAACCCCTCATGAAATAATTGATTTGGGCAATAATCACCAATAGATGAAACCATTAGACGAAAGGCTGATGACAACTTTGCAGTGGAGGGGACAATCACCCACTGAATCTTCTGATCAATCTACTCATCACTAAAATATGGGACAATTAGACACTGTACCTCCTGATACAATATAATATGAAACATATAGCACCACCACCTATGAAGAAACCTTGCCAAAAATTGAACCTCAGCCTAATTAAGCTTCTAGATCTAACTGCCATTTATAGGAAATACAGGAAATATGGGAGCAAGATAAATGGCATCAAATGAAACTAATAGACAAATCCAGAAAGTGTATATTCTACAAGATGCTGATGAGTTTCTTCAGTAAGTCAGTGGCAGTGGTAAATGAGGGCAGATGCTTTAGAGTACAGAGACTTAAGAGGCACAACCAAATGTGATATGTGAATCTTTTTTGGATGCTGATTTGAACAAGTCAACTATACAAACTGCATTTTTGAGACAACTGGACAACTCTGATTATTGACTGGGTGTTAGAGGTTAAATTTTTATATATGTGCATTATAACAGCATCGTGATCATATTAAAAACATTGATAAATGTTGAATTTGGGTCATAAGAATATGGGAGGTACTATACTATTTTCTCTACTCTTGTGTAAGTCTGAACATTTGTAACAGAAACTTTAAAAAGTGATATAGTAGAAGGTTACGTTGTGAAGATTTAAATATACACCTACAGGACAGATTAGGAAAACAATCATCTTAATGTTGTATAAATGGGTAATTGTAACTAGGAATAAAATATCCAGGCACAGAATCATATGTAGGTTCAAAAATATTTTATCTCAAAGATCTTAGAGGTCCATCCACCTCACTACAGAGTGAAGTAAGTCAGAAAGAGAAAAACAAATACCGTATGCGAACACATATATATGGAATCTAAGAAAAAAAATGTCATGAAGAACCTAGGGGTAAGATGGGAATAAAGACACAGACCTACTAGGGAATGGACTTGAGGATATGGGGAGGGGGAAGGGTAAGCTGTTACAGGGTGAGAGAGTGGCATGGACATATATACACTACCAAACGTAGGGTGGATAGCTAGTGGGAAGCAGCCGCATAGTACAGGGAGATCAGTTCGGTGCTTTGTGACCACCTAGCGGGGTGGGATAGGGAGGATGGGAGGGAGGGATACACAAGAGGGAAGAGATATGGGAACATATGTATATGTATAACTGATCCACTTTGTTATAAAGCAGAAACTAACACAGCATTGTAAAGCAGTTATACTCCAATAAAGAGGTTAAAAAAAAATAGAGAGAAGTCAAATGATGTACTTAGCTAACTGCTGCGGGACTCAAAAAGGGGCTCTGGGATTACAAAACAATACAGATGCAGAGGCAGATTTTGAATTATACCGCTAGTGAAATGTGAGAGTAGAAAAATCTCTCCTAATTTATACATGATTTTATACAATGTGTGGTTTTAAATATGTAAATAAGGGTGAATTAACAAGTTAAACATCACCAGTAGACAGTAGACATTCACCATTTATTCATGTATCTGATAGTTTGTGTATTTAGGTGAGTTAAAAAACAGTGCGCCACCTAATATTTGAGCATACATGGTATGTGTGAGCGCACTTGCACACATGTGTATGTGTGTGTGTTTGTAGGTGCGTGTATATGCACGGAGATTCTATGAAAATATTACATACAAAACTAGAAACAACATCTTTCTGGAAGTTTCCTTTGTGCAGGGTAACTGTGAGGCTGAGGGAAAAGCGTTGGAGGGACACTTACTTTTCACTGTCTACTCCTCTGTACCTTCTGAATGTTATACCATGTCCAAGTATTATCTACTTAAAAGAATTAAACTCAAACAAACAAACAAAAAAACCCCACAGTATTGCTTGTGTCTCTCAATTTGTTTCATAACACAGCCCCAACTGATCTTTCTAGCATTATATCCTGTTAATTTCCCTGCCAAACTGTACCTTTGACTGTCTATAGAATTGGAATTCTTGATTTAATTCTTCTGGTCTTTTTGATACTCATTCATCCAATACTTGCTGAGTATTTACTCTATGCCAGACATCGTTGCAGGCCCTAGGGATATCAAAATGAATGAAATCTACAGTCTGAAGTGAGTGTTCATTTGGTTTTCTTCAACGGAAACTTCCCATAATCCCAACTTGCTAAATCCCACACCTTCTCAAGTCACTATTCAAACGCACCCTCCTTGAAGACTTCTTCATCACATCTCCTCCATGGTTATAAATGATCTGTCCCTCCTCTCTGTCCCCATAGCTCTTTATAATTACATTACACTACTTACTGTATTTTGCTCTATATAATAATAGTAACTGTGGGTGTGACTTTTACCCCTAAAAATAACTTATCATTTATGGCGTCCTTCACTATGTGCCATGTACTGTGCAAAGCACTTTAAATACCTTCTCTCATTCATTTCTCACAACCTTATGAGGTATGTGAATTCTGTGAATTCCAATGACAGAAAATTGGTGCTTAAAGAAACTAAATAACTTGCCCACAGCCTTCTGATTTCAGAATCTGGAGTCTGTCTTTCTCTTCAAATTTTCCAAAAATTCTCCCTTTATTCCATCATAGTTTTCAAAGTTTCAAGCAATTTTACATGTCTGGACAAGCTAAGATATAAGTGGTGTAGACATGCCCGTGCGGATCAAAGCTGTAGGACTCAGGACATACACAGAAAAGATGATTTAGGGCTGGGGTAGCCAGAGAGAGAGATTCATGGGGGAGATGACAGTGAAGAGAGTGTGTGGATAAAGTATGGGGGGAAAGGTACACGCACTTGGGAGTAGGGCAGACCTGCTTATTTCTCGATACAACTTTCCATTTCTCCCCATCAAATGTTCAGAACTTGGTTCTTAACTACTACTCTGCACTACACATAGTAGGCCCTCAACAAAAGTTCTCTGAAGGAAACACGTTATTTGTTAAACTGGATCCAAACCATTTCCTCTGAGCTGCTTCCTCAAGAATATTTGTTTTGTTATAATGTTGAAGAGAAAACAAATAGAAACCTCAAAGAGAAAAAGAGTCTGTTGTTCAGTGCATTCTCATTTAAGGAAAGACCTTAACATGAATTCAAATATATTAATGAGAAATATGTTCAGACAGCTGCCAATGTTCGTGAATTCAGCCCTCTGTTACATAGCTACTGCTTACTCAGGAATTACACAGGTTTGCCAATGATAGCTGTTGACTGAAAAGAAATATTTAATTTTGCTGTCTCACCCTACCTCATTTATTAAACAAGTTCTTTTATATAACTATCCTAAAGAGTGAAGATTCTTTAAGTCTCCACCAGATGTATTTCTGACAAACTCATATTGTCGAGTTAATGATATTTTGGGGGGTACCAGTCCCTTTTTCTTTCTTTCTGTTGTTTTTTTTAAACTTTACATACATCTGCTCAAAATATTTAGATTTGGTGGCCACGTACAGAACACTTTTCACAGCAAACCTGATGAAATAATGTCATTTTAAGCTTTCCACTCACAGCTATGGCCTCAAATGATTAGACATGCAATTCTGAATTTGATTTATGGAAGATGGAGCCCAATTCTCTGGCCCCAGGCCTGAATGCTGGGATGGCAGAAACCCATGCTGGAAAAATTTTGTTTTCCAAGTAGATGAGGGTGATTAATGGAGAGGTTCCTCTCAAATCCGGCCCCCAAGAGTAAGCTGCTGTGCTTCAGGGAGCTAAAAATGGAATACTGGGGCTGATTATTCCTAGTTCCAAATGATTATGGACGTAGGTTTGAATGCCACCATCAATAAAAAGAAAAAAAAAACCTCTATAAATTGAGAGTAGAGACTAGTTTATCTAACTTGGTCAATAATTCATGGGAAAATCCACTGAGAGCAATTTAAGTAAAAGAAAAATTAATTTAAGTGGGTTCTTTTCTGGTCTAGAAAGAAATAAATCAAATTTGCTCATTCCCTTTAAAAATTAAGAACAGAGAACAAAAATCTACTAAAAATGAAAAAAATTCATAATTCATTAATTAAATAAATGATAGAGTTACAGTAAATAAATAGATTTAAGTTACTAGCTTATATCTTAAAAAGCTACATAATTACATCTTGATTTTACATTATGACCATTTTGGTTGGGTGTGTGTGTGAAAATGGGCAGAAGGTGAAGTCAACACGGATGAAAAAGACAGACATGCAGCACACACATACCCAAAGGAGAACAAAATCAGATGTGGTGAGGCTGATCTAGTGATTATGAGAAACAGTTACTAAGACACACTGCAAAAAACAGAGACAGAGACAGAAAGAGCAAGATACACATGTATATACTCATGAAAAGACAGAGGAGAGAGGAAAGGGAGAGCTAGAAAGACAAACATTTTCATTAGTTCAACAAATATTTATTGAGGCAAAAACAGATCCAGAGAGATGGGAAGCGCTATAAATCCCTGAGCTTGGCCAAATGAACTCTGACTGTTGATCAAAACTGTACAAAATTGTTTTGGGGGGATCCACCAAGTACAACAGCACTGTGCTAGACAGTAAAGGCGACAAAAGGATAGATCAAAAAGACTCCCCACCCTCTAAGGGCTTATTTAAAAGTTGAATGGGGTCTATGAGTGAACTCTCTGCTGGTTTCATCATTCTTGAAAATGATGAACTCGCTGGGAATATAAAAGAGAACTTTCCACAGCGGCAAGAGGATTTCTCCTTTGATTTTTCATTTTAGATTATAAAGGCTTTACAAAGGTATGCAGAAATAGAGAACTTTCCCTTTGCACCTTCAGAGGTCAGGAGCATAAATAACAACCAGGAGGGGAAATCTCTTTGGTATGCCAAGTTGTTTGGCAGCCTAATCTTTGTTCTTGGAGAAATCAGCCTTGCTTCATTACTTAGTATCTGGGAGATATTTGAAACCATCTCTTACTTTTTTTCTTTTCTAAATTCAATGATATTTTTGGCTCAGTTGGGTCTAAGTGAGAATGAGCAATCAAAACAAAATTATAACATTTTCCGCTCCCCCAAAGACAACTCCGAATATAAAAACACTTTATGAATAAATAAATAGCTCCCATTTAAACCTACAACTAGGGCCGTGTTGTCCATTAGACATATAATGTGAGCCATATTTCAAATTTGGGGGAAACTATATTTTAAAAAGCTCAAAAGGTAAAATTGATTTTAATAATATATTTTATTTAACACAATGTATGTAAAATATTTCAGCATGTAACCAATATAACGTTTATTAATATGATATTTTGCATTATTTATTTCATGTAACTTTTTGAAATCAGGTGCATATTTTATACTTGTAGCATATCTCGGTTTGGACTAGCCACATTTCAAGTGCTCAATAGCCACATGGCTACCATATTGGACAGCAAAGATAGGGAATGCTACTTCTCTATGGATTGGGTATCACTTCCTATTGTTAGCTCCATCAAAGATCCAACTAGATTAAACTAAAATCTAAAAGGTAACTTTTGCCTTCCAAGTCACCTTAGTACAAAATACTGTGTTTTGTTAGCCTGCCTTGTGGTGTTAACCTTTTGGACAAAAAGAAAGTGAGCTGAGGTTTGTACATGGACTTGAGAAGGCACGGCTTCCTGACTTAAGTAAAACAGCCAGTTCACTAGAACTTCTAGTTCACTAGAAGTTAAGGAGGAAAACTCCAGGTGAAATAATGGCTACAGAAGCCAGCCCTACCCTGCACTTAGGTGAATTGAGTAGGCATGCCACCCAAGGTACCCTATTTAGCCTCTTCAAGCATTCATCACTATAGATTGTAAGTTCCTTGAGGGCCCACACTATCATTAGTGAGCTCTGTTTCTCTCGCATTTAACGCAGTGCCTGGCATATAGTTGGTGTTCAATAAGTGTGTGCTGAACAAATAAATTAATTCAAATAAATACAGTCTCTCATTTGCACTAGACACATTTCAACTGCTCCACAGCCACATGTTATTGGCTATCATATAGGACAGTGCAGGTGTAGAACATCTCTATCATCACAGAAAGTTGTAGGGGACAGCACTGTCCTAGAGCAATGGGCAGAAATACTATTTGACTTGTTAAGTTTTAGGGGCCCTCTAGAGACCACAAAACCTTTTTTTATGAGCACGTGAGAATACCAGTGATAGCAAATGACAAAGAAAGAAGCAAGAACACAAACAGGTATATATTTTGCCCTCCTAGAAAGTTTAAATGCAGCAAAATTACGGTTTCCACTGCAAGAAGACATTTGGCCATATATTTCTTCCTTAGTTTCTGCCTCCTTCTTAGGGTCTTCTCACCTTGATTCCCACCAGGCACAGTCCCCAAGAATGTCCCTCTAACCCTCTAACCAAAACGTCTTATGAATGTTTTCCCTTATTTCCCAAGATAAGTTGGCAATTTCAAAAGAAACTTTAGTAAAAAAGCTAGGGGGAAAATGAAATAAAATATAAAAAAAATCACAAAAACAGTCAAGCTTATATACAGTATATAATTTTCTGAAGCAAGAATGCCAGGAAAAGCAGTGAGGTGCTTGAAGAAATCCTACATTCCCTTATTTGAAAACAGATTCCAGTGGCTGAGGGGCTAGCACAATTTTTCAGGCACATTAGCTGTATCCCTTTCTTCCCAACCCCTTGTTTCAGTCAGGAGACCTCTGGGGTGCCTGGCATACAGTTGTTGGTACACCTAAATACCTTGTCTCATTTCCCACTTAAGGACACCCTTTTAGAATGCTTCATTTCTCTTTAAACAAAACATTTCCCTGTTTCAGCCCCTGTTGCCTACTCAGGCACTCTTGTTTAGTTTCACATTAAGGCTTGAGAAACATGTCTAGTAACAGCTGGCTTGTAGAACTGGTGACTCCCACCGTTAGCTCTGGTGAATGATCTAGCCCCCTGGTTTCCAGGTCTAGCTGATGGTCAGGATTATCTGAGGAACTGTTGCAAAGTTCAGATTCCTGGGCCCCATTCCAGACTTCTGAATCAAATCTCTGGCAGTGGAGCCTGGGAATCTTTATTCTTACAAGCATACTAAGTGAAAATGATGCACTCATCCCATTTAGGGATTATTGATCTATTTTTTCCTTACTTAGATAGTCAACTCTGCCCACCTCTGGATTATTCAATAAGGACCTTCCCTACCATCACTCTGTCACTTTACAGTTTGAGAATGAAACAGGATCTTAAGCATAACATCCATACAGATGTAGAGGGGGACAGCAATAAAGGGGGTTTTCATACAAGCTTAGAGGCTTCTATAACTCTACTGCTTTTCTAGAGGAATCGGTTTGAATCATCTAACTCTATGGGATGAAAGCATCTGTAAATAATTCACTGTTAACCTAACAATAGTGAAGATTCCAGCAGGATATGTTCCTAGGTTAACTAACAGTCTGCCAGCCAGAAAGGCCAATATTAAGAATGCAAAACATGAATATAACCTAGAAAATGAGAAGCATAATTTACCAGAAATTCAAGCTGTTCTTGCATTTTAATATATGTCTCTGGTGCTCATCTTTTGATAATTCACATAATAATCACTTACCCTTGACCTATTTTTTCAAATCTTGTGTATTTTTTCTTTGGGTCACCAACACTCACAATGCTTCCTGAGGGGAGGGAGGGAGGAGAGAGAGAGAGAGAGAGAGAGAGAGATTTAAATTGATTGATTTTCCTCTATTTAATATTAAAATTTAAGATGCAGAGCCAATGACAAATAAAACATTAGAGCAATATTCTTATGTGATTTATATAATTTATATGGATAATGATATATTTTATTAAAGTAACAAACAGTAATATATTAATTAAACTAGTAGTAATAACCCAGATGCTTATACTCAAAATTGATGATGTTTGGGAAACAAGAAGGACTGATCATAACCCAACATTTATAAAAAGTTCCCATAAAAGGATACTGTAGACTAGGAGATAAAAACATCTAAGGACTTGTACATAGTATTTAATAAAATCACTATCTTCTCTTAATTGGAGTAAAATTGAGTGCTACAGTACATTCAGTTTTGCTGGACAAATATCTCTTGAGCAATTGCTATGCACCCAGTACTGCACTAAGGGTGATGGGGGATGGGGAATGGCTCTAATAAAGAATAAAGGTTAATCATAAAGTAATGAGGCTTACTGTTTTAAAAAAACTTACATCCCTGTACACCTGAAACTAATATAATATCGTAAAACAACTATACCTTAATAAAAATTTGTATGATTATAAAATAAAATCCTAAAACAAACTCCATACATCCCTGAACCTAGGACCCTATTAGCACTCCAAACATTTTTAACAGCTTTACTGAGATATGATTTCCATACCATAAAGTTCACTCAAAGTGTACAATTCAATGGCTTTTAGTAAACTTTTAGAGTTGTGCAAATTTACTAAATTTTACCATAATCTCATTTTAGAACATCTTTATCATCCTAAAAAGAAATCTTGTACCTGTTAGCACTCACTCTTTATCCCCTCTTTGCTTACCAACCCATCCCTAGGCAACCACTCATCTACTTTCTGTTTCTATAGGTTGTTCCAAACATTGTGGAGTAAGTTTATGAGCCACACAAGAAAACCATTAATTTATCATGTTTGGCTCTGGGAAAAAATATTGGTTTTTGCAATTTCAAAACTTCAAGTCCACTACGCAGAGGATCAATACTTGCCACCACTCAGAATAAATCTAAAGGAAGTGACGTTGACTCTCCAATGCAATGCTCAAATAGGTAAGGAAAAATTCTGTGCCATGGCAGCATCGTGGGAATAAGTTTTCAAGTGGACTACTTTGAAGGGAATCAGTTATTTGGATACTTCTGGCCCTCCCTTCTTTCCTTATGGAAGCAAACATCAGTACCATTACCTTTAAGTTATATCTTACTAACATGGCCCCTATTCAAAGAAGTGTAGAGTCAGTTAGTATAACAAGATTTATACACATGAACTAATCAAGAGAAGGTCTGCGGAGTCTATCTCCTAATTGTCACTCTTATCCATTCCCTTCTCTTCAGACCCATGGCCACTGCCATTGTTCAGGTCCTCCACATCTCTTGTTCAAACAATTGTGCTAGTCGTTACCTACCTCTAAACTCTGCCTTCTCTAATTCCTTTTCCGCAATGCCTTTGGAATAGGGTAACCATGTAACTCATAAACGAAGACTGTCTTGGATAAACTGAGATGTGAGGTCAGCTTACTTCAGAGTGATTTCACTCCATTATCCATAAATCGTCAAAAGTTCCCCCTTACTACAGGATCAATTTCAAATTTCTTAGTCTGGCATAGAAGGCCCTTTACCATCCAGCAGCATCTAGCTCCTACCTAACCAGTCTAACCTCATATTGTTCCTCTCCTCTCCATCCCTCCAACTTTATATCCTAGCAACACCATCACTATCCAAGGCTTTGGTCTTTAGACATGCTCCCCCTTTCCTTTTCCTATCAAACCCATGAATTTCTATTTATTATTTAAGTATACTATCAAGTAATCCTTTGTGAATTCTTCTCTGATCATTCTAATGAGACTTACATGCTTCTTTTTGAGGGCAGGAAGCTTGTCTTTTCATCCCTGTAACTTCAGTGCCCAGAACAGTGGCTGCCACTGAATTTGCTGACTAAATGAATGTGAACAAGAACATATGTATTCAAGAGCTAAGCTGTGTGCTACAGACAATACTTCGTGCTAATTTAGACATGATCTATTTTCTGGGCTAGTGAACAACTTAATTCAGACCTACCAGTAGATAGTATACCTGGAAAAAAAATAAATTAAATGTTTCATTCATGGATTGTTCATCCATGGTTGTTAGGTTTGTTGTTGTTTGTTTTTGTAAGAGAAGTCCATGTTTCAGTTAGGTTAAATAAGACCCACAATATGTGAGTCGTTGTAATTCTTTTCCTCTTGTATTCCCAATGTCAGTCAATGGTACTACCATCTGTCTACTCAGTAGCCTGAGTCAGAGATCTGGGAGTCACCCTGACTTATCCCTTACCTTCACTCCCCACATGTAGTTGTCCACTGAGTCCTGGGCCTATATCTGTTTACCTCCTAGATACTTTTTGAATCTGTCGTTTCCTCATTACTACTGTTCTAGTTAGGCCCTCACCATTTTTTGTTTGGGCTATTCCGACAGCCTCCTAACTGGATTCAGAATTTCCAGCCTCTGCCCACTCGAGTCCAGGCTCCACGCCTCTGTCAGGATGCTCTAAGTACAGGCCTGATCACGTGATTCTCTGGTTCAGGGGTGCTGGATGCTTCCTCAACACCTACAGGGTAAAGCTCAAACTCCTTGGCATGGAACGCAAGTTTCTTTGTATCTGGCTCTTGCTTCATTCTCCATCTCATCTTCCCCACTTCCCCACTAGAACCTTATGCTCTCACCATAACAAACGAATTGTAGCTCAGGATCAGATCCTGCTTAGCCATTTGGCTCCCTCTCTTAAAACTCCAGTCCCCATATCCACCACCAATTCTACTGATATATTCAAGTGGCACTGAATAAGTTAATGTTCCCAACCATATACTTTTTTTACATATTCTCTGCCTGCAATGTCCTTCTTAAGTTTTCTTCCTGGCAAGTCCTATTCATGCTTCAACTCAGCTTCAGTTATGCCTCCTCTAGGAAGCCTTCCCTGATTTTTTTGGAATAAAGTTAATAATTTCCCTTCTCTGTACTGCCATTGTACTTTCTCTCTCTCTTTCTGTCTCCTCTTTTGCTTTTTTTCTTGTTTTTGCTCTTGCTCTCCTTCTCTGTACTTAATACACCATCTATCTATATCTATGTATTTGACATCCTCTTATAGACTGTGTTGTAAGGATAGGGGCCATATCTTATTCATCTCTGCATCCTCAGTGCTTTCTCATATAATGCTGTATGTGAAATACACTGGTTACTCAATAAATGTCTATTGAATTAAACTCAAATAAAATTAGGAATTTCATTTAGTAAATGCCCCGTATTTTAAGGCAGGGGTTAGAGAACGTATTTTACTTGAGCTATCTCTATAGAATACCACCAGTTTAATGATTTCTGAGTTGCTATTTCATTTGTCAAATTGTCTCACAGATTTCTACATCACTGAGAACTACCCTCTTTCAAGCCAGCTGTGAACGGGTAAGGACCTGGAACTTAAAAATATTTTTAATGAAACGACGATTTTGAAGTCACTTGAAACCACAGTTTTATTAAGCACTTTAAAGTCTTCTAAGAAAGTTATACTATTAAGTTGCTGAGCAAACTCTTTTCCATAGACTGAACAAAAGCAAATAAGCTTCAGCCCAAGCCACTTTCTGAATTATGACCAATTCCAATCGGCAGGCTTTAGTTAATGAGGTTTTTATTTTATTTTATTATTTTATTTTTATACAGCAGGTTCTTATTAGTTATCTATTTTATACATATTAGTGTATATATGTCAATCCCAATCTCCCAATTCATCCCACCCCCTGACTTTCCCCTCTTTGTGTCCATACGTTTGTTCTCTACATCTGTGTCTCTATTAATGAGGTTTTATGGCAGTAAATTATTCAACTTTTATTTCCATCGTATGCAGGATAAAAACAACAACAACAACTGGGAATAAATCCTTTCATGAGGATTACCAAAAGACAACCATTTTGATGCGCTTCTGCTTCTGAATTTAACTGCTATTCAAATAAAATGGCGTCCTCATGTCCATTACCGGTCACAGGAGAGTGTGTGCTGCCATCTACTGATGCTAAGCAAGTGAACAGGAGGCCTTGTGTACAATTCCGAATCACAAAACAAGCTTTTACGGTGACCTCTTTCATCAGAGCCATTATCATTTGTGTGCGTAAATTATACCAAAGAAAGGAAAAAACATTGGTACACAATAGGCATAAAGAGACAAAAATCAGCAACTCAACATCAAAAGGAAAAAATGATGGCAATACCAGAACAACTTCCAACCAGAGCAATTTCCTAAATGAGAAACAAACCATTCACTTTAAAGTACGAGGATTTAAGACATCACTAAATACTAGTATTTGAAAATAGGCTTCATGATGTGGTTTCAGTGACAGAAAAGCCCATCAATGTGTTCTCCTACATATCAAAGAAACTAAGTTGAACTCCAAGCATTAAAAGACTGTCTGTTTGGCATAATGAAGGTTTTGATTTCTGAGAAAAAGCAAAATAACTCTCTAAAGTGATATTAGTTCTATCTGAGGGGGGATTCGGAGAAAGAGTTTTGAGTGGGGAATGCTGGGGGAGGGGAGGGACTAGAGGAGGAGGTGATTGCACAATTCTGCTGACAGCACCTTTTGAAAAATTTCACTAAAATGTAGGGGCTTCTTTATTTTCCAGCAGATTCAGACCAGACCACAATGAACAAGGCAGACCCAGGCTATCTGTCTGTGTAAAACTGAAAGATGATCTGTTCATTTCAGCCATTAATGATCCCATGGTCTGGCTCCCACAATCAGTATCTGTGTGGAAGAAGAATAGCCTGACAGCTCTGTGGTCTGGGCTGCCCACGTCATAGTAATCAGATCCCTGAGACTGAAGGTGAGGCCGCCCTCCCCTCCTCCCCACGCTTATGGTGGGGTCCACCCTGGTATGGGCCGTAGGCCATTCTCCTACCTCCCTGCCTCCCTTTTCCCTCTCCTTTGCCTCTTAGTACAGGCTCCTTTATTCCTTTCCCAAGCTCCTCCTCCTCAGTGATTTCTGTACAGGGCCCATACATCTGGGATTATTGCTCGTTTCAAACATTCTGTCCCCCTGAAGATCCTAGGCCCCAATTTTTTATATTGAAAGATATGGTTGCTCTCATGGTGGGAAACACAGCATAATAATTCTAAGCAACTATTTACTGTGCTGGGTGTCTTACATACTTTGCCTCGTTTGGTCCTCACAAAATCCGCATCATACCAGTACAGTCATCTCCGTTTTTCAGATGAAGACACTACATTTTAGAGTTGAGTGACTTGTCTAAGGACACACAGCTGGTCTGGGTCTATGACTCAGACTCAGTTATGATTCACTTCAAAGTCTGTCCTATTGTATTATGTTATTAAGGCTTTGTATTCATGTAATAAAATAGTAACTACCATTTACTGAGCACCTATTGTGTACCAAGTACTGTTGCTGGAGGTTTTTACATACATTATTCTCATTGAATTATCATAATGCTATAAGGTTGGTACCAGTATTATCCCCATTTTTCTTAATGAGGAAAAAGAGGTCCAGAAAAGTTAAAATAACTTGCCTAAAGTGACACAGCTGGGAGCCATGGCCTTGTGATTTGAATCTGGGCCATTCTGACACCAATACCTGTCCTCTTAGCCATAGGTTGGGCGACATAAAATCCATCCTATAGACAGAGTCCTAAAATCTAGTTACGATTCTCATCCCCATTTGGCCAATAAGAAATGAAGGTTCAGAAGGGTTAAATAACTAGCTTAAGGTTACATAAGCGAGTAAGTGGCCGAGACAGGGCCCAGAGAGGGTGATGGTGAAGCAGAAGCAGGAAAGACTGACTTTGCAGACTTTGCAGTAAAGCTCAGCCTGGATTTGCTTCGTGAAAAACACTCCTCCATTTCTTGGCAGATGTGGCCTCCGACATCTGTGAGCACAATGTAGGGTTGAGAGTTGCAGGTGGCCCACAGGCTGGAGAGAAAAAGATTCTCTCTAGGCCCAAGCATTCTCCAATAGAGAAAAAAAACTGACTTAATTCTTAATTAAAAATGTAATCAAACATGGCTTTTCCCTCTTCATCATGTTGCTCAGTGTAGGGCAGAATAAACAACAAATTCTAAAAACCACAGCTCCAGAACCATTACCGTTTGCAAGCAACACAAGATCTTGCCCTCCCCTCAAAATAATGTCTGTTTCTCTGTCGGTCAACTTAAGAAAGCTATAAATGTATTTTCATTATAATAAATCTATGGAGACTTGAAACAGTTATCAAATAATCAATTTTACTAAAGTGAGGCTGCTAGATTTTTAAAATCTGATATATTCTCACAGGTCATGTAAAATAAAGGAAAAAAACGGAGGCAATTGTCTGAATACTTGAACTGAAATTATCCAGGCAATTCTTTCCTTTATTCCTTCCCTTTTACACAAATAGACAGCTGGCAAATGCAGAAGCAAAGTGGGTAATGCAAATAGTATAAGCTCTGGATCTGCCACTCATTAGTTTGGTGATCTGGTCACTTTAGCTTTTTTTTTTTTTTTTTTTTTTTTTTGCGGTATGCGGGCCTCTCACTGTTGTGGCCTCTCCCGTTGCGGAGCACAGGCTCCGGACGCACAGGCTCAGCGGCCATGGCTCACGGGCTTAGTTGCTCCGCGGCATGTGGGATCTTCCCGGACCAGGGCACGAACCCGTGTCTCCTGCATCGGCAGGTGGATTCTCAACCACTGCGCCACCAGGGAAGCCCACTTTAGCTTTTTGAGGCTTACTTTCACTGATCTATAAAATGAGGCTATGAAAATCTACCACAAGGGATTACTGTGAAAATTAAACTTGATAATATATGTCAAGTGGTCAGCAGAGAAGGCACTTAATAAATGGAAATTATTGCTGTTGTTATTAAGGAAATAGTTGGTATTAGCACTAGAGGCATGTTTAAACATGTACAGTAAAGTCGGTTGGCTAAAGTCCCTCAATTCCAGTTTTGAGCGCTGACAAATGCAACCCAAATCTTTGCCTTTCCAAATACCTCTGTGTCAGACTGTCTCAACATCAGCACTGTTGACATTTGGGGCTGAATTATTCTTTGTCGCAGAGGGGAAAGGAAGGAGGCTACCCTTTGCATTATAGAGTGTTTGTTTATAAGCATCCTTAGCCTCCACCCACTAGATGCCAGTGGCATTCCCTGGGCTGTGACAATAAACGTGTCTCCAGATACTGCCAAATGTCCCCTGGAGGGCAAAATGGCCCTACGACCACCTCTGCAGAGTCTTCCTGTGGCCTATAGCCTGCACTTCTCTCTTCCTTTCCTGAGTTCTTTTAGACAGACATGAAACAAGATGGCCTCCTATTCTTTAATTGTATCACACTATTAAATCTTATCTTCCAAAGAAAATTGTAAGTTTCTTAATATCAGGAAATTGTTTTTCTGTAGTGTCCTCCAAAGACTCTGGCATAGAACACGTAAGTAGGAACCCAGTAAAGATGCATTTGTCTCCTCATTTTTTCACCCATTCAATCAACAAGCATCCGTTAAGTGCCTTTCTATACCAGGCACTTTATTAGAGCAGGATGTACGGGAAAAGAAGACACCATCTCTGTCTTTAAAGATCTCCCAGTCTAGTGAAGGAGACAGACAAGTACAGTGTAATATTTGGTGCAATAAAGGCAGTGAAAAAAAGGTCCATTGACTCAGACTGAGAGAGACAAGGAGGGCTTTCGTGAGGAGGTGTCTTTTGAGCTGAGATTTGAAGGATGAATAGGAGTTAGTCAGATTGGAGGCACAAACTGTAGATAACTAGTGATTTGTTAGATGCTTTTGTAGTATGAGTTTAATGAATGTGCTTCACAGAACTTTGACTCTTTTCAACAGAGGATTTTTTAAAAATCTCTTTGACCCAGAAAGCTAAGTGGAAGAGGAGTGTTTTGTAAAATGGAGCGAGTGTGTATGCACAAGCCTGGGTACACTAATGACACTGCAGGAAGGAGGCTGTGAGCATTTGCTGGCCTTGCCTCCCCGTCCACATAGCAATGTTCCTAAATTAAGAGAAAAGGCAATTTTATCATGGCCACCCACTTTGATTCACTGTGTTGGGTTTTGAGGTTGAATTATCTATCATGATTGATCAGGTGGGGGCCCCTGGGGTATGATCATAAGATATTTTTCATCAGACTGATCCCCTTTGAGGGTATAATCTTAAAATAAAACTTACTTAATTCACTTAGTGAAGTTTTCACCTTAACTGATGTTTTTCAAGTGAAAATTCTTGGTTTCCGTGCAATTAGGAGTATGAGGGAGGGGGTGATCTGGAATACACAGTGAGTCTCAAACTTTTCATCTTGATGTCAGGGAGCCTGGAGTTCATGCAAGCAGGTTCAAATTTTTAAAGGTTCAATTCCCACTCTAGATGGAGAAACCCTCTCATGAAGAAACTAATGACGGCAAAACAAAAAAAACAACTCACTTAGCTTCTCTAGGATCTCCTCATCTGTCATTTTGGATTTTTTCCTTTGCCGATCTGTGTTTCTATACAAAGTACTGGAATTGGCGTTCTCAGCAGAAGGTGGTGTGACCTCTTTATTTGGTGCTGCTGGTGAAGCAATGGATTCAACCACGGAACGAGTGTAGATCTTAAAGACAAAAAATGTGGTTACAGATTAAAGACCAAAATAATGCTACAATTGATGAACCTACATTGACACATCAGGATCACTCAAAGTCCATAGTTTACATATGGTTCACTCTTTTTTTTTACACATACACACAATGATTTATTATCATGTACCTTCATAATTATTAGATGTATCCTTTACAATAAAGACTTCAGAAGTATCCATTTTTGTAGATCATTAATAAATTCAATGTTCCTTGAATCCAAAATCACTAATTGGGTATGGGTGATACAGATACTAGTGAAAATTCTATAACTAAACAGTTGTAAGACCTTAGGCAATTAAATCACTTTCCTAAAGTTTTAGGGTCTGATTATGCCTGATATCTCTCTTCTAATTCTCAAAATTTACGTTTGGCCTTCCCCTCTGAGTCTTTCTTTTCAGAAATGCCTTTTCTGTCTCCCATTATCCTTTATATGGGATGGCAGCCTCCAAGGCCATCAATTTTGGTAAGTAGAGATACTTACCAAACTGTATTTACCTACAGAAGTCAAGTAGGAGGAACTAGAGGAACAAACTATAATGAAGGTAGAGTTGGGCTGTTGTATTTTTGGCCACACAGAGAGTGGACCAATAGGATTATGATATTCAAGTACCCTATTTTTCATCACTTTCAATCCATCAATCATATGGTTCACTCTTAATGTTGTACATTCTGTGAGTTTGGATGAATGTATAATGACATCCATCCATCATTATGGTAGCACACAGAGTATTTTCTTGGCCCTAAAAATCTTCTGTACTCCACCTATTCATTCCTCCCTCCACCCTGCCCCTCAACCTTTAAAGAGTTTTTAAAGACAAGTGATTTCTATCAAAAAAGATCTTGAAGTTGCTTCAAGTATACTGCCCTTGAAAGCTCTCAGGAGCTAGTCTTTTGAGGCCCCCAAACATGCTGTGCTAATTGTGGTCTTGGTGCCTCTGCTTATGCAATTCTTCCTACCAGATTCCCATGGCTTTTGTTCTCTGTCTTAACTTCTGCAGCAGTTTTAAAATTTAGCACTTATTTGTATATTGCTTGATATTATTCTCTAATTGTCATGTGCTAATCTGTATCCTCAAACAGCAACCCCAACCAAATTTTTATCTTATACTCTAGTTCCGGGAACATAGATGCTCAACAGATACTAGGTGATTAACTAGATTCTGACTCTAGGACTATGCCAAAGGACATCTGTTGAATCATTTGGAAACGGTCACTTGGGACTTACTGATTTTGTATGCTCTGGTCTTGGTGCAATGACTGGTGGTGGCTCATTGTCATCTTCTTCTTCTTCCTCTTCTTCATCTTCTTCTTCAGACACAGGGGGAGCCAAAGGAGGCTCTGATGCTGTTTTTGTACTCTTACGGTAAAAACAAAGTTTAAAGACCAGGTATTAACTCCTCACTGTTTTTCTTCAGAAGTGAGAAAAGGGAGATAAAATATCTAAGCATGTAGGGATAGGAAGGAACTTCATCTTTTACAAATGTGCAGAACCATCTATAATTTGGTGGCCAGAACCTGCCCACATTCAGAGATAAATTCAGGTCAGGATTTAAGCACCATGAAATGTTTAAAATTCCTTTTATTTTCCACTGAGCTCAAAAACAGTGAGCTATTCATTTAACATTTTCAAGTTCAGTGTTTTTGAAATCAATGAGTATATTTTAAAAATCAAATTAATTGCTATTAACACCTTGAATTGGTACCGGACGGATTGTCAATGTGTTGATTGACAGTTTGTCAACCAGCAAAGGGTTATTTTGTGCCTAAAGATCAGAACATGCATATGGATATGGCATAAATATAGCTCTGCAAATATTCATTAAGTACTAGCAAGCCCATAAATGTTTCTTTCCTGTTCAGCCTCCTGGAAAGAAGCACTCAGAGAATAACAGATATGAAAATTTAAGGAATACTCATCTACATAAATATTCAATCTCAACCAACAGGTAAATGGTGATTTGCAATGTGAAAAATTTCAATAACACCAAAAATAATGACAGCAACCACAGTATCTAGGGTTGGTTCTTGATCAGTCACATTAATGCAGGGGGAAAATGGTACCAAAGGTGGATTTTGAAATAACTATGGCCATGGTACTCAAAGTGTGGTCCCCAGATCAGCATCATTAGCATTATCAAGGAACTTGTTAGAAATGCAAATTCTTGGACTCTATCCAGACCTATGAATCAAATTCTGGGGGTGGGACCCAGCAATCTGTGCTATAACAAGCCTTCCAGGTGATCCTGATGCTTCCTTAAGTTTAAAAATCACTGAACTATGATATAGGTCTTTGTTGTTCAGTATGATGGCTATTCAACACAAAATGTGGCTCGTCTGAAATGAGACGTAAGGTGTAAGTGAAAAGTACATACCAGATATTGAATACATAATAAGAAAAAAATATAAAATATTTCCTTAATGCTTTTTATATTGAGTGTATGTTGAAATAAAAATATTTTAATATGTTGGGTTAAATAAAATATATTATTAAAATTAATTTCACCTATTTCTTTTTACTTTTAAAAATGAAAATCAGAACATTTAAAGTTACATATATGGCTTTTATTACATTTCTGTTGGACGGCATTATTATAGATGGTTTTTGAGTTTTTGTTGTGTGTGTGTGCATGTGTGTGTGTACTTGTTTATTTTTTGTTTTTGCCTTTGAGTACACTGGCTCAGGCTAAGCCTAAAAGAATTTTCTTTCTTTCTTTCTCTTTCTTTTCTTTCTTTCTTCCTTCCTTCCGTTCTTTTTCTTTCTTTCTTTCACATCTTTATTGGAGTATAATTGCTTTACAATGGTGTGTTAGTTTCTGCTTTTTAACAAAGTGAATCAGCTATGCATATACATATATCCCCATATCTCTTCCCTCTTGCGTCTCCCTCCCTCCCACCCTCCCTATCCCACCCCTCTAGGTGGTCACAAAGCACAGAGCTGATCTCCCTGTGCTATGCGGCTGCCTAGCTATCTATTTTACATTTGGTGGTGTATATATGTCCATGCCACTCTCTCACTTTGTCCCAGCTTACCCTTCCCCCTCCCCATGTCCTCAAGTCCATTCTCTACATCTTCATCTTTATTCCTATCCTGCCCCTAGGTTCTTCAGAACCATTTTTTTTCTTAGATTCCTTATATGTGTGTTAGCATACGGTATTTGTTTTTCTCTTTCTGACTTACTTCACTCTGTATGACAGACTCTAGGTCCACCCACCTCACTACAAATAACTCAATTTCGTTTCTTTTTCTGGCTGAGTAATATTCCATTGTATATATGAGCCACATCTTCTTTATCCATTCATCTGTCGATGGACACGTAGGTTGCTTCCATGTCCTGGCTATCATAAATAGAGCTGCAATGAACATTGTGGTACATGACTCTTTTTGAATTATGGTTTTCTCAGGGTATATGCCCAGTAGTGGGATTGCTGGGTCATATGGTAGTTCTATTTGTAGTTTTTTAAGGAACCTCCATACTGTTCTCCAAAGTGGCTGTATCAATTTACATTCCCACCAACAGTGCAAGAGGGTTCCCTTTTCTCCACACCCTCTCCAGCATTTATTGTCTGTAGATTTTTTGATGATGGCCATTCTGACTGGTGTGAGGTGATATCTCATTTCACTTTTGATTTGTGCTTCTCTAATGATTAGTGATGTTGAGCATTCTTTTACGTGTTTGTTGGCAATCTGTATATCTTCTTTGGAGACGAAAAAGAATTTTCATTCCTTGAGGACAAAGTTCCTGAGGCAGATACAGACAGCCTACGAATAGACTGTTACATCAAAGGACCTCAGTCTGTGATTTAAATTCACTGTGGATTTTCTATAATCATGTATAAACCTACGGTGGTATAATAGGTATAACCATATATCTTATTGGAGCCAGCAAGATTTACATACTGTGACAAGACAACTTAGAATTTATAAATTTGAAAGAATATTTGATTGCCTGATATATATGCTGAGTGGTTTATAGATTGAAGTTTATATGCTTACTTGATATCGTTTTTCTATTCTTTTTAAAAATTTTATTTTATATTGGAGTATAGTTGACTAACAATGTTGTGTTAGTTTCAGTTGTACAGCATATTTATTCTTAATTTAGCCAAAACAGCTGGGCTATTACATTGGGTTGTGGCTGCATGGATAGCAACATATATTAATGACGTTATATTTCTAGATTAAAAATCAGTTTCTTTTTGTGAAAGACTAATTCTTCAGGGCCCCTCAGGGCACAGGGAGAAGTTGCCTTTGGATTAATGGTATTTGCTTTGATATAATTTTGTTCCAGAAACTTCTACTCTATCTTATGCCAGCTGGGATCCAGAATGCAACTAATCACTGCTCCTTGGTAGATGGGCAGAACCTGCATATAAATTGACTAGTTTCTATATGGCAAACAATACTATTTTATTCATTAGGCAATATGAACCATGCCTACGAATAATAAGCTTTACATGGGCCTAGGAAAATATCTGAACTCAGAAATAAATCATTGGCTCCAAAATGGCACAAGAAAATGATAAAATTTAAGTCAGTTAATGTCTAATTAAATGTCTGTTAAGTATAATATATGTCAACTTAATTAATTAGTCATTTAAATTTAGTATTTATAGAAATTTCATTATATTAAAAAACAAATTACAGCTTAGGCTGTTCTATTTAGCAACAATTCTTGAGTATTCACAATGCTTTCTAAGAAATTACACCTAACCATAAATTAAGTGCTACTTATGATCAAATAATCTCAAAATTAACATTTTAAAATTTATTTTTAAAAGTTTATAGCAAAAATAAAAAGTGGGGTATAGAGGCCCTTTAATATACTTGATATATTTGATACAATGCATCACATGTCCTCCATAAGTGAGAGTGTATATACAGCCTATGAGGATCTAAAAATGGCCCAACCCTTAAACTGGTACAAAGACCAGCCAGTGCCTACTGGCCAAGAGGTAGCCTTGCACATTTCAGTTCTCGCTAATTTACTAGAGAAGATCCACCTGCAAAATTTCACGGACTGATTCTTAACATTCATGACTATCCTCACTACTGTAATTTCATATGGGGGACATTCCAGTCTCTAAGGATGGACTAAGGGACTATTCAAAAAGCTAAAGATTTTCATCCTTTGAGGGTTTACAGGGCAAGAAGAAGATACCTGTCTGTTTATCTGGGACCAAACACTATGCTGCCATGTTGGTTGGTTGGAAAGAATGTGTGACCTCCAGTGGACATTATGTTTTGGATGTTGGTTGGGCCAGGGAGCATTAACTACCCAGCATTACACATAGATACCAGGCCTTGGTACTAAGAATTGAAATTAACATAATTTCTTGCTCCTGTGTATTTTTTCCACAGATTTTCCATCCCTGTGTAAATAACACTGGGGCTGGGCATACTTTCTTTTCCCTGTGTTAAACAATATCAAGATAGAGCATATTTTCCTGTTCTTATGTTACACAATACTGAGAACAAGCAAAAATAACTTAGCTTCTCACTTTAAGAAATACTTATTCTTGGAAGATAAGACTGAACCAAATGAAGTAATTTATTATTAAGAGTAACAACAGCTTGCTCACCAAAACTCTATTCAAGACCCCCACTTTGCTGTATTCCCCAATCCAAAGTTACTTTATCAGAAACACTGCACAATCCTAACTCGCTTCTTGTCTTGTGAGACCTGCTTCAAAATCACATAGCTGTGCTCCAAAACCCTATAGATATTCTCCCTTGACATCCCCTTTCTAAGACACTGGCAGTGCTCTTTCTTGCTCCTGTAAGTATAGTCAACTTAGCTTTGCTTGATTAACAGCTTTTTTTGATGGTCTTTGGGGGAGTCAAAGTTATAATGTTGCTACACTCTTCCTTCCAGTCTGAGGATTACTATGTCTAGTATGTCTAAACTTGTAAAAATAGAGACAGATGGATATCAAGTAAGGAATTTTTCTTTTTGAAATTAAGTATTTTTGACAGTCATTATGCCACACATTCAGTCAAGCAAGGCAGGTTATTCTTAACCTGATTGGGTCTTGGACTCATTTCCAATTCTAAAGGGTTTGGCCTATCTCCCCAGAAAAATACAGGTAGACACATATTTTTACATATAATTTCAAGAGTTCATATGTCTTCTGAAGCCCATTCATGGACTGCAAGTTGCAAACCCTGCTCTAGAGAATACACCAGCTAGAGGAACTACCTTAGGAAACTCTCCTTTATTTGAGCTTAATTGTTAAAGGTCGAAGAAAGAAGAAGTAAGGACTTTGGAGACTTTAGATAATGCTAGATGTGGTCTGAGAGCCCCTCTTGGTTGCTTGTTTACAATACAGATTTCAGGGCTCCATTCTACTCTGGGAATGGAGCCCTAGAATCTGCATTTTAACAGGCTATCCAGCCAATTCTAATGCATACTGAAATTTTTAAAAAGCACTAATGTAGATGAACAAAATAAGCCAGTACTGTAAATCAAAAAAGTGTCATCTGTCACACGTACACCCAGTTTCTCTAGGCACAAATCACGGCATATTCATATTATTGCTGTTACCTTCCACTCAAAATACTAGCTCAGGATTCTCAATGCATTACTTCACTCTCAATAGTACAATAAATATACACAAATTTCAAAGTAGCCTCAAATGGAAGAGTAGATCCCTGAACAGTATTTAGTGTTTAATAACACTAATACCAAAGAAGCTATCATGAGTGGGCAGTAAAGCAGATTCATATGACCATGAGAGGCATCGCTGAATTCGTTATTAATTATATTGCCATTAGTTTAACACATTTAGTGACTATAACATTGTTTTTATTTTGATTCCCACCTAGGCTACTAGAAGATGCCAAAACTTGTGAGCAATTCAGGCTATGTCGAGAAGGGGTAGTCAATCCCATTAAATCACATCCTGTAGGATAGCGAGGTCTACTGGGAGTGTTTCTAATGCAACAAAAGCACAAGCAGTGTGAAGTGCAATCTCCCCCAGAACCATAAGGAGAACACAAGGTGCAATTCCCCAGTCCCAAGTTACTGAGCCCCAAAGAAGTGATCCAATCTGACCTTAAGGGTCTAAATTCAGTTCATTCAATCAATAGAAACCCAGCCTTACTCAAGTAGCCTAATCAACTATCTCCACCTTTAAGTCTTGCCAAACCTTCGAACTCAAACTGCCCAATAGGAAACTCAGCATCTTCTTCCTGAAATATGCATCTCCTGAAAGATAATACCCTCATTTTTTTGGCCACCCACATAGCATCCAAAGCCTGCAATCATCTCTGACCTCAACCTTTCCTCCAACATCTAATCAATAACCTAAACATCTTTGGAATTTAAATCTAATCTCCATTCCCACTGCTACTATCTCACATAGGCCCTCATCACCTCTGGCCTTGGATGCTTGTGATATTTCCCCAGTCTCCCTGCATCCAGTCTTACCTTTTGTCCTTAATTCATTCTGGACATTTGTGATCAAATCACTCTTCTAAAGCATAAGCTTTAATCACATAACTCTCCTGCTCCACAAAACTTCAAGGGCTTCCCACTGTACACTGACATAGGCCAGATTCCTTAGAATGCCATTTAAGGGCTTCTATTATTTGGCTCCAACTTAACTTTCAAGGCTTAAGTCCTATGATTCCTTTTCTTGCATCTCAGTCTTCATTCAAACCCATACCCCCTTGTCCCCTTGCTCTTTTCACTACCCTGCCCTTTATCATGCTTTCCCTTTGCTTAGAATGCCCTTCCTTATCTTCACAGATCCAAATTGCATCTGACCTTCAAGATCTAGTTCAAATTCCACCTTTTCTATGAAGCATTTTCTAATTCAGTATTCAACAAATACGTAACAAGTGCCTATTTTGTACTAGGCACTGAGCTTAAGCCCTTGAAGACTAGGGCCTGCTTCCTTTTCCCTCCCCAGCTAAAAGTAAGCTCCTTCCTTTGAATTCTTATAGCACATGGACATATTTTACGGTATGTAACATGATCCATATGGTACTGTGCTTCTTTATGTTCATACTTCTCTTCCCTTACCAGACTGAGCTCCAAATTTCCTAGTGCTCATAAGGAGGCACTTGATAAATACATGTTAAATAAGTGAATATCCAGTTGTTTTATCTCGAAACAGTGAGTTCATGAGTTTTCTTTTTCTGATCTGATGGAATATTTTGAACATTATGTAGATTTAGTTTTAATTCTGTAAGTAAAACGAATAGAAGCAAGCTAAAAAAAAAAGGCTAATATCCTAGGAGCTAGAAGCTGTTTACAAAAATGAAAACCAACACACAGACTATCCTAGCAGGTTGGTGTTTAAAATAACTGACTACCTGAAAAGATAACAACTATTTCTTTGTCAAGATACTTATTTAGTATCGCAAAATAATGACAGTAATTAAATCAAGGGAGGTAAGGTATGTGTTGCTCATGGAAGGTTGGTATTTTTGTCTTTCCCAGTTTGCTATTATCTCCCTTCACGTGCTGTTTTCAGTGAGGCCCAGGAAGCTGTCATGGCAAAGAAGCAAAAGGAGGGCAATGACCAGTGAGAAAAGAAGGGCTACATTCTGCTCTGTTCTGAGAATTCTCAACAAGGCACCAGTACCATGGCCTCAGACAAGTCTCATGCATGGAGAGAATGAGTTTTCGTCTTTGTTGCCATCTACAAATAGTAGCAATAGTAGCTTACATTTAATAAACACATAGTATGTGCTAGGTAATGTACTAAGTATATTATATGCATTAGCATATTCAATATTCACACAAGTCTTAGGAGGTAGGTACTGTTATTATTCCCAGTTAAAGGCTGAGGAAAGAGAGGGTCACAGAAGCTGAGCCACTTTCTCAAAGTGGCTCAGCTTGTAAGTGGAGGAATAAGACTAAACACCTATGCCCAGAGCCTTTACTCTTTTAAGTTTTCTTTTTAGTTGTGGTAAAATAGATATAACATAAAATTTACCATCTTAACCATTTGTAAGTGTATAGTCCAGAAGTGTTACATATATTCATATGGTTGTGCATCCATCCCTGCTATCCATCCCCAGAATTCTTTTCATCTTGCAAAACTAAAACTTTGTACCCATTAAACAACAACACCTCATTTCCACCTCACCCAGCAATCACTTTTTGTATCTGTGATATTGACTACTCTAGATACCTCATATAGGTAGAATCATAAGGTATTTGTCTTTTTGTGACTGGATTATTTCTCTTAGCATAATGTCTTAAAGGTTCATCCATGTTGTAGCCTATGTAAGAATTTCCTTCCTTTTTAAGGCTGAATAATATTCCACTGTATGGATATACCACTTTTGTTTAGTCACTCATCCGTTCATGGACACTTGGGTTGCTTCCACCTTCTGGTTACTATGAGTAATGCTGCTATGAATATGGGTGTTCAAAAATCTGTTCAAGATCCTGCTTTCAGTTCTTCTGGGTATATATCCAGAAGTGCAACTGCTGGATCATGTGGTAATTCTCTTCTAAATTTTTGAGGCACTGCCGTATTATCTCAGAGCCTTTAGTTTTTACCAGAAATGATTTACTGCTGTCACACTGGCTGCCCAGTGTGACATCAAGCAGGCCAGCATTTGCCCTCTATAAAAGGAAGAATCAGCTTGATTATCCATGACTCTGAATAAGCGGTGAGGAAACTTTCACTAATGCTAATTATTTCACTCCAAAGGAAGCAAATGAGGCAGGAAATAATTTCTATCAGGATATCAAAATGAAAATCATGTAAAGGGAAGCCTTGTCTAAGACTGCTTTCTGTGTATGGGTATTCTTTCAGATACTATAGCACTTCCAAGGCCCTTGAGCTAGGTTGCTTATTTTCTAGTCACTTGTCTGATAAAACTATCTATGTGACTTTGGGCAAAGTCTCACTTTGTTGGAACAGATGACCCTAAAAGATGTAGTGGTATGACCTTAGACAAGTTATTTCACCTCTCTGAACCTCATCTGTAAAATGGAGACAATTATAAGACTTACCTAATTGGGTTGTAGGAATGGTTAAGTGAATACAAAGTATTATTAGTCTAGTGCTTGGCACATTTGTTCAGTAAAGAGAAGTTTCTATCATTATGATGATTATTTTCAAGATTCTATATGTAAAAGAAATAGAAACATTTGTCTATGTAAAGACTTATGCATGAATTTTCATAGTAGTTTTATTTATAAACGCCCAAAACTGTAAACAATCTGTATATCTTCTTTGGAGAAATGTCTATTTAGTTCTTCTGCCCATTTTTGGATTGGGTTGTTTGGTTTTTTGTTATTGAGCTGCCTGAGTTGCTTATAAATTTTGGATATTAATCCTTTGTCAGTTGCTTCATTTGCGAATATTTTCTCCCATTCAGAGGGTTGTCTTTTGGTCTTGTTTATGGTATCCTTTGCCGTGAAAAAGCTTTTAAGTTTCATTAGATCCCATTTGTTTATTTTTGTTTTTATTTCCATTTCTCTAGGAGATGGGTCAAAAAGGATCTTGCTGTGATTTATGTCATAGAGTGTTCTGCCTATGTTTTCCTCTAAGAGTTTGATAGTGTCTGGCCTTACATTTAGGTCTTTAACCCATTTTGAGTTTATTTTTGTGTGTGGTGTTAGGGATTGTTCTAATTTCATACTTTTACAGGTAGCTGTCCAGTTTTCCCAGCACCACTTATTGAAGAGGCTGTCTTTTCTCCACTGTATCTCCTTCCCTCCTTTATCAAAGATAAGGTGACCATATGTGTGTGGGTTTATCTCTGGGCTTTCTATCCTGTTCCATCGATCTATATTTCTGTTTTTGTGCCAGTACCATACTGTCTTGATTACTGTGGCCTTGTAGTATAGTCTGAAGTCAGGGAGCCTGATTCCTCCAGCTCCATTTTTCATTCTCAGTATTGCAAATGTTTATTGCAGCTCTATTTACGATAGCCAGGACATGGAAGCAACCTAAGTGTCCATCAACAGATGAATGGATAAAGAAGATGTGGCACATATATACAATGGAATATTACTCAGCCATAAAAAGAAATGAAACTGAGTTATTTGTAATGAGGTGGATAGACCTGGAGTCTGTCATACAGAGTGAAGTAAGTCAGAAGGAGAAAAACAAATACCGTATGCTAACACATATATATGGAATCTAAGAAAAAAAATGTCATGAAGAGATTAGTGGTAGGACAGGAATAAAATAGACCTACTAGAGCATGGACTTGAGGATATGGGGAGGGGGAAGGGTAAGTGGTGACGATGTGAGAGAGTGGCAGGGACATATACACACTCCCAAATGTAAATTAGATAGCTAGTGGGAAGCTGCCACATAGCACAGGGAGTTCACCTCTGTGCTTTGTGTCCACCTAGAGGGGTGGGATAGGGAGGGTGGGAGGGAGAGTGATGCAAGAAGGAAGAGATATGGGAACATATGTATATGTATAACTGATTCACTTTGTTGTAAAGGAGAAACTAACACACTATTGTAAAACAGTTATACTCAAATAAAGATGTTAAAAAAAAACCTGTAAACAGTCTAGAAATCCTTCAATGGATAAATTGTTAAATAGCAGTATAGCCATACCATGGAATACTACTTAGCAATAAAAAGGAACAGACTACTGATACAATACAACAACTTGGATGAATCCTAAGAGCATTATGCTGAGAGAAAAGCCAATCCCAAAAAGACATATATTGTATTATTTCATTTACACTTGAAATGTCCAGAAAGACAAATCTATAAAACCAGATTAGTGATGGCTTAGGGCTATGGTGGGGGGTTAACTCTAGGCAGACCTGGGAGATCTTATTGGGGTGATGAAAGTGTTCTAAAACTGGATTGTGGTGATGTAGCAGAGGTGTATAAATTTACTAAAACTCAGCAAACTGTACACTTAAAAATGGGTGAATTTTATGTATCTAAATTATACCTTTAAAATATCTTTAAAGGATTCTATGTCTATCTAAAAACAGGATCTGCATAATTGTATTCTGTTGGACCACTGGAAACACTGATCATAAAAAACTGTTTTCAATTTTTCACTTACCGAAGGATGGGCTGCTATGTATCCATGTGCGCTTTTATCTGAAAAGTGAAGATGAAGATATTACCTTTGTTTCACAAAGACTGCCTCATTTAGAGACCATGCTTAAAAAAACTGCATGTGTTTGACCAGAAGGAAATTTTATGATTCAGTATTAAATAGATACTATGACAAATGACTAGTTTTTCTTAAAATAGCTCACACCCTTACATCATCACCATATTCTCGCCACCCCATTTTATAGACCTTAATGAAGGCCTACAGTGAATCTCATCTATACTGAGGAATGTTGAGATAACCTACTCCTGACTGGTATGATTTTAAACGTCTATATCCAGAATTTCTCGCCGACTTCCTCCTTCCCTCTCCTCCTCCCTCTCTCATTTCCTTTCCTCCCTTCCACCCTTCCTTCTTTTCCCCTTCCCTTCCTCCCCTTCCCCTCCTAGGCTATTAGGCAGCCTCAACATGAGAGCATCAAGAAAACATAAGGTGAGTTTCAGAATAGAGCAATAACTCAGATACTGTCGAGTTCTAACATAGCTTTTTCAGGATTTCATCTTTATAAACTGAGAGAATTCGACACATAGAAACAAAAGGGTTAAAAAGCAGGGGCAACGTGGAATAAAGAACAAATTCTGAAAATGTGCCCTGTACTAAAACCAATGCCAAGAGGTAGGGGCTCTTTATAGCTGGAGCACTAATGATAGTATTCTCTTCTCTCTTTAGATGTAAAATAATAAATTGTTTTAGAGACGGCAACCCAGATCATCTTTTTCACAAGGCAAAATAATTGCTTGGTATATTTTTTCAGTTGCTTACAGTGCAAATTTGGACATCAAACCTTCAAACAAAGGCTGGGTCTACAGGCTAGCAAATGAAGTCGAGATATGGCAGGAACGTGGCCATGTCAATCTCTTATAAATACCAAGACATTATTTCTTTTTTTAAGTCGGATTTTGCAGTCAGATCAAAATAACCCAGCAACCACAAAATTTGTGCTGTGTCATCATGGTGCATGCAATTCGGTGAATCTAAGGGATAAAATAAATTTCAAGAGACCAGGGTTTGATCCAGACACCTCTTACTTCCTAAACACATGACACAAAACAACAATTGTGATTGCTGATTCAAACTGACAACTACTGTTTCACTGAACAATTTCCTTATTTGAGTTCTAAAATCACCCAAGTACTGTAAATCTCCTAACATCGACTTCAACTTCCAACTCATCTTTTGGTTGACTTATGTTGAAGTCATTCAGAAAAGGAACTTGAACTGGCTTCGAATGCCCTCCAGGCATCCTTTTCTAATCCTGAGTTTCTGAGATTGGAATTACTTCTTCACTTTTTTTTTTTTTTTTTTTTGGCTGCACCGCGAGGCTTTTGGGATCTTGGTTCCTGACCAGGGATCAAACCCGGGCCCCCTGCCATGGAAGCGCAGAGTCCTAACCACTGGACCACCAGGGAAGTCCCACTTCTTCACTTTTTGATATCCTCGATTTACTCTTACCTCCTGACGTAAAGCTCATGTACTTCTGGTTGTTGACGGTTTCTTTGGAATCATAGAATTTGAGAACATCTAGAACAGCTTGGGGGTTCTTCTTCTGTTCCAGCTTTGTTATGTTGGAGGTTTGCAGTAATCGTGCCCATTGCTCAGGAATTCCCTGTGGACAACCAAAGGGAAAGAATGGAAACTCAGAACATTCAGCAGCTGCATTTTCATGTTCCAGTAAAGTTCTTCACCAAGAAGCCCATGCTACCTGTAGGATTACACTTGGGAAACTGAAGTTACACTCTAGATTTAAAGTTAGTAACTTAATAATGCAATCATTCTCTTCTCTAATTAAAACACATAGGTAAAACTAAGATCCAACTTAAAAAGGGTGGGTGGGAGTATGACTGTGATAGAAAAAAAAAGCGCATGAAAATCACCTCCATATTAACTCTGCTCATCCATGAAATGATGTTTACGGCTTAGCTTATTTTTTCTGGCGACTCAGGGCAGACATAGCAAGACTTCTCTAAATTTGTGCACAGCATAGTATAGTGCAGATCAATAGATTTTATATGACTGGAATAACATAAGCTGTTTCTGGGCATGTTGTAATCAGAATATCTTTTAGAGTAAAAGTAAAGCCTCACCCTTGGTCAGTTCATACTCTGTGGTTATCAAATGTAATTTTGGGGGGGTCTAGAGCTTTAATATAAAGGGGGATCGAGGAGACAAAAATAGAATCATGGACGAGCAATAACCACAGGGGTACTAAATAGTAACATTTTCCCTGCAGCTTTCTCCTCTCCTCCCCCCATCCCCTCCTGCCCACTTCGTTCATTGGCCACATAGAACCTGGGGACAGTGGCAAGCATGCCAAAGCCTTCTGAAAATTTGCAATAATCTGAAGCATTAAGAGCAGAGAGGAGGGAGTGTTTGGCAATCTAACCAAGGAGGATTGCAAAAATTACACAGAGAGGTTAGCTTTGTATTGAGCGTTCAGCATTCTTTCCTACACGTTCGGCCTACAGATGTCCCCATTTCATAATTATCCAACCTCCAAGAGAACTTGGAGCGAGAAACAGACACACTCTTCCGGAAGTGCATCTAGACACAATTTACATGGCTTTGTCCTATGAAGTCTCGGCAAAACAATGTGTGACGTGGGCCTCCAGAGTTTGGGAATGACAACAAAAAAGTGAGATAAGCCAAGCAACAACTCTACTGCACACACATGAACCTGCTGCTGCAGTGCTATGACATCTCAAAGAAGCACTTTGATGCAAGCTTCTTTTGGGCCTGTGACGCACCTCTGGGAGCTTCCCTGGGCACATCTGTGAGCCATAGAGATCTGGCTGTAATGGACGTAAATAAAGAAAGAAAAGAAAGTTAAAACAGAATGTGGGACAACTTAGAAGGTGGGAGGAGATGAAACCAATGGGTCTGAATGGGGAGGGGTTAATCCCTTCTAAAGTGGGGCGGTTATGAAAATAGGGAGGTATTAACTAAATCAGGGGCAGGACAGGCTACAGGACAACAGATTTAAGAAAACAGAGAAAACAACAATGTTCCAAAGTTTGGATGCATAGTTCCACTTTTGGCCAGATGCTTCTTCCATAAATATGCAATAATAAGGATTACCATTAAATGACTGGAGAAATTACTAAAAGGCAGAAACATGAATTTGGAGGGAAGAAGTATGGCATCATGAAAAGCTTCAACAATAATTTGTAAGTTGTTTTTACGACTGGGTGATCACAGGTAGCCAATGGCCATGTGATGAACTTACAAATTTCAGTTCCCAATTCTGGTGAACCATTTTCAATTTCACATTGGAAGTGTCTGTATGGCTAAAATTCAAAGAGGAGGTACATGGTGATGCTGAATTTAACCTGTTCTCATTAAGGTGATTCTTCTGTATTTTGGAGCTAAAGTCGTGGCTGGTGTAGAGAAAACTAGATTAAGGATTTCCCACCCAGCCAGACTCTCTGTTTGAATTTCTTAGACATTTAGACCAGGGAAAGGGAAACCATTTCGTTTCAAACCATATTATGAATAATCTCCATTTTAATGCCACAGTTCTAAAGTCCCACTTTCCACAAAATAAGATCAGATATAAGGTAACAGCTTTGTCTAGATAAAGATGATATTTCCAACGCTACAGAAACATGCTTTTACTCAGCTGATTTGATTTGGGTTACAGGTCTTTGATTCCTGGCATTTGGGGTTACTCCAAGCACAGTGAAAGGACACTTTTACATGCATTCATCACGCAATTTGATGCTAAAGCCTTAAGCCAAAACTTTGAACTCAGGAGCCCATGCATGATCCCAGTTCTGATTCTAAGTGCAATTAATAGCATTTGGTTAATACTGTAATGGCCAAAGGAGTTATTAAGTGTTACAAAACCAGGTATGCATTGCACATAACCACCAGAGCAGACATCACTGGCATTATCATTCCCATAATCATTAGAATATTTGCAGTTATTATACATACTCATGGTACTTCTAAACTTTTGTGATAATAGTCTTGTGTTCACTAGACAGCAGGAAAAACTGCTGTCAATTGCAAAAGATCCTCCAGACAACTATACTTACCATGTGACTACACTGCTGACATAATTTCTTTTTTCCTTTTTTAAGTTGAGATAAACCAGTTCATCAATGAAACCTGACACTTAAATTTGAATGTATGCCATAAAGGCACGTAATCAGAAAGCCATAACTCATCACTCCAAATTGAGGTACAAACCCCAAAAGTCAGATGGCTAATGGAGACCTAGAAGTGTGAGCACATGTCAATGCCTGACCACGTATGTAATAACAACTAGATGGACATCAAGCTGGGGGTTGTCCAGTGTAGCCCAGGAGAATGGCAGCATGATACAACAGGCCAAGCATTTATCTTATCGTAAGAAATGATAATGTATATCACTCATACCATTTTTCCCTCTGATTGACTTGAAGCGACCGTCACAGGTCTAGAGGTCTGGAAGGGGGAGTTCTGAAGTATTTGGGACAAAAATGGCAATATAAAGGGTAAGGACTTATAATAGTTTCATACCCCAAATCTCACCTCCCAACCTAATTTTAACCTCAGGGTCCAAGTGTGTGACCAAGTGTACAAGGTTTTATGGGCCAATTAGCCAAAGGGTAAGCACCAAGCAATACACCAAACCAGTGTCCAAATATTCCAAACATTGCATCAAGGCTCTTGTGAGACAACTGGACTCGACAGTTCAACAAATTGCTCAAAATTCAACCTCAACAACTGTAATGATCATATTTAGTAATATGTCCCTCCCCCTCCACATGAACACACGCACACACACACACACACACACACACACACACACACACAACCAGTTAGTGGTACTGGGGCGATTAAGACCCCATTCTAAGTCCTACCAATAAAATGACTTTTAAATCTTATCATTTGGTATTTTTAAAGTTAGTAAATATAAATCATAGGTTAAGATAGTAAAAAAAGGGCAGAATTTGGTATCTTTAAAAAACAACAGGGGGACAAATAGTTATGAAAGATTATCACAGTGACAATAAAGTACATCAGATTTCCAAATTTAGCCTGTGTCTTATCTGTATATTCAGTGGATTTCTAACAATTGCATCCAAACACTTTATTTTATATTAGGTTTTTGGGAGGAGGGGAAAGGTTCTTGTTTGGTTTGGTTCAGTTGCATCAAAATGTTTTTCACAATTGGAAAGATTGCCCATCACACGTCCCACCCCACCCCTCTCTGGTTGATTCTTGGGGTTCTAACTGACAGCAAAGTGAAAATGGATGGTCTCCAGTCAGGAAGATGATAGTGATTCACTTTCCTTCATTTCCATTCAGAACCCATAAAGAACAAAAAGGAAAAGCTAAAGATAGAGAAATTGTATCAGAAGATGTCAAGCAAGTAGGAAAGAGTGGAAAAAATTTAAAAATTGGAAAGGAACCAGAATATCACATGAGAATAGTGGAAGGGAAATTTTTCACATCAGAAAACAAAAAGGAAGAATAAAAGAACAGAGAAATATGGAATGACAACAATAAAACAGAAGAAAAGATTAAACAGAAGAAAAGCACATGGAAAACAAACAGGTCATAACTAGAAAGACAGTTATTAAAATAAAAAAAGGGAAGATTTTAAGATAAAACTTATAATGATTCAGTGCTTTTACTGTTTCAAACATCAGAAAAAAATACTCATCTCTTTGTTTATGATTTTTAAAAAATCTAAACTTGTTCAGATTATAAAAATATATATACATATGTTTTGTTTTTGGTGGTGATGATGGTGGTGGTCGTGGTGACAGTGAAGTTATATTTTCTAAGTGTAGCTAACAGAATATTCTCAAATACAGCAAAGAACAGAGGCTGGCCTCAAACTCAAGGCCATTTGAATAATGTCTCTGACTCCAATGATGAAATTGGTTAAACCAGTATCTCAACTTTATCAATGTCAGCACTTTTTTTTTTTTTTTTTTTTTTTGCGGTACGCGGGCCTCTCACTGTTGTGGCCTCTCCCGTTGTGGAGCACAGGCTCCAGACGCGCAGGCTCAGCGGCCATGGCTCACGGGCCCAGCCGCCCCGCGGCATGTGGGATCTTCCCGGACTGGGGCACGAACCCGTGTCCCCTGCATCGGCAGGCGGACTCTCAACCACTGCGCCACCAGGGAAGCCCAGAACTTCTTAACCTTCTCTTCTGCTTGCTACTGAGCACATACAATCAGCTCACATCACTTTACAAGGCTAAGATGTTTAGTCAGTTTCCATTTCATTCTCACACTGCTTACTTCCGGAATTGAAAAAAGAAGGTAATTTGTCAGTTCAGAAACATGGTTTGATTCTCCAAATCAAATTACTTTGTTCCTTCTTTTTTAAAATTTAATCTTATGACACAGTCTACTCACTAACCATCATGTTATGAAATAGGAAATTTAATTATTTAATACCTAAATTTCTCTCTGGTTTAAGAATCCAAGAATTAATGGTGATGGTTTTATCAAAGATTTTTTTCCAGAATGCATTAAAAATTACTCATTATCTCAGAATGCACATTTTGATTGAAGTCCTTACTAGTATGAAAAAGTAGTTAATCTTCCTGAGGACATGTTTCTAGCCACATCTTTTCCTTCATCCATCTAAAAGAAAGATGCCAGATCTTGAAAAAACAAAGGTATAAAATATCATAGATCTGAGATTGTGTGCTATTTGAGCACTAAAAATATCCAAAGAAAGACTGGATCTATAGCTATAGTCTTTCTGGAGAATTCTTACTGGTATTTATTGTGCATTATATATATATATATAATATTTGTATATATATACATACATATATACAAATATAAAGTAAGCATATAACCACTAAAGCATATGATACAGCCATCAATATTTCTTCCTGGAACATGGGGTCTGTTGTTTTGAATGTCTACAAAATATACCTGTAAATAAGCCTAAAAATAAGTTATGTTCTTGAAATCAAAGGGAAGAAAAGGTCAATTTTACAGAGATTTTTGGTTAGTGTGGTTAACTTATGTGGGTAATCCAGGTTCCACTGTAAAGCCTGAATTATTCAGATAGACTATCTTCACTGGCCAAGTTGAGTCAATGGTTCTCTGATTCACTTCAAGCGATAAAGAACAGGCTCAAGCTGAGTCTATCTGGACTACATCTCCTGTGCCACGGTAAATTAGCATTTTCAATCAAGTTGAAGGCTAACCACGATCAGACGTTTTTGTTAAGATGGACAAAATAATTTTGCCAATACTCTTGCCACTCTCTAGTTCCATCTGTGATTGTCTAGGCAAAGTCCATCTTCCTTGAAATCACCAAAGACATCAAGTCTGACATTTTGGGACGTGGCAATTCTTTCTTCAAACCTATTTTCACAACGGAATCTTTTCATGCCTTACAAAACAAAATAAGGAGCTTACTTACAGTGAATTCCCCGGTGACTGCATCAAACCCCACATGAATCGTATGTTCAAAGTCTGAAGGAAGAGAGATCTCTGGGCGTTCTTTCTCTTTCTTCTTATTGGCTAAAGGCAAAATGTTAACATGTATTTATTTGGGATACAGTTTTGGCATCCATAAGTTGTACAATTAGGTTCATCACAATAATTACAAAGTTGAAAGACAATTTAGTCCAACATAGTTATAACAATATTTAACTCCAGAATTTATAATTTTATTTAAATAAATGGCTGAGAGTTTGACAAAATGCTATGTCCAAGTAATTTACAAATTTCCAAATCCAATTCAAACAAAACTTGCAGTCAAACTGGTTTATGTCCTTTACCAGTCTAATGATGTAATCAGCAGGTATCTAGGTATATTGTGTTTAACTGGTCTTGTTGGATCAAATACCACATATTATAGAAGAAATTCATTAGACTCAAGTCAAGCTAAGTCTTCCTATTAGAAAGAAAGAATAGAAAAGTGCTTAAGCTATCTATAAAAGTGTTATGAATTGTTTATATTTTAAACCATAGCTAAATATCAAGTAACTAGAACTTTAACTTTACACGTTTACATTATGAAGAGTAGCTTAAAAGGCTCTTGGTCTTCTTTCAATGAGAATACTATTGCAAAGCAATAACTTTGCTAGTAAAAAACAAAACACAAATTGTTGCTTTTTACTGAATTAATTTTATTGAGTTCTTAGAAACCTCAAACCAATCCCTTGGTTCAGTCATTTTAGTTTGTAGTTATTTTTCCATGTCCCTATAAATTTTGTCATAGTAGCCATTCAAAATCATTGTCCTCAAGTAACAGATTATTCATAGTGACACAATTATAAAGAAATACATCAATAGTTAATAAATCAAAAGCTTTTAAAGGTATAATCACTGAAGAAATGAAGTTGGGAACTGTAATGAAATTAGTCTATCTCAAAAGAGATCCCAGGAGAAAGTTATTATGGAAGCATTGTAAAATGGCATTTACTAGCTTCCATAATAGACAGAGCAGCAAATTTGAGTGTGTATCTCTGATATGGCTGCATTTCACAGTCAAAAAAATAATACTCACCCTAATACTGGGTAAGTCAGCATGAACCAGTTTTGCCCAATTGAAACCAATCAACTTTAGAGTTGCCAGGGTGGCAAATTTAGAACATTCTGGTTCAAATAGATGTTTCCTTGGCCTCAATTTCAGACAACATTTAATTAACCATAATGGATTACTGGTTTTGTGGGTTACCCAGGACAAATTTTAAATTCAAAACATTTCATGTTCAAATGTCATTCGTATGGCTTTTCACTTTCCACTCTCCTTCACTGCTCCATATCGCCAGCTAGAGGACAGAGATATGGAAATTCAAGTAGTAAGAGGATTAAGATACAGGATTAAGAAAGAAAGGTTGGGGTTGGGGGGGGGGACAAGGGTCACTCAAAGTCTTTGCCTGGCCATGGAACACATTTAGGACTCATTTTGAAAAGTATATATGTGCCATCTAACTTCAATTCAGCATGGATTCCACATTTACAGTGAGCCTACTTTATTGACTATCATTTTAACTGAACATTAGAGTTTGGGATAGGTACTTCTATTTCCCCTGCATGTTTATGGACTGTAGCTACCATTTATACTTGTTCCCCTACCATTTTTACTTGTCCAGAAAGCCAAACAGAACAATCAGCTTTCTGTTCTTTACACTCCACTGAAGATGACCCAGCTACTCCAGTAATCGTTTGCTTATTTTCCTCTTTCCTGATCTCCCATCCATGTTGGACATGGCTAACCGCCTCTCGTTATACTTCCTTGACAATGTGGTCTGATTCTCCTCCTCCCTCAGTGACCATTCTTCATTTGATGGGCATCTTTTCTTCTGCCTTTCCTGGTGCAGTCTTTGGCATTCATTTCTCGTGGATGGCATTCACTCCCAGATACTAACTAACTCATGTTGGATAATTCCCTAATCTGCGGTTGGCAGGGGTAGATACAGATTTTGTGGCACCAAAGCAGGGGTAGATACAGATTTTGTGAGACCAAAGACTTTATGTAATTTGAGAGGAAAGCTCCCTTTAGGTAAAAACAATACAAAATTGCTAGGGCTTCTTCTAGAGCCTTGGAAGAGTCTCAGGCAAGTGAGAAATTCTGAATAAGCAGTTTTATTCACTCCATAGTAAATGTACTCTGGTGGGTGGTGGCCTTTTTGGTGTCAAAGATCACTCTGAAAAATCTGAAGAAAGCTGTGGTACTTCTGTCTATAAAATTGCAGTATACACACATATACACAATTTTGCATATAACTTCAGAGGTTCAAAATTCCCCTGGGCTCTAGGTTAAGAACCCCTAGCTTAGGGCTTCCCTGGTGGCGCAGTGGTTGGGGGTCCGCCTGCCGAGGGGGGACGCGGGTTCGTGCCCCGATCCGGGAGGATCCCGCGTGCTGCGGAGCGGCTGGGCCCGTGAGCCATGGCCGCTGCGCCTGCGCGTCCGGAGCCTGTGCTCCGCAATGGGAGAGGCCACAGCAGTGAGAGGCCCACATAACGCAAAAAAAAAAAAAAAAAAGAACCCCTAGCTTAGTCTCCATCTCTAATCATTGTATCAACTTGCATCTATGACCTCTCTTGCCAGCAAACAGGCTCTCCCTACTTCTCCGTTAGCAATGGCTGCACAATTGAAGCCTGTTGACTTAGATGTAAACACTCCACTTCAGCTGAGCTATGTGAATCAGCCTAATGGGGTCTCCCTAAGTCCAGCTGGTTGCCAGTCCCTTACCAGCCTAATTATGCCATTCTCTTCACGCAGGACAAAGCGTAACAGAGGCGGAAATCCCAAACTCGCTCCTCCTTCAGTGTCCATATTCTCGGTGAAATGATAAGCACTCACCACCCAGATCAGAGAAGGAGTAAGGCCTTGGACTCCTCCTCTTTGGGAGGCTCTAAGCAATGAAAAGATCACGACCTTCTCTCTCAAATAAAAGCAATAGTAAAGCATAAAAAGGGAAGGAAGCCCCCAAAGTTCTGATGTTCCTATGATGATTAATTTAAGTCTTTTAAAAAACTACTCTATATCCCGAATCACAATGTTTTCACATTTTGTGAGTAAGCACATGCTTACTCTGGCTTTTGGTTATTTCAGCTCTGGCCCAACTGCCCAAATCATAAATTTGGGAGCTTCTTTGACTTCTACTTTAATTCTACCTTAATCAGTCAGCACGTTCTATTTCCCAAACTCATTTTGGATGCATCTTCTTCCTTTCATCTGCACAAACCATCATCTTAGTCCAAGGCACCGGCATTTTTCACCTGGTCTTACGACCTCCAATTTTGCCCCCTGCAATTCGTTACTCTGTGGCCGGAGAAATCTTTTGAAATATATATATATATATATCTGCCTACATTCCTGCCTGTAAGATCCTTCAATGGCTCCCTATTATCCAAAGTTCAGAGTTCATGCTCCTTAGCATGCTAGCCAAGGGCCTGCTTAATGTGTCCCCAGCGTACCTCTCGACTGTCTATTCTTGCTCTGGCCCCCGCTGTTCCATACCCATTTCATGCTCCCTCAACTGCCAAGCTTTCTCTTACTGCCAAGCTTTTACACATGCTACACGGAGGCCTGGGAAGTCTTACATCTTAACGCCCCACATCTGCGCCCATTTCCTTTTTCTTGAAGACTCACTCTTGTGTTTCCTCTCCTTTGGCAAGTCTTTTCCTGTCTTCCCTCTGCAGACAAAGTTGAATGCCCTTCTCTTCAGGCTCCCAGAGAGCCACCCAATGTGTACTCTGAGTTTGGCCCTTATTAACACTGAATTGTCATTTCTTCTTTACATACCTATCTCTCTAGCTAAAATCTGAGATATCTGACAGCAGAGACTGTATCTTATTCATTCTCACATTCCCTAGCACCTGGCTTCTGTCTGCACACGTAACCACTGTCATCTATGGAATATTCACCATGTGCAAAGTGCTTCTAGGGTTATCTCATTTAATCTGCACCACAATCTTAAAAGGCAGGCATTATTATTGTATTATTATTGTTTTATAGATGAGGAAAGTAAGACTCAGTAAAGTTAAACCACATATCCAAGATTACACAGCTGGCAGGTGTCAGAGCCAGGATTTGAACCTAGGTCTCAACTGTGTCTACAGAACCTAAGCTCTGAATAGCTACACTATTTATTACTCAGTAGCATTAAAAGCAAACCTCAATAGGTTTGAGTCGTTAGTCTTCAGTAAATGGTTAGTGATGGAATGGAGACTAGCTGAGAACTTTATTTTTTTTTTT
Organism: Kogia breviceps; assembly: GCF_026419965.1. NCBI lineage: Eukaryota > Metazoa > Chordata > Mammalia > Artiodactyla > Physeteridae > Kogia > Kogia breviceps. The sequence continues at coordinate 34,969,414 of NC_081330.1, forward strand.
CTTTTAAGGAATACTAAAATGTCTGTATCTCCCCCAGAAAATTCTGTGAGCAGTGGTTGTTTATATTAAGACTCATCCTAACCTGAATCTTGGGCTCATAAGACGCGGCCTGATCACCTCTGGGTTGATATTTGCAGAGAGCAGAAGTGTATCAACCATATTCTATTGGAACCTAGAACAAAGGCCACAAATTGCTGACTAGACCCAGATTACAAATGGTGTTTGACACCGGGACCCTCTGCTTGCTCACGATTCTGGCTGTAACTCCAGGGGCCAGCTAATCTCTCCAGAATCTCTCATCCTGACATCTTTCCCCATCCCACTACATTTTAAAGAAAGAGAAGTCATCTGTCACCTCCTATACACCCCGACCCCAATGCTCTGCATTTCTCTAGTGACTAGGGCTTACTCCATTAAAATCTCCCTACACCTTTACTTCAACATCTTCATTAAATGCACTGTTGACTTCTTGCCTTAGGTTCTCAAACTTCACTGTGCATCACTCTCATGTGGGAAACTTCAAAAAGGTAAGAGAGAGAGAGAGAGAGAGAGAGAGAGAGAGAGAGAGAGAGAGAGAGAGAGAGAGAGAGAGAGAGAGAGATTTCAGAGCCCTGCCCCCAGAGATTCAGATTTAGTCTGGGGTAGACCTCAGCACCTTTAATTTTTAAACGCCCTCCAGTATTTCCATGAAGCAGCTGGGGTTGAGAAAAATAATTTTAAACCCTACTATCCAACAAAGGTATCACTTCCTCAGATAATCCTGATGGACGCTGATGGTTCTTCCCCATTCCCAGTCTTTAGGTCCAGGGGAATGGAGAAGGGCAGAGTTTCCTCATTTTTATTTCATATTGTTTATTTGAGATAAGTACTTCTGCACTTTCCTACAAAGCTCCCCCCACTTTGAGGTTACTGCCATTTAGTTCTCCTGGCCACGTCCTCTTATCCACTGAGGACTTTGGCTCCCAGTATTCCTTCCAACACTCAGTGCTGCCATCTCTCTGTGAAACGTAATATACAAATGGACACCTCCTTCATACACACTCTCTCCTTTTAACTCCTTGACCTCCCTCAGCTCTAATGAACTTCATCTCCTTTCCACTTCTTCAATCCACTCCCATGGCCACCACTAAACCAGTGGTTCTCAACCAGGGCTGCTCATCAGAATAATCTGTAGAGTTTCATAAAAATCCCAACACCTTGGGCCCACTCAGAACCTACTCTATCAGGATTTCTAAGGATGAGACCTGGGGAAATGATGTTTTTAAGTGCCATAGATGATGTGCAGACAGAGTGGAGAACCACAGCTACCCCAGGCCTCTTCATTATCCAGAATGACCCTTTCTCTGAAATATTCTCCGAAATAACCCTGTTATCTCATTCCTTGGGCCCAGCCTCCCATCATGCTAGCCTTCTCACTCTTACATGACCTTATTCCTATTTTACTTCTTCTTTGATGTCAACAAAACCTCCAATCCCTGGATCCTTCCATTTTTAGCCAATTTCTCAGCTTCCTCCTCGCCTAGACTCTATGGTCCATCATTTAAACTGCTTGTAAGCCAGTGCCCTGGAAACTATGCTCCTGTGACCCCCCCCCCTCTCTTGCAATTCTCCCACAAAACCTTACCCTGACAGAACCCAACTGTGAAATCTCCATTTCCATATGGAGGCTGGTAAAAGTTGTTGGGGGGAAAAAGAATCACACAGCCATGCAGATTGGTGCTTCCTATAAAGGTCACGGACAGAATTGGGTCATCAATGGCACTGAGCAGTATCCTTCTTGACCCTGGCCAACTTCCTTTCCCACTGCTTTTAGCTAATATTCTAGAATTTCACAACTTCGCTCAAACTTCTGCTTCATCCTCTCCTCCCTTACTTTCAGCATAAGAAATTCCTTCTACTTCACTGAGGAAAACGGAGGCCATCAGTTTGGAACTCCTTTGACTTCACTTCCTGTCCCGCTCCTATGAATGTATCTCCATCAGTAACATCTCCCTTCACATCTTACCAGAAACAGTGTCCTCTCCTTCTACCTGAGGTTTATGCCCTCACTGGTGCTCTAGATTCCTGTCCATCTCACTTCTCCAGGGGTCTCACTCCATCAATTACCTCCTATTTTTTCTTATATCTCCAATCTCTCCCTCTCTACTAACACTTTCTATTTGGCTTTAAAAAAACATGCTGAGATTTCTTTAGTCCTTAAAAATTAAAACCTCCTGCCACCACACAGCTTTCTTTAGTTGCTATAGTCTCTCGACCTTTCCTTCTCTAGCTTAAACTTCTTGAAAAGGCAATCTAGACTTCCTTAACCCTCACTCTTCAAACCACGGCCATGAGTCTCTGAGGTCCCAAATTGATCTCCTCCCTGAAGACGGCCATTTTCCAGTCCTTACAACCATTGACCTCTCAGTCAAAACTGACATTGCTGACCATGAACTTCATGAAACTAACTTCTCCCCACCATCTTTCACACAATTCTTTCCTGGAGTCTATTCCTACATTTCTGGGTCTTCTGTAGACAATTTAAATAGTATTCCCCAGGAGCTGTCCTAGGTCCTCATCTCTTCTCATCAACACACCTCTCCCTTTGGTCACCTCATCTACTTGTACGGTTTCAATCATTATCTACTTCCGTGACTCCCAGATGGATCCCCAGCCCTGACCTCTCTGTTGTCCCCTGACTGAACACCTCTACTTGGATGCCTCATAGGCCTCTCACTCAAAATATTTTCAAAAGTAAGTTCATTCTCTACTGCCTTTTCCCATGTAAAATAAGAAACTACAATTCCTCTTGTGTTTCCTACCTCACCCTCCTCTAGTTTCTCTTGTCACCCTCTGATCGGTTGTCTGGTTCTATTAATTCTTCCTCGTAAATGTTCCCTCTGCATTGCCCTCTTTTATTCTTACAACACTGGCCCTTAGGCCAGGCCACTGTCATTTCTCACCTACCTGACTCCCACAGCCTGACTTGTCTTCTTTCACTGCCCACCCCGCCACCCACATTCATTCTCCTGTGGCTAGAGTGATACTGTGAAACACAAATCTGATATTATTCCCCTGCTTCAATGTTTCCGCATCGCCTTCAGATTCATATTCAAAGCGCTTAGCATGGCACATATAAGCCCTCCAGAACCCGATTCCCAATTACTTCCACAGCTCTGTCTTCCATGCCTCTCCCACCAGCACTCTATGCACTAGCTATGCTGAACTACCTGTAGTTACAGTCATAGATCTTCAACTAACAGTGTGTCATGCCTACTGCCTTCATAATGCTGCTCCTTGTTTCTGGGATGCCACCCAACTCTTATTAGCTGGCTCTATTCCTTCTTTAAGACTCACCTCAGTTGAGTGGTCACCTCCTCCAGGAAGCCTTCCCTAACTGCTCCCTTCCCTCAGTCTTCAATAGACGCCCCTCCTCAGTGCTCACTTCTCTACTGCATTTATTACGCTAATCTCTACTCATTGACTGACTTGTCTGCATCCCTCACTAGGCCATCAGTTCCTTAAAAGCAGGAACTGGGACTTATTCACCTCTGTACCTCAACATCTATCTAGCATAGTACTTGATTCAATAGATATTTAATGAGTAAGCAAATAAACAAATGAATGGATGAATGAATGACCTTCATTATATGAAATGAGACCCAATATATGGAAACAGGGCATGCCTATTTGCCATTATGTGTTCATGGATGAGGAGACATTGATCCAGGTTCCCCAAGAAGGCTGGGGGGTGGGAGGGTATGTTTTAGAGTAGTTGTTATAGTTGCAGTTGGTGGTGATGGCATTGTTGCTGTTTTCCCCGCACTAGGGATGCCTCTGTACTCATTCAGGTACACCTCTTGCCTGGTGCCACTTTGGGGCCAAAAGCATATATTGGCAACACAGTTGTGCAGGGTTCAAGGTACAGCAAAGCAACCAATTCTCCCCTGGAAGAAATCCCAGGATGGTGCTATGCTTGCCTTCTGAAAGCATTTTAGGAATCTGTCACCTGAGTCTTCCTTGTTGTAGGAGTTCCACTTGTCATCTTCCCCTAAAATTCCTGGAAGCTTTGTTGGGCCTTCTCATTGGATGTCACGTCCAGAATTATTTTTTAGAACACTTTCTAGCTCCTTCAAAACAGAGCATGCAGGAAAAGAAAAAGAATAACAGGGGACAGACATAGAGAAATGCTTTCCTACATAAATTTAGCCTAAAAGAATAGAACAATAATTATTTTTTTAAAAGCAATGGAAAGCACGCAAAGTTACGGTGTATGGCATAATAAAAAAAAGTGATCTTGAAAGCCATATAAATACAGAAAGAGAAAAACAAAATATTATATAAAACATATTTTTCAAATGCAGAAACAATTTTTCCAAAGGAAAAAGCACTTAGGCTGGATAGTTCTAAACAGCAAGCATTTCACAGCCCTGGCTCTGAGGAACAACTCTCGCTACTGCCCCAGCTTCCTTTTCCTTTGAACCAGTTAGTAGGTCCATTAACCAGTATACATGGAACTGTGGATCAGTGTAATGACAGATTGTGCTGCGTGACTCATTAGGAACTAAAGTAATATTCTAAATTTGTGATCTCATTGGGGAAATAAGCTTAGCAAACAAGAAGCAACAACTGATACTACCAGACCAACGAAAATTCGGTGCTAAGTTGGGAAAAATAGAGTATAAATGCTGTAGCATGTCAAAATAAAAGAAGATCAGAAAACTCTGGCGGAGAGTGAGGGCTTCCTGGAGAGGAGGTAGGATTTGGGAGATGGGTCTTAAAGAATGGGTAGGCAGGAAAGGTAAGGCATCGCAAACAGGAAAATCAGGAGAGGCAAAGCTTGGACGTTGAAATGTATTCAGCACATTGACAAGGAAGCGAGAAGACAGAAGGGTAAATGGGTAGGGTGTAGTCTTGGAAATCAGGAAGAAAGATGAAATTGGAGATAGTGATAACGAATATACTGGGAAAGGCTTTGAGCAGGTGGATGATATGATAGACAAGGCGACTTCTGGAAGACAAGCCAGATAGCTTTGTGCTGCTAGGGACTTGTGGGATGGTGGGGGCAGGCTTCAAAATGGTCACTGTTCCACACAGGCTGAGGAAGAAAATGAATGGTGGGGATGGAATGGGAGGTCCTATCTGCCACTGCATCTGTTGCCTCGTAGATCACCTACTGGTCATTTCCTGCATAAACTGTGTGTCTGATTTCTGCACCTAGATTGAAAATTACCTGAGGACAGGGAATCTTGTCTTATATGTAGTATTCCCCGTCCCACGACACACAGTGCAGAGCTAGGCACATAAAAAGCAGGCACAAATCTTTTCTTAGTAAAGCATATAAGTGAACTACAAAAGATGCTCCAGGTAAGCCGACATTAACATCCAATTCTGTTCTATCTCATTTTTAAACTGAGATAGCTAATAAATTAAATCTGGGTTCAAAGTCCGCATGCAACTCAGATTTAGGCATTGGCTGGTTGCACATGTCTCTATCCTGAGATCTTCCAGTAAGTTCCTTTGAGAAAAAGGAGGTCTAAAAAAACATTTTGCTAGGAGGCTCATACTGGAGTTGCTGGAGTTGGAGCTCTCCTAGGAGGGTCGCTTGTCCTACAACCCCTAGCTTGACTAGCTTGACACTAGAAGCCCTCCCTCCTCTCCCTCCTTCTTGCCACTCCCCCTACCCAGGTGCAATCTGTACTCAGTGTTATGTATTCCTGAGGCCAAACAACTTGTGCCAACACGGGATCATTTCTGGCAGGGGCAGTGAGGATGTCAGGGTTAGAGATCCATCATAGTAAAATACTTGTTTTTCACCTCAATATTCCTGGGCTTTGCTCTGGGAATGCCATGTTGGAAGGATACAGAAGTATTTGTAAAGGGCCATTCATCTCCTATGGGTGACAACCTTTACTTTTTCCAATAGACGATCCTTAGTGACTTGGTCACTCTTTAGCTGGGTGAGATGCACATTCAGTGGTTCGATAATTTCTCCAATTCACTAAGAGGCAATGCCTCACAAAGATCGCTTACAAAATGTTACCCTTGTGGTCTTTCAAGAATTAAAATGCCTTAGTGTCTACTTAACGACCAGGAAAGTAAATTAAGTACTGGAGTTGGTGTTTTTTAAGTTAAAAAATGCCATTTTGCTTCATCCTCTGCTTTGTGGGTCACTGAGCACACCATTCCATAACTGCCCGCCTACCCAGCCCCCAGCCTGGAAAATGTCTGAGGTCTTATAATTCGGGTAAGAATAAGTATCCCAAAACAGTTCTTTCTATGGCAACAGCAGCCCGGCAGGTGGTGTCAAAAAGGCGAGTGCTCACCGTGAGGGCAACAGTTCCAGGGGGACTGACTTCTGCAAAGACAGTTCTAGTTTCTGGCACTTCTGCTCTATAAACAAATATCCTGTTTGGGGACATATTATGAGAGGGGACCCACAGGAATTCCTCACCTCCTTAATTCAGGAAGTGCATATTTTCCCTTACAGAGGGGAGAGATTATCTAGTTTTCCTCTATTTTTTTTTTTTTTTGGTAGAAAGAATGATATTTTGTGGGCCTTCAAAATTTATTTTTCCCATTGGAATATTTGAAAGTACTATGTGGTAACTACAATGGAAAGTTAGGCATAAAAACAGATTTTATTCTTGGCTCTAAGAATTTAAAGAAATTGATAGTGCAAGGTTGGTAAAAGATTTAAAAGACGTTCTACATAACAGATATATTTCTGCTTAAACCTAGCATCTTGGGCAAAATACATACCAATTCTGAGCAGAAAAGGAAACCGATGTTGAGTAAATGAGGAAAAGGGCCCAAATCCTTAAATACTGGATTATGAATGAATCTAAAGGGAGGGATGAGAGGTGACTCTTGTGTTCTATTTTAATATAGTTCTTTATTTTAATTATAACAATATCAGATATTACTTTTGTAATAGAAAAAGATTTTAAAGGCAAATAATATAACACAGGAATCAGGGAAAAATATTTAACAATTTTCTTTTTTTACAAAGGCTGTTACTTTCTGCTAGGAAGTTAGGCCCTCAGGAGGAATAACTTATAAAAAGGCATGACTACTGTTGTTAACTGCTGATTGAGAAAATGCGTTAGATTCACCTAAGTTTCACCTGCTTCCATAAATATTCCATTTCTGCATATTCCATTGGCCAAAACCTATTTTTGAAACAAGTTAGGTGACTCTCATTTTATGGCAAGCGGTATAATAGTCAACCGCCACTGGACCAGGAGTCGGGGACCTAAATTCTAGGCCAGCCTTGCTTTGTAATTAGTAGTGGGGCAAGTTTGTGGAGGTCAGTTAACCTCTCTAAACTTCTGCCTTCCTCTGCAAAATGGATAAACCTTGCCCCCATCACAGGAGGTTTGAAGAAGGTGATTGATATGAAAGTACATTGAACGCTGTAACATCCCTACAAGTACCATCCAAACCACATCATCTCACTAGGAATGTATGTATTAGCAGGTGACTGTGTTTGCTGGAGAATTAAGTAATCTGTCACTTCTTAAACCAGCACTTCCATGCTATGAATGATGTCCTTGCAAATATAACTACCAAGAAAGGAGATTAAACTGGGCTATCTTAAACATTCACTGCTCTTACGTCTTTCATTATATTAGCAAACGCCAGAAGTATATAGTTGGGAAGGCCCATGGTGGAAGGTTCCTTCACCTGCCTTCAGGTAGAACCTGCTAAAGTCATGAGACAGCCTCCCCCATAAAGAACCTAGAAAATTTCGCCCTTGGTAATTCATAATATTTAATCGGCATATCTGGAATTTCTTTATGGCTAGTTGCATTCCCTCTGGTGGAACAGTAAGCCCATTTCCTCCTGTCAGGTCTTTAGTGGCTATGAAAAACAATATATGCTCTCCATAAACCAGCAGCCTTTAATGTATACATAAAAACTCAAAGTGGTACCCAATTGTGCAAGAGTAGCTACAAACCCAATTCAGAGGTTGGGTGTTCCATGAGGATGATAGGGAAAGGGAAATGATGGTCCCATGTGAGCCCTTTTAGTGACTCCCACTCACATACAAGCAGACAGCCATCACCTCCAGTGGTATCATCTTCAAAAACTTTCAGCAAAAGTGATCATTCTGGCAAATCATTATGGACTTGACTCTTACCTATCTTCTTCCAGGCAACACACACCAGTTCCAACTCTCATTTACACTCAATTCACACATGCAACAATTTCAATGGAAAATGTTGGAAAACAAAAGGCAAATATGAGGCCATGTCCTCAACCGGACACTTCTGATCATGTGGATAATGATATAGGGCGAAAATAAGTTTGAAAGGGGTGGAGGAAGGCCTCATTTGTTTTGAGGAAAGCAACTTCATATCCCTTAGCTGGTGTCAAATTCACTCTCTTTGCAACCCTTCATCTCAATGTTCGATACATCTCTCTTCTGTCTTCCTCTCTTCTCATCCATTTCCTGTACCTTCTCCATCTCCTAATCTCCCTCTCATACACTACTTCCTCTCTCAATTTATTTCTCCCCGTTGCTCCTCTCCTTTCATCTATTTATCTCCCAATCCCACATTCCGTACTTTTCTTGAATTTGTCTGCTGGTTCTACTGGGCCACCATATTTGTGCCCAGTTTCCCTGTTTACGGGCCTTGAAGTAGAAGCACAGGTCCTAGTAGACAGAGTGCATCCTTACCCCACCTTCTTCCCATTTCAAACACAGAGGACTTCTAGGAGTAAAGGAGTAGTACAGGAGGCTCTTCTCCAGGGCACAGCACTGACCATGGAGGGCAAGCAAGATGCCGTGCCCTTTCGCTCCCCAAAGGGCAGAGCAGTGACCTCCAAAGAGCACTCTTTGCTGAGCTGTATGGTCTACAATTTGAAGAACCAAGAGGAATGTAAACACCATTCAGGATGTAGTGGTCTCTGACATCTGACTTTCTGCTAATAGAACCCTCAATTAATTGAGACTCCCACTCATAGTTAGTGCAATGAAAATAACCTTGAGCTACTGCAAGATCCCAAAGGGTCTTCAGCATCACCGAAGAAAGACTGCATACTGTTCAGTCTAGTTATCACACTAAGCATTTTTTATTGTGCATTAATTAGATGAAAGTTAATAACGTGTATTGACCAAAACATTTGAGTAACAAGACCATAAAGGATAACTGAGTCTTCTTTAATATAACTGTTGCACAGTAATGCTTCCTGCTGTGTAGTGTATATAGAAGATAACATACTCTAGGAATTATCACAATAATGTGTATGCAATACAATAACAAAACTATACGGCACTTTAAGAACTTTTTCTTCAGTAAAATTTTTAAAGAAAGAACTTTTTCACATATATGAACATGCTCAATTTAGAACCTCAGCCTTCTAAAGTAAGCAATATGTAAGCCAATAAAGTACACATACCAAATGAGAATCTAACCCATCAAACACCCAAGTCAAATGTTAGCACATCTCTCTTGTCAAGAATATTTTCTTGCCATCATTTCTTTCCAAAAAGACATGAAAAAAGTTTTCTTTCTTTCTGAGTGGCAATAAAAAGTCCCCTCTTCTGAAATTCAGATATGTTTCAAAGTACACTGCCATCTTCTTAAGGAAAAATGAAAGCCACTGCTGGCTTTTGGATGGTAGGAACATAGTTTACCACCTATCCCTTTGTCTTGTTGCAAGGCAGTGTGATAGAGTAGCACAAGCATAGGGTTTGGAGTCAGAGACACCTGGGAGGTTTCTGGCATCTATCATTTGCTATGTGACCCTATAGGCTGTCTACTTAAATGCTTTGAGCTTAAATGGCCTCATCTGTAAAAACGGGTTAATACAGAGTAGTTGTAAGGATGGAAAGACTCAATACACATAAAGTGCCCGTCACACAGCTTGGCACGTAGGAACTAATCAGTAAATGACAGATCACTTCCTATTTGTCTTGATTTGATTTATCCAACTATCCCCTCGTAAGCCTCCAGGAAGGGGGGCCTTCACTTCCATTTGCAGGCTCACCAGCTCCCAAATCTCTCGATTTCCCACAAACAAAAGGCACGTGAACTGTGCTCACTAAAGACACAACCCTTCATACAGCATTGCATGCCCCCTGAAGCACACCTAATTCTCTAGTACAGCACAAGACACAAGACGCATAAGCACGCTTCAGAAGACACAGACGTCACATAGGACATGTCACCTCCAAAGGCAGCCTCACCTGCTTCTTTCCCACATGTTCTTCCAAGTTTCCAGTCCTTAACATTGATTATTTTTAGAGGTACTAGGCCATTTTCAGAGTCCTGGCTGATTCATTTGCCTCATTGCCTTTGCCTTATTGTTTTATTTATTCATGTATTTTTTCATGTATTTATTTACCCATCCATGTATTTATTCCCCACCTTGTTCCAAAATAGATATAAGACGGCTTACAAGAATACACAAAATACAGTAAGATAGCAGCAGAAATTCAAAGTCAATATAGTGAAAGGAAAAAAAATAGAACAAAGATAGGCACATAAAATGGAGCCTGGAAGAAAGCTATACAAAGTGCATACATACCATAGAGGCCCATTATAAGTGCTAGGCAGGGGCCATACATCTGGCTCCATACTTTCTAGTAGCCAACAAAAGAGAAACCTGATCAATCTCACACCCCACACGGTCCATAAAGGAACATCAAACCACTTGTTCAGGATGTCCTTTTCCTGGTCTAAATTCTGAAAACGTCTGTAAGGTGAAGCATCATAATTTTGTGGCAAACTGTCCCTCTTACTTTGCTCTAACACCAAGATTCAGCTCCTGGAAAGGCCTCCAACAAAGACAGGTCCTCAATCTGGAAATTACTTTTACTACTTGTTTTTCTTCTACCTGTCTCTTGAAGTTCCATTTGGTCAATGAAATGTAGCTATTAAAGAGACCCCTTAAAACAAACAAAAACCTCTGCTGTCACCAAAGCAAGTATTTTCAGTTAACTAAGGAAATAGACAGTGTGACATTATTTATGACAAAAATTTGGATAGGATCCCAAACAATGAACAAAATAAATGCTTAAGTAAACCATGATGCTACTATATGATGAAATGTTAGACACCATCAAAAATTATATTTATGAAAGCTTTTTTAAAATATAGGGAAGTGTTCATGATAAAATGCTGGGTGAAAAAGCAGGACATAAAACTGTATACGTGATGCTTTTAACTATATAAAAAAGTATATATATATATATATAGCCATTAAAAAAAGTCTGGAAATAAAGCCATAAAATATTAACATTGTTTCTGAGATTTGTGAATATGGGTGATTTTTACTGTATCTGTATTCTTGTCTTTATTTTCCAAGTTTTTATCATTGACGAACAATTTCTCTATGATGAGAATAAGAACTGGGCGGAAAAACACCAACCCAGTTAGTTATCTTTGGCTTGTGAAACTATGGGTAATTTTAACTTTCTTTTTAAAATTTCCTATAACTGATGTATAAATTCTAGTTAGGGACAAAGTTACTTAAAAAAAAAAAAAAAAAAAAAAAAAAAAAAAGGGGGCTTCCCTGGTGGCACAGTGGTTGGGAGTCCGCCTGCTGATGCAGGAGACATGGGTTTGAGCCCCGGTCCGGGAAGATCCCACATGCCGTGGAGCGGCTGGGCCCGTGAGCCATGGCCGCTGAGCCTGTGCATCCGGAGCCTGTGCTCCGCAACGGGAGAGGCCACAACAGTGAGAGGCCCTCGTACTGCAAAAAAAAAAAAAAAATCACTAGCCCTGCCGGCCAGCATGGTTCTCCATAGAAACGGAAATTAAAAATCTAGTCTCTCTGACCATAATGTAACTTCTTCAAGGCTAAAGACTCCACCTTTTGGGCTTCCCTGGTGGCTCAGTGGTTGAGAGTCCGCCTGCCGAAGCAGGGCACATGGGTTCGTGCCCCGGTCCGGGAAGATCCCACATGCCGCGGAGCGGCTGGGCCCGTGAGCCATGGCCGCTGAGCCTGCACGTCCGGAGCCTGTGCTACGCATCGGAGAGGCCCGCGTACCACAAAAAAAAAAAAAAAAAAAAAAAAAAAAAGAATTCTAAAACCTAGTTTTTTAGTTGTTTGTTTGTAAGTTCCAGAATGATACAGATGTAATAACACCTCACAATTATTTAGAACTTTTTTAAAATTTCACTTTTAATAGCACTCTGACATTTAGAATTACATTTGATTATCAAAAATATTTTGCTAGGGAGGCCGGGTCTTATTATTTTCATTACACAGGTGATGAAACTGAGGATCAAAAAAACTAAGTGATTAGCACAAAGTCACAATAATCAGTGGCAGAGCTGGACTTGAAACCAGGTCTCCAGAACCCAAGTCCAGTGCTCTTTCCATTCATTCAAGACTGATTGTGGTATAATCCAAGTAATCACCAAGAGGTAGAAACACAGAAATACTAACCCCTCCTTACCTATGAAGATCAAGTTCCTGAATGACCCCCCCACCTAGGTAGGAGTGTTCAGCTGAGGAAATTATAATTTTAGGAGGTGAAATAAAGGGCAGGGGAACTGAGGTCACGTAAACTTTTGAACGCCCTCATAAATATTTTTTTTTTTTTGCACAGCAAAACAGTAACAGTACATTACATAAAAAGAATAATGAGAGTTTACATAGCTTAAATTAGTAAAGGTGATAGGCTCTGTATAGTTTCCATTTAGATCTTGAGATGGTTTCCAGAGGTGATGAGGATGTACCACTCATTACGGCAGTGGAAAATGGGCTGACAGTGAAGCAATGAACAGAGGTGGACTGTTAGTCCAAATCATGGATCTTCGTGCTCTCAGAGTCTTCATCAAAGTCCAGTCCTGCGATTATAACAACTTGCTTGGGGCTTTAGCCCTGCCAAGCAAGTGAAGTTAAGTGGCATGACTTAATGACTGGCTCTTCTGAAGATGCTTTCTGTCTTCTCAAGTCTTTTCTGAAGACAGCTTAGCACTTCTGTATAGAGCTCAAATTAAACCATTTAAGTTTGTCTGAAGGCAGCTTATCTGCTGTCTGACACAGATATTTAAATGGCATGACTCAATGATTTAGGCTCCTCTGAGGTTGCTTTCTTCCAAACATGGTGTTGTAAAAAGACTCCACCTCTTTATAGAGTTCAATTAAATCATTCAAGCTTTGTACGAAGGCAGTTTATCAGCTGTCCAGCAATGGTATTAAATGGCACCACCTGATGATTTAAGTTCTGCCGAAGATGGTTTCTGTCCAATGTGACTTCTTTTGGAAGGCGTAATAGCACCTCTTTACGGAATTCTGCCAAATCACTCAAGCTTTGAACACGTAAGATTTGACATGTAAAGGTACCCAGTTTTTCATTACTTTCTTGGGGAGGATTTAATCTTGTTCTTAAAATTTTTCTCCTGTTGCTTATAATTGTATTTGTCTGCAGTGCCATAGCTTCCTAGTTATCTTTATCATCACTTACGATAATCACCTCTGCGGTCCCAGGAGCTTCCTGAGAGTCGTCCTCCAGCCCAGCACATCGCTTGAATCAGCATCAACCAGTTCAGATTCAACTTCAGCCAACGACTGCTCCTGTGCCAAATGTTCACCCTCACCTACAGGTTCTGTTTCATCCAAAGACTTTTTGTCTTCAGGAGAAATCACTGAAAGATATTTCACCATCTCTAGCCAAATCTTCTCCCAGATCACATTAATGACAGGCTCTGTTAAACTATCTAATGCCTATTTTATGAAGAATATAGCATTGGTGACGGTGTAGGAATCCCATGCACTAGGATCTTCAGATAGAGGAACCTTTGTGAGATTCTGAACAACGAAGTTATACATTAGTTTGGCCTAAGTCTTCCTGAATGGCTGGATCAAACACCGATCTAAGGGCTCCAGGACCTGAAACAAGCAACTGGTTCTAAAGACAACCTTAACATCAGGATGCACATTGGCAAATGCATCTGAGGCACCAAAAGGACAGTGAAGAATAAGTAGGGCTTTGAATTCAAGACTTTTTTTTCTTGTAAGTAGTCTTGAGCTTCCGCAAGAAAACACCGTTCAAACAATTCCTAAGGAGAGAGGGAGTCATCCAGGCTTTTCTCTTTGCATGCCAGTATACTGGCAACTTAGCTCGGATTTTCCTGAGAAGACATGGGCCTAGTTTTCTGTAGAGTGGTAATGGTTTCACTATGAGGTTACCTGAAGTATTAGCACAAAACAGAAACATCAGCCTCTCTGTTTTGGCTGACCTCATGTCAGCATCAGTTGGCTCATGTTCTTCAAAAGGGCAAATGGGATTGTTCAAGGGCTTCCAAAGCATGGCGGTCTCGACAGCACCAAAGACTCATGCAGGCACATAATCCCCCTCTTCAGTCACTTTCTACAGTTGTGGCAGATATAACACAGGAGCTGCAGGATCAGTTGACTTGGTCTCCGGGTCATGGTGCACCATACGTTTCTCAGACCATCCCTTGCTCCTGGCAATACCTTTTCTCGGGACCCACTTCAGTGTCTGAAAACATGTCTTCGAAAATTCTTCTTGCATGATGGCAGGTCCCTTGCATGGAAAGTGCTTTCTTATTCCTTTGCTTGTCTTCAATCCAGAGGTGTAACATCATTTCCATCTTTTCCATCCTTGGGTCACGAGGGATATAGCATCTCTTAAGTGACACAGGTCTACAAGAGGTGATACTGGCCCTAATAAAAGTTTCAGCTTTCCTTATGGTACGCATTCTTTAATACCATATAAATGACCTACAAAGCTATCTGTTTTACCTTTGAGAAGATCAAGAGTGTCCCTTTTCTCTTCAAGAGACATCACTCCTCTTAACCTTTAGCAACTTTCTCTGGTGCCGGAGTCCTTGTACTTGGCTTTACTCTCTTCCGCCGCAATAGTCACATTTATAGAAGCCACGTTTAAGCTTTATGCTAATTAATGCAACCTGACAATTACTTACTAGAGATTTTATATCTCCCAATGTTACAAAGTGTCAGCGTATGACATGTAAGGACCAAATGGTACTATGAACAACACAAGGATAAATGATAGTATATTGTTGGGATACTTGGTGTAAAAAGGGCTGATTGTGTAGGAGATGACTGGTAGAAGAATGGGAGAGGAAACAAATAGCTCAGAAGTTTCTTCCCACCTTGTGGGAAGTCAGAGAGATAATAGTCAGAGAGACAATAATGGGTCACTTGGACTGACTTCCGTATACTCAATTCAAAATTTTCATGGTTGTCCAAAAGGTATACAGAAGTAAATCCACCTATACTCAAATTCCCAATAAAGGCAACTTGCAGTTAGGAAGGGATTACTATAAATTCTCCTTTAAGTTATCAGAAAGAAAGTCACTATTCATATATTTCAGACAGTACTGTTACTATGATTTCCCTTGGCTTACCACTATGAATTCAAGGCTATGTGAAAGGCAAACACAGCAGAAGTGTATTTTTCTGTAAACCCACAGTAAGTCAATCAAACATTATCCTCTGACAAAATGCAACCTCTGAAGGTGTAGATGGAAAGGTCAGGCAGGCCCTGAACAGCCCATGCTCAAGAAATGACTACTCGAGAAAGAAAGTGACAATGAAAGAATAAACTAGCCCCTTTTCAATGCCCGGTCACTGATACTTTACTTTTATCCCCTCCTCCTGGGAAGATAGAGCGAAGCCTGGCTTTCTTATTCTTCTCTTCAGGGGCCATGGGAAGTGGTTTGGAGCTGTGGTTGAGTGCCGAGGAATCCCGGTTGTTACTATTCATCCTCAGTGGGGGAGCTGGGGGTTTCTCTTCATTATCCAGACCGTCAGACATTTTCAGTTACAACTGGTTGCACAGCTCCTAAAGAAGAGGAAGAGAAAACAGGAGTTAAGGGAGGTCAAAAAGACAACCTGGTAAATACGGGGAGTCTAACATCTTAGAAACAAAAGCATTCATCTCATATCATCTCAGGTTTGGCACTGACCATTTTGAGGGGTTTCTTTTCTAGAGAGAAGGGAGCTGCCTGCCTAAAGCCCAACGATGTGATTTCCCGAAGAGGAAAGCGAAGGCAATAATGAATGGCTTTTCAATATGTGGACACCAACACCTAAGGTTCCTTCGTTTTCCCCCAGTGACACTCTATCTTCTGCTGTCCACTCAGTCTTTTAATGAACAATTTCCAATCTTTCTTCTTTAAAAATTCTATCCTCATGATCATCGTGGTCAGGTAGCACAACCTCCTTGGAGTCTGGAATTGACACAGGCCTGGTTGTTGATACTTAATGGCCTACAACAATCATTTGTTAGTTGCTTTGACATTGGGATGCCTTTGGCATCTGATTCTTACCTGTGTGCACCTGATTAACAAAACACACCCTACTGTTTTATGAGAAAGAACTGAGAAACAATCTAGTAAACCTGGTAGTTTCAGCAGAGTTGGGGTGGACTGCTAGGGGAAGAAATGCCCCATCTTCAAGGAGCAGGTAGAAGATAAAGCAGAGCCAAATGCCACCATGAGCAAAGAGGAGTTCCAAGGAGAGGATTGCTTCGTGAGGAGACACCATAACCTTCCTCCTTGTCATATTTTATGTCCTGGAACAGGGAACAAGGGAGTTGACGGGGGTGACAGGGTGGTAAGAACCAGTCTCGTTTCAACAACTTATCTGCTCTTAATTTCATTCTTCTTTAGTATCTTGTGCTGAGGGTTCAATACATTCAGGTTTCATCCCACTGGAGGGTAAAGTGAACTAGAAAAGCACAGACTCCACAAGGAAATGTTTCTGCTTCCAGCTGTCTTCCCATTCTCATTCAAGTCCTTCCATTAGAGCCCTGACACTTGCCATGCAAGTCAGGTATGAAGAGTACCTTCCAGGGGAGACAGGGCAGGGGAAGGATGGAGTGGAAGGTTGGGGTTAGCAGATGTAAGCTTTTATATATAGAATGGATAAACAACAAGGTCCTACTGTATAGCACAGGGAACTATATTCAATATCCTGTGATAACCCATAATGGAAAAGAGTATGAAAGAGAATGGGTATATATGCATCACTGAATCACTCTGCTGTAGAGCAGAGATTAACACACTGTGTAAATCAACTATACTTCAATATTAAAAAAAAGAGTACCTTCCAAGTGAATCTCCAGTTCGAATACAAGGAAAATCAAATCCCACTGCAACAAAATCTCCGTAATTTCATCAAGTATTAACCGGCACTAATTTAGGAGTGTATGAGCTCTCCATACACAACTTGGCATATCACTTTATTCCAATAACATCTACTATTAACCAACCTAAGTACAACAACAACAAAAACAGGGGTCTCCTCACTACCTGCTATAATGAGAAATAATCTACCGTAACTCTTTTCAGCCCTTCAGTGGTTACAAGGTGTTTATTACTTTCAGTAATGAATTCTAAGTTACATTATGTTATGTGGAAATTTTTACTGTTTTAAATTTTCTCAAATATATAGAGCCTGTACGTATTCAAAAATAGCTGAGTATCAGTTAATAGTTTCTCCATCTGCACAGGTGACTGCCAACTAACAATGATTGGTTTGACCTTGGTTTGGACAAGAGATCTCTTTTCTTTTCCTTTGCCTAAGTGTCATGCCTTGCATCATCTTAATGAATTAAGACCAAATCGGTATTTTTTTTCAGGAATCATGACAGTGAAAATATCAGTAGTAAATGTTTTGTCACCACCAGCTTGATTCTCATATTTTCCTATATGGGTGAAACTATAGCACAAGGTAAAATGAAAAACTAACTGTGATGTCAAGGATCAATTATATTCATAGATACTGCTGGTAAATATATGAAATCAGTGCTAATGGGTCTACATTCCCTTTTACATTTTGATTTTGTTCCTTCTAAATTCATTCTTTCTCCAGAAGAAAAGTGAGTTTAAGACTGACTTCACCAGTGGTATTCTGTATCAGACGGGTTCATGGTTTTAATTTAGTCACTGAAAAGAATTTGCCACCAGAATAAAAGCACTAACTTTTTTCTCTGTGTGTGCTTTGTCTGTTTTAATTTCTGGGTTCAAAAATAATGCCTGAATATGTGGTGATTCTTAACTAAAGCTCAATATACAGAATCTAGGTTGGTAAAAATAATGAAGTTTGAAGGTTATTGCAAAAGAACTGAGGAGTCTAGGTAATACCTAGAAAAAAACAGTGAAAAATGTGTCTCACAGGGAGAGAAAGCCACCGCATTCTGGATGATACCTATTTTCTGAGGACATGTTAGTTAACTTGAGATGACAGAAGTCAGAGAAACATACATACCCTCTTGAACATGATATACAAAGTTGATCTTACACAATACGGCAAGTAGGAGTCTGAGCCAGTCAGGGTTCTAGTGCACCTACGTAATCCAAAATACTAGGTTCCTTTGTTCTGGACAATTAGGTGTGGGTAACAGTGGCCTTTTTTGTTCCTAAATATTCTCTCTGGATAGAGACTCAAAAGGTAGATGCCCTGTTTCTTTTCAGATCGGGAAAAAAGGGATACTTGGGATATAAAATTCACACTATACTCTCCTATAGTAGACTAGAAATCCTGCCCCAAATTTGAATACCACACACTTGCTGTGGTCCATATCACAGGCATTCTGCAGGGGACCCAGCTTAGATGGCACACCTTTCTACTGCCCAGCAAACTGGAATTGGTTTAATTCCATTCAACTTATCAGGGGATTATAAGAGGGGCTGGAATAAACCCCTTTCACAGAGATGGAAATGAAATTGAAGAATCTTTATCTACTTCCACAATAGGAACATGAAGCAAATAATCACTCCGTTTACCTAGACATTTCAGATTTGGTTTTGCTCAAATTATCCTGATATTACGTCAGTTCTTCATGACTCTTTACAAGGCGCAACCAATCTTCATCTTCTCACGATTCCAGATAATTCTGAGTTGGTGACAAAGGAATAGGGCTGGAGACTCTTGTTATCTCTAACTCACCTTCAAAGCAAGTGCTTCAAAGCACACTTTTAGGTGACCGATGGAGAAAGGGTAGGGCCCTGTAAGGAAGCCTTGCTGTTAATGTGT
Source organism: Kogia breviceps (assembly GCF_026419965.1). NCBI lineage: Eukaryota > Metazoa > Chordata > Mammalia > Artiodactyla > Physeteridae > Kogia > Kogia breviceps. The sequence goes on from NC_081330.1 coordinate 34,988,383, forward strand.
TTGCTTCCCAAGTGGGAGGTGTCTCCGACTATTCCACAAACGTAGGAAAAAAAAAGGGGGATTCTATTCTGTTATGTTTGTAAACAATGCCGATTTACTAAGCCATGTCCCTCCCCTGAGACAGCTTTCTACAAAGGATACTATTAATGGACTGCCGGTTCAATCAGCCTATGAGGTCATTATTTCCAAGATCTTGAAAGACTATTTTGTTTGGGGCGGCTGTAGGCTCTATTTCAAGAATTGTACAAAAGTGCCATTATTCTCCAGGAACCCAATCGAAAAACTGTTGATCTTTAAAGTTTAACTGTTGTCGTTCACTTCTGCGACACAGCAGAAACTTGCAAGTGCAGGTCATGCTGGATCCAGCCACAGGCCATTTCATTTCACTTTTAGAACATGGCTCTTAGCATTGTGGAGGAATCTGAATGGACAACCAGCAACAGTTTGTATCTGTTCACAAATTGCTTTCAGACTTGGCTACTAGGTTTTTCAGAGAGAATTAAAATGGCTTTTGTGGACGGTGTATTTTTCATCCAGCCCTTGGGACTGAATGTGGCTTACCGATGCTCTGTAATTTCAATTTAAATTCATCAGCAGTAAGAAATGAGCCTCTTGTCTCATGATAACCAAGAAGCCAGAACACCCCTCTTTCAGAGTACTAAGAAAGATTAATTCTCTATTTCCTTCCCTCCTTATCTCCCTTTTCTCTCACTCTCTTCTCTACACCCCACTCCCAACCCCCAAGTGCAAGGGCAGGCATGCACCCCTTCACTGAGTTGCCTTTTGACACAGAGATTTGCTGCAAAGTGCTTCAGAGGAAAACTTTTATCAAGACGCATGGCAACTTTAGATGAAATGATTAGGCATTATAAATAATTGTCATTATTCTCTCATTCTTCCAAAATGCATTCTCTTAATGTAGTGACAAACTAAACCCTCAGAGAATGTTCAGTAGGTTACAAAAGAAAGCCGCCAGCCTGCATCTTCCAGGAGTCAAGGGGAAAGACAGGTGCTCAAGTATACTCTAGCTAATGTGGCCAAAATTCATACCATGGCATATGTGTTGAACTGGATACAGTCAAAAATGCCAGTTGTGCCCATTTGCCACAGATGCTCTACCCAGGTGTGTGAAGGGTGAGATGAGACTCCAGAAATACTGGCCCTACAAAGTAGGGCCCTACAAAGGGCCCTACTGGCCCTTGCAAAGATCATCTATTAGGCCATTAGCAACTGCACTAAATATTTTCATCAGATCTGGTACCATCAGAGACAACCCATATGTCTGTATTATTCTGTCTGCCTTCAAAAATCTATATAACTGTTTATTTGCATATTTTCCCAGTGAGAGACAAACTAATAATGGCCTCCTTTCAAAAACAAAAGCCCAGGCCAGCAGATGCACAGCCATGACCTAATAAACCCAGAGGTAAAGCTCCCAAACCACCAACCACACAAGGCCATTACTATAAATTGGTAAGCACATCAATATTGCTTATATCCCTGTCATATCAAACTAGAGGATCTAACACAGGAATGAGATATAGCCCAGGGGAAATTTCCAGCGTGAACTTCCTAATGTTTCTGAGATACCTACACATAAAGAATAGGGTTGGCTGCAAGACACCTAGAGCTGATGAGATGACAGCTAAACTGACAAGAGCACACATGAAATAAGACTGATTTTAGGATCTCAAAACTGTAGTAAACAAGTCAAAGAACTCTCACTATGTTTAGACATTAACAGAACATGAGAGCGTTTCAAATTTCTAGAATTGGGTAAATCTTTATAACAAGAATTAGCTCTATAGATCAAGAAAAAGTGAACTTTAAATGACAGCTTCCAGACTTGGAGGTATTAAGTAAACATAGATTTAAAGTCAGGCAATGTCTCCTTAGACAATGATATCAACACTGGACTGTCCTTTGTATTTCAGGATGAGGTTACTGCTTTTACTAAAAGAATGATGTATACACTGAATTATACTTTGGTGGTGGGGAAAAGGATCCAAGAGTTACTTTCTGGCTCTTTCTTGGGCTCCCTTGTAAACAGAAGCACACATTTTCAAGATGGCTAGCTGAGCTTCCCGGGATAAACTGTGATGGGGAAACAAATGATGCTTTTCTAACTATCGTATGCTGATACTAAACCCACTTTACCTTGGACACATTCTTAGCAACTGAACCAAACAGCCAGACACTTATGATTGACAGTGTAAGAAGATGTAGTGAACTGTTTTCAATTGCCAAAAAGAAAAAAAAGAAAACAAGAAAAAAGGAAAAAAATCATCTAGCCTTCTACAAAAGGGACAATGTATTATCATTTGAAAGAATGTTTATACTTTGCTTTACATTTTTACAGCAATTGTATCTGAAGATTTCTAGCAACTTTTCAGATATTATTTCCCATAATATGCTAAGATGCCAAAGAAGAGAGAAAGGGCTCATTTTATAGGGAGGAGAATGAGCCAGGTCTGGGTCCCTCAGCAGCCCTAAACCCACACTCCCATTCCCAGACAAGGTGGACGAGAGCCCGACCCCTAACAACAGTCAGCCAGATGGGCCCAACTTAGCATTGCCACCATATTGTCTCAAATTGCACATGGTCCTGAAACATGTCATTCCCCTCACTAGATCATAAGCTCCTTGAGGGTAAGAACCCCTCAGTCATAACTATAATGCTTTCAAACTGCCTAGTACAGTGCCTTGTTCCTAGGCATTAAATACACATGTGAGGAAATTAAATGGAACTCTGTAAGGTCTATGCCTTTGCTGAAGCTCTGAGTAAGTTTTTCATGGTGTTGAATAAGCCTATATGCCTACTCCAAGCAGGTCTGAGCTAAGAAGGCATTTGGAACTTTTGGCACTAGTCTAACTGCCAAGCAATTGGGCATCATGTAGACGCCAGCTACCCTCGGATTATTGACACCTCATTTGTTACTATATGACTTCGTAATGTCCAGGAGCTTATCTGAGCTCTTGCTCTTATTTGAGCCGGACACCAACATGTGAAGAAGGGAGCACCATCCCCATTTTCCACATGAGGAATTAACAAGGCATAGAGGTTAAGTGACTTCCCCAGGGTCACAAAATAGTTGAAAGAACTGAGACCAGAATCTCGAACTCTCCTCAATTCCCCTCCCATGACACCATTACAATATGGATCCAAGTAAACCCACAAACACACACACATTCTCTCTCTTCATATATGCACTTTCATCTTCCCTGAATATTCATATGATAGTTCTAGCTTTTTCATTTCAACCCAATTCAGGCTGGTACTTACCGATTTCAACTGCTTGTCTCATCCAAAGACCCAAGGCTAGGAGATTTACTGACAGAACTCCAAGAGGATTCGTTGGCCGGTAGGACCAATTCTTAGATGGCCTTGTTTTGGGGCTTGTCTGTTCTGGGGCACTCACCAAGGGAACTCTGCTATCAGAGACAGGGGTGTGCTGTTTCAGAAAGCCTGGCCTGGGAGATACCATTACAGCGTGTAATGGAGGGAAGCCATTTCGAAGATCATTTGATCAGGAGTTGCTGAGCTACTTGTTAGGCAGATTTGCAAAAGCAGCCGGACAAGTAAGGGAGGCACTAGCTCTTTTTACAGCCGCCTCATTTCAATCTTAGATCCTGCAAAAGATAGCTCACTACTGACACACATACAAGGCATGGTCACACAGAATACATTCATGCTGTCTCACACACGCGAGCAAATGAGGTCGGTTCTGCTGTAGTCCTGTTCTCTGTTATGAGTGACTTCCACTGTTTGTAGCAGGAACTTCACATTAATGAAATCCAATAAGCCAGCATATTATAGTTGCAAATTTCAATAATAGATTGCAAATAAGGAAATCGACAGGTATACCCCAGCATCCAGACCTCATATACTGCATATATTATATGGGGCAAATAGTTCCTATTCGAATGACTTCTTAAGCTTCTAAATGTATTGTGTATGCTGCATGAGCTAATGCCAAGGAAATGCTAATAATCACCTGACCTGTGTTTATAGTTGCAAACTGATGCATTATTACAGGTTTCAGCTTTTCATTTCCAACACTGATGCTTCTAAGAAGAGAAAATAAGATGCATAAAGAACAGAGGTAGAAATTTTTGTAAGCATTAAAGAAAATAAAAGATGCCTCAAATAAATGTGTGGAAAAAAAGAAAAGGGAAGCAAAAACTAGTAATAAAACATTTCCTAGTCCTCAAAAGAGAATGTAGTATCCTTGGAAGTAGTCAGATGGAAAAAATTAGATGCAGACTAGCAGCCCAAGTGAACAGGATATGGTAAACCAACATCTCGAGTCTCTGGGGTTCTAGCTGCTCGTTGTTACTATGCATGGGTGATAATTATACCCTTCCCCGATCCACTCCGGCAAAAGAGCCACAAATTCCCTCAAACTCAAGCCTAAAAATTCAATTCCCAAAGTTGCTAGGGCCTTTCATATACCAGAGAGATGTCTGGACATTGTTTTCGAACATGCGCCTTACGGCTTATCGTCCTAGGAACTTGCTCTATTCTCAATGTTCTACACCCAAATTGGCCTTCTATAGGGAAGGTGCCCATTGAATATTTGAAGAGAAGAGTTACATGGGGTCAACTGAGACCTTAGCATTACATATTTCTAAACTAGGAATTTAGATCATTTTAGCAAAGCTCATATGCTACCCGCTCCCCTCCAAGAAAAAGACATCCTGCTAGAACTGGAGGTCAAAGAATTTGAGCTGGTGTAAAATGCAGCAACTCTTCTTCAAGCTTTTGCCCCTTAACCTAAGTTTACAAAAGAGCTGAGCATGTGTCTCAGCATCTTATTTGGGGGCTATGGTTAAGGAAGAGGAAATACTATCTATTAAAAACAAAGGGCTTCCTTCAAATGCTGAAGGAAGAACGGGACGTGACCAGGCCCAATTTCCATCTATCCCACTTCACAAATGGTAGGGGATAAACATAGCCTTAGTTGCAGGAATTCCCCATCTCCTACCCCCACCTCTTACTGCCACCAAAGAGGATTATTTTTGTCTTAAAAAAACCTGTCCATGGGTCTAAGAAAAGATCGTAATCCACCCAATGAAATTCCTCTAGAAACCAAAAGCCCGAAGGATGACCTCACAATCAAGCATGCTGGCTTCCCTATGGCTTTCCTGTACCAGGTAAGTTCTTCACTTACGAGCTGTCAGATCCACCGAGTGATTCATTCTCCTTGCTGCCCGTTACTCAGCTGCCACTGTCCACTTCTATAAGATGTGGCTCATGACATGCAGCAGGTCCCTCCTCCAGCACTCGATCAGCTATGCTGCCCCAGCACTCATCCGCACACACAAAGAGAAGGCTGCCAGGTACCTAAGTCTTTCTGGAGCCTGGAGAAGCCCCCAGGCTGAGAGCATAGGGCCCAGCCCTCACTTCAAAGGAAGGACATGATAGCCCCGTAGGAAAATTGCAGATAAAGCAGAAGCAGGGTTTGTTGCAAGGAGTGCGAGTCAGCAGGCCTGAGGGGGAATCAGTCAGTAGTTCCCAATGACTCCTGTGGAGGCAGGACTGTGGCCTAGAACACATCCTGACAAACATTTAGGGAAGAAAAAGGGAAGGAAAGTTGGGTGTTTATAATAAATATATATAACTCTATTATAATTCTGTATCAAGCAATGGTCATCTCCGAGTGTTCGTTCTCCTTTAAGATTGAGCCTAGGGTAATTCCCTGGCGGTCCAGTGGTTAAGACTCTGTGCTCTCACTGCAGAGGGCCCTGGGTTCAATCCCTGGTCAGGGAACTAAGATCCTACAAGCCGTGCAGTGCAGCCAAAACAAACAAACAAAAAAAGATTGAGCCTAATACATTCTCTGCACTCACAATCATGGCAGCCAACCACCAGCAGGTTTGGTGGTCTTCTGCAGGGTCGCTTAGACATGCCCTATACTCTTCTGGCCAGCTTAATTATGAGGGTCTATAGGTTACACAGCTGTATAAAGAGAGGAAAAGAGAAGATCTTAGGTCAGCCTAACATTGCTTTTTATAGGAAAAGAAACCAGTTACATGCCTTCTTCTTGTGGATTGTTGGCTGACTTTCATTACAAAGAATCCTAAGACCAAAGCAGAGACCTACTCCCCTTTAACGGTAAGGTGCTGGGAGAAAAGAGATAAATAAATGCCCAGCTCTGAGGGACATTATAGACTTGAGCAGTGGGTTTCATCTCTGGCTGCATACTGTATATAAAATGTATATTAAATACACAGATAAAAATATAACTACAGAACAAGGGCATGTGTATTACAAATTGAAGGGTGCTACAAAAAGAGGGACTGCAGCAGTTCAGAAGTAGGGAAGACTCTCCTTCACTGACTGCTATCCTATTGGATGAGAAATCAGTGCCAATAATCATACCTCCCCATATAAGGAAAGTGTTTGATGTGGATTTTCCAAAGAACATCATTGTCCTGCCTTTCATCTCCATGCCACCAACATTCATATGCACCAGGTACTGTGTCAGGTACAGGGGGTATACAAAGAGAGGTGAATGAAGACCAGTCCCTGTCTTCAAAGAGCTCACAGTTAAATGAGGATGGTAGACAGGCATACATACAATAGGGAATACAACGGATGCGCCCAGGTGGGCACAGAATGCTTTGGAAGGACACAGCAGAAAGGTAACTGAGGTTCTCAAAGAGATCAGAGATATAGTACTTCAGCAGGGTATTGAAGGATGAGTAGGAGCTCACTGGGATTTGAAAAATGGAAAGCACTAGGTTGGTGTAATACATTATTCAACAGTATATTCCAGCAAACAAATACTCCAAGCATGCTAGATTATGTTTCTTAGCCTTAGGCCCCTGTTTCTGCTGAACTAAGTGATGCTGGTGCTATGTAAGAAAAAGAACAGATCTTAAACCTCTAGAAGAAAGTAACATGTATGAGACTTTCAAAAGCCAGAACACTGGCTTCTAGTGAACTACGGAAGGGTTCAGTATGGGTGACACAAAGCATTTTCCAGAACTGAAGTCATATATGGGCAGAACAGACTTCTTTTGGGGAAATGTATTAAGAACATAACACTTGGAAAAAGAAACTACTTCCTTTCATGTTACATTTAAGAACTAAGTTGCATCTTGCTCCACAATTTTAACTTTTGGAGTTGCTTTCTTGTTAGGTATTTTTATAAACCCAAAAGAATTGTCTCCAACCAAAGAAGAATGGCTAATTCTAGCTCCACTCCTGGATTGTTCTGTGATCTTCAGATACTCACTAAATCTTCATAAATAAATTCAATCTTTCATTCAGCATTTACACGGTATCTAGTATGTGCCCAGGAAGGCAGGGGATGCTTTGGAAGGTCAGTGTAGGAAAGGTAGCTAATACTCCCCAGAGGCATCAGAGGACATTACACTTAAGGTTCTGAAGGATAAGGAGGAGCTCACCAGGGTCTAGGGCAAGAGATGAACACGTTACAGTCCCCACCCTCAAGGAGACAAAATATAATGGCTGTTGGCCATGACAACTCAGGCCAAAGATGACAACAGGTTGCTACTGAAGGACAAGAGAGGGGCTCCCAGCAGCCTGAAGAAGAAAGTTTCACAGAGGAAGTACACTTGAGCTGAATTAGGAAGAACAAATAACCAAACCATGCGGAGGTCACGTTTCAGGCACAAGGAACAACACGTGCTAAGGCCGAGAGGAGAGTAGAGACAATGTAGTGTATTAGAGAAACTACAGGTAACTTGGTGTGACTGTAGCAAAGAAGAGGGATACGAAAAATAAGACAAGTGGAGATCAAGTTAAGAAGGATCTCGTATGCCTTTCTTTGGGGTTGGGACTCTTCCTGTCTAGATAAAGAGATTTCAAACAGTGGAATGGCATGATTAGCTTTGCATTTCAGAACTATTATTCAGGTGACAGTGTAGCAGATACAGCAGGTTGAAGAAGACTTGGGGAATTTTTTTCCCATGGAGTGGGATGTTCCAGGTAGAAACATGGGAATAATTTTGAAAAGAGACAACTCTCAGAAAACGAGCCATGGGAGAGGAAGCGCAGGCAGTATGGGAATAGAAAGACAGGAAAAGAGAGGTTTCAAGAGGGGTCTCTATTTTGGTCATTGGCCAAAGATGGCAGGGATGCTAGGCCTGGTGTGATTAACTGGTCTCAGCACCCCAAATGGAAATCTGGGTAGAAATATATTTCTATCCCAAGAGGACCAGAGGAATGTGGGAGGACTGATTGTTTTTTTTATCCTTTAGGGGTTTTTCCAGCTTTACTGAAGGATAACTGACAAATATAAAATGTATATATTTAAGGTATACAGTGTGATTAATGGTTTGGTATATGTATACAATGTGAAACAGTATACATATACCAATTAACATACAATTGTGTAACATGAAATACAATCACGTTAATTAATACATCAATCACTTTTTTGCTTTGTTTTGCTTTTTGATATGTTGAAAACACTTAAGATCCACTCTCTTAGCAAATTTCAAGTATACAACACAGTATTATTAACTACAGTCACCATTCTGTATATTACATCCCTAGTGTAGCCTTTAGTTTTTGTTCAGGATTCCAGATAGAACTGTGCCTCAGTTTCTGGGTTTTTGGGGAATGAGAGTAAACAACTAGTTTAGAATAGTGATTAATAAAAAAAGCTAATGAAGTTGGTACGCTGACAACAAATACGATTATGCGGGAGGCCCCTTAAATGAGCAGCCACTGGACCACCAGTAATAATCATATTCCCGAGAATAATAACACGTTATTCTGGTTTTGGCCAATAGGACAGCCCTTATCGGTTTTATAGAACATTTGTCTCGGGCTTCCCTGGTGGCACAGTGGCTGAGAGTCCGCCTGCCGATGCAGGGGACGTGGGTTCGTGCCCCGGTCCGGGAAGATCCCACATGCCGCGGAGCGGCTGGGCCCGTGAGCCGTGGCCGCTGAGCCTGCGCGTCCGGAGCCTGTGCTCCGCAGCGGGAGAGGTCACAACAGTGAGAGGCCCGCGAACCGCAAAAAAAAAAAAAAAAAAGAAAGAAAATGTGTCTAAATTTTTATAAAGACTCTACCAACAAACATAAACATTCTACAAAGACTAAAATATCTGCAAATGGTCCCCGAATATGTAACTTTTGTGTAAGTCCATATACAAAGAAGAGAGAACAAACACAGTGACACAATGGCTATCCTGGTAAAAATTAAGCTAGGAATATCTAGTAGGAAGCAAAACAAATATCTAAGCACCCCGTCTTTATTACATAGCAAATAATAAAAAGCTGAAGGAAACATCAATTCACATGTGGTGGGAAAAAAAATCTCTCCCTAGCTATATCTATTCCTCTCAATAGAGAAAGCAAAATTAAGACAAATATAAACGTAGCAGCAGTTCTAACATGTTTATTTGGCATTATGGAATGGTTCAGTGGGAAGCAGGACACGTGGGCTGAAAATATTAATTTGGAGACCATCAGCATGGGAGTAGGTGCAATTGCCCAGGAAGAATATAGAATAAGAGAGGAGGAAAGGGGCTGGAAGAGGAACCAGGGATCCTCGAGAAATATGCTTAAAGAAGTAGAGGAACTGGCTCTATGACATCATGGAAACCAAGATAAATGTATTTCAAGATGAATATGGCTATGAGGCAAATGTCACAGAGAGGTCAAAAATGCTCTTATCTTTTTGTCCTCCCATCCTTTCCCTAGAGTTCACTAAAGTGGACGCCTTGTCATTTTCAGGTCAGAAGAGAAATGGCCAAGTGGCACCAGAGGTCTGCTGATGTGTTTCAGAATGTTTCAAGAATTTCCAGGCTCTGGACATTTGGTACTCCTTGAGCAGCATGAGCAAAACCACACAGCACACCTCAAGAAAGATTTTCCTTTTGGTGGTAAATGGTGCCACTGTGGCTATATATCACTCAGCCTTGTTGCAAAGGGTACTCTTATGATGTCACATTTCTTGCACTTTTGCAACATGCTGGGCATCACACAAGACACAGAGGGAAACACCGTGTGGTTTGGCAAGCAGCTAAACTGTAGCTAGTAGCATTTAGACACAGGAAGGATCATGCTCAGTTCAAACAGTTCATATTTGCCAACTGTCACCCCAAAGACTTTGTCAAGCAAAGATGCAAATATTCAGCTTAGACTAGTACCTCCTCAGCCCAGCACTGCTAATGAGCTTCATGACCTTGAGTACATCCCTTGGTCGCTCTGAATCTATTTCCTCACATGCAAAAGGTGACTGCCTCACCAAGAGGTTGCGAGGATCAAATGATCCACATGCGGGAAATGCTTTGAGGTAATTTAAGATTTTTTACCCACAGAAGACGTTTACAATTACTGCCACAGACTTCACAGGCCATAAAAAAATCACCACTATTCATTGAGATTTGATAATGTTCCAGGCACTCTGCTAAAAGTTACCCATGTACAAGTTCACATAACTTGCAAAACCACTCGTATTATTATTTCCATTTTACAGGTGAAACTGACATTCAGAGACATCAGTTCACTCGCCAAGGTCACAGAGTAAGGCTAGACAATCTCAAAGACAAATACCATATGATACCTCTTAGATGTAGAATCTATTAATAAAATGACAGAAATGAACCTATCCACCAAACAGAAACAGACTCACAGACCTAGAGAACAGACTTGTAGTTGCCAGGGGAGGGGGCAGAAGTGAGGACTGGGATTTTGGGATTAGCAGATGCAAACTATTATACACAGAATGGATAAACAACAAGGTCCTATTGTATAGCACAGGGGACTATATTCAATATCCTGTAATAAACCATAATGGAAAAGAAAAACAAAACTATACAATCCCATGTCTATGTGACTCCAAAGCCCATGCTTATTTATGCTTCCTCAATCACATTACAGTTTTATGTGATATGATGAGTTCTCAGTTACTCACAGCTTTTGCATGGACACAAATGCTCTTAGGGCTTTGAAGTGAGTGAACCGTGCCTCCACTCTGCTGTCTGGGACCAAAGCCTGGAAATGAGCGGACCCCCTGCCCACGACACAGGCATTTCAGCATGAGAATCAAGGGCAGAGGAGTGCTTGTGGTTAGAGACCAGACCTCTGGCTCCACCAGCATCAGGAGTCTTTTCCATTCCTCCTCTCCCAGGTTTCTGTACCAGCATATGAAGGTGACATTACTGAGGGCTTCACGATTTCAAGGGAAAAGCTGTAGGACTAGAGGGGACATTGAAATGAACATGAAACATTGCTACAGTGGCCAAATAAGCATGTCTGAAAATGACACAGGAAATGAGGAAACTCACATGGGTTAATTTTATTTTTCACTCATCTTCTTAAGTGGAAATGAGCATTGACCCCTAGCCTGTGGTTAAGCAGAAATAAAGACTTAAAGGAAAGCACGCAACAGGTCCCGTGAAAATCGGGTCTTTGGCAGCAAGGAACCATACTGTTTCTGTTACCTCAGGGTTCTGCCCCTTTGATAGCACCTCCTTCCAAGGGCTGTGGTAAGGATAATAATAAGATCTACCATTTTTGCTGAGCACTGACTTTAGTCCAGACATTGTGCTAAAGCTTTCATACAGTATCTCAATTGATCCCCATAACAACTCAATGAGATATTAGTGTCGTGGCCATTTTACAGATGAGGAAACTGAGACTTGAGGATAAGTAATCGACTCAAACAAGGTTACATGGCTAGGAAGCGGCCAAATTGGGATTCAAATGCTGGTCCAGCTGATTCCAGAGTTGGTGCTACTAATGCTTCTATCATAACAGATGAAGGGGTTATTAAATATTTTGAGAAGTATAAAATACCATACACATGCAAGGGGTGGGTCTCCTTACTTAGCGCTCCTCACTGTATTCAAGTGAATTCAGGCAGGTGCATTTTGTGCCTCCTAAAATTCAGCCAGTACTGTCAGTTTTATAAATTGCTTTCGGTGAGTCTCAGCATATCGGCAGAAACAATCAAATGTACATTTGCCAAGCTATTTCCCTAAAGCTGTCTCCTAGTGGAAGTGGTGGCTAAATCTTAATTAAGTACAATATTTCCATTAAGGTCTAAAAGCTCACTTTTATTCCTCTGCCTTATGCCCAGTGACAAAGCACTTTGTTACACAATCTTCTAGAAAGATGACCCATCTTTCCTGTGCTAAGCAAGATGTCTATGAGGCAGTTTGCTTTGGGAAGTGTCCTCCCTAAATCCTGACTGCTGTTTCCAACTACTCATGGGCCCTCAAGGCCTTTGGGAGCCTGAAGACCACTGGATTACATGATGAAGATTCCGCTGTCCCCAAACTTCAAGACTGCTGCCTTGTACTACAGTTTCATGGTGACTTCATCTTTCCCATTCAAATGAAATTACCTCAGGGGCAGAGTCTGTGCCTCTTGCCCATTTGAATTTCCCTCTTGGCCTTGTACTATGTGTGGCCCACAGAAGGTCCTCAGTGTGAGCTGGTAATGCCATTGGAATCCTGGAATTGAGGGAGAGAGGCACTGGATCTGTCCTGACCACATGTTGCTGCCCACCCACCCCATTTAGTTTCTTAATCAAGTTTATCAAGTAGCTGCCCTGGGCCCGGCATTGTGTTAGGCACTGAGCATCCAAGATAAGTAAGGTGGTGTGGTCTCAGCTATCAAAGAAGTTCTCGATCTAATGATGGGTGTGCATGGGGTGGGCTGGAGAAGTGGTATCCCAGAGTATAGGCTCTTCCCCATGGTGTGCTGGAACCCATATCCAATGGCAGCTTGGTCGTATTTTGAAGTGTTTTTTACTCCAGGGAGACTCCAGCAGGGGCAGCCATGGGCTAGGGAGACTCCTACAAGGTGCTCTTGTGGACTAGGGTGGCACATGGCCCTGGCAGCAGGCTCCTGATCTATTGGTTCACTCCTGGGGTTTTTTTTTTTTTTTTTCACCCTCTGCAGGGAAATCTACAGTCTGTCTGGAGTGCAAGTAAGTTTCTTCAGCTTGTCTTTACCCACGCCTACTGAGAAATCTCCTCTGTTAACTTGTTAGTAACAGCTGTTGAAATTCCAGTGGGGTCTATATGTGCTCGTGCACACTCACAATAGGAAAGTGCTTTTATCATCCCGCTAGCTCATTGACCTTTTCTTTCTCTTTCTTGAATACCATGGTCCAGGGTTAACAGGGGAAGGGTAGACCTGGCTGGATGAGAGGTAACCTGCTGGAAGCAGGACTGCCCTTTCCACATGTCTAATCAACAGGCAATTCCAGATCATAAACATAAAATCAAAGACACACACTTTCACATAGGAAACCATTATGAGTGCATAAAGAAATGCACGCTTCACCTCCCCCTGCCCTTGGGAGAGAAATGAGGTGGCAAGTTAAGCCATAAACTTCCAAAAGATAAACAAACCATTGAAACCCTAACCTCTCTGGAAAGGAGTGGCTAAGGTTCTGCCTATTAGAGGTGATTTCTGCAAAAGGAAGCTATGGCGAAAGGATGTAAAACTTGACCTGAGGGTTTGAGCAGCTTCTTTTTAATCCTAGACATAAATCTCACTCATTTTTGCTAGAAAGATCCAGTCCCATTGGCACTTGGCTGAGAGCAACACTCTTCCTTTTAGCCAGAGGTGAGAAGAGAACTAGTGGCATATAGGGGGAAAAAAAAGTGACAGCTGTGACTACGAACTACTGCCTGTAATTGGGTGTGTTACAATGTGTGTGTGCATGTGTGTGAAGTGAGAAAGTGTGTGAATGTGATAATATCAGTGCGGGAGTATGTATAAGAGTTTGGGAAAGTATTACATGGGTGTGTATGTGACAGCGTGGGTCATTATTAGTACTATTGTGAATCTGTGTCAAAATGAGTGTTGCCATGGGTAAGTGTGATTACATGTGAATATGACACGGACAGAGTGATTGTGTCAGTGTTGAATATACGAGTGGAAGGGTGCAATTCGGAGTGTACAAAGATAGAAGAGTTTAAATGGATGAGATTGTGTTTATGGTGTGAGCATGTATAAATGTGAACATATGAACATGTATGCACACGTGTGTTTCTGTGACTTATGAGCTGTGTAAACATGTAACTGCGAGGAGGAAATAGTGGTATCAGTGCAAATGTGTTGGAGTGTATGAAACTGTGTGTATGACCATATGAAAAACAGGCAGGGGAAAGTCAACCTATGTCTGTGTACGGAGTGTGTGTAATTGTGTAGGAATTTGAGGGAAGGTTAAGGGTGGCTGCATCATCTGAGTGGATGTGAGTGTGTAGGTATGACTGGTAGAGTGTGAGAACGTAAGAGGGAACGTAAAGAGTGTGTGAGAACGTGAGGGTGGGTGTCTGAGAAGTGTGGGTGTGTGTCAGTACGGAACTGGGAATATAGAGACGTGAATATGTATCAGTGTGTGTCAGTATGAATGTAACTGTATATAGTGTGTTCAGAAATATGATGGTGTGTGAGGGCGAGGAGGTAAGAGTGATCATCACTATGAATGTGTCCAGTGTGAACAGTGAGTGTGAGTCAAGGAGGTAAATATGATCGTGTGAATGTACAAGGGTATGAGTATGTGCTTGTGAGAGTGACAGTGTGTGTGTGTGTGTGTGTGTGTGTGAGAGCACCGGAGGGTACCAAAATTATCTGGGATGCTGAGAAACCCTCCAGAAGTGCCCTTCCTCCCAAAGTCACGACATGTGTCCAGTTACAGGCAAGCACCTTAGCCCCTCTCATCCTCTGTCTCCTCATGGGTAAAACAGTGATGATAAAAATACCTACCTCAAACTAGTATCACTTTTATAATCAGAAACAAAAACAGCAACTATCAGAAACAAATTCCTACCTTGCAGAGTTACTATAGCATCAAATGGTCTCATGCAAGTAAAATGCCTAGCACAGTGCTGGCAACAGTAGACAATAAATACAAGTTATTACTGTGGCTGTCATGGAACACCCAGGAGAGACCCAGGGGCTTGCTTCTTATTTTAGCCAGTTCTAGTTACCTTCTGTTGCTCAAGCTCTATAGAGGATCCCCTGCCAGAGCATCTCTGGAAAGCTGAATGCATCAATATCGGCAAGGCTGTAATTTCATACCTTCAATTTCACAGCCAAAACTCTGGAGCTTCCCCTCCATGAGATGGCATCACAGAAGCACCTGCCACTGAGCTGCAGTTTTCCTTTGTCCTGTAGGCCCAGGACAGGCTCATTGTGAAAGGAAACTGCATTGCATATTCCTTGTTTGTTTTTTGTTTAGGTCTCTTTGTTTTTCTTGTTGGGTCTTTTTTTAAAATATTTTGGTTGTTTCGTTTTGACTTGGGCAATATGAGAGATGTCTCAGCAACTGACAAAAAGACAGAAGACCAGATAGGGAGACAGAGGGATGGTAAGATACAGATAGCTGGACCGCAGCATATAGCAACAGAAGGCCAGACAGAGACGACAACAGAGGAAGCTATCACGGCTACCTGAGAGGAAAAGAGACAGGTAGACGATCAGAGAGGCAGGCCAAGAAACCTGAAAGAAGTGGACAGTAAGAGAGAGAGGCCCAAATGGAAAAGCTGTTAGGAAACTGTCAGACACTTGAGAGAGACTAGAGACCTGTGAAATCTGGTCCCTACTCCTGAAGACCTTACACAGTCCAGTTTACCTGCCAAGATGAATACTCCAGAAACCATGCAAGAATTAGTTAAGGCAGCAGAGGAACAAGGGCTACACTACATGCTACAGACTTGGGTGTCGTTGGAGAGCTGGGGGAGGAAATACTCCGTGGTTGGGTGGTAAGATAGGGAATGTTCTGGAAGGTTTAAATTAAGCCTGCCAGGCCCAGAAGCTGGGATGGATGGGATGGGGGTACACTTTGAATAGGAAGGTAAAATTAAGGTTATGGGGCAGTAGAAATTACAGGAACCAACTGGTGAATTTGGGGCATGTGGCTGAAATGCCACTTCAATATCAGGAAAGCGAGAGGAAAGGAAATGACAGCTTGATGGGAAGCATCTTAGATGGAGCTTGACATCTGCAAAGGACTTGGCAATGACCGTTAGGTTGTTTCTCCTGCTCACTCCAGGATGTAGGTCAAGGCTGTCAATCCCATATTAGAGATGGGGGAACCAAGAGACCAAGCGCAGCTGCACAATCCCCCAGAAAGTAGGGGCTGTGCCCTGAGGCCTGGCTGGTGAGGCCCAGGCAGGGTCTTTGACATAGGGAGCTCTGGTAGAAAGGTGGCATTTAGCTGGATTTGGAGATCCCTAACTCCCTGCCCTGGAATCCATTACTCACCTCACACAGCCACTGCTGCAGGACCTCAACACAGGTGGGTGCTGCCCATGAGAAGGGGCCGGGCTGCCTTCAGCTCCGATGGGCTCAGTGCTGGGCACACCAGCTGCCACAAGATGCAAGGACTCAGCTGCTCTTTCTTGGGGGAAACCTGCCGAGAGAAGCATTGTGGGGGGGCGGGAACCTCCTTCCCCACCTGCTACTACTCCATGCAACCCCCCAAATATCACACACACACACACACACACACACACACACACACACACACTACAGAAAATCCCTTAAGAAGGTAGATAATCAGAGTCAAGAAGTGTAAAAAAAAAGCCTCGGTACATGGGAGTCCGGAAAGGGCACTGAGTTTGGAGTTTCAAGTTGAGAACTGTTAGCACTTCACCACTCTGGATCTGCTTGCTGCTGAGTGGAAAAGACCTGCCCTAGTCACCCCAGACAAGTGCTGAGAGCACTCAATCAAATGACAGATGTGAAATATTTGCATATTTACAGGTGGTGGTACAGTCCAGTGGACAGGAGGAGACTGCGAGATGGTGGCAAATACAGGTTTGGCTCTGAGGCTACCTGAGCTGCCTGAAGACCCGGCTGTTCAGCTTATTTCATCCCTCACCCCCAAGTCTCCACCACCATTTCCATTTCCCTCCTCAACAACCTCCTTCACTGGGTTGCTGGGCAGGGTTGGGGGAGCCCTCTAAGGTCCCCTAATTTGCTATCACCTCACAGCTGCTGAGGGCCTCAGCCTCTGATCCTAATTGGAACTTTCCTCTACCTTCCGCCAATCTCTGCCACAGGGATGTCTTCTGTAGTCTTCCCCAGATTTTGGGGGGTGAATACATACTGGGGTTTTTAGGCAGTTACAATTTCCCCATCTTCCCCAGAGAGGTTTCCATGTCCAACCATAAAGGAGACACGGTCCCTTTAACCCTTCCCTTTCCTGCCTTCCCCCACAATCACTTGAGCCTCTCGAGGAGGAGACTGATTTTCCCTGGATAGGACCCCAAGCCCTGCAATCCTTCCTTCCCTGCCCCCTCTTTCCTCCATAGACTTTGTCCTCAAAGAAGAGCAGCACCTATGGGCTAACTTCCAATAGAGTCAGATCCAGGCTAGCACATTCTCTATTAGGGGATTCCAGAACGCAGAGGGTCCTAATCCAAAGACATGGATGGATGGATGGATAGGTATCTAAAGCTGGAGAGAGTAAAACTGAAGCCTCAGGGAGCCAGGAAAAGCCCCGTTCTTCCCAATTCCCCTTTCTAGAATAAAAAGACCAAGCCATCCCCCAGGTCTTCAGGTTGCTGCTGGCAAGCCTCCAGAGCATGTCTGGTCCCCCAGGGCCCTGGCATCCCCTGCGAGCGTCCCACACGCACACTCCAAGCAGCTTTTCCAAATGCTACCCATTGCACCGCTGAGTGGTGCGCCACCCCCGCCCCCAATGCATGAGCTCATCCTGCAAGGGCGCGGGGGCCGGCGCTCCAGAGAGGGGCGGGACTTGGAGAGGGCCCAAGAAGAAGGGCCGCAGGAAGGCCCCTGCGCATCCCCAGGTCGGGAGCAGCGCCGGAGGACCTGGGGGAGCGGGGTGCTAGGGCACCAGCCGGTACTAACCAAGCAGCTCCAGGTTTCTGGGCAAGATCAAGAGCTTTCCTTGACCTACCTTCACTTCCCCTCAGCTGCTTATTGCTTCCACGGCAGCCCGCTTTGAACCCACCAGCTGCACAGCCGGAGCCAATGCAGAAGCAACGGGCAGGACACAGAGCTCCACCTGGTGGCCGCATTCCTGTCACCCGTCTGGGGGCATGCTGTGGTGGAAGCGCGGGCGTGTCTGTGTGAGCACGTACGGGGTCGGCTGTGTCTAAGCCGCAGCCTGCGCCACTTTGCATTTGCGTGCCTGCACCGTGTCGTGCGTGTGCAGCCGTGTCTATATGGTGTTGTGCGTGTGTATCATGTCAGTACCGTACTGCGTATGTATGCCGTGGGTCTGCAATGTGTTGCATGTGTATTCCATCTATCCCGTGCTTGGGGAGCCTGTTTCTAATCTATGTTGTGTGTCATGTGTCTACGCCACGTTGTGTGTCTGTATATTCTGTGTGTTTATACTGCCCGTGTATGCACCTGTGGCTTAGCCTCCTACTGGAGGCTGGGGTAGAGATCAGTGCACCCCTCGTGCACCTACCAGCACCCCAGCCTTGCTACATTCCGGCTTCCTGCCAGCATCTGTCTGGGGAATAGGGCTGCCACCTCTTTGGTAGGGGAGGGAATCTGTGGACAACCACTCTTTCCACCACAGAGCCCTCCTATGGCAGGTACCTGTCCCAGCACTGAAGATAGCTGGGAATGTTCCAGAAACTTTTTCAGGCCCAAAGAAGGAAACTGGGCATTGGGGGTGAAATGGCTCCTTCTCTCAACTCCCAGCCCCAGATGAGCCTACAGGAAGTTGCAGCCGCCTGAGTTTCTCAGTTGAAAGGACTGGATCCCTTCTCCACAGCTGCACAGGGGGTTAAGCTCTGACATCGGAGCTGGGCCACTGGATGTATCCGGAGCTCTGCCAAAGGTGTCCCCGTTGAGGTCACTAGAGGGCGCGACTGTGCTGATTGTTAGGGGTAGTGTCTCTAGAGAGTACAGAATTCCAAAAAGTCCACCTGGCTCAGAGAGGGAGGGGGGTGAGGAAGACAGAAGGAAAAGGATACAGACCCTAAGCCGGGCCTTTCCTTCACCCTCACCCCAAGCCCTTCTGCTTTGAGGCTGAGTTAGGGAGTCAGGGCCACTAACACATGTCCGCCCCCCTCTAGGGTGTAAGATCTGTGTAAGAGCCCCACAGCACTTTTCAGGGGCTTGGTTACAGGGGCAGATTCTCCACTTGCACATCTCTTTTCCTCCCTGTTCCCATTCCCTTGAAATAAAAGTAAGGCCACCCTGCTGAAAGAGATGAAATGTGTGTAGTGGTTGTGGGTTTGTTTTGTACTGTCTTCCTCCAAATTAGAGGCACACCAAAAAGTATGATTTAAAAGGGGTAAATTGGGGGGGGGGTTCTCCTTTAGTGAACCTGTTTTTCATTACCAAGAATAAATGGACCCATTTCCTAAAATGTCATCACCATCTTAGAAACCACCTAGTCCAAACCCATCATTTGAAAGACAAGGAAATTGAGGCCCAGAGAGGGGCAGAAACACTCAGACCAGAACACTGGCTTCTGGACTCCCAGGGTTGGTTCCACCCCAGCTCCTGGTCCTCTAGTCCCTAAAAAATCTTCCTTCTCCAAATCCAGGACCCTCCCACCTCAGGGCAAAAACCCCTGGCCTCCATCTCCACTGTGTGGGCTCCAACACCATCCTATTCCATCTCAGTGATCAGGCACCCAGGCCTTTCCGTGATTTCCATTCCCCACCAGGAAACTGTTCATTTCTTTCCAGTCTTCAAGCTCTGCTTCCCTCATTTTGCTTTGCGCCTGCAGACCCAGCTGTGGCTATGCCATCTTGCCCGTCCTCGCATCCCCCTGGGTGCAGCGCAGATTGCCCCAACCTGCAGATAATTGACCGACTGTGCAAATCAGACACGGATCCATCGCACTGATTAACGTTTCCAATTAAACTCCGGGTTAGGCTGTATTAGTGACTCCAGTAATCACCGGGGATGTAAATGCAAACACCTTCCAAAGTCGCGGAGCGCGGGAGGAAGCGAGACATTCTGGGAGGAAATGGAAGCAGACTGCCAGACCCGAGGGTTCATCTGGTACCCCTAAATCAGATTTGAAATGTATGGCTGTCACTTGATCCGAGGCCCAGGTTTCACACCTGAAATGGAGGACTCTGGCCCTGGGCGCACCGCGGCCTGCCATTTCCTGCCCCCTGCTGGAGAAGCCGCGTAGTGCTGAGCTGGCAGCCGAGTTCACCCCAGGCCCTGCAGAGGGAATGCCTAGCCCCTGGCCGGTGGTGAGGTTGGGGGACAACAGGGCAGCTGAAGCTTAAGCTGCACCCTAGATGCCTCAGCACCTTCACTTACCTTCTAGGGCAGTGGTTTTCGCCGTCCCTGGTCTGCACAGGGTCCCAGGACCCCTGGGAAGGAGGACTTTCTTTTTGAGCACAGGCAGAGATACCACCATGCCTGGAGCAGGGGCCCCAGACCTGGCCCTGGCCCACCCCAGGTAAAAGTAGTCAACCTACCTGTCTCGGCCAGATTCGTAGCTCCCCCAGTCCGTTCTGGGGACCTGGTCCCCCACTCCCTTCTCCTTACCCAGGAGGAAGAGCCATTTGTACAGGCTGCTGCTCATCAAGTTTCTTCTTCCCTCGACCAAAGCTACTGGCTCCTGAAGGTTGGGTTTCACCGGTGGGAACGCTATTGATTCCCCAACTACGGAGCAATCATCTCCCTAAGTCTGGGCTGAGCCACAGGTGCCTCAGCCACCAAAATTGCCCCCAGTTCACCAGGGACATCAGGGCCTTTGGGCTCCTGGTAAGATGATGGCTTTTTTCTTCTCTCTCTTTGGCTTTGCTCCTATCTACTCCCATGACCTTACCTACCTACTCTATCTGAATTCTAGATCTGATTTTTTTTTTTTGGCCTTGGCTACCCACTTTGACTTCATAGTAGCTTAGTCTCTGACCTCAAGATAACAGTCTCTGATGAGGGCAGCACCTCCCAATCCCCGAAGTTATTCCTCATTTCCGTCTCTTGTCACGTCTGTCTGCTCCCTTCCTCCAAAAGACCTCAGAGCAACCTGTGGGAATGGTCTGCTACTTGGAACGTCCTTAGGGTGTTGTGGCCCCATGCCTGTACCTCTGTCACAGGCAAACCCCCTTTTTCTGTGAGGTGTCTCCTACAAGGCCCAGTTGCCTGCCTGGAGGCTTGGAGGGCCTGCTCCTTGACATCTCAAGGTCCCCCCTGTCCTCGAGATTTGCAGCTGTTGGCTTTTACCCCCCCCCCCACCTCAGTCTCTGGCTATTTTGCCTCTTTCCTGGGGGGAGGAGGCTATGATATTTGTATCCAGAAACAGAAATTCACATGGCTCTCTCCAAGCCCTGGCCTGTTAATCGCCTATTACCATATTAAGCCCCTTTGCCCAAAGGTGTCCTTAATTAAAGGCCTCAAGAACCAAATGACAGACCTGCCCAATTATAATTTTGCAGATGGCCCAGTGAAAACCGCACTGACCTTTACACCTTGGTCATTCCAGAACAGGGCCACAGTGTTGTCACCGACAGGAATGGACTTCCTTCTGTTCCAACACCTCAGACAGCCATACAGTTGGCCTGGATTTGAGTCTGCAAAACCATGAGGGGAGCGAGACTAACATGGCTAAAGGCTTCCCTGCTGAAAACCATTTTTTAAAAATAGCACTGCAACCGCCCCCTTCATGCTTCCCAAAGCCAAGCCACTCACCCTTCTTTGCTTCGCTTCTACAGACCACAGCCCAGAACCCTCAAGTCCAGAGTCTGGCACTGGATTCTGGAAGGTGGGACCAAAAGAACAAGTGGAGCCTCTGGCTCCCTCCCTGCAGGCACCGCCCTCCCACCGCTCCCACACTCCACCCCTCCACCACCACCGAGGGAAGAAGAACCTGCCAGAGCAAGAAATCAAAAAGGTCCAATCCCTCCGAAAGTGTGGCAGGAATCCTGACAGAGCAAGAATCGAAAAGGTCCAATCCCTCCGAAAGTGTGGCAGGAACCTTGCCAGAGCCAGTTCGCAAACTGAGAGCAAGGCCCCCTGCAAGCTGAGGGGGACAGGGAAGGGGGGCAGTGGACCTGATGACCCTGCTCCCCAGACAAAGACAAAGGCCAACTGAGGGACCCCGGGCTTTCTAGGGACATTATTGCATCATTCTAGTCCTCACAGGAGAAGAAAAGAGTCCTCCTCTGATTGCCCGCCCCCCGCCAAAAAGGGGGAGGGGAAATATAGAAAAATAAAAGAAAGGGGGGAAAGGCGCCCATGTAAGAAAATCGTCACTTTTTCTGTTTGCTCCGGTTGGGCTGTTCCCCCTCCCCCGGACTTGCCAGGGCCGCGGCCACACCCCCTCGCCTTTGGGGGGTAGGGGGCTGCCGTCGCTGCCACAGTGGCTGGGGGAGGGAGGCGGGAAGATGGTATAAGACTTACAGCCTGACGTAGCTCCGGGGGCGGATTTAGCCTCAAGCGGCCCAGGCCCCAGTAAGCGAGTCTAGGACTTGACCCAGCGAAGGGGCCCTGGTCCTCCGGGAATGGCCCCGACACACCCACTTGTCCGGGTTCGCGAGCCAGGATCGTGTACACGGTGCGCCGGGTGTCAGGGCTCTGGGGGAGCCACGTAGGGGACTCGAGGCCGGGGCGCCGCGACAGCGGGAGGGGGGTCCGGGCAAGCAGAAAATCTGCCCGGCCGGCTAAAAGCAGAGCCCAGCCGCCACCCCCTTCCCCAGAGCGAGCCGGGTGCCACCCATCGCGGGATTTACCTGCCACTGGTCCAGCCACCCCGTCCAGACCTTGCCTCTCCCTCCGAGCGCTCGGGCTGGCTGGCGGGGCTGGGGCGCCGAAGCCCCGCGGCCGCAGCCGCAGCCCCGGGCTCGGCCCGCTCCCCACCCCCCCGGCTCTCCTCCCGGCCCCGCACACTCGCTCCGGGCCGGGGAAAGCTGCAGCCCCCCGCGCGAGACCCCAGACGGTCCGCCGCCCACAGCTGCACGCCCGCGGTCGAGCCCTGCTCGGCAACAGCTCCCTCGCCCTGCTTTGCTATGACGTCACCCGGGCTCTGCACCGCGCGGAGGCCAATCAGAGCTGGAGCAGAAAACTAAAATCACCCTGAGTGGGCTACTGGGGACCAATCTTTTGTTTCCAGGCAGGAAGCGCCGGGAAGGAAAAAAAAATGAAGGGGAGGGAACAGGGAGAGGGAAAGGAAAAGGAGATGGAAACTTATACACTGCCAGGGTTGTCTAGACAGAGGTGTGGCCCTCGAGAAAGAGGCACACCTGACACTGGGAGGGGACGGCGGTTATTGAGTATATCTTCCTCAACTGCCCCGCAGGAAGACTGGGATTTCAGATACATTTTCAGGGGAGGAAATCTGTCCAGCTACACAAGCACTTTTTACTGGGGGCAAATGGTTTGGATTTGGGACACCACCTGTCAGGCAAGCAGTTTACACCGATGGAGTCTCCAGAATCCACAGTAAACTGAGAGGTAGGTATGGCAATGGGGTTCAAAGAGATGACAATCTAGATAGGAAAACTACCTTTCTGCACATGAAACACACATTTTAAAAACAGCATTATAGGGGCTTCCTTGGTGGCGCAGTGATTAAGAATCCGCCTGCCAATGCAGGTGACACTGGTTCGAGCCCTGGTCCGGGAAGATCCCACGTGCTGCAGAGCAACTAAGCCCGTGCGCCACAACTACTGAGCCTGTGCTCTGGAGCCCATACGCCACAACTACTGAGCCCACGTGCCACAACTACAGAAGCCCGCGTAACTAGAGCCGGTGCTCTGCAACAAGAGAAGCCACTGCAAATGAGAAGCCCGCACGCCACAACAAAGAGTACCCTCTGCTCGCTGCAACCAGAGAAAGCCCATGTGCAGCAATGAAGACCCAAAGCAGCCAAAAAAAAAAATAAGTAAAAACAGCATTATAAAAAAAGAGAATGATTAATCTACTTCAAATACAATATATATGTGTGTATACACACACACACATATATAGTTATATTAACAATTGTTAAGATGTAGCTGTTTCTGTCCATCCTTTCCCTAAAACCTCCCATGGCATCTCTTGTCTTTAAGAAAAAGTTCAAATTTTTGCCCATGTTGAAAGCCTTCTAAAATCTAACCTCAAATGTCGTCTCTTGCTACTCCAAAATCCCTCTGCCCTAGGATTTGGCTAGATTATGTAAATTAGCGTAAACCCCAGCAAGGAGACAGTAAGCTGTCATCAAAAATGACCAAAAATGCAAAATAATAAGTACATTCGAATTATAATGATGTAAAATATGCCTACACACAAAAAAATCAGAGATGAACATAAAATTATAATAGTTGGGTTAAAGAAGTAGAATTATTGGTGATTTTTCCTCTTCACTTTCGAACTTCTTTTTATAAAGATAAATGTGTCCCCACATAGTTAAATGGTCAAGATGGGTCATGACCCTCCCCAGTGCACTTCTATCCAATTTTCTCAACACTGCATAGCATCCAGCAATCATTTCACTGTAATGTCAACAAAATAAGTTTCAAGACCAAGAGTGAACTAATACATCTGCCAGGGTCCTCTTAGGAAAAGTCACACAACAGGCCTCTAGATTCATCAGAGACAACATCTGGGGAAGTTGGAGATTGGGATTCCTCTTTGGACTAATTCATGTTAAATTCTGATGATACTGGGAATTGGGAAATGAATAATAATGACCCTTCAAGTCTATGACAAAGCAGAAAAGAGGGAGGCAAAGACTAAGTAAACCACATACTTTTAAGACTTTTTAAAGAATCACTTGCATTTTACTTTTAATTTTCCTTAATTAAAAAATATATTGGGCTTCCCTGGTGTCGCAGTGGTTGAGAATCCGCCTGCCAATGCAGGGGACATGGGTTCGAGCCCTGGTCTGGGAAGATCCCACATGCCGCGGAGCAACTGGGCCCGTGAGCCACAATTACTGAGCATGCGCGTCTGGAGCCCGTGCCCTGCAGCAAGAGAGGCCACGATAGTGAGAGGCCCGCGCACAGCGATGAAGAGCGGCCCCCGCTTGCCACAACTAGAGAAAGCCCTCGCACAGAGACGAAGACCCAACACAGCCATAAATAAATAAATAAAATTTATTTAAAATATATATATATATATATATATTTATGTATACATGAGTATTACATGAATTTTGCAGAGCTGGGATTTGTGTCTAGATCTGAGTACAAAACCCATGCTCTTTCTAATATGATGTGTGGTATTACTGATTTTGTTAAAGTGCATATTTGCTTTAAAAAAATCAGTATACCAGCTTGATTTTTTTTTAATCAGGCATTTTAAAAAGGCTTTTTTTTTGGTGTGGTTACTGTCTTCTAATGCAAAAACTCCCATCACCCTCCTCCTCAAATCCTTGATTAATAGGTTTAAATCAGGATGGTTCTGCTTTCAATGATTTTACAGATATCTTTTAAATTAACTTCAGGGTTAACAAAAGAGCAACCCATCACATTGATTTTTATTTTTACATCGTGGTAAACGTAATCTAAAAATCACTGATATAAATGAGTGTCATTTATTTAGTGCTACATCTCTGATTTGTAAAATGCACTTCTTTGGGTTATTTTAAACAATAAGAACACTTTACAAAAAAAAAAGAAATAGAAAGATATAACTGGATTTTCCTGGCTAATGATCTAACTTGAGTCTGCTAGACTATTGATTTAAATTGTAATTAAAAGGTATTTGATTTCACTCTAATCCTCCCATATACCTCAGCTATAACTCAGAGCTATTTATGCAATCACTGCACATGGTTATTTAAACATTGCATGCGTGTATTTCTTCTCTCCCTGGTGATTATAGAAACTAGCACGGGGCCAAAATCCTATTAGGTGCTTGATAAGTTAAAAGCATAGTGGTGTCATAGAAAGAGGACTGGACTTAGGAGTGGGTATCAACACAAAGACTTCAGTCTTCCTGTGAAAGGGTGATAATCTATTTCACTCTTGATACCATACAGCAGTTTTTACTGCTGCTGGGCTTTGTTCTCCAGGAATATAGGATAACTACATGGGACCTTGCAGGGAAACTGAAATGTCTTAAAGATTCCATCTGTGTTCATCAACTCCCTTTCCCAAGCTCATTGATTTAAGGATACAACAACACTACCATAATAACCTCTTGGCACGTGTATCCTGCTCCTTAGATTACACACCACTTTTGTTTCTCCCCGTTTGATCCTCACAATAACCACGACAGTGTACTGTGGCAATTGTTATGACCTGCATTTCATAGATGAGTGAATGGAGGTCTGGGGTTGAAAGTAGCCTGTTCAATGCCTCAGAGAGATGGTCCTAGAAATCAGGTCTCCACTGTCAGTTCTGTTCTATCACCCTACGTGGCAACTTCAGTTGTATTTCTCCTTTGGCTCCCACCAACCCAGACAGCCCTTTCAGTCACATGAGAAGTGAGATGGGGCTTGTAGCAACAGATGTAAACTAAAACGAATATCTTCAAACTGTTCCAGCCAAATCCCTGCTAATGGGAACCCACCAGGCAAAAGCAGCCTGGATATTCTGGCTCCCTCTCCACCCCTGCCTCAAGTCCCAAAGCCAGAAATTATTCCCCGTACTCGACTCTGGGTCTCTGTGGCTCAGTCTTCACAGCTTTTGCTGCAACAGCTGAACTTAAAAAAAAAATCCTCCCTCCTGCTCTGAATACAAAAGAACCCGCCTTGGCAGCTAGCGCACAAGGCATTGGCTGGGCGTGCGGTACCCACTCCTCTTTCATCCGGGCCTGCTCACTCTAACCTATTGTCATCACTGTAGTCAGGCCCTCCTGGGCTCCTTCCCATCCCTCCCACCTTCTACTCCAATAATTAGGGGCTCCAGCTGTCCTGAAGGAGGCAACGTGGTGGGTATCCTGCAGGGCAAAAGTCTCATCCCACATCCCTTAAAACCAGAGGCTAGGGAAAGAGGGAAGCCCGTGGCTAGGAAAACACCATCCTCGTGGGTCTTCAGAGTTCTGGCCAGGGAATCAGGAGACCCAGACTGTAGTCTAGCCTCTGGCTAGGAAACCTTGGGCAAAATTCGAATTTCCCTCAGCTTTAAATTACTCCTTTGAGAAACCTGTCCTGCCTGTCTCCCTGGACACTTGTATGGATGCAAATGGCAAATGGAATACGAATGGTTTTAACAGATTTCAGGGCTACACACCTCCTTAATAGACTGGACGAATCCCCATTTACATATACTCCCTGTATGGTGGAACCTCGGGACTGGGTGGTAGGGGGGGCCACTCCTCACCTTCCCTCACTATAATTAGCACCCATTAGAGACCTGCCCTGTAGAATCTACCAGCTTTCAGAAGCCCACAGCCTCTGCCCTCCTCCCCTCCACCAGGGAGTTAGCGAAGGAAAAGCAGAAGACAATTACATGCAGTTGGCTCTGGATGAATTAATATGAGAATTAGGAAGTTCCTCTCCTCTGACTTGGTTTTAATTAGCCCCACTTCCATGGTCCTACATATCAAACCACATTATTTAATTGAGCTGATGCCTTGTTTTGCTCCTAAGTGGATCACATTATACATTCCTTCCCCACACACTCCGATCCAGGCACTGCCCGAACGTAAGTCAAACTGCAGAGTGAATTTGGAAAGTTGGTTTCATTGCTCTCTCCATTTTACTAGGGGAAAAGAGAGAGAATGAGAAAGTAGAGGACAAAATCTAGGGGACAAAGAATCAAGGAGAGAAATAGAAAAACAAATCTTATATATATTTTTTTTTTGGACCGGCTGGACTATGATGTCATGCTTTCTCAGCTCACCTGTGATTGGCTGCTCAGTTCAGCATCTGCTGAGAGCTAAAGGCTGATTATTTGCCAGAGATACAGACCTTTCAGGGAAGCTTTGAATCATTGCTGGTTGTCGTGACAACCTGGGCAGTGTCTGCTCCTGATAACCACATAATGAGGTTGACAGGAACAGAAGTGCCCCCATCCCCACATCCAACCATCTGAAGTGGTGAGCAATAGAACATTTCCCTTAGGAGGCAAAGGGAAAAAAATCACCAGCAGGCGTGGTGGAGATCCCCTCAGGTAAGGTATGTCAGCCAAATCCTGGAGAAAGTCGCCTTCTTGAGGAGCTCTTCACCTAGCATCTGCAGGTTCCCATCTAAACCCCACTGTATTCACTATAATTCAGAGACCCGAGGAACAGGTGGTGAAGGGGTGAGGCATCTCTGCAAGCGTCCAGCAAATCTGAACAGAGGGAAGTGAGAGTGGAATGCTAAATAGATTAGGGCAAGGCACATTACATCTCTTCAAAAGACACCATCATGGCATGGTCGAGGGCCAATAGAGGGCATATGTCAAAGATGGCAGGGCATGGCCATACCCAGTCACCAAAGCCAGATACAAAGGGAGCTTGAAGAGGATGGGTTGTGTGCTTTTCTTCCCGATGCTTTCATTTCCCTGGAGGTCAACACCTCACTCTACATTATCTTGGGGCTCTGAATGTTCTTGAGAGGGAATATCAACTGCACCTTTGTGACACGTTATACATTCCTAGGACAATTTTATTAGCACCTACTAAGGACAAAGCACACAGCTAGGTGCTACAGATGCTACACAGATGAACCAAGCCTGGACAATCTCCTCAAGGAACTTGGGATCTAGCTGGGGAGAAAAAATACAGACCCAAGTAACTATGATACAAGACAGGTGTAGTAAGTACAATACTACAAGGAAAATCCAAAGACCTTGATTTCAGAGACAAGACAATCACATCCAGACTGTTACATTCCAGCTCCAACCCATCTTTCCAGGTTCTTCTCCAACCAGTCCTCCTTTATACCCCAAGCATCAGCTCCATCAAACAAATATCTGTTTCCCTGATATGCCTTGAATTTCATACTTGTGTGCCTTTACTCCTGCTCTTCCCTTTGCCTAGCATAGCTTTCTCTCTCCTTTCCCTACCTGGTGATATTTAACACGTATTTCCAGACCCTACTCAAATGGCATCTCTGTTGATGCACAAATGGTTCTGATATTTATAATCCCACAGGGATCTGTAACTGGTAGACATGGATGTTGACTGACATCATTCTTGGGTACCATATTCAAATTCAGCGACATATAAGAGAATGTTGATATAACCAATTCTGGATTATTTGGGGGGAAGAGAATAGATAAAGTCACACTACTTTTTAAAAAAGTCTTATTAATGTGATCAACACAAACCAGTTCTGCTACACACGTCTATAACGGTTTTAAATTTTGAAATAGTTTAAGGCTCACAAGAAGTTGCAGAAATAGTACAGAAAGTTCCCAGGTATCCTTCAATGAGTTTTCCCCAATATTTTGATACATTGTATTATTTTATTTTACACGGGCATACTACATTGTCAAAACCCTGGAAATTGACATTGATATAGTACTACTAACTGAAATAAAAGCCTTTTTCAATATTCACAAGTTTTTGGTTTTTTTAACATCTTTATTGGAGTATAATTGCTTTACAATGGTGTGTTAGTTTCTGCTTTATAACAGTGAATCAGTTATACATATACATATGTTCCCATATCTCTACCCTCTTGCATCTCCCTCCCTCCCAGCCTCCCTATCCCACCACTCTAGGTGGTCACAAAGCACCGAGCTGATCTCCCTGTGCTATGCGGCTGCTTCCCACTAGCTGTCTATTTTACATTTGGTAGTGTATATATGTCCATGCCACTCTCTCACTTTGTCACAGCTTACCGTTCCCACTCCCCATATCCTCAAGTCCATTCTCTAGTAGGTCTGTTTTATTCCCGTCTTACCCCTAGGCTCTTCATGACATTTTTTTTTTCTTAGAGTCCATA
Organism: Kogia breviceps; assembly: GCF_026419965.1. Taxonomy (NCBI): domain Eukaryota; kingdom Metazoa; phylum Chordata; class Mammalia; order Artiodactyla; family Physeteridae; genus Kogia; species Kogia breviceps. The sequence continues at coordinate 35,018,084 of NC_081330.1, forward strand.
TATATGTGTTAGCATACAGTATTTGTTTTTCTCCTTCTGACTTACTTCACTCTGTATGACAGACTCCAGGTCCATCCACCTCACTACAAATAACTCAGTTTCGTTTCTTTTTATGGCTGAGTAATACTCCCTTGTATATACGTGCCACATCTTTATCCATTCATCTGTCGATGGACACTTAGGTTGCATCCATGTCCTGGCTACTGTAAATAGAGCTGCAATCAACATTTTGGTACATGACACTTTTTGAATTATGGTTTTCTCAGGGTATATGCCCAGTAGTGGAATTGCTGCGTTGTATGTTAGCTCTATTTGTAGATTTTTAAGGAACCTCCATACTGTTCTCCATAGTGGCTGTATCAATGTACATTCCCAACAGCAGTGCAAGAGTGTTCCCTTTTCTCCACAACCTCTCCAGCATTTATGGTTTCTAGATTTTTTGATGATGGCCATTCTGACCGGTGTGAGATGATATCTCATTGTAGTTTTGATTTGCATTTCTCTAATGATTAATGATGTTGAGCATTTTTTCATGTGTTTGTTGGCAATCTGTATATCTTCTTTGGAGAAATGTCTATTTAGGTCCTCTGCCCATTTTTGGATTGGGTTGTTTGTTTTTTTGTTATTGAGCTGCATGAGTTCCTTGTAAATTTTGGAGATTAATCCTTTGTCACTTGCTTCATTTGCAAATATTTTCTCCCATTCTGAGGGTTCTCTTCTGGTCTTGTTTATGGTATCTTTTGCTGTGCAAAAGCTTTTAAGTTTCATTAGGTCGCATTTGTTTATTTTTGTTTTTATTTCCAATTCTCTAGGAGGTGGGTCAAAAATGATCTTGCTGTGATTTATGTCATAGAGTGTTCTGCCTATGTTTTCATCTAAGAGTTTGATAGTGCCTGGCCTTACATTTAGGTCTTTAATCCATTTTGAGTTCACTTTTGTGTATGGGGTTAGGGAGTGTTCTAATTTCATTCTTTTACATGTAGCTATCCAGTTTTCCCAGCACCACTTATTGAAGAGGCTGTCTTTTCTGCACTGTATATTCTTGCCTCCTTTATCAAAGATAAGGTGATGATATGTGTGTGGGTTTATCTCTGGGCTTTCTATCCTGTTCCATTGATCCATATTTCTGTTTTTGTGCCAGTACCATACTGTCTTGATTACTGTGGCCTTGTAGTATAGTCTGAAGTCAGGGAGCCTGATTCCTCCAGCTCCATATTTCATTCTCAAGACTGCTTTGGCTATTCGGGGTCTTTTGTGTTTCCATACAAATTGTGAGATTTTTTGTTCTAGTTCTGTAAAAAAATGCCAGTGGTAGTTTGATAGGGATTGCAATGAATCTGTAGATTGCTTTGAGTAGTAGAGTCATTTTCACAATGTTGATTCTTCCAATCCAAGAACATGGTATATCTCTCCATCTGTTGGTATCATCTTTAATTTGTTTCATCAGTGTCTTATAATTTTCTGCCTACAGGTCTTTTGTCTCCTTAGGTAGGTTTATTCCTAGATATTTTATTCTTTTTGTTGCAGTGGTAAATGGGAGTGTTTTCTTAATTTCCCTCTCAGATTTTTCATCATTAGTGTATAAGAATGCCATCGATTTCTGTGCATTAATTTTGTATCCTGCTACTTTACCAAATTCATTGATTAGCTCTAGTAGTCTTCTGGTAGCGTCTTTAGGATTCTCTATGTATAATATCATGTCATCTGCAAACAGTGACAGCTTTACTTTTTCCTTTCCGATTTGGATTCCTTTTATTTCTTTTTCTTCTCTGCTGTGGCTAGAACTTCAAAAACTATTTTGAATAAGAGTGGTGAGAGTGGGCAACCTTGTGTTTTTCCTGATCTTAGTGGAAATGGTTTCAGTTTTTCACCATTGAGGACGATGTTTGCTGTGGGTTTGTCATATATGGCCTTTATTATGTTGAGGAAAGTTCCCTCTATGCCTACTTTCTGCAGGGTTTTTATCATAAATGGGTGATGAATTTTGTCAAAAGCTTTTTCTGCATCTATTGAGATGATCATATGGTTTTTCTCCTTCAGTTTGTTGATATGGTGTATCACGTTGATTGATTTGCGTATATTGAAGAATCCTTGCATTCCTGGAATAAACCCCACTTGATCATGGTGTATGATCCTTTCAATGTGCTGTTGGATTCTGTTTGCTAGTAGTTTTTTTTGAGGATTTTTGCATCTATGTTCATCAGTGATATTGGCCTGTAGTTTTCTTTCTTTTTGACATCTTTGTCTGGTTTTGGTGTCAGAGTGATGGTGGCCTCGTAGAATGATTTTGGGAATGTTCCTCCCTCTGCTATATTTTGGAAGAGTTTGAGAAGGACAGGTGTTAGCTCTTCTGTAATGCTTGATAGAATTCACCTGTGAAGCCGTCTGGTCCTGGGCTTTTGTTTGTTGGAGGATTTTTAATCACAGTCTCAATTTCAGAGCTTGTGATTGGTCTGTTCATATTTTCTATTTTTTCCTGGTTAAGTCTTGGCAGGTTGTGCATTTCTAAGAATTTGTCCATTTCTTCCAGGTTGTCCATTTTATTGGCATAGAGTTGCTTATAGTAATCTCTCTTGTTCTTTTGAATTTCTGCAGTGTCAGTTGTTACTTCCCCTTTTTCATTTCTAATTCTATTGATTTGAGTCTTCTCCCTTTTTTTCTTGGTGAGTCTGGCTAATGGTTTATCAATTTTGTTTATCTTCTCAAAGAACCAGCTTTTAGTTTCATTGATTTTTGCTATCGTTTCCTTCATTTCTTTTTCATTTATTTCTTATCTGATCTTTATGATTTCTTTCCTTCTGATAAGTTTGGGGTTTTTTTGTTCTTCTTTCTCTAATTGCTTTAGGTGCAAGGTTAGGTTGTTCATTTGAGATGTTTCCTGTTTCTTAAGGTATGATTGTATTGCTATAAACTTCCCTCTTCGAACTGCTTTTGCTGCATCCCATATGTTTTGGGTCGTTGTTAGTCCATTGTCATTTGTTTCTAGGTATTTTTTGATTTCCTCTTTGATTTCTTCAGTGATCACTTCGTTATTAAGTAGTGTATTGTTTAGCCTCCATTTGTTTGTATTTTTTACAGATCTTTTCCTGTAATTCATATCTAGTTTCATAGCATTGTGGTTGGAAAAGATACTTGAGACAATTTCATCTTTCTTAAATTTACCAAGGCTTGATTTGTGACCCAAGATATGATCTGTCCTGGAGAATGTTCCATGAGCACTTGAGAAAAATGTGTATTCTGTTGTTTTTGGATGGAATGTCCTATAAATATCAATTAGGTCCATCTTGTTTAATGTATCATTTAAAGCTTGTGTTTCCTTATTTATTTTCATTTTGGATGATTTGTCCATTGGAGAAAGTGGGGTGTTAAAGTCCCCTACTATGAATGTGTTACTGTCGATTTCCCCTTTTACGGCTGTTAGTATTTGCCTGATGTATTGAGATGGTCCTATATTGTGTGCATAAGTATTTACAATTGTTATATCTTCTTCTTGGATCGATCCCTTTATCATTATGTAGTGCCCTTCTTTGTGTCTTGTAATAGTCTTTATTTTAAAGTCTATTTTGTCTGATATGAGAATTGCTACTCCAGCTTTCTTTTGATTTCCATTTGCATGGAATATCTTTTTCCATTCCCTCACTTTCTGTCTGTATGTGTCCTTAGGTCTGAAGTGGGTGTCTTGTAGACAGCACACATATGGGTCTTGTTTTTGTATCCATTCAGCCAGTCTATGTCTTTTGGTGGGAGCATTTAATCCATTTACATTTAAGGTAATTATCGATATGTATGTCCCTATTCCCATTTTCTTAATTGTTTTCGGTTTGTTATTGTAGGTCTTTTCCCTCTCTTGTGTTTCCTGCCTAGAGAAGTTCCTTTAGCATTTGTTGTAAAGCTGGTTTGGTGTTGCTGAGCTCTCTTAGTTTTTGCTTGTCTGTAAAGGTTTTAATTTCTCTATCAAATCTGAATGAGATCCTTGCTAGTTAGAGTAATCTTGGTTGTAGGTTTTTCTCCTTCATCACTTTAAATATGTCCTGCCACTCCCTTCTGGCTTGCAGAGTTTCTGCTGAAAGTTCAGCTGTTAACTTTATGGGGATTGCCTTGTGTGTTATTTGTTGTTTTTCCCTTGCTGCTTTTAATATTTTTTCTTTGTATTTAATATTTGATAGCTTGATTAATATGTGTCTTGGCATGTTTCTCCTTGGCTTTATCCTGTATGGGACTCTCTGTGCTTCCTGGACTTGATTAACTATTTCCTTTCCCATATTAGGGAAGTTTTCAACTATAATCTCTTCAAATATTTTCTCAGTCCCTTTCTTTTTCTCTTCTTCTTCTGGGACCCCTATAATTCGAATGTTGGTGCATTTGATGTTGTCCCAGTGGTCTCTGAGACTGTCCTCAGTTCTTTTCATTCTTTTTTCTTTATTCTGCTCTGCAGTAGTTATTTCCACTATTTTATATTCCAGGTCATTTATCCGTTCTTCTGCCTCAGTTATTCTGCTTCAATATTCACTAGTTTTACATGCACTCTCCCATTAGATAATCTACCAACTCAGCTGAAAAGTAGCAAAAACATTAATTGTAGTTCTGAGTGTCAACTTTTTTTTCACCCTCTGTCCAATCCCCCTCTGAAAAAGGCCAAAATCTGAGAGTCAAAACTTGCTCGGGACTGAAAGAGAGAAAATCAGCTTGGACTAAGAAAAAAGAGCCCTGCTATTAATCAGGCTGGGAGGACAGACAAATAAAGTCAGCTGCAAGGTTAACAGAAAACACTGTTTCTCCCAAGGTTACACAGCAGTTGTAAAATGCCATAATGACCTTCTTCTTCTTTGAGTGACTACTACTATTGATACTTTCTTGCCAGCAATGGTCCAGACCTGCTTTTCTATTCTCATGTATTACTGGGTATACCAATTACTAAGTCACCCTTGCCTCATGACATTACCCAATTCCTACTCAACCTTCCTTCTCCTGATCCCACCTCCAAAGCTGCAACCAATCCAGAAGTCATCCCTGCTTCCTTAGACCCTCCTCAGTATCCTTCAGTGGGAACGGAAACACTACAAAAGATGTTCCCTCCTCCCTCTTTTCAAGAGCGGCACCCTACGGTTCCTCTGGAATGCACTTCCTCAGTGCATCAGGTCAATACATTTGACTTTGTCCAACTACAGTCTTGTCTCTGGTAGCCTTTGGCTGATTAAACTTTAACATAAATAACATGATAACTAACCTATGGCTATCTGGAAGGCCCTGTGAATTATCAGGAGTTAGCCACATTTCCTTGAATCTACCTAGAGTCACACATTATACCTAAAACGGAGATTTACGCAGTAGGTGCCTAATAAATTCTCACTGAGTGGACATGGGATTGTCATATATCACATTCGTTGGAATGGTACTGGACCCAGGGACAAAAGCCCAGAGAATCAGTATTGCATACAAGTTCAACATGCAGACTCTGAAATTAATCTGCTGATATTCAAATTCCAGATTCACTATTTAACAGCTTTGAGACCCTGGCAACTTATTGAGCCTTTCTGAACCTCAATTTTCTCATCTGTGAAATGGGAATCTAATAGCACCTCCTTCTTAGGGTAATTGGGAAGATTAAATATAGATTAAATGCATGTAAGGTGGGAAAGCTTTAGGGTAGTGGGTCCCAATTCGCTGCACTTGGAATCACCTGGTGATCTTCACAAAATGCTGGTGTCTACACCAGCCCAGAGATTCTGATTCAATTGTTTGGCATGAATCTGGGCATTAGGGTTTTTAAAAATCTTACACTCTAATCTCCTCTGATTCTAATGTGCAGTAAAGTTTGGGAAGCACTACATTCAGGATTTCATTACTTAAGGATTATCTTTCCTCCTTAGGTTAGTGGGTAACCTCTCGCCATCTCTCTCAGGGCCAGGAAGTAGAATTGGGGAATTTTCCCAAAGGGCAGGCAGGCATTTAAGTTTGATTCTCCCTCAGGCTTTACCCAGCTTTTTCCTGCAATCCCCACCCCAACTGCCAGATGGTTTGTTCTACTTGGAAAAAAAAAAAACCACAGCCCTTTTCTTCCATGTGCAGAACAAAGTGATGAAGACTCTGAATATTCGGGTAAAACTGCAGCTGTGTTCATCTTTGTCTCCTCTTTTCCCGTTCCCAAATACAGCTCAGTCACACTTCAAATCAAGTGGTCTCAAGTGTGAATTTAAAAACAAAGTTAAGGGAATTCCCTGGTGGTCCAGTGGTTAGGACTCCATGCTTCCACTGCAGGGGACACGGGTTCGATCCCTGGTTGGGGAACTAAGATCCCACATGCCGTAACATGGCCAAAAAATACATAAAAATAAAGTTAGAATTGAAAAAAAAATGTTAATACGTGCACGCAAGATTGGCCGGCCGTCTCAGACATGGTTGATAGATGCAGATCTCACTGTGCCATTGTTCCATATAGGTATGCACCCGTTGAGCCTCATAATCAATCCTTATTTTGTTATAATCCAGGAACTGGTTACGTGCTCTCCGGCGTTCACTTGACCAGGTCACTTGTTGGGGAAGGGACATCCGAAACAGCTTGCCTCTCCGCCCCTTTGAATCAACCAAGCTAATACATTCCCTACCCAGTAAATAATAAATATGAATTAACTGATGAGCTTTAAAGGTCAGTTAAAAAGTGAAGTTTAAAATATGTTCATGTTGATTTCTTACAAGTGGTTCACCCCCTCCCCTCCTTATTCATTCCAGCGGCTAATATGGAAAATTTAACGAATTCTGACACGCCAGGCTCAAGTTTACTGCCAAAAAGGAAAGGGGGCAGGTTGCTAGGCAAATTAACACTACAAACATAGGAAAGTGACAGCCTGCTATGGGAGTATGCTAACACGCAGGTTTTAAGCACCACTTTGACTGCACTTTGCATTCAAATGACCAGTATGCTAATTACAGTCCTTATCTGTTTGTTCAAGGCCTTAAGAGTCTTGGAAGCTCAGAGCACAGACCCCAGCCAGCAGTTTGACTGCACGTTTGTGGAAATAATAACATGGCATTTCTTTAAACATATTTTCAAATTCAAGCTTCTTACAAATCGAGATTGGCCTTTCCCCCATTCAGGGAATTAGTGAGGCTTAACTGTGTTCACTATGGTGCCGGCCCGCACAAACCCCTGCTAACAAAGGCTCTGACTCTTCCTTGAGCACCGCCGGCTGGAGCAGATTTCCATGGTAATTTGCTGGTTCTCTTTTGAAAGACGTGGGGCGTCTTTGGAAACGGGAGGAGGGTGTACTTTCTCACTAATCTTGGGAACCTCTTTGACCCTTTTTAATTTTCACCACCCATGTAAGGCGAGAAAGAACTCTTAACCCGGCTTTGTGTAATTTAAAAAGCAAACTGCCCCCTCATTCGGTTCTTGAGAGGGAGGTAGACAGACAGAGCATCATTCTCCCTCTACTCTAGTTGAAATTATCAGACATTTATCAAAGCTACGTTGGGGGTGGGGAGCTGAGGATTTATCACCCTTCCCCCCAGGCTCTATTTGGATTTGCCAGCTGGAGGGGGATGATGGTGAAAGTTATCATGTTCTAGTTATACCACGCAGCCCTTAAATTCCTTCGATTTTTAGTAAACTCTAAATGATCTAGACTCCCCATAACTGCAGGCTCAAATAATAAATTCATTATTTTTTTTTTTACTATATTCCACTTTTTTAAAAAGCCTGTCCCCCACACACAACATACACACACACATGTTGACATCTGAGTCATCTCTCTAGAGTTTAAGACAATGATCCATGGACATGACAGGTCTGTCCTAAACAAAATGATAAACTAGTCTTAATATGTTTTTCCCCTTCCTGTGTTCCATGCTTCTTTTCAGGGACTTCTCCCAGCCACCCAGAGGCCCAGTGAACTAAGGTTGCTGCCCATTTCCTTCCTGGGTCTGTGAAAAAGGAAATCTGATTGACTTCTCAGTACAGTCTTAGCCATTCCATGTATCGCTTCTTTTAGGTATCTGCGTTTAGGAATGAAGTGTACAGGTGAAAATGTAGAAGCCAGTGTAGGTTTGTGGGGAGTGGATGAGAAAGACATGTTTTTGGTGAAGAAAAAGAGCCTACTAAAGAGACCGTGCCACAGCCAAGTTTGGTCCCGATGCGGGCCAGGGTTCTCAGACATCAGAACTCCATGAGTTCAAAGACAGACTTCTGCATTCATACACGTAAGCAAGACTTTTCATCAACTCCAAGAAACTCAAGACAAAAACAGGGCTTTTGGTCAGAGAGAAATTTAAATGCCTCTCAGTGCTGATGACCCTCAGCTTTCTGGTTAATTTCAACCTGACCATATTAGGAGTCTAGGCCAGTCCCTGCCTCAAGAACATCTGTCTTTACTGCCATGCATCTTTATCCGTCCCGATATAGAAGGCTGGGGGTGATAGTGCGGTTGGGGAGCAATCTCATGGCTATTTTAGCAGAGGCTTGAGATAACCTGGATTAAAACAGACTGGCTAAATTGGAAAGCCATTTTCTGGTCTGGGGATTTTGATTGGCTACAATACACCGCTTTATTTTTAAATAACATCTTCATTTTTAAACACTCAAGTTCTCGTGTTTAAAAAATGGCATTTAAAAATAATTCAGCACTTGAAGATAAGCTGGATGTTTGCTGCAACTTTTGGAAAATCTGCTTGTACTGACAAACAAAAATAATAATCAAATACATTTTCCTCTAAGCAAATTCTCTCCCTGGGCCATTTTCGATGAACTCTGGGCCCAAAGCTCTTTCCACACTGCCCCAGAGAAATGGACCAGGGCATTTACCCAAGAGGTCATTTGCAAGGCTCCTAGGGAAAGGGGTAATCGTTTTTCAAATAATCTACTGTGCCAAAACACACAAAAAAGGAAGGCACAGAAACAAAACAAAGGAATTCCCTGGCAGTCCAGTGGTTAGGACTCTGCGCTTTCACTGCCGAGGGCCAGGGTTCAATCCCTGGTTGGGGAACTAAGATCCCGCAAGGCACACAGCACAGCCAAAACAAAAACAAACAAACAAACAAATACAAAACAAAATAAAACCTCACACATTCCCCTGGAATAGTGACAGGATAGTTTCAAAGTTTCTGAATCAGAAAAGCAAATAAACTACAGCAAGGTTTAGAGGCTCAAGGACTCGGCTATCGGTCTAGGTGTTCTGAAACTCCCCTGGGTGCGAAGAATTCACAAGCTCCATTCCGTAAGCTAGAGCTTATCAGTTACTCTGCTCAACTAGAAACTGATTGGGTGCCATTCATCCATATCACAGAAAGGGAGGCAGGTCCCAAGGAAGCATCCTAGAGGAGATGACGATATCTGATGCATAGCTTGAGCTGAGAATGGAGTATGAAAATCCCTAAGGACAGAAGACACAGAGGATAAGCAGCCCATGTTTAAAAGCTGCCTCACAGTCAGAGCTAAACTATTTACAACCTGTGATTAGTTTTATTTCAATTCATTTCATTTCATTTAACAGTCACTACTTTTCTTCAATAGCCCAGAGGAAGAGAAAATTAATTGAATCCAGTGAATCAGTAACCTCTTGAACACATTATTTTATATGTAATGGAGTGATGGGGCTCTGAGCTAGTTTCCCCAAAAGTCAAGTCAAACAGGCCCAGTCCCTGCCCTCTGAATGCTCACAAAGACAGATAATCCAGGAAGGAACAGAAATGTGTGTGCAAGAAATATTGGACAAACATTGTGCAGTGTCAGTGGCCACCTGTGACTATTTCATGGACACTTCTGAATGGACCAGCCAGTCCTCTCCAGCACACTGTGGGGTTGGTGAGTGTTATATCTCAAGATATGTAAATTAACTTTAAACACGAGATTAATCAGGATGGGTACATCTGCAATCAAAAAGATAAAAATGATTTTGAAATTGCCTTTTATTCATGTCATGGGCAAAAGAGATGACTGTCCAGAAATGAAATAAATAAGATCAATGCTTGATGGCAAGGCCATGTTCACTGCTATCTATCCAGTGCTTAGCACTCTGCCAGGTATCTAGAGGTGCGCAGTATTGATGAACCAAGCGAAAGACATGCTGTATAAAGAAAAGAGTTGGTGCGTGCAGTGGGGAAAGCATGGGGCAATGGTGGGTACCGCTTGGGTGGAGAAGCCCTCCCTTGCTCACTGTCAAGAGCATGCCATTGCACCTTCCAGAATGAAAAAATCAGAGGTGAAGTTGTACGTGCAACAGTTGATCAAAGAGGCCAAGAATTGGCTGTGAGAAAAATACAGGAAGAAGGAAGGACATAAACAACAATATAACTCATCAGTTCACATGTTACAGGGTATTGAGAGTGAGTGGCAAAGGAAGGAGGGAAGGCACCACTTAAAACAGAGGTTAAAGGGACAGAAAGGGTTCATGCTAATAAATCAGGGGAAAGAGAAGAGACCAAAAACTAGCCCTGTAATGAGTGAGAGAGGTTATGGAATGAATAATGATTCAAGCTTACAAGAGTGGCGCCTCTTGAAAAGTCAGCTTTCAGACAAATGAATAAACTAATTTAAGCAAGCAGCAAGTCATGAAGGCCTCATAAAAATAGCCATCAACCAGAATGAGGTAAGGGACTACTTAGGAAATGTGAGCCAACTCACAGTGAGCCAGCAGCTATGATATACGAAATCATAAGAAGGAAAAGACTGGTTATATTTTCTGTGCTGTATTCGGATTTATGAGAAAGAAACGTCGAAAGCCACGACAAGAAAAACAAACAGGAAGACCTCATTCATTTGAGCCCATCCAATTTAGTTTTGTGATAATTCCAGACCTAGGGTGGAATAAAGTTATATTTTGCATTTCCTACCAAAGAACTGTTTGCTAAGTAAATTACTAGTGTTCATGTCAGACAGGATTTAACCAGTTTGGGAAAAGATCATTTCTTTTAATTATTTCTGTGACATTAATTTCTATATCCATGTCCTGATCATCAACGTGTCTCATTCATTCAATGAGCAATCTTTTTTTTTAATTACCACTTTTTATGTGTCAGGAGCAGTAGATATAGATAGAACTATATCTGTATTCCTGCCCTCAAGAACGTCATACTCAGGGATCAGAGATGGAGGAGGGGGATTAGAGGGAAAAAGCATCCATTTAAAAATCATTATTCAGGGCTTCCCTGGTGGTGCAGTGGTTGAGAGTCCGCCTGCTAATGCAGGGGACACGGGCTCGTGCCCCGGTCCGGGAAGATCCCACGTGCCGCGGAGCGGCTGGGCCCGTGAGCCATGGCCGCTGGGCCTGCGCGTCCGGAGCCTGTGCTCCGCAACGGGAGAGGCCACAACAGTGAGAGGCCCGCGTATCGAAAAAAAAAAAAAAAAAAAAATCATTATTCAAATTTTTTTCCCAGTTAGGTTGTTACAGAATATTAAGCAGAGTTCCCTGTGCTATACAGTAGGTCCTTGTTGGTTATCCATTTTAAATATAGCAGTGTGTACAAGAATTTGAAAAAGAATAGTTAACATGTATATGTATAACTGAGTCCCTTTGCTGTATACCTGAGACAATCACAACACTGTTAACCAACTATACTCTAATATAAAATAAAAAGTTAAAAAAAATCATTATTGAATGTCTACTGTATGTCATGAGAAATGCTGTATATTTGACCTATGTAACCTGCATTTCCCCATGTACATGGGTACAAAGTTTACCGTAATAGTAATAACTCAAGTAAAACTTGCTTCCTCTTGGCACAGTGGGGAACAACAGAGAATCTTTTCTTTTTTCCTCTAACCAATTACTATTGGCTATCACTTCCTCCAAACTAACATCCCACAGGCAAATGCAGCAGCTAAATCTCAGGAAGAACCTGCCAGAATCAGCCCCTGCACCTCCATCCTCAACCCACCCCGAAGGTCTTCTTAATAATTAGAAACTTTCCAAGAGCCTCTTGGTGTCTAGATGAAGCTTAGCTGTCTAACACCCAGAACACTCCAGAAAACATTTTGAACCTTTATTAACTGTTAGGTCTCAAGTTTCCCCAAACCATACCTGACCTTGTTCACACATGAGATCACATGCACTTTAATAACTCTCATGACACTGACTCGTGTCCCCCACTCGCTCAGTCCCCCTTACTGTTTCCCCAGTTATTTCTGATAATCCTCAAGAACAGTTCTTTTCTGTTATTCTTCTACTCCCTTTCTCCTCACAAATGTCAACTGCCAGCAAATTAATTGAACAAATGTTTCTTAGGTACATACTATGTGCCAGGCACTGGCCCAGTTGCTGGGAATCTAGCGGGGACCATTGACAGACAAGCGTCCCTCTTCTTACGGAGCTCACATTTTTAATGAGAGACAGTCAGGGGTGGCCCCTCCACCCCTCGCCAGCAGCTGGAGGGAACCTCTGACCGTGGGAACACGGAGGCCCCTGCTGGGGTGGGGTGTGGGTTCCTGGGCGCTCACAGCTGCAGATGCGCAAAAGCCCATGAATGATGCCACCCTCCCTTCCGGAAGCTTTGGCTGAAGCCATCTATGGGTCTACCCAGAAAGGTAGAAACGCCCCCTTTCTTTCCCCTGCCACACTTTGTCACCTGGACACTGAAGCCACGTCGCTTCTACCCTGTATCTCAGTGAGGCCCGTGGGAGAAGAGGGCCTTCAGCTTCTTCCTGTAGCAACACCCCCTTCTCCAGAGCTCCCACCACCCTGGATCAGACTTCCCAGCTCTGTTTGTGTGCTCCTCCACCGCCACAGCCTTAGGTTTCCCAGAGTCCTCCTCACAGAGCCTTGTCCTTTCCACAAATCGTCTCAAGCAAATAGACATTTGGTGGTCTTCACACACCCAGATGTGTCTGAATCTAAATTTATGGTCAGCAGCAGGACCCCTGATACACATAATGTATTTCACGTAACTCTTGGAATAATCTCATGAGGTCAGGTACAATTCTTCAGTCCATGATCAATAATTCCAAATCCCAGAAAGCTTTGAAAGCCAGTTTTTAATAAGTTCCCCAACAAAACTTATACGGTGACAAAACCTGTGAGGCTCTCTCTGTAAATATTCATATGTTTCATTGCAGAAATATTAATGTGATTGATTCCTGGGTTCTGTTCCAAATCCCACTAAGGTTGTTGTACACCATGCAGTAGTTTTAAAATAAAGAGAAAATACTGAATTATGAAACTTACCTGGCCCGAAGGCTTTTGGACAAGAGGTCGGAAAAGTGCTTCTACACCAGTTTTATAGATAAGGAAACTGACATTCAGAGACTTGGCCAAGGTCACAGAGCTAGCAAATGGTGGAGCCTGGAGGAGAATCAAGGTCTTTCTGACTCCTAACCCTTTGCAATGTCCAATACATAAGTTTTGGCTGGGTGTTTATGTAAGAGGTAGGGTGTATGGGTGGATGTTACAATCAAAGGAAGGTTGAGACCAAGTAATCAGAGCACATCTCAAAATTCTGCCCTGTTAGTTAGCCACGTTGGTAGTATTGTTTGTCACAATTCTATCCTCAAAAGAAATTATTTGCTGAGAGTACATTTTAGTACTGCTTTTAGAAAACTGACAAAGGGTTAATGAGAAAACTCAGAAAGAGGATCCATTTCTAAAGGAGTCCATGGTGTTTATCACTCTACTCTCTGGTGGGGACATGTGGATTTGCAGTAGAAAATCTGAACAGTACTATTTGCTCAAGATAAACCCCCTATGTGGCCAAATAAGCCATGCTCCAGAAATGTGACAGCTTCATGGTATATTCCCAGCACTCTAATAACCATAACCATAAGAGGTGCTATTTTTGAGAAACTACTAGGGACAAGAAACTCTGCTATATAGTTTATATCATTTTATTTAATAATCTTACAACAACCCTGAAATGCAGTTAGAGATGGTGATGATGATGATGGTGATGATGATGATGATGATGATAACAACGTATTGCATCTTTCCAGTGTGGTAGGCATTGTGTGGGCTAAATTCTTTATGTGAATTAATCCTTTCAACAAACCTATTATTATCCCATTAGATAAGGAAATCAAGGCACAGAAAGCTTATACTAAGTGTCCAATGTCACGCAGCTGGTTAAGTGGTCACTATTTCATAGCAGAGCAAGGCTTAGAATCCAGTTCTATCAGTTTCCAAAGACCAATATGGCCTCAGTAAACTGGTTTCCTCAATGACATATGTGAGAATGCCCCCAAACACTTTTTAACATCCAGCTACATAGTATATGCATGCAACAGGCTGTCCGATTAGGTTGGGTTACTTACATGGATTCTAGAGTCTGATATGCAATCACGCATTAATTATGAGAGCCACCTGATGACTACATGTGCCCTATGAAGTATCATCAGAAAGAATATTTTAACACAGACATCAAAGGGTTGGGAAAATGGCAGGTCGCGTGTGAAAGAATCACATGCAGCTCCAGAGGCTCGGGGAAAGTATTACTGCATTAAAGAATACACCAATTCTCTACAGGCAAACAGAAGTGGGTAAGATCTGCTCTCAATTATGGGAGCTAAGAGTGAGGATTCCCCCCACTAGGTGCCCAGCATGTAGCAACATGTTCAGACTCTCTGGAGAGCAACATTAGATCAAAGTAGTGACCAAGACAGGATATCACAAAGTAGACAAAGTGCAAACAGTGGCTGGGTCAAGTACAATGTCTGGGACTAAAGAATGGCATTTTCCGTGGGCCTCAGCTGCCTCACCTGTAAAATGGGGATCACAGTAGCACCACTAGCTGAAGGAAGGGAGTTACAGTAGATAGTCTCAAGGTCCTTGCCAGCTCCAAGATCTATGATTCATTTGAAAGAGCCATCCAAGAGGTATAGTAATAACCAAGTACACAAAAGCCTTAACATGAGATTAAAACATTCTTGTGCTCAAAAATAAAAAAAAGCCTTCCCTCATCACCCCTGCCCCCAGTTCAACCTGAATTGCAAAGATTTCCCTGCAGGGAAGGAATTGCAAAGCTTTTTCTGCACCAAACATAGCCCAGTCTCAGAAAAGCAAGATGTCTCCATTTGAGGCACATCCCAACCTGGACACATGGCTACAACCATTTTGAAGTCACAGAGTACTTATGGGAACCTCACTGGAAGCACACGCGGTCCATACAGATGATCAAATTCAGCAGTTTAAAGATAGGAGCTTCAAGACAGCTCTGGGTTGGTGCAACTTCCCTGGAATCCCAGCCAGGCTGTTCTTTTGTTTCAGGGTTACCTTGTGCCCATATAATGCAAAATCATTTTGTAATGGCTTGAATGGGTAGAAAATTGACCATAAAAAAAAGAAAGAGCAAATCTATTGTACTGCATATCTGGCAAACAGGTTAGCAGAATGCAATGTCAGGTCCCGCTTTATCCTGCACTGTCATTAATGATACAGAGGAGAAAAAGAAAAAGGCAGTCAGATTCAGTCTACAGAAGAGTCCAATTAAGGGTTGTCCGGAAGCAAGAACAAAACAATGGATGTGGGTGTGAAAACAGAACACTGTGCTGGAGGGTGCAGTTGGGAAGAAACGGCCCTATTCATCTGGAAAACGAATTAAAACTCACCATTCTCAGGATGTATACATCAGGCGGCAGTGGGGGATTGGCAGTAGCAGTGGGAAAAGGAAGAGACCACAAAAGCAGTCTGAAGGAGGCCCCGGTCCTGACATATAAGATACAGACTGTGTCACAAGGCAACGAGACTGTGATCGTACAGAGAAGGTACAAAGGGAGATGAAACACCCATCAGGTTGTTAAGTACAAGGAAGATGTATTCTGTTCTGGTTTTGTTTTATTTTGCTAAGAATATCTGGTCATTACCCACTCATCCCATTTATTCTTTCAGCATGAATTTACTGATGCATTTGTTTTGCTTAGCTCTTTACAAAGTACTTGAGGAACTACTTATGGAGCTAGGTAAGATGCAGCCCCTGCTCTTAAGAAGCTGAAAATATAAGTCAGGAGATAAGACATCTATGCAAGAGTTATAAATATAGCAAAGAAACATCATAGGTTACAAGGTAATAAACAAATCACCTCTTTTGCTATGGATACAGTGGGTTTGAAGAGCAAGAAAATAGTGGTGTTGAGTAGAATAAAAATTAACCAGAAGCCCTAGCCTCCAAGGACAGATAGATAGATTTTTTTTTTTTCTCCCAGACAGGACTTGGAAGATTCTACTTCCTCCGTCCCCCATGAGCTATGGGATGTGCCCATAACCAACTAACCAAGACTCTTCAGGGTAGCTACAAACTACTAGAATTAGATGAGATAACATGATAGGTGTGTACTGCCCGGCTAAGAGGGCTTATAACATATATATCTTCTCTCTACCCTGTAGAGGAGGCTCTTTAGGAAAGGAGCTGCCCCTCTTTCAGTGGATCAACTAACTTTTCAGAACTGACATTAAGTCTCATTTCTCATATCCTCAAATGCTCACTCCTAGGTGGTGCTGAATATGTAAAAGCCAACATCACACCGCCTCCAGATTGGGAGGCAGGCAGAGACACACACTGGGATGGACAATTACAGTTTGTATTGATTGAGAATACAGGTTCAAAATCCAGCCATGCAGGACTCAAAAACAATTAGAAATCAGCAATTAAAAGATAACCAACTCCCTCACTCCCAACACACAGACCCAACACAACATACGTCTACAAATTAAAAACACAAACATACTTCTAAACAACTTTTAAATAAGAGGAATTTAAAATGATATTAAAAATGCTTTAGAACTGAATGATGATGAGAGCAGCACCTATCAAAGTCCGTTGGATGCAGTCAAGGCAATATTCAGAGAAAAACATATGGACTTAAATTCACTTACTAGAAAATAAAAACAAATGGAAAATAATTAATTAAGCTCTCAAATACAGACATTATAAAAAGCACAGTAAAATAAATTCATGGAGAGTAGAAGGAAGGGATTGATAAAGATAAAATCAGAAAATGGTGAAATAGAAAACAAAATATTTTAATATTAAAATAATATGTAACAAAAAATATGTAACAAAGGCAATATTAAAAATAAGAGAATACTACATAAAATCTTATTAACAAGTTTTTTTTAGTGAGGTACCATTGGTTTATAACATTATATGTTTCATGTCACAGCACTATATTTTAACTTTGTATACCCTACAGTGTGCTCACCACCAAAAATTCAGTTTCCATCTGTCACCATACAGATGATGCCCTTTACCCATTTCACCCTCCCCCCACACCTCCCCCTCTGGTAACAGCTCTTTGTATCTATTTGTTTGTTCTAAACTAATATATTTCAATGGGAAAATTTCTAGGAAAAGACAAATTACTAAAGCTTATCCAAGAAGTAGAAAAAAAATAGACAAAAATCATAGAACAAGTTGAAAAGATAAGCAGTTTTATTCTTCCAAACCTTTAAATCAGACAATTCCCATTTTATATAAATGGTTCCATAGTATAGAAAAGATGAGCTGCTCTCACAACTTGAACAGACAGGACAAGAAAGAAAAAGAAAATTATAAACTAATCTCACTCATAAATAAAAATATAAAAATCCTAAGGCAAATGGAATGTAGCAGCTTATTAAAATAATACATCATGTCCAAGTAGGGTTTATCCCAGGAATCTAAGAATAGTTCAACATTAGCAAATTTATTAACATAATCCACTATAATGACGGATCAAGACAAACCATACAGTCATCTCAACAGATGCAGAAAAAAATTTTGACAAAATTTAATACCTATCCATGATAAAAACCCATAGCAAGAATAGAATACAATAGAACTTCCTCAACAAACCTTTAGAAAATTGCCAGGAGGTAATTCTGGCTACAAGCACAAGCTTTGGTGTCAGACTGCTTAGGTTTGGGTATTAGTTCCATCATATACAAGCTGTGTGATCTTGGGCAAATTACTTAATCTCTCTGACCTTCACTTTACTCATTCATAAAAACGAGGAAAATAATAGTACCTTCTCCTCATAGTATTGGTATGAGGTTTAAATGATGTAAATTATATAAAGACACTTACAAGAGTGTCAGACAATATTAAGTACTCAATAAGCCATTATTATTAGTACTGCATATTGACAAAACATTAAGATGAGAAAGAAGACAACGATGGTCATCATCACCACTTTCTATTCAACATTCTGATGTCCTAACCAACGCAATAGAGTAAGAAAAATAAATAAGAGGATAAGAATTAGAAAGCAAAAGAAAAACTTGCTATTGTTTACAAATAATATGGCTGTATAGAAATCTGAGACAGTCAGCCGAAAAAATATTAGAATCAATATGAAAGTCCAGCAGAGTGGTTACGTAAGATACCAGTCTACAAAAATCAATAGCTTTCCTGTATATCAGTAATAACTTATTAGGATATCTGATAGGAAAAAAAAGCGTCATTTACCACAGCAACAAAAACTACAAAATACTAGTTATAAGACACTGAGCATGTTACTTAACCTCTTTGGGCCTCAGTTTTCTTAAATGTCAAATAGATAAGTTAATAGTAGCTACCCCATAGTGTTCTTATGAGGACTGAACGAGAGAAAGCATGCACAGTACTTAGCAATGTTCTCCTTCACAGAGGCTATGTACTCATTAAATGGTAACATTACTACTGCTATTGTTATTATTGCTGTTGTTGTTTTTAAATTGGGTGATTTTCTTCCTCACAAAGTCCTGGTGAAAGAGGTATGACTCACAGTGTCATTCTCTTTCTGCAAATAAGAAATTGTTCAACAGAGTAGGGAAATGGTTTAGCCAAAGCAGAGGCATGTCAGAGCCCAAATTAGGCACACCATCTGGTTTCCCCTTTAAACAACCAAGGCACTCTGATGTACAGAGCAGTAAACAGATTAGCATAGTTCAGGGTGTGTGGGAGGGGTCTGTGGTCTAGAGCAATCCTGGAATTGTGCTCTTCCCCTTGCCAACAAAATCCCTGAAAGACAAGGAACATCCTGGAGTTATTCAGGGGTTAAGTCAAGTCAGTCTCTGAGTCCAGCTAATCTTGAGCAGTGTTGAGGAGTCTAGACCTTCTTTTCATGTGTAAGAAGCCACTGCTTTTGCAATAAATGCCCAGTTCCATGTGCCCACTCTTTCCTACAAGAAGAGATGACTGCTTTAGCAACAGGGTGCTACTGAAGGCCTCTCTGGAGAATCTTGTTTCTCTTTAGTTAGGTTCAAATAATTTAGTGTCTGCTTGCAAGTCACTGGAGAGAAACAGATATAGAATAAAAGACAGTGTCTCTTCCCTTTCACTGTGAGGCGTTTCACAACAATTCCCTTCAGTAATTCTTTCTAACAGATAATTTTCGTGAACCTTGAATATTGTTAGATTCTTTGCTAAGCATTTTATACATATCATCTCTTTTAATCATCACAATGACTTTTGCGGTAGATACTATTTTCATCCTCACTTGGCAGATAGGAAACTGAGGCACAGAGAAATTAAGTGATTTGTCCTAGCTCACATAGTAAATGAGGAAAAGAGTTAATATTAAAGTCCAGGTCTGTGGACACCTAGCTCCTTCCACTTGACCATGACCTGACTGAAGAATACTTCATTCCATTATGCTTTCCGGGTACTTCCCAAAAGTGTGAGGCAGAGAGGTTCTTTTGAGGAAAGCACATGTTAGGCATTTGGCTTCAGCCGCCAGTTTTTTCAAGCTAGTGTAAGAAGAAAGAGGTCTTTTTCTTCAGATAACAGGAGCTGAAGCTGTCATATGGCAGTACAAACGGTATGTCATGGAAAGGGCAAAGCCAGTCAGCCCTAAGTGGTGATTACCACTATGACAGGATGATAATCCTCAAAGCAGTGGCCTTTCTCTCCTGAGGCAGTGAAAAAAAATGAGGTAATTTCCTGACTCAAGGGTTCTACAGTTTGATGGAGGTGTAACAAACCACAGTTCTCTCTCTTCTATTCCCATTTGGCTTGATAACCTAAGGCAGGCAAGCAACAGGGTCTTCAGCAGAAATCTGATCTGCTGGGACTGGATCTCCAGACGAGCCTCTTGTGCCACTCTTACCCCAAGCAAGATCCTGTTACTTGATGAGACTGAGCTTTTATGGTATATACAGAGCCCTCCGTCTGGGAATTTTTTCACTTCTGGGAGGTTCCACAGATATCTGGCTTCAATTTGCAGGGTACATCTGCCCAAAGTTCAATTCAACCCAAGCCAATGCTCTGCAGGCCATGAGTCCATGATGCTTATGGATTCTTTTCTAATGAAGATGGTACCTGGTCTCAAGTGTGGCACTACACTCAGTACACCATACAGCCATGATTTAACAAATCTTTAAAATTAGAAACTCCTTACCTTGATGAAACTTATCTACTAGAAACCTACAGCAAGAATGCTTTGATGGTGAAAATTTAGAAGCATTTTCATTAAAATGAAAAAGAAGAAAAGGATGATCATTAACAACTACTATTCCATATGGTATTAGGTATCCTAGTTAATGCAATAAGACATAAAAAGAAGTTAGGTTTAAAAATGAAGTGACAAACTATTTAGACCTCATAGCACTTTTAAGAGCAATTGGGTATATGATTCACAGGCCAAAATTAATAGCTTTCTATACACTAGCACTAACCAGCTGGGAAGTGTAATAGAAAAAAAAACCCCAACCTCTGAAATAAATAGGAATAAATCTGACCCCCAAAATGGTCAAAATTTTTATGAAGAAAACTATAAAAATTTATTGAACATCATAAATATAACAACATAAATTATAGATAAATATAAGTATAAATATAGATGAAAGACAGGATGTTGAGGATATAAATTCTCACAAAAGGAATCTTATAAGATCAACATAATGACAATCTAAATCCTAAAAGATACTTCATAAAATTTGACAAGCTGATTATAAAATTCAAAAATAAAATGAATATGTAAGAATAGCCAAGGTAATTTTAAAAAGAAATAGGCAAGGTATTTGTAGATATCAAAGCATGTGATACCTCTGAGTAATTAAAATGTTTTTGCATAAGACTAGACAAAAATAAATCAGTAGAGCATAATGAAAAGTCTAGAAACTGATTCATGTATCTATGGGAATTCAGTAAAAGTGGCATCTCAAATCACTGAAAACCCTGACTATTCAAAACACTGCATCTGTACAATAGGTTATCAGTTTAAATAAATAACATACTTACCTAATATACATCATTTGGAAAACTAAATTTCACGTGAATGAAAGACCTAAATGAAAAATATGGACATAGTCTTCATCTAGAATATATAATAAATGCCTACAGTTCAACAAGACAAAGATGATCAACACAGTAGCAAAATGTGCAAAGAATCAAAACCAAAAGTTCACAGAATAGTAAACCCAAATGGCCAATAAATCTGAAAATACGTCCACTCTTCCTAGTAATTAACAGTGAGACACCATTTTCATCCATCAGATTGCCAAAATGTAATTTTTTTGAAACATCAAATGTTGACAAGAAAAATGTTTAACCTGACACTACTCAAGCCACTAGATGTAACTTCCACGTTATAAGAAATACAAGGGAAACAAGAAGATGTAAAATAATACTGTTTATCACAACAACATTTGAAACAATCAGACAAATACAGAACAGTCTACAAGACAATTAATTTGGTATCTTTCAAAATCAATGTTATGGGGGAAAAAGGTGGGAGTACTGTTCTAGAATAAAAGAGTCTAAAGAGACATAAGAAAATGCAGAGTTTCACAAATGACCAAACTGACTCAAAAAGAAATGTAAAAATCTGAATAGACCTATATAAAGACATTGAGTTAATAATCAATTAATTTCTACAAGGAAAAACCCAGGGCAAGAAAGCTTCATTGGTGAATTCTACGAAATGTTTAAAGAAGAATTGACACTGATACTTCACAAACTCTTCTAAACTTAGAAGAGGAGGGAACACTTCCTAACTCCTTTTGTGAGGTCAGTATCACCCTGATACCAAAACCTGATACAGACATCGCCAAAAATAAAACTACAGACCAATACCCTTTACAAATAATAGATGCAAAATTCTCAACAAAATAGTAGCAAATCAAAGCCAGCAGCATATAAAAAGGATGATACATCGTGACCAAGTGGGATTTATCCCAAAAATGCAAGATTGGTTCAACATATGAAAATCAATTGACGTAACACACCACGTTAGTAGAATAAAGGGGAAAACCCCACACGATCATCTCAATAAAAAAAGAAAAAGCATTTGACAAAACCAAACATTCCTTCATGATGAAAACACTCAACGAACCAAAGATAAAAGAAAACCTCCTCAGCCTGATGAAAGATATCTATGAAAAACCCATAGCTAACATTATACTTAATAATGAAGGGCTGAAAGTTTCCCCATAAGATCATAAGACATAAATGTCAACTCTCACCATTCCTATTCAACATTGCTTGGAGGTTTTAGCCAGGACAATTAGGTCAGGAAAAGAAATAAGCGGTATCTAGATTGGAAAGGAAGAAGTAAGACTATCTCTATTCATTAATGATATGATCTTATATATAGAAAATCCTAAGGAATCCACTATAAGACTTTTAGAGCAAATAAATGAGTTCAAAACAACTCAGTATCAAAAAATAAACACCCTGACTTTAAAAATGGGCAGAAGATCTGAATAGACATTTTTCCAAAGATGATATACAGATGGCCAACAGTCACATGAAAAAATGCTCTAAATCACTAATCATCAGAGAAATGCAAATTGAAACCACAATGAGACATCACCTCACATCTGTCAAAATGGTTATCATCAAAAAGTCTATGAATAACAAATGTTGGCGAGGATGCAGAGAAAAGGGAACACTAGTAAATTGTAAGTTGGTGCAGCCACTGTGGAAAACAGTATGGAGGTTCCTCAAAAAACTAAAAATAGAACTACCATATAATCCAGCAATTCCACTGCTGGGTATATATCTGAAGAAAACAAAAACACTGATTCAAAAAGATACATGTACCCCAATGTTCATAGCAGCATTATTTACAGTAGCCAAGATATAGAAGCAACCTAAGTGTCCATCAACTGCTGAATGGATAAAGAAGATGTGGTACACACACACACACATATACATACAGTGGAATATTACTCAGCCATAAAAAAGAATGAAATTCTGCAATTTGCAACAACATGGATGGACCTAAAGGATATTATACTCAGTGAAATGAGTCAGATAGAGAAAGACAAATACTCTATGTTATCACTTATATGTGGAATCTAAAAAATAAACAAATGTATACAATAAAATTGAAACAGATTCACAGATACAGAGAACAAACTAGTGGTAAGCAGTGGGGAGAGGGACGGAGGGGCAAGATAGGGAAAGGGAATTAAGAGATACAAACTACGATGTATAAAATAAATAAGCAACAAGGATATACGGTACAGTATAGGGAAATATAGCTATTATTTTATAATAATTTTAAGTGGAATATAATCTATAAAAATATCGAAGCACAGTTTTGTACACCTAAAAGCAATATAATATTGTATCAACTACACTTCAATAAAATAAATAAATGAGTTCAGGAAGGTTGCAGGATATGAGATCAATATAAAAATTGTATTTCTATACATTAGCAATGAGCAATCTAAAAATGAAATTAAGAAATCATTTCCATTTACAATAGTATCAAAAAGAATAAAATACTTAGCAATAACTCTAACCAAAAGAGTGCAAAAGTTGTACACTGAAAACAATAAAATATTATTGATAGAAATTAAGACTTAAATAAATGAAAAGACAACCCATGTTCATGGATTGGAAGATTTATTAAGATGGCAGCACTCCCCAAATTGATCTATAGATTCAATGCAATCCCTATCAAAACTCCAATGGCCTATTCTTGCAGAGATGGACAAGCTGATACCAAAATTCATATGGAAATTCAAGGGTTCCAGGATAGCCAAAATAATCTTGTAAAAGAAGAACTAAGTTGGAAGACTCATACTTCCAGTTTCAAAACTTACTACAAAACTACAGTAAGCAAGACAGTGTGGTAGTAGCATAAGGATAGACATATAGATCAATGTAACAGAATTGAAAGTCCAAGACCATTTAAAGAAAAAAAGAACAGTCTCTTCAACAAATGGTGCCAGGACAACTGGATATCCACATACAAAGGAATGAATTTTGACCCCAACCTTATGTCATATACAAAATTTAACTCAAAATGGTTCAAAGACTTAAATATAAGTACTAAAAACTATAAAACTTTTAGAAGGAAACATAGGAGTTAATCTTAATGTGTTTGAACTAGGCAACATTTTCATAGATATGACACCAAAAGTATGAGCAGCCAAGGGGGAAAAATAGATAAATTGGACTTCATAAAAATTTAAAACTTTTGTGTGTCAAAGGAAACTATCAAGAAAGTAAAAAGACAACCCACAGAATAGGAGAAAATATTTGTAAATCACAGATCTGATGAGACACTTGTATCTAGAATATATAAGGAACTCATATAATTCAATAAAAAAGACCACCCATTTTAAAATGGTAAAGGATTTAAACAGACATTTCTCCACAAAGGTACACAAATGATGAAAAAACACACAAAGATGCTCAGCATCATTAGGGAAATTCAAATTAAAACAGTTAGATACCACATCATGCCCACTAGAATAGTTATAACATTTCTTAAAAAGTAAAATAACAAATGTTGGCAAGTATTTGGAGAAATTGGAACCCTCGTATACTGCTGGTGGTAATGTAAGATGTTTTAGTCACTGTGGGAAACAGTTTGACTGTTCCTTGAAATGTAAACATAGAATTATTATATGACCCAGCATATAATACATATGCTATATCTAGGAGCATATGTATTATATATCTTGGGTACATATCTAGATATGGACCCAAGAGAAATGAAAACATATGTCCACACAAAAATCTGTAGGAGAATGTTCATAACAGCATTATTTATAAAAGCCCCAAACTGGAAGCAACCCAAATGTCCATCAACTGATAAATATTATTCAGCCATAAGAGGAATAAAGTACTCATACATGCTACAACAGGGATGAATCTTGTGAACATTATGGCTAAGCGAAAGAAGTCAGGCACAAAAGGTCATGTATTGTATGATTCCATTTATATGAAATGTCCAGAATGGGCAAATCTATAGAGACAGAAATCAGATTACCAGTTGCCAGGGATTGGGAGGAGGAAGAATGAGAAGTGACTGCCAACAAGGGTGAGGTTTCTTTTTGGGGTGATGAATATGTTCTGGAATAAGGTAGTGGAGATATATGTACAATCTAATGACTGTACCTAAAACCACTGAATTGTTCAATTTAAAATGCTGCGTAGTTTTTGGTATTTGAATTATTATTTCAATAAAAAATGCACTTGGTTAGCCTTGGCTGGATCCTGGTTGCCAAAATAAAACATTATAAAAGACATTTTTAGACACCTAGGGAAATTTAAATGTGAGCTGGATATTAAATGATATAAAGTTTAGGAAATTATTGTTAATTTTCGTAGGGGTGATAAGATATTGTGTGAGTATAATTGGCATGTATGTAGGACAATGTCCTATTTTAAGGGATTCTTGCTGAAGCATTTAAGGGTCAAGAGTCATGATACTTAAAACTTACAGTGAAGTGGTTCACCAAAAAAGACAGATAAAAGATAGATAGACAGATAGATAGATAGATAGATAGATAGATGACAGATAAAACAAACATGACAAATGTTAATAATTAATTAATTTAGGTGTGATTATATGGACAGTCATTATACTGTCATATTTTTTATGTTCAAAATTTTTCACAATAAAAGCTTGAAAGAACATTTGCAAAGGACTGGGGAAGCACATATTTTCATACACTTTAGTGGAATTTAAATTTTGAAAAGGCACTTAAGAGTGTGATTTTGCAGTATTTATTACAATGAAAAAGGAGGGAATTCACAATGACCCGGTGATTCCCATTCTTAATATCTACCCTAGAGAAATCCCTGCTCAATTACACAAGGAGGCATAAGCTGAGACTTTCACTGAAGCACTGTTTGCAATAGAAAAACGCTGTAAACAGCTTAAATGTCCACTGATAAGGGAGTAATTACATAAATTGAGATATATTCATAATATGCCACACTATGCAGTAATTTATTGTAAATGAACTAGTTACATGACAAGATCTTCATGACAACGTAGGGTAAAAAAAGCAAATTGCAGAATGATATGTACTACCCAGCATTTGTACAAAAAGTCCATGCATAAAATAATCCTCTATATTTGCATAGGTCCCTATATATGCATATAAACATAGAGATAAAGGTCTTAAAATACACACACCAAATGGATGACACTGTCAATTTAGGGAGGGAGTGGGGAGTGAGATTGAGTGTGATAATACCACATATGAGACCAAAACCCAACTCAATGTAAGGAAAGGAGAGAAATGGGCAGAAAGGAGTTCAAGGGACATGAAGGACAATGAGTTATGGTTTGTTTAAGTCTCTAAAGATTGATAACAAACCTACACATGAAGGATTTATTTAAACAAGTATTTTCCCTCATGTGGTATAGCAAGAAGTGGGATAGCAGGAGGCACAGAAAATTTTATCTACTTGACTTTTTTTGTTCAAGGTCTCCTCTAGTCCCTCCCAATTTGGCTGACACATCGCTCTTCATCTGGGGACTGGTCTTAGCTCACCAGCAGCTGGCGTGTGGGCCGGCTTTGTTCCCCAACCATTCTGTTCCAGGAGCATAGATTCTCATTCAGGAAGCCCAGTCTCCTGCAGCAGCCCTGCCTGAGGAGATGGTACTGCCTTAGATGCTTCCCGAGTTTTCCTCTGACCTAAATGGGACTGGGAATACATCAAAAGTATTTTGACAAACAATACAGCAGTGACTTGACTGAAAGAGAAAGAGAACATGGGAAACAGAGAATGGAAGCAAAGGGGAGAAAGGAGAAGAAAGGCGGGGGGGGGGGGAGCAGAGAAAGGGAAGGGCAGGGAAGGAAGAGATTAATGTGAAGAGTGGGGTCATATGCCAGGTCTGTTCACGGATAGTCTCATGAAGTGGAGGACACTTCTGTGGGCTCCGGTCATCTTAGCAGCTTCTGTAAGATTCCTTGGTCTGCTCAGAACATTCAAGTTTTGCAGGCTGATGTTCGTTCCCTAGCCTGGTGAGGGTTCGATTCAGGATGTGAGGCGTGGCTGTGCAGGTGGTCGTCTGGTCAGCATTGATGTGGATCCTGGTCTGGACAGGGAGGACCTAGCGCTGTGTGGAGAGTAGACACGGCCCTGTTCTAGTCAGTGTCCTGAGTGGTTTCACGGGCCTGTTTGGGGTAGAGAGCCATTGTTGGGGGAGAGGGGTTTGAGAACTGACTCTATTTAGCAGCTCCCTTGAATTGTTGGAGACAGTGTTACGAATCTTAGTTTCATCAAATTCAGCCTAATGCTCTGTGAAGAGGTGGTATGGGAGCCATGGTAGGGGCTGACACCTATGTCCCAGGTAGACTCTGGTCTAATCATAGGTTGCCTCAGGTTCTGAAGACTGGTACCGGCTATTTGGACCTGGTCTTCTCCGTCATTTCCTCATGCCGGAGCTGTGCACTGGCCAGATCATGGGTTGTCCAGAGAACAGGGGCAGTAGTGAGCGGCAGGTCAAGCCAATAAGCGAAGAGGAGGCATGGGTATAACCTGCCACATGGTGTGGGGAGATTGACAAGTATCCGGAGGGCTGCTTCATGAAGAGCTTGGTTGGGGTGAGGTCTGCTCAAGGGTGGTCTCAAGCAAAAGGGTACATATACGTATGGGGAGTGATGGTGTGGGCCAGTAGCTGGTGTGCACTGCAAACCTACGTTGGAGTCCTCGCTGGTTTGGAAGAGATTTGCCTGATGGCATGTGCACCTAGGTAGTGAGCCTTAGAGAGCTATATAATGTTGGGTGCAGTGGTTGTAGGAGAGGATAATATTCAAAATATTTAACAACAGATTCTGCATGGGCACTGGCCAATCAGTACACACACTGAAACAGGATGCTGAAGCAAGCATTATGCCTCGGTTGTGAGATTCTGAGGAGGTCCAGGCCTCCTTAGGGAGGTCTAGGGAAACTGGGATGATGGTGGGATGGTTTAGGGAAGTAGGTATTTATCAATAAGTAGGGAAGAATTTCAATATTTTAAAACTTATTACGGCCATACTCATGTGTTCTGGATGAATATTGGTCCTAGTTTTAGGGTTACTGTTCTAAGCAAGAGTTGTCTGATGGTGTAAGGCATTTTGAGTAGTGGCAGGCGGCTGCCTCGTAGTTTGTGGGGAAACAGGGCAGGCCAAATCGGGGCCTTTTTTGGAAGCCCTAATTACTGAAAAGATTTTAGATGACCATCCTTGTCTTTATCATTCAAATGGAAATCATTCTAAACCATATAAAGGTGTAAAAAAATCCGACAAAGCTCTGATTTTTCTTATGACGACTACTTAATCTTTTAATGTCGAAGTACCAACTCCTGAACGAGTTATTTGGCTGGTGCCCCTGCACTGCTGTGCCCTAAGCACACATTAGCTGGCCTTCCGGATAATGCAGCACTAATTAGAGGCAGTAGAAAGTTGTTTTGCTGGGCATATGGTGAGATGTGAACCCTGGTCTGGGAGAGGGCTGCCTTACTGGGAGCAAAATGGCAGCATAAGCCCTGGTGAAGGTGAGGGCTGGTGAGGTCAGCTTCACAGTAGACCCAGCAATGGGAGCCTCTGGTCTGGCTGTCCTGTGTGAAGTGGTGGCTGGGTGCTCAAGATTGACCTCATGATGTTCAGAGTAGTGGCATGGCGAGGGATCGCGTAAGGCTGCCCTCACTGCATTGGAAAGTTCAGTGAGAGCTCCAATCCGAGTGAGGCTTGCCTCACAGAGTTAAGATGGGTTAAGGAGGCCACGGAGTCATTGTCAAGGCTGGGTCACTGTAGGATACACTCACGGAGAGCAGACTCATCTCAGCATGTATCACAGCCAAGACGTGACCTCAGAAAGAAAGCTCTTACTCCACGCAGTTAGGGTATGGCTTCTTATGTAAGCGAGAGTTGCCTGATGGTGTTTGGAGTGTGGGTGAGTGCCAGGAGGGCTGCTTTGGGGTATGCACCGTGGTGGTGTCGACCTTGGTCTGAGAAGGTACTGTGTGGGGTTATCCTGATCAGTGGATGAGGCCCCTTGAAGGAATGTGTCAAGGAAAAAATAAAGGGCTCTGGGATGGACGGGGCCTGCCCAGCATGGTATGGCACAGTTGTGAGGGTCTTAGGTGGGGCGAGAGTTACCCCACTGTACGTAGCTTGGTCTGAGGGTCTCCTTGTTGATAAGATCCTGCCTAATAGTATGCAGTGTGTCAAAAGTGCCTGAACCTTGGGACATTTGAGGATATTATATCCAGACAATTACAACACACAGGGAACCAGTATTCTAAAAGGGTTGCCAATCGGTGACTGCGCAATGGCTTATACGCCATCATTTAATATTTGTACAGATAAAGAAATAGAGACAACCTGACTGTTCTTCTGAACCTGTTCCTGCAATCCTAGCCCTATAATCTGGAAGTCATTGGGCCTCCAATTCCCCATTTGCACTGGGAGACACTGGTAGCTACCGGCCAAAGAGCACTGAGAACCTCAACCTTTAGAACCTGTTGGGGTGCCAACTCTCTCATCCAATCCTGAACCAGTGGTGGAAGCTCAATCCTCAACCAGGCAAAGCTCTTCCCATCAAGTATTCTGGAAGCCTACACCTCTCTATATTCTAATCTCAGATCCCTCCTGGAAGTAAACATATAGGAAAGCCCTGCCTCTGATACCCTTCACCTCACTTGCACATGGGGCACATTCCCTGAATACGTTTTATATTTCAGAAGAACATATGTGAACCTATTCAGTTGTGCCTATGAGATACATGAGCTGTACATCTATCACAAGTTTCCACCGTAAAAGCCACCACTGTCTATTCACAGCTTAATAACATTTATAACATGGTCTATTGTTTAATAAAAGTATAAAATAGATCACAATATCCTTACCTTTTGAGCTTTTCTGACATAGGTAAAGGGGTGTGGCCATGTTAAATCCCTTCTTCCGTGAAAGAAGCCAAACGTTTACAAAATCATCCACTTCCATTGCCACTGCCTCAGCTTAAGACTTTATAAAATTGGCACTTACATAAAAGAGTCAAAGGAAGGAAACACCTATTGTAGTGCATTGGTTAACAGAAGTTAGAGAGCTTGGCTTCAAATGCCGTCTCTATCACTCAGTAGCTATGTGACCCAGGAACATTTATTCACCGCTCTAAGTCTCAGCTTCATCATCTAAAAACTAGTGACAATATTAATTGTACCTGCTCCGTGGGAATCATTGTGAGGATTAAATGAAGTTGTGGAATAATGTGCTTAAGAGGATTAATGTATCTGGCACATAGTTTACAATACATGTTAGCTGCCGTTATTATTAACGCCACAAGATAGAGGGTCTAAAAAATAAATGATTGACCATTAATCTGTATTCTCTGTAAGACAAGACAAACAAAACGTTCAAGCTACACGGCTACATAAAACATTTTCTGGAGACCCTCTGGCTCACGTTCCAGGGTTTTGTTGTCTTGAATAACTCATTCTCCTGTGTTGATGACCTATACATTGTTTAAGACCTCTGACTCTTGCCTGCTCCTTCAATTCTTGCCCGTTCACCAATAAGGGATCTAACTTAATGCTAATTTTTCTTCCTCAGCAATTTCTGGAGATGGTGGGAGAATCTGGGAGGAGGGTTGAGGGGGTGTGACTCTGGTTTCTGAACTAGGCAGCACAAGGAGCTAGGCTCAGCCTGGACCAGGGGAGCAGCATAGATGGTACCTCCTGCCCCCAGCACCCTCCTCCCAGGTAAATGGAAGTACTGTTTATAGACATGGGCTTGCTTGTCTTCCAAGCTTCCCAGTGTCTTATTTTACAGTGGCCTTGGAGCTGCTGAGAGTAGATTCACCATCTGTGTGTTTTGGGAAGGCCAACCATTGCCTTGAACTGAGAGCTCCACCTTAGGGCCAATTTGAGACTTGGTCTCTAATGAGATGTCTTCCTGTCTAGTACTTATCATGGCTCTAGTGACAGGCTGAGAGGTGCCTAATCATTTCACTTACATGTGAATCTTCACCCTCCATGGCCTTCTTTAGTTCTTTTCCTTCTTCCAGGCAGTTAAAATTGCTTACACATGTACACACATGCACACCCATGAACACACACATTGCCCATAAGGACTACACCCAGTGATGTCACACTAAGCAGAGATCAGCACGAAACTGGAAACCCAAGTTATTAGAAGCTTAGACTGCGGCAGCAACCTAGTGACAGGGGGAGGAAAACGGGGAGCTTATGACGATTATCAGCTCAGGAAGGAAAAAAAAAATCTCAAAACATTCAATATGGAATACTAGGTTTAGAGGAAAACAAAAAAAAGGGAGGAAATGGGCCCAAGACCATCTTTTAAAAGCAATCTCTGTGGGGTTTTGGCTTATTGCCTGGAATGTTACAGAAATTAAATTCTTCCAGTAATAGCTAAGGAAAGGTTTCCACTAGACAAACTGAGTTTATCAATACTAGTCTAAGATTTGGGATTGATATTCAAATCTATTTTCATTCATCCACATATTCAATACATATTTATTGTGCATCTGCTGTGTGCCAGGCACCCTTCTAGGCCCTGAGGAGACAGAGGTGAACAAGCCACACAGAGTCACGGCTCCAATGGAGCATGCTTCTTGTTTTCAGTGGGGGTGGGATCCTTTTCCAGAATCCAAATTCAGACTGTCTTGTCTTATTCAGAAGGTGATAGCCCACTCTGACCACCCAAACCCATCCCTCTCTTTCTGCTCAAGGCCCAAAGCCCAGGACAAAGTTGTAAGTTTCATTTCCTGCAGCAACTGAGAGCCTTGGGCCACTTGTCATTCCGTCCTCTGAGTCCCTACTTTACAGCGTTCTCCTCTACCCACCCCCCTGCCCCCCCCCCCCCGCCACCAGGTTTGCCTTGTGGGGTTTAGACACTGACATAGGACAAATAAGCCCTTCAAGTGAAACAAAACCGTCATTGTCAAGTCCGCATTAGGGACCCTTATTATATACTGTCCACACAAGCCCTGACACTGGCCGGTGCCAATCTGCCAAGGGAAGCAGAACAATCAGTCTCTGATAGGCTCTTGGCCCCTAGCAGGGCTTCAGGATGAAGCCCGGCATGGAGGATGAGGCCTTGCTTACTGGCAAAGGGAGAGGGTAGGATTAACAGTCTGAGATTGTTGCCAACAGCTCCTTGTGAGCTGAGGGGCTGGGTCTAGAGGTCTGAGGACCTCATCCCCGCTCTGCTAGTAACTCAGATGAGTGAGCTCCTTCATTGTGCCAAGCCACATGCTGGCAGTGAATACAAATTATAACAGTGCTTCGACTGAAAACATTAGCCAGACTTACAAAAAGCTTTGCGCATCTGGATGAGATTGTTGATGCTGCATTGTCTCTGGTGCTTAAGGGATCACAGTGCACACTTGTAGTAGGAAAGCAAAACAGTGGTGATGACTTTATAGGCAGGCTTTTTCCCCAACAGATCTCAGTCATTCCAAGGCATCCTCCATTGCTTATCTTGATATCCGCCCCTGTCAGTAGTAAGGAGCCTATGTTATGAGGTTGATGTCAGGAAGGATGACAAGGACTCCTCACTGCCCACGCTTAGGGCCCCCTGCCTGGGAAAGAATCCACAGGATTGTTCACGGGAGGGGGCAAACTGTGGGGAAGAGGCTGGGGGAATTGGAGATTATTCTAATCTATACTTTCTAGTTGTATTTCCTGGGAAGCTACTAGATGTGATAAACAGATCCCTTGGAATGAGGATTTCCTATATCCTTCAGTTGCTTTGTACTCCTGAAGGATCCCACAGCCATTACTTTAAACTCTCATCTCTATTCTGATGAGATCCTCAACCTCTATCTCCTCCTCCCTGCAGGATTCTAGGCCCACATTGAAAGGCTCTGCCAGAAACCTCAGGGGATGAGTAAAACTCAGCATGTTCTAAACCAGACCTGTCATCCTCCCTTCCCACCCACCAGCAATTCTTCCCCCAAACTTTCTGCTTTATTTTCATGGCGAGAAACTATAGAATTATCATTTATCTTTCTTCCACTCCCATAACTTCCAGATAGCAAGTTCTACCGATCTATTCTTCCACTTCTATTTTTGATTAATGGATAATTATTTATTGCGTAATTGGCCTGTGGTCCCAGTTTTGATACTCTGTAATAGAAATAGTTACCTAAGAAGTCTTCCAGTGTTTACAGTTTTAAATACACTGAAATGAAATCTGGGTGGGTTCGGTCTGATTTTTTTTTCCATTTTGCTTCCTACTGCCACCAATTTAATTAAAGGCTTTACTGCCTATTGTCTGTATTACTGCAGTAACCACTCTGCTGCCAATTAATTTATTCAACATGAATTCAGTATATATTTATTATATGTCTACTACATGCCAGGTACTGTTCCAGGCATGGAGGATACCAGGGAAAGTAGGATACAAAAGGTTCCTGCTCTCATGGAGCTTACATTCTAGTTCTGTGCATGGGAGGTGGGGAGTAAACACTTCAAGAACAAGATAATTTGATAGAGATAAATACTATGAATAAAATAAAACAGGTTGATGTATTAGAAGGTGATAGCAAGGAAGGAAGCCTACTTTAGGTGGTCAAGAAAGGCCTTTCTGAGAAGGTGACATTTATGCTGAGTCCTCAATGACAAGAAGGTATCTATCACACGTAAATAATTAGGAGAAGAACAGCATTCCAAGAAGAAAGAAGAATTGGTGCAGAGGCCCTAATGGAGTTGTTCACAAAACAGAAAAGACAGTGCGACTGAAATACAGTGAGTAAGGGGGAATATGGCACAAGCTGGGGTTGAAGAATCATGCAGGTGCCAAATCCTGTAGGGCTCTTGTACACCACAGGAAAAAGTTTGGATTTTGTTCTAAGTGCAATGAGAAACTACTAGATGGTTTCAAGCAGATGAGTGATTATCTGACTTATATTTTTAAAAGCTCACTCTGGAGGCTCTGTGGAGAATTAATGATAGGCCCTATAATAATAATAATTATATAATAATAATAATAATAATAATATAGACGAGAAAAGGTAGAAGTGGGAAGACCAGGTAGGAGATATTACAGTGGTCTAGGCAAGAGATGATGACGGCTCGGACCAAGATGAGAGCGATGGAGGTAGAACAGATGGATTTTTAATATTTTTTGGAGGTAGAGTCAATAGAATTTATTTATTTTTAAAAATAAATTTATTTTTTATTTTTGGCTGCATTGGCTCCTCATTGCTGCGCATGGGCTTTCTCTAGTTGCGGCAAGCGGGGGCTACTCTTCATTGCGGTGTGCGGGCTTCTCATTGCAGTGGCTTCTCTTATTGTGGAGCTCGGGCTCTAGGTGCACGGGCTTCAGTAGTTGTGGCACTCAGGCTCAGTAGTTGTGGCTTGCAGGCTCTAGAGCACAGGCTCAGTAGTTGTGGTGCACGGGCTTAGTTGCTCCATGGCATGTGGGATCTTACTGGACCAGGGCTTGAATCTGTGTCCCCTGCTTTGGCAGGCGGATTCTCAACCACTGTGCCAACAAGGAAGCCCCAATAGAATTTGCTCATGAACAGATGAATAGGATGTGTTGGGTGAGAGAAAGTAGGGTCAAGAATGAGGCTAAAGGGCATTCCCTGATGGTCCACTGGATAGGACTCTGGGCTTTCACTGCTGAGTGTGCAGGTTCAATCCCTGGTCGGGGAACTAAGATCCCACAAGCTGCATGGTGCAGCCAAAAAAAAAAAAAAAAAAGAATGAGGCTTAAGCTTTAGTCTTGGACAAATGGTACCATTTACTTAGGGAAGTCTGAAGTAGGAACAATTTAGTGGTGAGGGTGAGGGGTACATGGATCCAGGGGGTTTTGGGAGCCATGATAAGTTTGAGATGCTATTAGACCTCTAAGTAGAGATTTAAGTAGATAGTAGGATATATGAATCTAAAGCTCAATGGAGAGCTGAGAACTGAAGATATAGACTGAGAAGAAATGGCTAGAGAGATATGAGGAAAACCGGAAAGTATAGAGTTGGAGAAATCAAGAGAAGAGACTGTTGCAGAAAGAGGATGGAAAAATGACCACTGGATGTGACTCCGAGGAGGTCAATGGTGACCCTAACAAGAGTATTGACCATAACATCCTGAGGGTAGAATCCTGTCTAGAGCAAGCTGAGAAGAGAATGATAAGTGAGGAAGTGGAAACAAGAATATAGATAGCTTTTTCTTTTTCTTTCTTGGAAGTTTTGCTATTAGGGCGGTAGAGCAATGGGTAGGAAGCTGGAAGGGAGTGTGAAGTTAAAGAAGGTTTTCATTCTTTTTTTTTTTTTAAGCAGTAGGCTAACACTGCATATCTGTGGAGAGAGAAAGATTGAGGATGGAGAAGAGAAAGATACCATTGCAAGAGAGAAGTCCTTGAGGTGACCAGAGGGGATGGCACTTCCTGGACCCTGCTGTCAGAGTGTCTTCCAAAAGGACAGTTTCGATGATGCAATTCCTCCTTTGCAATTCCTTTACAATTGCTCCAAAATTGCCCATGGCTCCCCACTGCCTACTAAATAAACATAACTTTTTAGCCTGGCAGTTAAGCCCAGCCACCACCAAAACTTCCAGCCTTGTTATCCTTCAGCAAGTCCCCATATGTATCCCATGTGAAAGCCAACATAAGCTACTCACTGGTACCTTCATACTCTGTGTGTGTTCTCATCTCCACAGCTTTGCTGGTGCCCTTTGCTCTCAGTTCTGCCTGTTGAAAGCCTCATGCTTCAGTGCCTTCCCTGATGCCCCAACAAGAAACGATCCCTCCTTCTCCTGGTGCCTATAGCACTCTGCAATTCTTAAGGTCTGTAGAAAAAGCTACAACCATTAGCATTTATATGGTTTCAGCTTATAAGGTTATGTGTATGTTCTTAATTAAGACTCATAGTTAACACCGTCTTGTCCTATAACATGTTGAGTTTGAGTATGTGTTTCTCCCCTTAACGATCAACTATCTCTCTGAGATCAGGGACTACCTTATGCCACAGATGACAAAAAGTAGGCATTTACTAACTGTAGAGTGTGAAATGACATCACATCTCCCTCTATACACAGGTGTATCTCACTTAATGCAGTCAACCTGTTTCTGAAAGTTAAGCATCTTGAATTTCTGTAAGTGAATCCCTTATGGCATTCATCTCAGAGGCTGTCAGTTTAAAGAGGCCTGTCCTTTATCATGGTGATCAGATTGAAACGTATAGAAATATCACATCACTATGTTGTGTAACAGGCACTGACATAGTGTTGTAGGTCAATTAAACAAACTCATAGAAAAAGAGATGAGATTTGTGGTTAACCAGAGGCAGGGGTTGAGGGAGGGGAAGTTGGACAAAGGCAGTCAAAAGGTACAAGCTTTCAGTTATAAGATAAATAAATAGTAGGGATGTAATGTACAACATGATAATGAACACTGCTGTGTGTTATATGTGAAAGTTGTTAAGAGAGTAAATCCTAAGAGTTCCCATCACAAGGAAAAACACCTCTTCTTCTTTGAGTTTAATTTTGTATCTGTATGAGATGATGGATGCTCATGAAACTTACTATGGTCATTATTTCATGATGCATAAAGTCAAATCATGATGTTGTACACCTTAAACGTATACAGTGCTTTACGGCAATCATATCTCAATACACCTGGAAGATAGATAGATAGATAAATAAATAAATAAATTTAAAAAAAACAAAGAGGCCTGTCTTTCATCCACTGGGGAATACTGAGTTTCCATAGCTTTATATGGTCAGGTTCTGTGTCATATGTGTTTTCTAGGGCAGGATTATGTGTATGCCCTAGCATGTCAAGAGCTGCACACATTGCATATGGAATTGCAGCATTAACCAAGTTCTGCTACATTAAGTGTTATAAACACTGAGAGAATGCATATGGGAAAGATAGGAGAATGAAATACTCATTAGTATCTACTATTTGTAATAATAGCAGTTTTTTTTTTACATGCCAATACTATTCTGAATGTTTTTAATCTATTATCTCATTTTTTCTTTACAAAGCCCCTATGAACAGGTACTAGCCATATCTTTAGTTACAGATGTAGAAGCTAAGGTACATCCAGGTTGAGTGACTTGCCCAATTCACACAGGTGACAAGTTGCTGGGCTGAGATTTGCAAACTCCTAGCACATCTGTACTCTGGCTCTCTATTGCCTCACACGATATTATAAAATATTTTATACCTTTCTAAGCCCTCTAATCTGTATCACTTGTGCCCTCACAACCAAGATGTGTGATAAGCTGAGCAAACACAACACAGCCATTTTACAGAGGAGTAAACTGAAGCCCAGTGAAGGGTAGTGTCTTGTTTAAAGGTGAATGCTTGTTGGACCACAAGCTCCTCCCTCCTCATGGAGTAATCCCTCCCCAACACAGGAGCACCTCATTTACCGCAGGGAAAACAAGTGGACTGCTCACCCTTTAGGGCTGAGCTATTTTGACCTTTTCTTTTGTTGACAGCAAATGAGTACAGTCAATGCATGTAAAGCACTCATGGCAGTACCTGGCAAATAGTAATTGTGCAGTAAATGATAATGGCCTTCTTGCCCTTCTCTGTCTTGGCTCCCATGTAGCTCGCTCTGCCTACCATCAGTTAAGGATCTCTTCTGGCCCCCGGTTGAGCAGGTCAGCTAGGGTGGCCCATGTTAACAATTAGAGATGAGGTCGGAGTGAAACTTAGATCAGTAAATGAGAAGGCTGGACTACCTCGGCTTAGTGGCATGGCAATGGCAGAAACAAAAGCTCAGAAGCAGGGTCAAATAGAGGTGACTAGTGTTGAAAAGTTTCTGTCCACTGGAGCCCCAGACCAGCATCACCAGTGCAACTGGTGAGTCACCCACTACCCCTACAGCCTACCTCAGCTCTGGCCCATGGAAACAGCAGGTGGGA
Source organism: Kogia breviceps (assembly GCF_026419965.1). NCBI lineage: Eukaryota > Metazoa > Chordata > Mammalia > Artiodactyla > Physeteridae > Kogia > Kogia breviceps. The sequence goes on from NC_081330.1 coordinate 35,056,035, forward strand.
TGGAGTGAAATCAGCCATGGAGGCAGTTGCCTAGAATCTTGACACCATAACTTCCTAGAGAAAAATAAATTTTGCTCATACACTAGTGCCTCTATAGCTGGAGGTGTGTGACTAGGTGTGACTGCTGGTGAGACATGTGGCCCTTATTTAATAGAATAGATGCGACTTCTGTTTAGCAAATCCAACCAATTATCTTCCTTTTCAACTTTCCAATTATCTTCCTTCTCATTATCCTGGGAAACATCAGATTGAGTGCAATCACATCACACTTAGAGGGATAGCAAGTTTAGTGAAATCTCTTATTTAAATGAAAAAGAAACACAAACCTGTATGCTAAATTTGCCACAGTTCTTCTCAAATATCAATAGAAATATTGTGCTCAAAATGTCAGAAAATAGGGCTTCCCTGGTGGCACAGTGGTTGAGAGTCCGCCTGCCGATGCAGGGGACACGGGTTCGTGCCCCGGTCCAGGAAGATCCCACATGCCGCCAAGTGGCTGGGACCATGAGCCATGGCCGCTGAGGCTGTGTGTCCGGAGCCTGTGCTCCGCAATGGGAGAGGCCACAACAGTGAGAGGCCCGTGTACCACAAAAAAAAAAAAAAAAAAAGTCAGAAAATATAACTGTTGAAAATAAAAATAAAACGTAATCCCAGCAACCTGGCAGTATCTGCCAATAACACACTGGGAAGTGTTAGCAGTGTGGTTCTGCTTTTAACTCGTGTCAAACCACCTTAGTACTTCCAAATTGACGTTCAAGGTAATTTCCTATACATTTTGGGCACTATGTTCATTGCTTCCCCTTGTTGGCCTCTTTCCAGACACCTGTGCCTGATTATATCTGTAGCATCTCATGAGGATCCTTGGGAAGAAGAGCTAATAGCACCTAAGATCTAAAATGGAAGTCAATTTCATTGTCATTGTGGAGGGGAGGAAAGGAGAAAAGAGCTGAAGAATTCTGTGGCTGGGGTGTCTGTCCACTAGGCTTCCCTTGCAGAGGCTGTGTCTTTCACTGCAAGCTTTCATGTCATAGGTTATAGCTTGAATTTCCATCTTCTAGACATTTCTGAGTCTCCTATGCCAGCCCCCACGCTCCTCCCAAAAGGCTAGTGTTCACAATCTCCATGATCCAGCTTAGGTGGGCAATGCCAAAATGGCAGGTTTTCTTGGAGTTTCTGTTCCACTAACCTGCAAAACACATTCTAAGATCACATTCTTGTAGTCACAGATGACAACACAGATGGAAAACTTAACACTTATGTGTAAAAGCACTGCAAAACTCTGGTATGTACATTCTCCAAAGCTGCACCTGAGGGACTGCTACAGGGTGGGAGATGATGATAGATGGGAGTAGCCAATAAGGCAACCATGTATTTGCCAATGATCACCTATCTCCCTATTTCTAAGGCAATATCCAGGGAGTGACCAGGGTACCTGGAGAGGAAAAAAAAGAAAGGACCATGAACATTGATACCACTGCTTTCGAAAAGTTGCCAACTCTCTTTCTAGGGGTTCCTGCACAAAGCAGGGTGGTTAAAGGCCAAATGAAGAAAGCAGGTCTTGTCCTTGGGGGATATGCTATTAGCAGCCATTGAGAGAAAGAAGAAGGAAAATCAGGAGCAACCAAAGCCATCCTCCCAGGATTTGTCAAGAGTAGTGGGTAGCAAAAAAAAAAGAAATAAATGAATAGAAAGTATCTATTGTATTATGTTGGATTATGTGTCCTTTCTAAAATGCTCTAACAGGAGAATACTTTATAATATAAGATATTAATCTTTAAAAGTTAAAAAAAGAGTAGAGGGTAACTTTGGGGAATAATACTCCTCCATTGTTTCGTAATGTGATGGTGACACAGTAGTAGAGTGTAAGAGATACATGGTGGATGCCTGGATTCTCCTTCAAACTCAGTCACTATTTTACTGTGTGGCTCCAGGCAAGCAAGTAGAAAGTTCCTCATCCAAAAAACAGACATAATTTAGCCTCCCAGACTACCTGTCTACTTCAAAGCATCATGATGGAATTGCATGCAACATACTTTGGTTTATTATAATGGTTAAAGCCACCAAAAATCTCTAGATAAATATGTTTTTTTTAAATTGTCATAAAGTCAATAAAAAAACACATTAATAATGAACTATCAGAAAGAGAAATTAAGAAAACAATCCCATTTAAAATTTCATCAAAAAAGAATAAAATACCTAAGAATAAATTTAACCAAGGAGATGAAAGACATGTACACTGAAAATGATAAATCATTGAGGAAATAAATTGAAGAAGAAACAAATAAATGGAAATAGATTCTATGCTCATGGGTTGGAAGAATTAATATTATTAAAACGTCTATACTACCCAAAGTGATCTACAGATTCAATGCAATTGCTATCACAATTCCAATGGCATTTTCTACAGAAATAGAACAAATATTCCTAAAATTTGTATGGAACCACAAAAGACTCAGATAGCCCAAGCAATCTTGAGAAAGAACAAAGTTGGAAATATCATGCTCTCTGATTTCAAAATATATTATAAAGTTATAGTAATGAAAACTGTATGGTTTTCATACATGTTCTTATCATAAGGACAGACACACAGATCAATGGAACAGAAGAAAGAGCCCAGAATTAAACTCATGCATATATGGTCCATAAATTTCTGACAGAAGAGCCAAATATATACAGTGGGGAAAGGACAGTCTCTTCAATAAACAGTGTTGAGAAAATTGGACAGCCACATGCAAAAGAATGACACTGGACCACTATCTTACATAATACACAAAATTTAGCTCAAAATGGATTAAAGACTTGAATGTAACACCTGAAACCATAAAACTCCTAGAAGAATACACAGGCAGTAAGCTCCTTGACATAGGTCTTATATCATCTTTGATGATTTTTTTCAATCTGACACGAAAAGCAATAATAAACAAATGGGACTACCCCAAACAAAAAGTTTCTGCACAGCAAAGAAAACCATCAGCAAAATGAATAGGCAACCTACCAAATGGGAGAAAATATTTGCAAATCATATATCTGATAAGGGGTTAATAATCAAAATATATAAAGAACTCATACAACTCAACAGCAAACAAAACAAAACAAAACAAAATCCCAAAACAATCCAATTAAAAGTGGGCAGAAGATCTGAATATACATTTTTCCAAAGAAGACATCCAGATGGCCAAAAGGTATATTAAAAGATGCTCAACATCAGTAGTTATTGGGGAAATACAAATCAAAACCATGATGAGATATCACCTCTCACCTGTTAGGATGGCTATTATGAAAAAGACAATAAATAACAAGTGTTGGCTAGGATATGAAGTAAAAGGAAGTGCACTGTTGGTGGGAATGTAAATTGGTGCAGCCACTATGGAAAATAGTATGGGGATTCCTCAAAGAATTAAAAATAGAACTACCATATGATGCAGCAATTTCACCTCTGGGTATTTATCTGAAGAAAATGAAAACAGTAAATTAAAAAAGATAAATGCACCCCCATGTTCACTGCAGCATTACTTACAATAGCCAAAATACAGAAGGAGATGTGGAAAATACACACACACACACACACACACACACACACACACACACACACACACACACAGAGGAATATTATTTAGTCATAAAAAGGAACGAAATTTTGCCATTTGCAGCAACATGGATAGACTTGAGGGTATTATGCTGAATGGAGTAAGTCAGACAGAGAAAGACAAATACTGGCTGATTTCACTTCTATGTGGAATCTAAAACAAAAAACAAAAAAACTCAACCCAAGCTTATAGATACAGAGAACAGATTGGTAGTTGCCAGGGGCAGGGGCTGGGGGTGGGTAAAATGGTGAAGGCGGTCCAAAAGTACAAACTTCCAGTTATAAAATAAATAAGTCATGGAGATGTAATGTACAGCATGGTGACTATAGTTAATAATACTGTATTGCATATTTGCTCTCTTAGCAAAGTTGCAAAGAGTAAAAGTTCTCAGAAGAAAAAGAATCTGTGACTATGTATGGTGCCGACTTACTGTGGTTCTTGTTTTTCAATATATACAAACATTGAATCATTATATTGAACACCTGAAACTAACATAATGGTACATGTCAATTACACCCCAATGAAAATAATAAATAAAACTAATGATATTGGTTAAAAGAAAGAAATTATGGTTAATGGTATGAGAGGAAAGAAATGTATAGTAATGGTCAATAAAATATTCTATATGTAGAAAAAAAAAGAACTAACAAGGTAGTGAGTATTATAGGACAAGACTGACGTGATAATGGGAACCTAGAAAGTTGAGTAAGCATGGAGGTAGCTCCTTTTGCCCTAAGGGCATTTTCCAATGCTAGCGAATTTGAACTTCCATGTTGAAAGGCTTGTGGGTCAAGGGGGACAAAAATCAAAGCCCAGAGCCATAGAAGGTGAGAAATACGGTAGGAAACTCTCGCCACAGAGAGCTAGGGCTCCAAATAATAATACTTACAGGATAAGGATGAATCACACATGAACCTTGTAGGCTTGCAGCCAGTGTTTATATTGTCCATAAAAAACTCAAGTCTTGAGATAAAATTGTCCCACACTAGCAGTGCCCCAAGATCTTGGTCAAAGCAAACACAAACTCTCTCTCTGAAGAAGGATAACTTTATCCTGGGTCTCAAATTATTGCTACGAATAAGTTTTCAAGTACAATGACTAGCATACAAAGATAACCAGACACACGAGGAAATAAGGTACCATGTCCAGGAACCTGTAGAAAAAGCAAACAACAGAAATCGACCCACAAAGACTTCAGATTTTGGACTTGTTAGAGATAGACTATAAAATGATACTATGTTTAAAGAAATGGAGTTAATCTGTTCTAAGGTCCTGATATCATCCATGAGCAGGATTAAAAAAAAAAGTATGATCCGAAAACTATGACAAGTTAAATGGGCATGCTCTAATTTTTAGGTAACAACTAAAAGAATATAAACAGCATTTATCTTCCAAACTAGTAGAGAGGAAAGAGAAAAATGATAAAACAATAAAATCAATTCCAAAGAAGGCAAGAAAGGAGAGGAAAAGAAACAGAAAGACAAGTAGAAAGCACAAAACAAGTCGGTGGATATTCATATTGGATAATGTACACAGAAGTGCTAGGGAAAAGTTGACAGTGTATTATGAATGCAAGAGATTCTTGTGATTTGGAAACTTTAATTGTAGTAAGCACAGAACTATCCTCTACTTTCAGCTCTCAATTCTTGAATGGTCATCGGACTCTACTGTCTGGTGGTCTCACAAGTAGGGTGTGGGGTGGTGGAGTGGCTGTTCACCTGAGCCTCAAAAGAAACCATGACCTATTCCAAATAAATCAGAACATAGGGACAAAAAGGACATAAAACAGATGTAGCCTTTCTTTTATGGTCCAATTTGCTGAGAGCTGGGGAGTGAGAGCTGAGAGCATGGACCTAGGCACAGTCAGGGGCCCAGGCAGGGCCAGGGCCAGGGCAAAGGCAGGACAAAATACAAACTACTACAAATATGACAAACTAGTCGTTTGGACATTTGACCATTCATTCAGTGATTTGACATTCAGTGAATTCACTTTTGGAGAACTGGCTTTTAGTCCACTAGAACCATTTGATATGTATTTGCTACATGTGGATTTCCTGTGCCTCTTGTCCCAGGGCCTTGGGAAGCAGCACAAGGGAATGGGGATGGCTAGCAGTGATGGCCCCAGACTCAGAAGAGCCCTGCGTGTGGTTTAAAGCTCTCCTCTCACTGTCATGAAGTTCTTAGTTTTTAAACCAGAGGCCTGACCTTTCTATTTTTCACTGGGCCCTGCAAATTATGTAGGTGGCCCTGACAGCCAGAGTGGTAAGTGGGCAGCAGCAGATGAGGATAAGGTCAAGGCCACTCATTGAGTTTTGCCAACCTCATGGCTTATGAGTGCCCCAAACCTAAGACTAAATGAATGCTTCATTGGGTGCCATATGCAGCCCGAGATGTGTTGAATGGAAGTGGTGACTGAGGTACCAGAGCATCCATCCAGAACTATTTGAGGGTTATTTTATAATATCACACATCTAGATACCAGGCATTTACTATACATCAGGCACTGGGCTAAGCCCTTTGCATATGTGGTCTAACTAATTCCTTATTATGAGCAGGGTACTGTACTAGGTGCTGTGGGAAACACATAAATTCTTTTCTAAATACTCTTTCAGGGAGGAGCTTACTGCGTAGTTGGACAGAGACATATAAGCAATAGTAAAACAACTGAAAAGGCAGGATATGTTTAAGGGCCAAATGCATGACATGTCTGAGCAATAATGCAGTACAAGTTCAGAGGAGGGGAGTCCATTGAGTTGTAGTGTCAAGGAAGGTTTCTTGAAGAAACTGAGGTTTGAGATGGGTCTTGAAGGAAAGGTCAGACCTGGATACATGGATAAGGATTTCAGGAACTCCAAGCAAGGAGAATGGTATGGGAGAGAGAGGGGAAGGAGAAATCCCCCCAGTATGACAGAGGGTGGAGGCAGGATGAGGCTGAACAATCTTGTTGAAGTAGAAGGTACGTAGGGTAGGGTGAGGGAAGCAGCCAGAACTTTTGGAAAGAGGAAGGTGTGGAAGGCCTCGAATGCCATGGTTTAGACTTGATCTAGAACTTGTAGGGAACAGAAGCATAGGTTTGGGGCAGCAGAGGAGTGGCGTGTAAAGGGGTGTTTGGGGAAGCTGAACCTAGAGGCAAAGACAGGGGGTATTGGGTGCAGTGAGTGGTTCCGGAGCTTCCGGAGGAGAGTTCAAACATTCTCTAAGGGCATCTGGCCAAACTGCGTCCCAAACATTCCCCTAGGACCGTCCCTGAGGGCTACCACCCAAGAGGGCAAAGTGAGAGCAATTCAGCCCGCTCTTCTCATCTCTGCCCAGAAAGGGCCTGTCTGGACCCCAGCTCTTGCCTCAGTGCCTACGCAAACACTAATAAGTGTCAAGGCATTGCCATGGAAACCACTGCTTCCGCTTTCTCATGGAATGCTCTGCAGCCGCGAGGCTTCCTGCTCTGGGAAGCTCTTCACAAATATTTGAAGAAAGTGGCAAATGCGTCAGCCAGGAGTGTACACGTACAACTGGCTAGTAGGGTGGGGGGGGGTGGAAGGAAGGGGCTACCTCACGGTACAGGGTCCACTGGGGAACCGACTGGGCCGTGGGGTCACTGGAAAACAATGACCTTTGAAAGCCACGGTGCTTTTAGTTAATAGGGTGGGCTCCTAACAATCAATCGCACCCCGCCCCCTCCAGGAGCCCATCAGTGACACTCTGGACTCTTCCTTATGGTACAGCTCAGCATGATGTAGTAAAGGCTGGTAGAATTACATGGAACACAACAGGGTTGAGAATTGCAGAGGGTAAACATCCATAATGATAATAACCAGGAATAAATCTTAGTTAATTCTGTGCAGGGCACTACACTAAGCACTTTATGGGGGTTTCCTCATTTAATTCTCACAATATCCTGTGACGTTGGTCCTATGAGCCTGAAGTGGCTACATGATTTACCCAGAGACTCACAGGTCATAGAGCTGGGGGTGTGACCAATGATTTGTCATACATTGGTAACCATTCCGCCTTCCTCGTTTCTCTTTCTAATGACGGTTTTATTGTGAAATATAGTATGCATTTAAAAGTGTGTGAAAATGTATACGTATTTTCTTAAATAGTTATATTTCTCTGCTTTCAGTAATTGATCCATAATGGTGATGATGATGATGATGATAATTAACATTTACTAGGCACTTAGTTTTTGCCAAGGAGAGTGCTAAGTGCTTCACCTACATTCTATCTTATGTAATTCTCACAACAACCCAATGAACCAGGGGCTTTTATTATCACCTCTATTTTAGAGAAGAGGAAATTGAGGCTTGGAGTGGTTCAGTAACTCATCCAATGGAATTTGGCAAAGCAGGGACAAGAACCCAGTTCTCTCTGAGTCCAAGGCCTTACTGCCATTTGCAGTCGCTAAGCAGCATTCTCTCTGGACCTAGGTTGAGTCTTTTAATGCAGGCAAACCTCCCCCTCCACTACTCTGACGGCATCTTGGAGACAGCGTTTTGCTATATCTGCATTTCCTGGGATGGTTAAGAACTCCGAGGGGCCCAGCCCTTCTCTAACAGGCAGAATGTCCCCCTTGGATTCTCAGGGTTGATAGGTGTGCCTCAGCCATGACCCTAGGAAGTGTGTGCCTCACAGGACCCCTTCCTAGCCACAGGGTACCCCACAGGCCTAGCTACTTTAGGGAAATTCACTCACGTATGTGCTCATACCTAGCTTGCCTTCCTGGTTTGGATTTCAGCGCAGTTTAGGGCTGACGATACCGACACTCCATCTCCAATCATTCAGGAAGCTGCATCTGTGTGGGCTACAGTCTAGCCTGATTCTCCAAGTGAGAAATCATCTCTGCCCCAGTCCTCCCACTGCTGTTTGTCTGCATGGTCTATTAAAGCATCAGCCGGTCCGCTGAGCTTAGAGTAACTCTATCACTGAACAACCTCACCTGGAGGCATATCTTTAGTTAGTGGGGGGTGGTGGTGGAGGGTAGATGAATGGATGCTATTTTGTGCTTAAATAAGAGGCTAAAGTCAAATGGCAGATGCAGGTACGTCTAGGTCAGATATAAAACTGACAAGCTGGGCTTCCCTGGTGGCGCAGTGGTTGAGAGTCCGCCTGCCGATGCAAGGGACACGGGTTCGTGCCCCGGTCCGGGAAGATCCCGCATGCCGCGGAGCGGCTGGGCCCGTGAGCCATGGCCGCTGAGCCCGCATGTCCGGAGCCTGTGCTCCGCCACAGGAGAAGCCACAACGGTGAGAGGCCCGCATACCTCAAAAAAAAAAAAAAAAACTGACAAGCTGATGGCATCAGTTTTATGACATGATAATTCCTCTCATTTAGGAGCAACAGGAGCCTTACAAATGGGAAGATTGTAAATCAGCAAGCAACACCCAGCACATTAATGAAAGTTGCACCCAAAGCCTCTTGTCAATCAAAGTTGTCCAGGATCTGACAAGGAGGCAGCAAGGAAAACTGGATTTCTGAGTAATAGCTGCTTTGTGACCATGAGAAGGGTGACTGGTTGATCTTGCCCTTTAAGCCACTGGATTTCATGGATCGATCTTCAAATGTCATCCAAGGAAACACAAGCTTAAATGACAATGAGAGTGGCATAGAAGAAAGAAAGCTCAAAGTTCTGAGTTATCCTGGGTTTATCCTAGGTATTACTTGCTACTGACTAGCTGGGTGACTTTGAAGGGCAAGGCATAGAACTTCTGATCAGGAACTGATGGTAAAGTATATCTTGTCCAATCCTCTCCTGATGCTTGAATATTTTTCATACTACCAGCCTCTACTGGTATCCTGGGAGCGACAGGGAACTCACTACCCATCAAAGCACTTCCTCCAATTCTTTAAATAAATTTATTTATTGATTTATTTCTATTTTTGGCTGCGTTGGGTCTTCATTGCTGCATGTGGGCTTCTCTCCAGTGGCAGCAAGTGGGGGTTACTCTTCATTGCAGTGCACGGGCTTCTCATTGTGGTGGCTTCTCTTATAGCGGAGCACAGGCTCTAGGCATGCGGGCCTCAGTAGTTGTGCCTCGATGGCTCTAGGGTGCAGGCTCAGTAGTTGTGGATCACGGGCTTAGTTGCTCTGTGGCATGTGGGATCTTCCTGGACCAGGGCTCGAACCCGTGCCCCCTGCATTGGCAGGCGGATTCTCAACCACTGCGCCATGAGGGAAGCCCACTTCCTCCAATTCTTAATGAGCTCTCAATTTTATCTATTTTGTTATTTAACAAGCACTTACACTGTGCTTCACGTTTGTCAGATACTGAACTAAGTAAATCACAAATTTATACTATCTAATCTTGAAAACATCTTTATGATATAGGTACTATTATTATCCTGATGTTACAGGTGAGAAAGCTGAGTATCAGAGAGGCTAAAATACTCAAAGTCACACAGCTCGTAAGTGTCAGAGTCAGGATTCTAACCCAGGCAATGTGGCTTCTCACTGTGTATGCTTACCCACTGCACTGTGAAAAGCTCTGTTATTGGGCTGAAACCTGTCTACCTTTGTAACTTTGTAACCCCATTGGTCCTAGTACTTACTCTTCCTGGAGTCCCAAAGACTACATTAGATTTAATCTCAGAAAGGCCTTTTCTATGCTTGAGTGCAAGGCAGATTAGGATGCTGGCGCCATTGCTATAAGAATAATGGGGTTAGTGTTCTGGCTCAGGTGGGCAGAGGATGGCAGGGCACTTTACTGTCAGTGTACCAGGCCCACAGATGCAAAGAAAGTCACAGAATGACTTGATGATAAAGCCTGAACTTGAATCTATGTGTTTGAACTTCACGTTAATGTCCTTTATGATACAGTCCCTGAGGCTACCTCCATCCTTGCCCACTGCCCCAAACACGTACAATATTATTGTTGATAATAATTGTAGCTATCATTCAGTGAATGCTTACCTAATCTGTGCCTGATGTTCTGCATACATTTTCTCACTTAACCCTGAGAAATACCTCTACCCTGTGAGATATGTACTACTATCATCTTCATTTTACAGAAATGGAAATCAAACCATCAGGAGGTCAAGTAATTTGCTAACAGTCAAACAGCTAGTAAGTTGCAGAAGTTGGATTTGAAATCAGATCTTTCTGTCACCAGAGTCTGGGCTTTTAATCAGTATGTTGCAGACCTCTCCACAATATTCACAAGAAACTGGGGCACCTTGTGAACCCCTTTTTTAAATATTGGAAAAGAAGAGTTTGAGAGAAAAAGAGAAAGAAGGGAGTCTGCCTCATAACTGAGTTAAGACATGAGGCTGTAACTGATAAAACATGATTCTTGGTGGGGGGGGAGATTCATGCTTGCTTTAATTTTACAACAAAGTTTTTCTCAGCAACTACTATGTACGGGGCACTGTGTACAAGGAAGACGGTAGACCTATGCTGTCTACTACTTGACAGGCTCAATTTTGTTTCTTGGCAGGGTTAGGCCGAGTCTCTATGACTAAGGGGAAGACAATATTCACTCTGCTTCCTCTAAGAACTGAAATACTTGGTTATCCTTGAGTGGTATAAACCACAGTACCAAGGAAAGACCAGTTTTGAACAAACAAGGGATGTGGGAAGATTTAAAAAGTCATCCACACCAATCCAAACCCCAAATGGAAATCCTCTCAATTTTAAAACAGTGGCAGGGAATCAGCAAGCCTAAAAAAACAATCAGCACAAACATGACAGAAGGTTGATAGCCTTCGTATATAAAGAGCTTGCAATTTGTCAAGAAAAATACTGAGACTCTAATGATTAAGTGGGCAAAAGATACAACTATTTTCTAAAGGAGGAACTATAAATGGCTAATAAATATGTGAAAAACATTCAACCTCACCTAGTCATAAAATATATAAAAATGAAGCAACAGTCAGAAGCAAATTCTGCCTATCAAATAAACCAAAAAAAAGTTGTTTGTTTTTTTTTAATGAGAGGACTCAAAGTTGGCAAAAAGTGTCCTATGGGCTCTCTTATGCATGCCTAGTTTAAACTGGGCAAGCTGTCTGTAAAGAAATTTGGTAATAAGCATAAAAAGCGTACAACACATTTAGACCCATGGCATATAATGACTTGCTTGAGGTCTCTGTGAGGGGCAGCTACAGTCCACAGACACTCAGCACATGGCCTTGGTTAGTCAAGCTCAGCCTTGTGTAACTCTTGGTGTCTCAACCAGACTGTGGTCTGTGTCCAGTGCCACCTCCTTCAGCAAGCCCCCTGCAATGAATACGTGTTCAAGGACTCACCGCCTAGAGATGGATGAACTGATGGAAATGGTGATACATGGGGAGCCCAAGTACCGCATTTCACATCGTACAGATAATAAGCTTGGGCTTTGGCATCGGCTCTTCCACTGACTGGCCATTTGGCTTTGGGGAGTTTACTTACCCCTCTGTTTCAGTCCCCTGACCCATAAACTGGGGCTAGTTTTATTCACCTCTCAAGATGACTGCGGAGTGAGGCTCCACCAGTCCCAAGCTGTCTGATCTTGAGAGAGCTACTCCACCCCTCTCAGGACTTTAATTTTCTCATCTATTTAGTACTTCCCTCATAGGGTTGAAGTGCAGATGGAATGAGATACTTCATGGAAAGAACCCAGCACTGTGCCCAGAGTAAGAATAATAAAAAAATGAGGGGGCTGCAGCATCATATCTTCTACTTGCACAGCATTTTAAATTCTATTTTTAAAGCATTTTCTTTCTATTTTTTTTCCTCTCTCTCTCTCTAAGAAAGCCTGAAAACATCTAGCTAATAATGTCTCAGGGCCGTGACCACCACCTCTGCCTGTTGGCATGCCACCCCACTTCTCCCCCACCCCCCTGCTCTCATGCCAGGCACCATCAGTCCCCAGCATGGCATCGGCTAGCCACAGTAAAGAACAACAGGTGCTTTGGGAAAATTCAGCCACCTGCTTACAAGTCGCTCTGGGCATCACAGTGACTATTTAATGGGGACTAAACTGAGGCTTAGAGATTTGTGTGAGTCCCTGCAGACTGCAGCAGTTGAAACAAGAGGCAGAATCCTTGACCCTTGTTAACCACAACTACATCCATTAGCACAGCAGTGTTTGTGTTCAGGATGCTTTCCTGACATTTCCACTGAGCCGCCCAACAAGTCTATGAGGGCAGCAGGGAAGATATTACCATTGCCATTGACAAGATGAGGAAGTGTGGCTCAGAGAAGGACAGCCTTGCCTAAAGTTATACGGTTAGCTAGCAGAAGAGGTGACGTTAGAACCCAGGTTGAAAATATCCTATGACATCCCTTCTATGTGGAATATAAAAATAGGGTACAAAGGAACTGACCTACAAAACAGAAATGGAGTTACGGATGTAGAAAACAAACTTGTTACCAGGGGGTAAGGTAGTAGGGAGGGATAAACTGGGAGACTGGGATAACTAATAATGACCTACTGTATAGCACAGGGAACTCTACTCAGTATTCTATAATAACCTATGCGGGAAAAGAATCTAAAAAAGAATGGATATATGTATATGTATAACTGATTCACTTTTCTGTACACCTGAAAGTAACACAACATTGTAAATCAACTATACTCCAATAATTTTTTTTCAAAAAAGAATGTAAAAAAAAAAAAAACCAACAACAAAGAACCTAGGTCTAGTCTAGAGTTCTTTCCACTACATCGCAAGGCCTGGCAGGCACATCTATCAAGGTCAGTTTCAAGGGAGTGCGGCACCTCAAACAGGATACAGAGGTTGTCTTGGGAAAAAGAGTAGATGACTGGCAAGCCCACTCTTTGGCCCCAAAGTAATCTACTTGCCCTGACCTGGGAAATTACCAAAGGAGCGAAACAGCAGCATCCATGGAGCACTACAAAGGTTGTCTAAAAGATCAAAGAAGCTTATGTAAAAATTGGATTTTACACATTGTTGGCAAGGGAGGAGTGGACAAGCAATGACAATACGATGATTGAAGCATTCAGGCGGTCTCTTATTTATGGAAGCTGACCTCCATTTGCTCTCAGGATCATTTTTTAAAAAATCTTGGGCATTTATCTCTCTCTTATCAGATGAGAGAGAGACAGAGACAGATATAGATATAGATATAGATACATAGATACATAGACATACAGATATCTTCTCTCTTTAGGGCCATATTTTAGCCCTCTGAGTAGGTTACTGTGACCATCTCCCAGGAAATAAGCTATCCTTCCATTTTACTCTCTAGCTGCCATCCTCATGGAGAGAATAAAGTACAGAAAGAATTAAGTACAGAAGGGAAATTTAGAGTAGAATTGTGTGTATGCATTTGTATGTCTGTGTGTGTGTGTGTGTGCAGGGCCAGGAGAAATGAGAGCTTCAAATTAAGAGAAAAAGTTCCCAGCTCTGTTAGGGTGCTGACACTGAAATGATGTAAGGCACGAGATTGTGGAATTCTTTTTTAAGAGTATAAGAGATTATGCCCCCTCACATGACTGCAAAATAATAACAATAATAAGAACAAAATTAATGTCATTTTTATTGAGATCTTATAGTGTGCCAATTACCCTGCTAAATGTTTTATAAACATCATTTTACATATTCCTCACAACTCCCATTTTACAGACAGGCAAACGATACTTAGGGTGATTAAGTAACTAGACCAAGGTCACACTGTTAATGTCAGAGCTCAGACTAAGCCCAAGCATCCATCTCCAGAGCCTATGACTTATACGTTACACTCTAGTCTCCTGCAGGGAGATGGACCTCCCCCCGCTCCAAAATAAGACATAATACTTATGAAAAGTCCCTCAGAGTACTATTATACTTTTCATTTTGTTTCATCCTCATAGCAGGTATTATTAGTCCCCATCTTATAGTAAAGTTAGGAAAGAGAAAGTAAGGAAAACTGCTCAAGTTTCCATGGCTGGCTAATGGCAGAGCCAGAATTAGAAGACAAGAGTCCTGACTCCCAGTCCAGTGCTCCAATGCTCTTTCCATTATGCTATATCTGCTTCAGAGCTCCTGACATGGACTGCGATGCTCCCTCTGGTATCGACAGCCATGGAGCATAGGCTAGACCTAGTGACTTGATCCTAAAGGACAAAATATAGCAAAAGTGATGGGAAGTCACTCATTGATTAGGTTCCAAAAGACTGTTAATCCATCTTGCTGACACTCTCTCTCCATTGCCTTTGCGTCTTAGACACATTGATGAGGTAAACTGCCCCACCGGAAGAGGCCATGTGGCAAGGAACGGAGGGTGGTCTCTGGACAGCAGCAAGATCCAGTCCAATAATCCACAAGGAGCTGAATCCTCCCAATAACCACATGAGTGAGCTTAAAAGTGGATGCTTCCTCAGTTGAGCCTTGAGATGACTATAGTCCTGGTCAGCAGCTTGACTGCTGCCTTGTGAGAAAACCTGCTTAGCTGTGCCTGGACTCCTGACCCACAGAGACTCAGAGATAATAAATTTGTGTTGTGTGAAGTCGCTAAGTTTTGGAGTGATTTGTTATGTAGTAATAGATAGTTAACACAATATGATTCCAGCCAGCAGCTTCATTGATCTTCTGCTCATTCATAGCAAAACAAATCCATAGCACAGTGCTGGAGAGGGGTGAGAAAAAAGATCTAGGTGAGCCTTTTAACTCCAGGGGAAAGCTGTGAATCCAAGGATCACCTCTTGGCTTACACTGATGTTTCCTTTGCCCTGAGGTTCTGATAGCCATGTCCTAAGGTGGTGCAAGTAGATCTAGGGTCTCTCATCCTCTACTGGTCAGAGTCCAGGATTTCTCACAGCTCGGCTTCCAAGTGGCTGACAACATCAGGTCAGCTTCTCCTCATTGTCAGCTTGAGAAGCCCCTTAAGTGCCCCACTTATGAGTTACCAGAGGGTCCAAGCCACCACCCTAGGCTGTCTCCATTCTAGCATTTGGAGCTGCTCCCCAGCCACTGTCCCAACCACAGAGCTATTTTGGAATTTCTGAGTGTGGGCTTGAGTGAGGGGTTCTGACAGACTCCCTAAAAGCAATTAGCCAAATGGGAATCACTTAACACTCAATTTTCAAATGGCTAATTTGGTGTCGGGGAATCTTCTTTAAAAGGCATGGGTGGCAGACATCCCAGCGTATAACTATTTCGCTAGACAGCTTAGCCAAGGGTGTCACATTCCCACACGCTGAGAAGTCTCATCAAGGGGGTCCACCTGAGTGCTCTCTTTGCCCGCTCTCTCAGGTGTCTCTACAAAACTAGAGACAAGCCAGGGAGAGTTACTTTTCACCATATCAGCAGAAACTGGAAGGTGAGTGTAGGCCAATGTGGGGCTTTAGCAGATCAGTGCAGTGCCTGTGAGATAAGGGTCCTCTGCCCCTTCCACATCCTTAGTTCCGCATGTCACGAATGCCTGTGTGTGTGCCTGGGTTGGTAGTTACGGGGGAGGAAGGAGGGAGAGGAGGGGTGTGGCAGATCGGAGAATGTGCACTCCCCACAGACATGTAGGCTTGAACAAGTATCACCTCTCACAGATGTAGGTGATGGGTGTGAAGATTTGCCTCTTGACAGCTACAGGTGACATGCATCTAGAGGGGGCTGTGACCACAAAGACCCTGTTTGTGCGGAGGGAAGCTGTGAGTGGGAGAACTCCACTGAACTCTCACTATATAGAGTCAGAATGTTTCACGGTCATCATACCTAAATCTGGTGATAATAAATCAGTCACAATGGGACTATGTATGTATGTGTAGCACATCTCAAATTCGCAGTGTGAGTCATTCACTGATGTGTGTGTATGAGTATACCTTCCTGCGTGTTAGTAACAAGGGAAAAGAAGTCAAGTATGTGAGCATGGAAGATAGAAACTGACAAGGAGCCTGTGAAGAGCCCTCTAAGAAAAGGACGAGGAAGAAGATTTGGCTCATTAAGTACCTACCTTATTAGGGCCTGAGTTGCCAGGGAGCTGAACCAAACTACTTCAATTCCTTGACAATTAAGCCAGTCCCTCTCCCCTTCTCCCTCCACTGAAGTAATCAAGAGAAAGGGTAACAGTGCAAAATTGCCCCTCCCTCAGATGAAATGTACATGTCCTCCATGCCTCTCTCTTTTCTAACAAGCGTCTGTTAAGTACCTGCCTAGCTTGGGCTCAGCAATGGGCAGTCTTCCCTTTGTTTTTCATTATCTTCATTTGATCTACACAAGTCCACTGTTCACAGGAGCATCCAAGGAAGAAGAATGGTTAAATGCAGTACGGTGAGCCACCCTATCTCGTTTCTGACTGTTCCCTCAAATAACAGGAGAATTGGCTACAAGTAGAGCAATAAATGGATTATCTTGCACCCAGAGGTCTTGTACCCTAAAGAATTAGGCTTGGCTGAAAACCAGAGTAGCTCACATAATGTTCCTTTTTTTGCCTGTAGTTACACAAAATGCAACCTGGGTCTCATGGTCTTCAAGAACATTGACCTAAATGATTACAAGCTTGGGCAAGTTTCTGGATGAAAGATGTTAACATGGTGGCCAAAAAGAAATACTACTTACTTTTTAGAGCAAGCAATTGTAGAAAATGCAGTATGGAGCCTCTCAACCATTTTTGTGCTATGGACCCCCATGGCAGTCCAATGAAACCTATGGATCTCTTTCTGAACAACATTTTTATTGTTATTCTTTCAACTTTGTTTATTTTGGGGCTGCATTGGGCTGTGCACAGGCTTTCTCTAGTTGCAGCGAGCAGGGGCTACTCTTCATTGTGGTGCGTGGGCTTCTCATTGAGGAGCATGGGCTCTAGGCGCAGAGGCTTCAGGAGTTGTGGCGTACGGGCTTAGTTGCTCCACAACAAGTGGGATATTCCCGGACCAGGGATCAAACCTGTGTCCCCTGCATTGGCAGGCAGATTCTTAACCACTGCACCACCAGGGAAGTCCCTGAACAATGTTTTCAAATGTATAAAATTAAATATATAGGACTACCAAGGAAATATTGAAATAAGCATACTATTAAAAAATTTGTGATGTAGTCACATATGTGCTTTTTTATTAACATGTTAAACAAGTTTTAGCAGAAGGTGTCATAACTAATATAACATTACAGCCATTGCCAATGTCTTAAAATATTATTTGTGCTGATCACTTTTTTGAAATTATTTTCAAAAAAGTGATCAGCACAAATAATATTTTAAGACATTGGCAATGGCTGTAATGTTATAGGAAAACATCTGTGATTTCTACTGTTGATAAAATTACAACTACTGCTAATACTACTACAGTTTATTGCCAAATTCAGAACAGAAGAAAAAGCTAAATCTCAGTTAGAGATTTGTAAAATTACAATAGCCCTTTTTTTCCTATCCAAGTTCACAGACCCTCCCTGCATTCTATCCACAGATCCCTACATCATTAAACTCTCTTGAGAGACAGAGACAGAGGCACAGAGATACAGAGAGAGAGAGACAGAGAAAGTGCCAAACCTGAAAATAAGATTGCAATAGCAACCCCTAAATAAGAGAATGTTCTGATCACTGCTGAAAAGTCAAAGGAGGCCGAGAACAATGAAGACAGTGATTGTATTAGAGGCGCAGAGAAACAACAATGACAAGTATACAAACAAACAACAACAATAACAGTGGAGAGAAGAACGTGTGCTCACTCCCTCTTGCTAGAGCACTGGAATCACAACTAACTGCTGACATTCATCAACAGGAAGACACTGGAACTCACCAGAAAAGATACCCCATATGCAAAGACAAAGGAGAAGCCGCAATGAGACAGTAGGAGGGGCACAAACACAAGAAATCAAATCCCATAACTGCTAGGTGGGTGACTCACAAACTGGAGAACAATTATACCACAGAAGTCCACCCACCAGAGTGAAGGTTCTGAGCCCCATGTCAGGCTTCCCAACCTGGGGGTCTGGAAATGGGAGGAGGAATTCCCAGAGAATCAGATTTTGAAGGCTAGCAGGATTTGATTGCAGGACTTTAAAAGGACTGGGGGAAACAGAGACTCCACTCCTGGAGGGCACACACAAAGTAGTGTGAACAGCAGGACCCAGGGGAAGGAGCAGTGACCCCATAGGAGACTGAACCAGACCTACTTGCTAGTGTTGGAGGGCCTCCTGCAGAGGCAGGGGGTGGCTGTGGCTCACTGCGGGGACAAGGACACTGGCAGCAGAAGATCTAGGAAGTACTCCTGGACAGGAGCCCTCCCGAAGTCCACCATTAGCCCCACCAAAGAGCCTGTAGCCTCCTGTGCTGGGTCACCTCAGGCCAAACAACCAACAGGGAGGGAACTCAGCCTCACCTATCAGCAGAGAAGCAGATTAAAGTTTTACTGAGCTCTGCCCACTGAGCAACACCCAGCTCAACCAACCACCAGTCTAACCCATCAGGAAGTTTGCACAAGCCTCTTAGATAGCCTCATCCACCAGAGGGTAAACAGCAGAAACAAGAGCTACAATCCTGCAGCCTGTGGAATGAAAACCACATTCACAGAAAGAAAGACAAAATGAAAAGCCAGAGGACTATGTACCTGATGAAGGAACAAGATAAAACCCCAGAAAAACAACTAAATAAAGTGGAGATAGGCAACCTTCCAGAAAAAGAATTCAGAATAATAATAGTGAAGATGATCCAGGACCTCAGAAAACGAATGGAGGCAAAGATTGAGAAGATGCAAAAAATGTTTAACAAAGACATAGAAGAATTAAAGAACAAACACCTAGAAGAATTAAGGACAAACAGAGATAAACAATACAATAACTGAAATGAAAAACATACTAGAAGGAATCAATAGCAGAATAACTGAGGCAGAAGAATGGATAAGTGACCTGGAAGACAGAATGGTGGAATTCACTGCTGTGGAACAGAATAAAGATAAAAGAATGAAAAGAAATGAAGACAACCTAAGAGACCTCTGGGACAACATTAAACACAACAACGTTCTCATTATAGGGGTCCCAGAAGGAGAATAGACAGAGAAAGGACCCGAGAAAATATTTGAAGAAATTATAGTCAAAAACTTCCCTAACATGGGAAAGGAAATAGCCACCAAAGTCCAGGAAGCACAGAGAGTCCCAGGCAGGATAAACCCAAGAAGAAAAATGTCAAGACACATAGTAATCAAATTGACAGAAATTAAAGACAAAGAAAAATTATTAAAAGCAACAAGGGAAAAATGAAAAATAACATACAAGGGAACTCCCATAAGGTTAACAGCTGATTTCTCAGCAGAAACTCTGAAAGCCAGAAGGGAGTGGCACGATATATTTAAAGTGATGAAAGGGAAGAACCTACAACAAAGATTACTCTACCCAGCAAGGATCTCATTCAAATTCGATGGAGAAATTAAAAGCCTTACAAACAAGCAAAAGCTAAGAGAATTCAGCACCACCAAACCATCTACAAAAAATGCTTAAGGAACTTCTCTAAGTTGGAAACAAAAGAGAAGAAAAGGACCTATGAAAACAAATCAAAACAGTTAAGAAAATGGTAATAGGAACAAATATATCAATAATTACCTTAAATTTGACTGGATTAAATGCTTCAACCAAATGACACAGGCTTGCTGAATGGATACAAAAACACGACCCATATATATGCTGTCTACAAGAGACCCACTTCAGACCTAGGGACACATACAGACTGAAAGTGAGTGGATGGAAAAAGATATTCCATGCAAATGGAAATCAAAAGAAAGCTGGAGTAGCAATACTAATATCAGATAAAATAACTTTAAAATAAAAAATGTTACAAGAGACAAGGAAGGACACTACATAACAATCAAGGGATCAATCCAAGAAGAAGATATAACATTTATAAATACATATGCACCCAACAAAGGACCACCTCAACACATAAGACAAATGCTAACAGCTATAAAAGAGGAAATCGACAATAACACAATAATAGTCGGGTACTTTAACACCTCACTGACACCAATAGATGGATCATCCAGACAGAAAATTAATAAGGAAACACAAGCTTTAAATGAAACAATAGACCAGATAGATTTCTTTTTTTTTAACATCTTTAATGGACTATAATTGCTTTACAATGGTCTGGTAGTTTCTGCTGTATAAAAAAGTAAATCAGCTATACGTATACATATATCCCCATATCTCCTTCTTGTGTCTCCCTCCCACCCTCCCTATCACACCCCTCTAGGTGGACACAAAGCACTGAGCTGATCTCCCTGTGCTATGCGGCTGCTTCCCACTGGCTATCTATTTTACATTTGGTAGTGTATATATGTCCATGCCACTCTCTCACTTCATCCAAGCTTACCCTTCCCCCTCCCATGTCGTCAAGTCCATTCTCTATGTCTGCGTCTTTATTCCTGTCCTGCCTCTAGGTTTTTCAGAATCATTTTTTTTTAGATTCCATATATATGTGTTAGCATACGGTCTTTGCTTTTCCCTTTCTGACTTACTTCACTCTGTATGACAGTCTCTAGGTCCATCCACCTCACTAAAAATAACTTAATTTCATTTCCTTTTATGGCTGAGTAATATGCCATTGTATATATGTGCCACAACTTCTTTATCCATTCATCTGTTGATGGACACTTAGGTTGCTTCCATGTCCTGCCTATTGTAAATAAAGCTGCAACGAACATTGTGGTACATGACTCTTTTTGCATTATGATTTTCTCAGGGTACATACCCAGTAGTGGGATTGCTGGATTATATGGTAGTTCTATTTGTAGTTTTCTAAGGAACACCCATACTGTTCTCCATAGTGGCTGTATCAATTTACATTCCCACCAACAATGCAAGAGGGTTCCCTTTTTTCCACACCCTCTCCAGAATTAATTGTTTGTAGATTTTTTGATGATGGCCATTCTTACTGCTATGAGATGATACCAAATTGTAGTTTTGAGTTACATTTCTCTGATGATTAGTGATGTTGAGCATCTTTTCATGTGTTTGTTGACAATCTGTGTATCTTCTTTGGAGAAATGTCTATTGAGTTCTGCCCATCTGTGGATTTAGTTGTTTGTTTTTTTGATATTGAGCTGCATGAGCTGCTTATAAATTTTGGAGATTAATCCATTGTCAGCTGCTTCATTTGCAAATATTTTCTCCCATTCTAAGGATTGTCTTTTCATCTTGTTTATGGTTTCCTTTGCTTTGCAAAAGCTTTTATGTGTCATTAGGTCCCATTTGTTTATTTTTGTTTTTATTTCCATTTCTCTAGGAGGTGGGTCAAAAAGGATCTTGCTGTGATTTATGGCATAGAGTGTTCTGCCTATGTTTTCCTCTAAGAGTTTGATAGTGCCTGGTCTTACATTTAGGCCTTTAATCCATTTGGAGTTTATTTTTGTATATGGTGTGAGGGAGTGTTCTAATTTCATTCTTTAACATGTAGCTGTCCAGTTTTACCAGCAACACTTATTGAAGAGGCTGTCTTTTCTCCACTGTATATTCTTGCCTCCTTTATCAAAGATAAGGTGACCATATGTGCGTGGGTTTATCTCTGGGCTTTCTATCCTGTTCCATTGATCTATATTTCTTTTTTTGCACCAGTACCATACTGTCTGGATTACTGTAGCTTTGTAGTATAGTCTGAAGACTGGGAACCTGATTCCTCCGGCTCCATTTTTCGTTCTAAAGATTGCTTTGGCTATTCGGGGTCTTTTGTGTTTCCATACAAATTTTGAAAATTTTTGTTCTAGTTCTGTGAAAAATGCCACTGGTACTTTGATAGGGATTGCATTGAATCTGTAGATTGTTTGGGTAGTATACTCATTTTAACAATGTTGATTTGTCCAATCCAAGAACATGGTATAGCTCTCCATCTATTTGTATCATCTTTAATTTCTTTCATCAGTGTCTTATATTTTTCTGCACACAGGTATTTTGTCTCCTTAGGTAGGTTTATTCCTAGGTATTTTATTCTTTTTGTTGCAATGGTAAGTGGCAGTGTTTCATTAATTTCTCTTTCAGATTTTTCATCATGAGTGTATAGGAATGCAAGGAATTTTGGTTCATTAATTTTGTATCATGCTACTTTACCAAATTTGTTGATTAGTTCTAGTAGTCTTTTGGCAGCATCTTGAGGATTCTCAATGTATAGTATCATGTCATCTGCAAACAGTGAGAGCTTTACGTCTTCTTTTCCGATTTGGATTCCTTTTATTTCTTTTTCTTCTCTGATTGCTGTGGCTAAAACTTCCAAAATTATGTTGAATAATAGTGGTGAGAGTGGGCAACCTTGTCTTGTTCCTGATCTTAGTGGAAATGATTTTAGTTTTTCACCATTGAGAATGATGTGGGCCGTGGATTTGTCATATATGGCATTTATTATGTTGATGTAAGTTCCCTCTATGCCTACATTCTGGAGGGTTTTATCATACATGGCTGTTGAATTTTGTGGAAAAATTTTTCTGCAGCTATTGAGATGATCATATGGTTTTTCTCCTTCAGCTTGTTAATATGGTTTATCACATCGATTGATTTGCATATACTGAAGAATCCTTGCATTCCTGGGATAAACCCCATTTGATCATGGTGTGTGATCCTTTTAATGTGCTGTTGGATTCTGCTTGCCAGTATTTTGTTGAGTATTTTTACATCAAAGTTCATCAGTGATACTGACCTGTAATTTTCTTTCTTTCTGACATCTTTGTCTACTTTTGGTAACAGCGTGATGGTGTCCTCATAGAATGAGTTTGGGAGTGTTTCTCCCTCTGCTATATTCTGGAAGAGTTTGAGAAAGATAGGTGTTAGCTCTTCTCTCAATGTTTGATAGAATTCGCCTGTGAAGCCATCTGGTCCTGGGCTTTGGTTTGTTGGAAGATTTTTAATCACAGTTTCAATTTCAGTACTTGTGATTGGTCTTTTTACATTTTCTTTCTTCC
Source organism: Kogia breviceps (assembly GCF_026419965.1). Lineage (NCBI taxonomy): Eukaryota > Metazoa > Chordata > Mammalia > Artiodactyla > Physeteridae > Kogia > Kogia breviceps. The sequence goes on from NC_081330.1 coordinate 35,079,400, forward strand.
TGGCTCAGTCTTGGAAGTTGTGCTTTTGTAAGAATTTGTCCATTTCTTCCAGGTTGTCCATTTTATTGGCATATAGTTGCTTGTAGTAATCTCTCATGATCCTTTGTACTTCTGCAGTGTCAGTTGTTACTTCTCCTTTTTCATTTCTAATTCCATTGATTTGTGTCTTCTCCCTTTTTTTGTTGATGATTCTGGCTAATGGTTTATCGATTTTGTTTATCTTCTCAAAGAACCAGCTTTTAGTTTCATTGATGTTTGCTATCATTTCCTTCATTTCTTTTTCATTTATTTCTGATCTGATCTTTATGATTTCTTTCCTTCTGCTAACTTTGTGTTTTTGTGTTCTTCTTTCTCCAATTGCTTTCTGTGTAAGCTTACATTGTTTATTTGAGGTTTTTTTTTTTGTTTCTTGAGGTAGGATTGTATTGCTATAAACTTCTCTCTTAGAACTGCTTTTGCTGCATCCCATAGGTTTTCTGTCGTCTTGTTTTCATTGTCATTTGTTTCTAGGTGTTTTTTGATTTCCTCTTTGATTTCTTCAGTGATCTCTTGGTTATTTAGTAGTGTATTGTTTAGCCTCCTTATATTTATACTTTTTACAGACTTTTTCCTGTACTTGATATCTAGTCTCATAGCATTGTGGTCGGAAAAGATACCTGATACGATTTCAGTTTTCTTAAATTTAGCAAGGCTTGATTTGTGACCCAAGATATGATGTATCCTAGAGAGTGTTCCATGAGCACTTGAGAAGAAAGTGTATTCTTTTGTTTTTGGATGGAATGTCCTATCATTATCAATTAAGTCCATCTTGTTTAATGTATCATTTAAAGCTTGTATTTCCTTATTTTTTTTCATTTTGGATGATCTCTCTATTGGTGAAAGTCAGTTGTTAAAGTCCCCTATTACTACTGTGTTACTGTCGATTTCCCCTTTTATGGCTGTTAGCTTTTGGCTTATGTATTGAGGTGCTCCTACGTTGGGTGCATAAATATTTACAACTATTATATCTACTTCTTGGATTGGTCCCTTGATCATTATGTAGTGTCTTTCTTTGTCTCTTGTAATAGTCTTTATTTTAAAGTCTATTTTGTCTGATATGAGAAGTGCTACTCTAGCTTTCTTTTGATTTCCATTTGTGGAGTATCATTTTCCATCCCCTCAGTTTCAGTTTGTATGTGTCCCTAGGTCTGAAGTGGGTCTCTTGTAGACAGCATATACATGGGTCTTGTTTTTGTATCCATTCAGCCAGTCTATGTCTTTTGGTTGGAGCATTTATTCCATTTACATTTAAGGTAGTTATCGATATGTATGCTGCTATTACCATTTTCTTAATTGTTTTGGGTTTGTCTTTGTAGGTCTTTTCCTTCTCTTGTATTTCCTGCCTACAGAAGTTCCTTTAGCATTTGTTGTAAAGCTGGTTTGGTGGTGGCACTGAATTCTCTTAGCTTTTGCTTGTCTGTAAAGGTTTTAATTTCTCCATTGAATCTGCATGAGATCCTTGCTGGGTAGTGTAATCTTGGTTGTAGGTTTTTCCCTTTCATCATTTTAAATATGTCTTGCCACTCCCCTCTGGCTTGCAGAGTTTCTGCTGAAAGATCAGCTTTTAACATTATTGGGATTGCCTTCTTTGTTATTTGTTGATTTTCCCTTGCTGCCTTTCATATTTTTTCTTTGTAATTAATTTTTGATAGTTTGATTAATATGTGTCTTGGTGTGTTTCTCCTTGGATTTACCCTGTCTGGGACTCTCTGCACTTCCTAGACTTGATTGACTATTTCTTTTCCATATGAGGGAAGTTTTCAACTATAATCCCTTCAAATATTTTCTCAGTCACCTTTTTTTACTCTTCTTCTTCCGGGACCCCATACTTTGAATGTTGGTGTGTTTAATGTTGTCCCAGAGGTCTCTGAGACTGTCCTCAATTCCTGTCATTCTTATTTTTTATTCAGCTCTGTGGTAGTTATTTCCACTATTTTATCTTCCAGGTAACTTATTAGTTCTTCTGTGTCAGTTATTCAGCTGTTGATTCCTTCTAGAGGATATTTTATTTCATTTATGGTGTTGTTCCTCATTGTTTGTTTGCTCTTTAGTTCTTCTAGGCCCTTGTTAAACGTTTCTTGTATTTTCTCCATTCTATTTCCAAGATTTGGGATCATCTTTACTATCATTATTCTGAATTCTTTTTCGGGTAGACTGCCTATTTCCTCTTCATTTGTTTGGTCTGGTGCATTTTTACCTTGCTACTTCATCTGCTGTGTGTTTTTCTGTCTTGTCATTTTGCTTAACTTACTGTGTTTGGGGTGTCCTTTTTGCAGGCTGCAGGTTTGTAGTTCCTGTTGTTTTTGGTGTCTGTCCCCTGTTGGTAAGGTTGGTTCAGTGGGTTGTGTAGGCTTCCAGGTGGAGAGGACTGGTGACTGTGTTCTGGTGGATGAGGCTGGATATTTCTGGTGGGGAGAACTGCATCCAGTGGTGTGTTTTGGGGTATCTGTGAACTTATTATGATTTTAGGCAGTCTCTCTGCTAATGGGTTGGGTTGTGTTCCTGTCTTGCTAGTTGTTTGGCACAGGGTGTCCAGCACTGTAGCTTGGTGGTCATTGAGTGGAGCTGGGTCTTAGCGTTGAGATGGGGATCTCTGGGAGAGCTTTCACCATTTGTTATTATTGGACCAGGAGGTCTCTGGTGGACCAATGTCCTGAACTCGGCCCTCCCATCTCAGAGGCTCAGGCCTGACACCCAGCTGGAGCACCAATACCGCGTTAGCCACATGGCTCAGAAGAAAAGGTGGGAAAAAAAGAAAGAGAGAGAGAGAGAGAGAGAAAGAAAGAAAGAAAGAAAGAAAGAAAGAAAGAAAGAAAGAAAGAAAGAAAGAAAGAAAGAAAGAAAGAAAGAAAGAAAGAAAGAAAGAAAGAAAGGAGGGAAGGAAGGTGGAAAGAAAGAATAAAATAAAATAAAGTTATGTCAAAAATATTATTGAAAATAAAAAATATAGAAAGAAAGAAGAGAGGAACCAAACCAAAAAAACACATTCACCAATGATAACAAGTGCCAAAACTATATTAAAAGAAAAAAAAAAAAAACCCAGAGAGCCAAAATCCTAGGACAAATGGTAAAAGCAAAGCTATACAGAGAAAATCGCACAAGGAAGCATACACATACAAACTCGCGAAAAGGGACAAAGGAAAAAATATATATATACAAAAAAAGGAAGAGAGCAACTAAATCTATAAACAAATCTACCAATGGAGAGAGACCTTCAAGATGGTGGAGGAGTAAGACGTGGAAATCACCCTCCTCCCCACAAATACATCTGAAATACATCTACAAGTGGAACAACTCCTGCAGAACACCTACTGAATGCTGGCAGAGGACTGCAGACTTCCCAAAAGGCAGGGAACTCCCCACGTACCTGGGTAGGGCAAAAGCAAAGCAAAGACAAAAGAATAGGGACAGGACCTCACCTCTGGGAGGGAGCTGTGAAGGAGGAAAGGTTTCCACACACTAGGAAGCCCCTTCGCGGGCAGAGACTGTGGGTAGCGGAGGTGGGGGGAAGCTTCGGAATCACGGAGGAGAGTACAGCAACAGGGGTGCGGAGGGCAAAGCGGACAGATTCCCGCACAGAGGATCGGTGGCAATCAGCACTCACCAGCCTGAGAGGCTTGTCTGCTCACCCACTGGGATGGGTGGGTGCTGGGAGCTGAGGCTCGGGCTTCGGAGGTCAGATCCCAGGGAGAGGACTGGGATTGGCTGTTTGAACACAGCCTGAAGGGGGCTAGTGTGCCACAGCTAGCCAGGAGGGAGTCCAGGAAAAAGTCTGGACCTGCCAAAGAGGCAAGACAGCATTGCTTCAGGCTGTGCAAGGAGAGGGGATTCAGAGCACCACCTAAAGGATCTCCAGAGACGGGCAGGAGCAGCGGCTATCAGCACGGACACCAGAGACGGGCATGAAATGCTGAGGCCACTGCTGCAGCCACCATGAAGCCTGTGTGCGAGCACAAGTCACTTCCCACAACTCCCCTCCCAGAAGGCTGTGCAGCCCACCACTGCCAGGGTCCTGTGATCCAGGGACAACTTCCCCGGGAGAACACACAGTGTGCCTTAGGCTGTTACAATGTCATGTTGGCCTCTGCTGCCGCAGGCTTGCCCCACATTCCGTACCCTCCCTCCCCACGGCCTGACTGAGCCAGAACCACCTAATCAGCTGCTACATTAACCCTATCCTGTCTGATGGAAGAAGAGACTCCCTCAGGTGACCTACACACAGAGGCGGGGCCAAATTGAAAGCTGAACCCCAGGAGCTGTGTGAACAAGGAAGAGAAAGGGAAATCTCTCCCAACAGCCTCAGGGGCAGTGGATTAAATCTCCACAATCACCTTGATGTACCCTGCATCTGTGGAATACCTGAATAGACAATGAATCATCCGAAATTGAGGCAGTGTACTTTGGGAGCAACTGTAGACTTGGGGTTTGCTTTCTGCATCCAGTTTGTTTCTGGCCTTATGTTTAACTTAGTTTAGTATTTAGAGTTTATTATCATGGGAATATTTGTTTATTGATTTCATTGCTCTCTTCCTTTTTAAAAAAATTTTTTTTTCCTTTTTCTCTTTTTGTGAGTATGTATGTGTATTCTTCTTTGAGTGATTTTGTCTGTATAGCTTTGCTTTTACCATTTGTCCTAGGGTTCTGTCTGTCCTTTGTTTAGTTTTTTTTTAGTATAGTTTTTGCACTTGTTATCATTCGTGAATTTGTTTTTAGGTTTCGTTGATCTCTTCTTTCTTTTTTTTCTTTCTTATTATTTTAATTACTTTTTAATTTTTAATAATTTTTAATTTTTTTCTTTTTATAACTTTAATTTATTTTGTTTTATGTTTTCTTTTGTTCTTTATTTTTTCCACCCATTTCTTCTGAGCCGTGTGGCTGACAGGGTCTTGGTGCTCCAGCTGGGTGTCTGACCTGAGCCTCTGAGGTGGGAGAGCCGAGTTCAGGACATTGGTCCACCAGCGACCTCCCGGCCCCACATAATATCAAATGGCAAAAGCTCACCCAGAGATCTCCATCTCAACACTAGACCCAGCTGCACTCAATGACCAGGAAGTTACAGTGCACCCTATGCCAAACAACTAGTAAAACAGGAACACCACCCCACCCATTAGCAGAGAGGCTGCCTAAAATCATAAAAAGGTCACAGACACCCGAAAACACACAACCGGATGTGGTCCAGCCCACCAGAAAGACAAGATCAAGCCTCATCCACCAGAACACAGGCACCAGTCCCTGCCACCAGGAAGCCTACACAACCCACTGAACCAACCTCACCCACTGGAGCCAGACACCAACAACAACGGGAACTACAAACCTGCAGCCTGCAAAAAGGACACCCCAAACACAGTAAGTTAAGCAAAATGACAAGACAGAGAAACACACATCAGATGAAGGAGCAAGGTAAAAACTCACCAGACTAAACAAATGAAGAGGAAATAGGCAGTCTGCCTGAAAAACAATTCAGAGTAATGATAGTAAATATGATCCAAAATCTTGGAAACAGAATGGAGAAAATACAAGAAACATTTAACAAGGGCCTAGAAGAACTATAGTTCAAACAAACAATGAAGAACAAAACAATAAATGAAATTAAAATTTCTCTAGAAGAAATCAATGGCAAAATAACTGAGGCAGAAGAATGGATAAGTGACCCAGAAGATAAAATAGTGGAAATAACTACTGCAGTGCAGAATAAAGAAAAAAGAATGAAAAGAATTGAGGACAGTGTCAGAGACATCTGGGACAACATTAATCGCACCAACATTCAAATTATATGGGTCGCAGAAGAAGAGGACAAAAGAAAAGGGATTGAGAAAATATTTAAAGAGATTATAGATGAAAATTTCCCTAATATGGGAAAGGAAATAGTCAATCGGGCCCAGGAAGCAAAGAGAGTCCCATACAGGATAAATCTAAGGAGAAACATGCCATGACACATATTAATCAAACTATCAAAAATTAAATACAAAGAAAAAATATTAAAACCAGCAAGGGAAAAACAACAAATAACATACAAGGGAATCCCCATAAGGTTACTAGCTGATCTTTCAGCAGAAACTCTGTAAGCCAGAGGGGAGTGGCAGGATATATTTAAAGTGATGAAAGGGAAGAAACTACAACCAAGATTTCTCTACCCAGTACGGATCTCATTCAGACTCGACAAAGAAATTAAAACTTTTACAGACAAGCAAAAGCTAAGAGAATTCAGCACCACCAAACCAGCTTTACAACAAATGCTAAAGGAACTTCTGTAGGCAGGAAATACAAGAGAAGGAAAAGACATACAAAAAAACCCCAAAACAATTAAGAAAATGGTAATAGGTACATACATAACGATAACTACCTTAAATATAAATTGATTAAAGGTTCCAACCAAAACACACAGACAGGCTGAATGGTTACAAAAACAAGATCCCTATATATGTGATCTACAAGAGACCCACTTCAGATGTAGGGACACATACAAACTGAAATATAGGGGATGGAAAATGATATTCCACAAATGGAAATCAAAAGAAAGCTGGTGTACCTATTCACATATCAGACAAAATAGACTTTAAAATAAAGACTATTACAAGAGACAAAGAAGGACACTACATAATGATCAAGGGATCAATCTAAGAAGAAGATATAACAATTGTAAATATTTATGCACCCAACACAGGACCACATCAATACATAAGGCAAATACTAACAGCCATAAAAGGGGAAGTCGACAGTAACACAATAGTAGTAGGGGACTTTAATAACTGACTTTCACCAATGGACAGATCATCCACAATGAAAATAAATAAGGAAACACAAGCTCTAAATGATACATCAGACAAGATGTACTTAACTGACATTTATAGGACATTCCATCCAAAAACAAAAGAATACAATTTCTTCTCAAGTGCTCATGGGACATTTTCCAGGATAGTTCTTATCTTGGATCAAAAATCAAGCCTTGCTAAATTTAAGAAAATTGAAATCGTGTCAAGTATCTTTTCTGACAATGCTATGAGTCTAGATATCAATTACAGGAAACAATCTGTAAAAAATACAAACACATGGAGACTAAACAATACACTAGTTAATAACCAAGAGATAACTGAGGAAATCAAAAAATACCTAGAAACAAATGACAATGAAACACGATGACACAAAACCTATGGGAAGCAGCAAAAGCAGTTCTAAGAGAGAAGTTTATAGCAATACAATCCTACCTTAAGAAACAAGAAACAGGGCTTCCCTGGTGGCACAGTGGTTGAGAGTCTGCCTGCTGATGCAGGGGACACGGGTTTGTGCCCCGGTCCGGGAGGATCCAACATGCCGCGGAGTGGCTGGACCCGTGAGCCATGGCCGCTGAGCCTGCGCGGAGAGGCCACAGCAGTGAGAGGCCCGTGTACCACAAAAAAAAAAAAGAAAGAAACAAGAAACATCTCAAATAAACAACCTAACCTTACACCTAAAGCAACTGGAGAAAGAAGAACAAAAGAAACCCAAAGTTAGCAGAGGAAAGGAATTGTAAAGATCATATCAGAAATAAATGAAAAAGAAATGAAGAAAATGATAGTAAACATCAATGAAACTACAAGCTGGCTCTCTGAGAGGATAAACAAAATTCAGAAACCATTAGCCAGACTCATCAAGAAAAAAAGGGAGAAGACTCAAATCAATAGAATCAGAAATTTAAAAGGAGAAGTAACAACTAACACTGCAGAAATACAAAGGATCATGAGAGATTACTACAAGCAACAATATGCCAATAAAATGGACCAACTGGAAAAATGGACAGATTCTTAAAAAGGCACAACCTCCTCTGAGACTGAACCAGGAAGAAATAGAAAATATAAACAGACAAATCAGAAGCACTGAAATTGAGACTGTGATTAAGAATCTTCCAACAAACAAAAGCCCAGGACCAGGTGGCTTCACAGGTGAAAATTATCAAAAATTTAGAGAAGAGCTAACATGTAACCTTCTAATACTCTTCCAAAATATAACAGAGGGAGAAACATTACCAAATTAATTCTACGAGGCCACCATCACCTTGATACCAAAGCCAGACAACGATGTCACAAAGAAAACTACAGGCCAATATCACTGATGAACACAGATGCAAAAATATTCAACAAAATACTACCAAACAGAATCCAACAGCACATTAAAAGATCATACACCATGATCAACTGGGGTTTATTCCAGGAGTGCAAGGATTCTTCAATGTATGCAAATCAATCAATGTGATAAACCATATTAACAAGTTGAAGGAGAAAGACCATATGATCATCTCAATAGATGCAGAAGAAGATTTCCACAAAATTCAAGGCCCATTTCTGATAAAAACCCTCCAGAATGTAGGCATAGAGGAAAGTTACCACAACATAATAAAGGCCATATAGGACAAACCCATAGCCAACGTCCTTCTCAATGGTGAAAATCTAAAACCATTTCCTCTAAGATCAGGAACAAGAAAAAGATGTCCACTCTCACCATTGTTATTCAACATACTTTTGGAAATGTAAGCCACAGCAATCAGAGAAGAAAAGGAAATAATAGGAATCCAAATCAGAAAAGAAGATGTAAAACTGTCACTGTTTGCAGATGACATGATACTATACATTGAGAATCCTAAAGATGTTACCAAAAAACTGCTAGAGCTAATCAACAAATTTGGTAAAGTAGCATGATACAAAATTAATGCACAGTAATCCCTTGCATTCCTATACACTAATGGTGAAAAATCTGAAAGAAAAATTAAGGAAACACCCCCATTTACTGTTGCAAAAATCAGAATAAAATACCTAGGAATAAACCTACCTAAGGAGACAAAATACCTGTATGCAGAAAACTATAAGACACTGATGAAAGAAATTAAAGATGATACAAACAGATGGAGAGATATACCATGTTCTTGGATTGGAAGAATCAACATTGTGAAAATGACTATACTACCCAAAGCAATCTATGGATTCAATGCAATCCCTATCAAACTACCACTGGCATTTTTCACAGAACGAGAATAAAAAATTTCAAAATTTGTATGGAAACACAAAAGACCCCGAATAGCCAAAGCAACCTTGAGAAAGAAAAATGGAGCCGGAGGAATCATGTTCCCGGACTTCGGACTATACTACAAAGTTAGAGTCATCAAGACAGTATGGTACTGGCACAGAAACAGAAATACAGATCAATGGAACAGGATAGAAAGCCCAGAGATAAACCCATGCAGCTATGGTCACCTTATTTTTGATAAAGGAGGCAAGAATATACAGTGGAGAAAAGACAGCCTCTTCAATAAGTGGTGCTGGGAAAACTGGACAGATACATGTAAAAGAATGAAATTAGAACACTTCCTCACACCATACCCCAAAAGAAACCCAAAATGGATTAAAAACCTAAATGTAAGGCCAGACACTATAAAACTCTTAGATGAAAACATAGGTAGAACACTCTATGACATAAATCACAGCAAGATCCTTTTTGACCCACCTCCTAGAGAAAGGGAAATAAAAACAAAAATAAACAAATGGGACCTAATGAAAACTTAAAAGCTTTTGCACAGCAATGGAAACCATAAATAAGACAAAAAGACAACCCTTAGAATGGGAGAAAATATTTGCAAATGTAGCAACTGACAAAGGATTAATCTCCAAAATTTATAAGCAGCTCATGCAGCTCAATATCAAAAATACTAACAACCCAATCCAAAAATAGGCAGAAGACCTAAATAGACATTTCTCCAATGAAGATATACAGATTGCCAACAAACACATGAAAGGATGCTCAACATCATTAATCAATAGAGAAATGCAAATCAAAACTACAATGAGTTATCACTTCATACCAGTCAGAATGGCCATCATCAAAAAATCTAGAAACAATAAATGCTCGAGAGGGTGTGGAGAAAAGGGTACCCTCTTGCATTGTTGGTGGGAATGTACATTGATACAGCCACTATGGAGAACAGTACGGAGGTTCCTTAAAAAACTACAAATAGAACTACCATACGACCAAGCTATCCCACTACTGGGCATATACCCTGAGAAAACCATAATTCAAAAAAAGTCATGTACCGCAATGTTCATCACAGCTCTATTTACAACAGGCAGGACATGGAAGCCACCTAAGTGTCCATCAGATGAATGGATAAAGAAGATGTGGCACATATATCCAATGGAATATTACTCAGCCATAAAAAGAAACAAAATTGAGTTACTTGTAGTGAGGTGGATGGACCTAGAGACTGTCATACAGAGTGAAGTGAGCCAGAAAGAGAAAAACAAGTACCATATGCTAACACATATATATGGAATACAAAAAAAAAAATGGTTGACAAGAATCTAGGGGCAGAAGAAGAATAAAAATGCAGACGGAGGGAATGGACTTGATGACACAGTGAGGGCAAATGGTAAGCTGAGACGAAGTGAGAGAGTGGCATGGACATATATATATACTATGAAATGTAAAATAGATAGCTAGTGGGAAGCATCCACATAGAACAGGGAGATCAGCTCAGTGATTTGTGACCACCTAGAGGGGTGGGATAGGGAGGGTTGGTGGGAGACACAAGAGGGAGGAGATATGGGGACATATGTATATGTATAGCTGATTCACTCTGTTATACAGCAGAAACTAACACACCATTGTAATGCAATTATACTCCAATAAAAATGTTTTAAAATATCTACCAATGATAATAAGCTCTAAATACTAAACTTTGATAAATATAAAACCAGAAACACATTAGATGCAGTAAGCAAACCCCAAGTCTACAGCTGCTCCCAAAGGCCACTGCCTTAATTTTTGGATGATTCGTTGTCTATTCAGGTATTCCACAGATGCAGGGTACATCAAGTTGATTGTGGAGATTTAATCCACTGCTCCTGAGGCTGCTGGGTGAAATTTCCATTTATCTTCTTTGTTTGCACAGCTCCTGGAGTTCAGCTTTAGATTTGACCCCGCCTCTGTGGTTAGGTCACCTGAGGGCATCTTTTGGGAAGTCTGATGTCTTCTGCCAGCATTCAGTAGGTGTTCTGTAGCAGTTGTGCCACATGTTGATGTATTTCTGATGTATTTGTGGGGAGGAAGGTGATCTCCACGTCTTACTCCTCTGCCATCTTGAAGGTCCCTCCCCCCAGATTGATTTTATTGATATTTATAGGACAGGACATCTGAAAACAGCAGATTACACTTTCTTCTCAAGTGCACATGGAACATTCTCCAGGAGAGATCACATCTTGGGTCACAAATCAAGCCTCAGTAAATTAAAAAAACCTGAAATCATATCAAGCATGTTTTCCAACCACAATGCTATGAGATTAGAAATCAATTACAGGGAAATAAAGGTAAAAAACACAAACACATGGAGGCTAAAAATTACGTTACTAAGTAATCTAGAGATCACTGAAGAAATCAAAGAGGAAATCAAAAAATGCCTAGAGACAACTGACAATGAAAACACAATGATCCAAAGCCTATGGGATGCAGCAAAAGCAGTTCTAGGAGGGAAGATTATAGCAGTACAATCCTACCTCAAGAAACAAGAAAAATCTCAAATAAAAAATCTAACCTTACACCTAAAGGAACTAGAAAAAGATGAACAAAACCCAAAGTTAGTAGAAGGAAAACAATTATAAAGATCAGAGAACAAATAAATGAAATAGAAACAAAGAAAACAATAGCAACAATCAATAAAACTAAAAGCCTGTTCTCTGAGAAGATAAAATTGATAAACCTTTAGCCAGACTCATCATGAAAAAGAGGGAGAGGAGTCAAATCAATAAAATTAGAAATGAAAAAGGAGAAGTTACAACTGACACTGCAGAAATAGAAAAACATCATAAGAGACTACTACAAGCAACTCTATGCCAATAAAATAGACAACCTGGAAGAAATGGACAAATTCTTAGGAAGGTATAAAGTTCCAAGAGTGAACCAGGAAGAAACAGAAAATATGAACAGACCAATCACAAGTAATGAAATTGAAACTGTGATTAAAAATCTTCCAACAAACAAAAGTCCAGGATCAGATGGCTTCACAGGTGAATTCTATCAAACATTTAGAGAAGAGCTAACACCCATCCTCCTCAAACTCTTCCAAAAAATTGCCAAGGAAGGAACACTCCCAAACTCATTCTATGAGGCCACCATCACCCTGGTACCAAAACCAAACAAAGTTACTACAAAAAGAGAAAATTAAAGACTAACATTACTGATGAATATAGATGCAAAAATCCTCAAGAAAATACTACCAAACAGAATATGACAACTCATTAAAAGGTTCATACACCATGATCAAGTGGGATTTAGCCCAGGGATGCAAGGATTCATCCCAGGGATGCAAGGATTCTTCAATATACGCAAATCAATCAATGTGATACACCATATTAACAAATTGAAGAATAAAAACCATATGATCATCTCAATAGATGCAGAAAAAGCTTTCAACAAAATTCAACTCCCATTTATGATAAAAAAAAAAGCCCTCCAGAAAGTAGGCATAGAGGGAACCTACCTCAACATAATAAAGGCCATACACAACAAACCCACAGCAAACATCATTCTCAATGGTGAAAAAATGAAAGCATTTCCTTTAAGTTCAGGAACAAGACAAGGATGTCCACTCTCGCCACTATTATTCAACATCGTTTTGGAAGTCCTAGCCATGGCAATCACAGAAGAAAAAGGAATACAAATTGGAAAAGAAGAAGTAAAACTGACACTGTTTGCAGATGATATGATACTATACATAGGTAATCCTAAAGTTGCCTTTAGAAAATGACTAGAGCTAATCAATGAATTTGGTAAAGTTGCAGGATACAAAATTAATGCCCAGAAATCTCTTGCATTCCCATACACTAACAGTGAAAGATCAGAAAGAGAAATTAAGGAAACTATCCCATTCACCATTGCAACAAAAAGAGTAAAATGGGCTTCCCTGGTGGCCCAGTGGTTGAGAGTCTGCCTGCCAATGCAGGGGACATGGGTTCATGCCCTGGTCCAGGAGGATGCCACATGCCATAGAGCGGTTGGGTCCATGGGCCATGTCTGCTGAGCCTGCGCATCCGGAGCCTGTGTTCCGCAATGGGAGAGGCCACAACAGTGAGAGGCCCGCGTACCGCAAAAAGAAAAAAAAAAAGAATAAAATACCTAGGAATAAACCTACCTAAGGAGGTAAAAGACCTGTACTCAGAAAATTATAAGACACTGATGAAAGAAATCAAAGATGCCAAAAACAGATGGAGAGATTCACCATGTTCTTGGATTGGAAGAATCAACATTGTGAAAATGACTATACTACCCAAAGCAATCTAGAGATTCAGTGCAATCCCTAATAAATTACCAATGGCATTTTTTACAGAACTAGAACAAAAACAAATCTTAAAATTTGTATGGAAACACAAAAGACCCTGAATAGCCAAAGCAATCTTGAGGAAAGAAAGAAAACAAAGCTGAAGGAATCAGACTCCCTGAATTAAGAGTATACTACAAAGCTACAGCAATCAATACAATATGGTACTGGGACAAAAACAGAAATATCAATCAATGGAATAGGATAGAAAGCCCAGAGATAAATCCATCCACTATGATCAACTAATCTATAACAAAGGAGGCAAGGATATACAAAGGAGAAAAGACGGTCTCTTCAATAAGTGGTGCTGCAAAAACTGGACTGCTTCATAGAAAAGAATGAAATTAGAACACTCCCTAACACCATACACAAAAATAAACTGAAAATGGATTAAAGACCTAAATGTAAGACCGGACATTATAAAAGTCTTAGAGGAAAATATAAGCAGAACACTCTTTGACATAGATCACAGCAAGATATTGTTTGACCTACCTCCTAGAGTAATGGAAATAAAAACAAAAATAATGATTCACTTTGTTATACAGCAGAAACTAACACACCATTGTAAAGCCATTATACTCCAATAAAGATGTTAAAAATAAATAAACAAATGGGACATAATGAAACTTAAAAGCTTTTGCACAGCAAAGGAGACTATAAACAAGACGAAAAGACAACCCTCAGAATGGGAGAAAATATTTGTAAACGAATCAATGGACAAAGGATTCATCTCCAAAATATATAAACAGCACATGCAGCTCAATATTAAAGAAACAAACAACCCAAGCCAAAAATGGGCAGATGATCTAAATAGACATCTCTCCAAAGAAGACATAAAGATGGGCAAGAGGCACATTAAAAGATGCTCAACATCACTAATTATTAGAGAAATGCAAATTAAAACTACAATGAGGTATTACCTCACACTGGTTAGAATGGGCTTCATCAGAAAATCTACAAACAACAAATGCTGGAGAGGGTGTAGAGAAAAGGGAACCCTCTTGCACTGTTGGTGGGAATGTAAATTGATACAGCCACTATGGAGAACAGTATGGAGTTTCCTTAAAAAACTAAAAATAGAATTATAATATGAGCCAGAAACACCACTACTGGGCATATACTCAGAGAAAATCGTAATTCAAAAAGACACATGTGCCCCAATGTTCATTGCAGTACTATTTACAATAGCCAGGTCATGGAAGCAACCTAGTTGTCCATCAACAGACGAATGGATAAAGAAGATGTGGTACATATATACAATGGAATATCAGTCAGCCATAAAAAGGAACAAAATTGGGTCATTTGTAGAGACATGGATGGACCTAGAGACTGTCATACAGAGGTAAGTCAGAAAGAGAAAAACAAATATCGTACGTTAATGTATATATGTGGAATCTAGAATAATGGTATAGATGAACTGGTTTGCAAGGCAGAAATAGAGACACAGATGTAGAGAAAAAACATATGGACACCAAGGGGGGGAAACTGGCGGGGAGGTGATTTTGGTGGGATTAATTGGGAGATTGGGATTGACATATATTCACTAATATGTATAAAATAGATAACTAGTAAGAACCTGCTGTATAAAAAATAAAATTCAAAAAAAAGTAAAGTAAATAATTAGAACCTACTGTATAGCACAGGGAACTCAATAGTCTGTAATGACTTACATGGGAAAAGGATCTAAAAAATAGTGGATATGTGTATATGTATAACTGATACACTTTGCTGTACACCTGAAAGTAACACAACATTGTAGATCAACTATACTCTAATAAAAATTTTAAAAATAACAATAACAGTGGAAATGTTTGGAAATCAGAACTGATTCAACCATAGAGATTTACAGTCATTAGAGTAACTGAGGATGATGATGAGCCAGCATCAACCAGAAGAGGTTAAAATATGTTTTGCTACTTTGTTCTATGCTCAAAGAAGCCCTCTGTTGATTTCCTTCTCTCTATGGGAGGAAGCCTAATCTTCTTGGGTTGGCCTCCAGGGATTCCCAGTATCTCCCTCCTGTACGAAGCCTTCTCTGACCCTTTCAAATACTGAATCACCTCTTGCTCTAGTCTCCCCCAGCCATCTAGTACTGACTTGCTGTACTTTAGTTCCCTGTTTCACATATCTATTTCTTCCATTAGACTGTGAGCTCCCCAAAGATAGGAGCTGCACTTCATTCGCCTCACAGTTAGTATTCACTTTGTATGCGTTGCATGTATATGTTAATGAGTAAAACTATTTCCCATGGCTGAGCCATTTCAAACAACTGGCTTTGACCACATCAGTAGTTCAATCTGCAATTTGTTTGGGACAAGGGTGAGGGTGGGTTCCATAAAGTTGGTTGTTTACCAGTTGCCAAATTATAGGACAGTGGAGAGTTCAGCTGATGATGAAATCACTTGTAATGTAGCTTAAACTTTCACAGTGAGAATTAATGTCCTTCAAATGTATTGAAACTAAGCTAAGATGCAGCATCTATACCACTGTTAGGCACACTTAAAACCTAATGAAAGGAGTGGGAAATGACCAGGAAGTATTTCATGATGTCTTGAAGCAGGCCTACCTGAACTTCAAAAACAATCAAGAAACAAGCAGATCAACTTGAGGTTTCTTCCTTTGTCTCAGTCCAGCTCTCCAACCTTCCATTCATCCATCCTTCCATCAATCCATCCAACAGCCCTTCAACTGTATATCCAACATCTAGCCATCCATTCATCCCTGATCTATCCATATATCCAACATCCCTTCATCCATCCACCCACCCACCCACCCATTTAACTAATGTAACTATGGAAGTTTAATGTTCTTGGAATCTTAAAGGCAAATGAACTCTACAGTTAATCTAGCTCTCAAATTGAGTGTGACGTGAAAATTCTGGTGAGGAATATGGAAATCTGATATTTAACAATTGTTGAGTTGCAATAAGCATCCCTTCTCTTAAAAACCTTCCTAGATCTTTTCAGTTCTGCCTTCCCTCTCACTGCAGATTCCAAATAATTCTCAAACATCAGTCCTGTCACCCTCCTACACAAGTTTCTTCTCAGTGAATATTGGTAAGGATTTGCAGGGAGGGAGGCCTCCTCCTCAACATGAAGGTGGGAATTCTGCTGCAGTCTTTTGATAGATATGGAGAAATGACAAGGAGGTTTTAGGCAGGATGTGACAAAGGGAACCAAACCTTAAAACTCACCTCCTCCCCTGAAAACTCCCTGAGGCTTCACTAGCTCCCAATTCCTTAAGGAAGGTACCAAGGGACAACCAACAGATCAAGAATAACAAATATCTGAAAGCTTTATGGGAGGTTGTTGCCCCATGAAGCCAAGCTTCATATGCAATTTTGCTGAATTTCCAAGCAAGGAGAACAGCGTAGCATGAAATGGCACTGTAACTCAGTCCTACGTTGGCATGAGTCTGCGATTCCTAGGATAAGTGAATTAATGCAGTTGAGTGCCCAAGTGGGATACATTGTCCAGAGAGGGCTAGCAGCCTTCCTTCCATCTCCAGGCTCTTTACTGTCTCCTCCATACACCCTTTGATTCCCTTGTCATTTCCTTTTGTGTACGTACGTTCCATAGATTATTTGTGGTTACCACAGGGGTTACATGTAACATCCTAAAGTTATGACAATCTGTCTTTAATTGATACCAACTTAAATTCAATCACATAAAAAATTCTACTCCTTTACAGCTCCACCCACTCACTACTTTATGTTATTGATGCCACAAATTACATCTTTATGTATTGTATACCCATTAACATAGATTTATATTCTAATGCATTTGTCTTTTAAATCCATTAGAAAATACAAAGTGGAGTTGTAAGCCAAAATTAAAATTAAATGTTTAAAATATTTGTCCGTAGATTTACCTCTACTGGAGAACTCTGTATTTTCATATGGCTTCAAATTGCCATCTAGCATTCTTTCATTACAACTTGAAGGACTTCCTTTAGCATTTCTTTCAGGGTACATCCAGTGGGAATTCCCTCAGCTTTTGTTTGAGCATGACTTAATATCTCCCTTATTTTTGAAGGACAATTTTTCTGGATACAGAATTCTCAGTTGACAGTTTGCTTTTCATTCAGTGTTTTAAATATACAACCCCCCTATCTTCTGGCCTACAAGGTTTCTGCTGAGAAATCTGATGATAGTTTTATGGGGAATCCTTTATATATCCAAGGCATTTTTCCCTTGCTGCTTTCAAGATTCTTCTTTGTCATTCTCTTTTGACTGTTTAATTATAAGGTGCCTTCATTTAGGTCTTTTGGGGTTTATACTACTTGGAATTTATTGAGCTTCTTGGATTTGTATATCTATGTCTTTCCTCAAATTTCAGAAGATTTTAGCCATTATTTCTTCAAATAATCTCTGCCCCTTTCTCTCTTCTCCTTCTGGAACTCCCATAATGTGTACAATGGTCTGTTTAATAGTATCACATAAGTCCCTTAGGCTCTGGTCACTTTTATTCATTCTTTTCTCTTTTTGCTTCTCAGACTTGGTAACTTCAAATAATCTGTCTTCAACTTTGCTGATGTTATGCCTGTTTGAATCTGCCTTTGAAATCCTCTAGTGAATTTTGGAATTCATTTATTTTCTTTTTCAGCATCATATTTTTTTGTTTCTTTTTCATAATTTCTATATTTTATTGATATTCTCATTTTGTTCATATATTGTTTTCCTGATGTTTTAGTCTGCTCATGCTGCCATAAAAATACCATAGACTCAGTGGCTTAAACAACAGAAATTTATTTTCTCATACTTCTGGAGGGTGGAAGTCTGAGATCATGGCACTAGCATGATGGAGTTCTGCACCTTCTTGCTGTGTCCATACATGGCAGAGAGAGGAAGAAAGTATGAGAAAACTTTCTGGTGTTTCTTCTTATAAGAGCACTAATCCCACCATGAGAGCCCCACCCACATGACCTCATCTAAACCTAATTACCTCACAAAGGCCCCATCTCCAAATACCATCACACTGGGGATTAGGACTTCAATATATGAATGGGGGTTGATGGGGCACATTTCAGTACATAGCACTTTATTTCCTTTAGTTCTTTGTATTATATTTTACTTTAGCTCTTTAAGCATATTGAAGACAGTTGTTTTAAAGTTTTTGTCTAGTAAGCCCAGTGTGTGTGTCTCTTCAGGGACAGTTTCTGGAGATGTACTTTGTTCCTTTTATCAGGCCAGTTTTTCCTGTGTTTTTTTCTTACAACTTTTGATGTGATCTTTTTTTGAAAATTAGGCATTTGAAAAGGCAACTACCTCTTCAAGTCTCTGCACACTAGCGTGAAGACCTTCACTAGTTAGCAGGTACCTGAGCCTTGGGGTCAGTCCAGGGTTAAGGCTCTTAAGTTCTTCTCAGGTATTTTCTGGAAATGCATCCTGTCTGGGCTTGCTTATGTATGATTTTATTATTTTATATCCTCCAACTGCTTTTATTTATTTATTTGTTTATTTATTTGAAATATAGTTGATTTACAATACTGTGTTAGTTTCCAGTGTACAGCAAAGTGATTCAGTTATATATTTTTTTAGATTCTTTTCCATTATATGTTATTACAAGATATTGAATATAGTTCCCTGTTCTATACAGTAAATCCTTGTTGTTTATCTATTTTATATATGTAGTATGTATCTGTTAATCCCATACTCCTAATTTATCCCTCCATCTCCCCTTTCCCCTTTGGTAACCATAAGTTTGCTTTCTATGTCTGTGAGTCTATTTCTATTTTGTAAATAAACTATTTGTATTATTTTTTAGTTTCCACATATAAGTGATATATAATATTTGTCTTTCTCTTTCTGACTTACTTCACTTAGTATGATATTCTCTAGGTCCATCCATGTTGCTGCAAATGGCAATATTTCATTCTTTTTATGGCTGAGTAATATTCCATTGTATATATGTACCACATCTTCTTTATCCATTCATCTGTTGATGCACACTTAGGTTGCTTCCATGTCTTGGCTATTGTAAATAGTTCCCCAGCTGCTTTTAAATATCTTAATTTCCCCAAAATCTCACCCCTGCTTCTTCTTGGGCCCTTGGATATTCTATTGTACTCATTTGCCCATAATCTCTTGCTCCCAGGCATCCACAGGTCAGCAGTTCTCTTGCAATTTTCAGGTGCTGCAGCACCTGACATTGCCTCCATGGCTTCCAGCCTGAAATGCAAACTATTTCACTATTCCTCATCTGTGCTCTGAGTCAGATGATACAGAAACCATTTCCTCAGGTAGCCCACAGAGAGGCCAGAATATTGCAAACAAGTTCTACTCTGCTCCTTTTATCCCAAGGGAGGGAAACAGGAATTGGGTTGATTCCCCCCTGACCATACTGCACCACACTGGGGAGGGGGTGAGGCAAGGGTGAGTAAAATATCATGAAATTTCTGGCCACTTTGAATGTAGCTTTTACTTGATTGGGAATTTGCTTGGTTGCTACTGATCTTTAACTGGTTTCTGGAACTCCTATAAAGTTATTGTAGTCAGTCCTTAGTTGTTTATTTGATGTTTCTGGGAGGACCTGCAGCATCCGAGTCCACCATTTTGCTGACATCACCTGTTTGCACTTATTATTAATCATTGAATAAACAATGCATAGTACATAGGAAGTGCTTAACAAATGTTTTCTGAATTGAATTTTAATCTAACTTGCATTATTCATTATTGCTTCAGGTATATTAGACTTGAGTCCTCACCTCGATTGTAAGCTCCCTAGGGTAGGGAATCATTCAGAACTTCTGCTGTGTTTACAGAGAATAGGTGCTTAACATCTGCCTATTTTGCTCAAAGTAGGTATTTAATAAATACTTATTGATTTTATATGACTGAATTGGCTTTTACCTCTTATCCTTGCCTTGCCTTTGCCCAGAGTGAACAGCAGACTTGGATCTCATTAGATGATACATAAAAATAAATGGATTGGATATATATATATACAATGGAATATTACTCAGCCATAAAAAGGAATGAAATTGGGTCATTTGTAGAGACGTGGATGGACCTAGAGACTGTCATACAGAGTGAAGTAAGTCAGAAAGAGAAAAACAAATATTGTATATTACCACATATATGTGGACTCTGAAAAAATTGGTATAGATGATCTTATTTACAAAGCAGAAATACAGACACAGATGTAGAGAACAAACGTATGGATACCAAAGGAAAAGGGGGAGGGGTGGGATGAATTGGGAGATTGGGATTGACGTATACATGCTATTGATACTATGTATAAATAGATAACTAATGAGAACCTACTGTATAGCACAGGGAACTCTACTCAATGCTCTGTGGTGACCTAAATGGGAAGGAAGTCCAAAAAAGAGGTTTTATGTATATAGATAGCTGATTCACTTTGCTGTACAGTAGAAACTAACACAACATTGTAAAACAACTATACTCCAATAAATTCTTTTTAAAAAATGGATTGGAGCCATATATTGCCCTCATCTCACTCCCAGAAGGTAAAAATAAATCTAGGTCTAGCCTCTACTCTGCCTCATGCCAAACTCACATTCATTTCCAGCCAAAAGCAGGGACTACTATCCTTATTGAATTTTTACTATTTAGCATTGTGAGTACCAAAGGAAACACCAATTTTAGGATAAAAGTAATAGGTCAGAAGCTCTTATTTATCTCCAAGAGTCTCTGGGGCAAAGGCTTTAATCATCATCTCATAATTATCCCTTCTTTTCTTCCTTCCTTTCTTCCTTCCATCCTTCCCTTCTTCCTTCCTTCTTTCCTCCCTTCCTTCTGCAACTGTATATGTAACAAGCCATACTTAACAAGAACTGATGATGTGCACATGAGACAAATAAGGCATGGGCCTTGCCCCAAAAGAGTTAACTGAATAGTAATCATATTTATAGTGTCCTCCACTCTATCTGGAATAATGGTTACTCTTTGAAAGAATTCAAACAACTAATTATCTCCCTAGTAACAAAAACAATTTGGGGGGATAAGTGTGTCCAAGATGGAGGAGTAGGAAGACCCTGGACTCACCTCCTCCCATGGGCACATCAAAATTCCAACTATTTACAGAGCAACTACCTATGAGAAAAACCTAAAGACTAGCAAAAAATATTCTCAACAACTAAAGCTATAAAGGAACCATAATGGGATGGGTAAGAAGAGCAGAGACACAATATAGTCAAGACTGACACCTCTGGTTAGGTGACCCACAAACAGGAGGATAATCACAATTGCAGAAGTGCTCTCTAAGGAGTGAGGTGGGCACCCCAGCCTGGGGGTTCTGTACCAGCAAGACAAACCCCCAGAACATTTGGCTTTGAAGGCCAGCAGGACTTGCCATATAGGAGAGCCTGAGGGCTGTAGAAAACAGAGACTCTGCTCTTAAATGGTTTGCACAAAATCTCACATGCTTCAAGTCCCAGTGAAGAGGCAGTAATCGGAATGGAGCCTGGGTCAGACCCACTTGCTGATCTTGGAGAGTGTCCTGGAGAGGCAGAAAGCAACTGGGACTCCCCATGGGGACACAGACACTGATGGCAGCCATTTATTGGAGCTTGTTTTACCACGAGGACACTGGCAAGTGCCATTTCTGAGTCCTCCCTCTAGCCTATTAGTGCCAGGGGCTTATCTGCCCACCAGTAGGCTGGCATCATCCCAGGCCACCACCCTGCCCCAGAGCCAGGCACCTCAGGACCTGGCCCTGCCCACCAGCAGGCTGGGACAAGACCCAGGCTTCCCCTGGCTCCCCAAACCAGCCAATCCAGGACCTGGTCCCACCCACCACTGGGTCAGCACCAGCCTTGGGATCCTCCTGACCCCACAGCCACCACAGGACTCAACCTGCCCTCCAGCCAGCTGGCACCAGCCCTGGGACATTTTGGGCCATGTAGCCACTCATGCTGTGACCCAGCCCCACCCAACAGCGGGCCAGCAGCCACTGCAAAGGCAGAGCTTAGTAGCCAACTAGGCCGGGGGCCAGCCCTGCCTACAAGTGTGCCCACAGCAGCCAGCCCCACCAAAACAGAAGGGCTCATGTAGCCCACATAGGGGACAACTCTAGAGAATATAGCTCTGGTGACCAGAGAGGAGTGTGCTGCTGGGCCCCATAGGATGTCTCCAACATAAGGCCATTCTCCAAGATCAGGAAATGTAACCAACCTACCTAATACATGGAAATAAACAGAGAATTAGGCAAAGTGAGGAGATAGAGGAATATGATCCAAATGAAGGAACAAGACAAAACCTCACAGGAAAAACTAAATGAAGTGGAGTTAGGCAATCTACCTGATAAAGAGTCATGTTAATGATCATAAAAATGCTCAACAAACTCAGGGGAAGAATTGATGAACACAGTGAAGTTTAACAGTTAGAAAATATAAAGAAGAATGAAACAGGGCTGAAAAATACAATAAATGAAATTGAAAGTACACTAGAAAGAATCAACAGTAGACTAGATGATACAGAGGAATGAACCAGCAAACTGTAAGACAAAGTAATGGAAATCACCCAAGCTGTACAGACAAAAGAATTAAACAAATGAGGATAGTTTAAGAGATCTCTGGGATTACATCAAGCATATCAACATTTGCATTACTAGGGTACCAGAAGGAAAAGAGAGAGAGAAAGGGGCAGAGAACATACTTGAAGAAATAGTGGCTGAAAATGTCCCTAACCTGGGGAAGGAAACAGATATCTGGGTTCAGGAAACACAGAGAGTCCCAAACAAGATGAACCCAAAGAGGTCCCCACCTAGACACATTGTAATTAAAATGGCAAAAATGAAAGATAGAGAGAGAATCTTAAAAGCAGCAAGAGAAAAGCAAGTGGTTATGTACAAGGGAACTCCCATAAGGCTATCATCTGGCTTCTAAGCAAAATTTTGCAGGCCAGAAAGGTATAGCATGATATATTCCAAGTGATGAAAGGAAAAAACCTAAAACCAAGAATACCCTACCTGGCAAGGTTATCATTGAGATTTGAAGGAGAGTTAAAGAGTTTTACAGACAAACAAAAGCTAAAAGAGTTTAGCACCACTAAACCAGCTTTACAAGAAATGTTAAAGGGACCTCCCTAAGCAGAAAAGAAAAGACCACAACTATAAATATAAAAATTATGAAAGGAAAAATTTCATTGGTAAAGGCAAACACACAGTAAAGATAATAGATGAACCATTTATAAAGCTAGTAGAAAGGTTGAAAGATGAAAGTAATAAAATCATCTATATCCACAATAAATATTTAAGGGAGACACAAAACAACTAGTTGTAAAATATGATGTCACAAACATTAAAAATGGGAGGGAGTAAAAATGCAGGGTTGTTAGAATTCATTCAAACTTAAGAGATCGTCAACTTGTATTCCATGCAAATGGAAGGGGAAAAAAGCTGGGGTAGCAATACTTATATCAGACAAAACAGACTTTAAAACAAAGACCATAACAACAGACAAAGAAGGACATTACAAAATGATAAAGGAATCAATCCAACAAGAAGATATAGCCATTGTAAATATATATCTGCACCCAACATAGGAATACCTAAATTCATAAAGAAAATATTAACAGACATAAAGGGTGAAATGTACAGTAATACAGTGATAATAAGGGACTTTAACACCCTACTTACATCAATGGACAAATCATCCAGACATAAGGTCAATAAAGAAACACTAGCCTTAAAAAGCACATTAGACTAGATGGACTTAATAGATATAAAGAGAGAACAGTCCATCCAAAAGCAGCAGAATACACATTCTTTTCAAGTGCACATGGAACATTCTCCAGAACAGATCACATCCTAGGCCACAAAACAAGTCTCAATAAATTTAAGAAGACTGAAATTATATCAAGCATCTTTTCTGAACACAATGCTATGAGACTAGAAATGAACTAAAGAAAAAAACTGTAAAAAACACAAATGTGAAGCCTAAACAATATGCTAGTAAACATTCAATGGATCACTGAAGAAATCAAAGATGAAATCGAAAAGTACCTGCAGACAAATGAAAATGGAAACACAATGATCCAAAATCTATGTGACACGACAAAAGCAGTTCTAAGCGGGAAAGTTATAGCAATACAAGCTTATCCCAGGAAACAAGAAAAATCGCAAACAATCTAATCTTAAACCTAAAGGAAATAGAAAAAGAAAAACAAACAAAACCCAAATTTAGTAGAAGGAAAGAAGCAATAAAGACCTGGGCAGAAATAAATGAAATGGAGACTAAAAGACTATAGAAAAGATCGATGAAACTAAGAGCTGGTTCTTTGAAAAGATAAACAAAATTGATACAACTTTAGGCAGATTTATCAAGAAAAAGAGAAGCCCCAAATAAATAAAGTCAGAAATGAAAAGAAGTTATAACCAACACCACAGAAATACAAAGGACCATGAAAGGTTACCATGAACAATTATACTCCAATAAAATGGACAACCTAGAAAAAAATGGATAAATTCCTATAAGTGTACAATCTCCTAAGACTGGATGAGGAAGAAAAGGAAAATATGAAAAGACTGATAATCAATAATGAAATTAAATTAGTAATTAAAAAATACTCCCCCAAAACATAAGTTGGAACCAGAGAGCTACACAGGTGAATTCTACCAAACATTTAAAGAAGAGTTAATGCCTATCCTTCTCAAAACTCTTCCAAAAAATTGAAGAGAAAGAAAGGAGTGCTTTCAGCCTCATTATATGAGGCCAGTGTAACTAACCATGATACCAAAACCAGACAGACACCACAAAAAAAGAAAATCATATGTGAATATCACTGATGAACACAGATGAAAATATCTTCAACAAAATATTAGCAAAACAAATTCAACAATAAAAGGATCATATACCATGATCATGTGAGATTTACACTAGGGATGTAAGGATGGTTCAATATCTTCAAATCAATCAGATACAGCACATTAACAAATTGAAGAATAAAAACCATATAATCGTCTCAATAGATGCAGAAAACACTTTTGACAAAATTAAACATCCATTTATGATAAAAACTCTTACAAACTGTGTATAGAGGGAACATACCTCAACATAATAAAGGTCATATATAACAAACCTACAGCCAACATCATACCCAATGGTGAAAAGCTGAAAGAATTTCCTCTAAGATCAGGAACAAGCAACAGTGCCCATTCTCACCACTTTTATTCAACATAGTATTGGAAGTCCTAGCCATGGCAATCAAACAAGAGAAAGAAGTTAAAGGAATCCAATTGGAAAGGAAAAAGAAAAACTGTCACTGTTTGCAGGTGACATGATACTATATATAGAATATCTTAAATATGCTCACGAAAAAATCTATTAGAGCTAATAAATGAATTAAATAAAGTTGCAGGATATAAAATTAATATACAGAAATCTGTTGCATTTCTATAAATATTAACAAAGTATCAGAAAGAGAAATTAAGAGAACAATCCCATATACAATTGCTCAAAAAGATTAAAATACCTAGGAATAAACCTAACTAAAGAGGTAAAAGACCTGTACTCAGAAAACTATAACATATTGATGAGAGAAACTGAAGATGACATAAAGAAATGGAAAAACATACCATACTCATGGAGTAGAAGAATCAATATTTTTAAATGATCATACTACCCAAGGCTATCTACAGATTCAATGCAATCCCTATTAAAATACCAATGGCATTTTTCACAGAATTAGAACAAATAATCCTAAAATTTGTATGGAAACACTAAAGACCCTGGACAGCTAAAACAATCTTGAGAAAGAAGAACAAATCTGGAGGTATGACACTCCCTGATTTCAAACTATACTACAAGGCTACAGTAATCAAAACAGTATGTTACTTGCACAGAAAGACACATAGATCAATGAAACAGAATAGAGAGCTCAGAAATGAATTCACACTTATATTGTCAATTAATTTCTGACAAAGGAGGCAAGAATATACAATGGGGAAAAGACGGCCTTTTTAAATAAATAGTGTTGGGGAAACTGGACAGCTACCTGCAAAAGAATCACACTGGACTACTTTCTCACGCTCTACAAAAATAAACTCAAAATGGATTAAAGACTTAAATGTAAGATCTGAAACCATAAAACTCCTAGAAGAAAATGAACATACACAGTATGCTCTTTGGCATTATTCTTGGTAATATTTTTTTATATTTCTCCTCAGGCAGGAAAAACAAAAGCAAAAGTAAACAAATGGTTTTGCACAGTGAAGGAAACGATCACCAAAGCAAAAAGGCAGCCTACTGAATGGTAGATGATATTTTCAAATGATATATCTGCTAAGGGGTTAATATCCAAAATATACAAGCAGCTCATACAACTCAACATCAAAAAAAAACAACCTAATTAAAAATGGGCAGAGGGTCTGAATAGACATTTTTCCAAAGAAGACATACAGATGACCAACAGGCGCAATTTAAAAAGATCAACATCACTAATTATTATGTAGATGCAAATCAAAACCACAGTGAGATATCACCTCTCACCTGTCAGAATGGCTATTAACAAAAAAGACAAGAAATAACAATAGTTGGAGAAGATGTAGAGAAAAAGGAACACTTGTGCACTGTTGGTGGGAATGTAAATTGGTGTAGCCACTATGGAAAACAGTATGGAGATTCCTCAAATAATTAAAAATAGAACTACCATACAATCCAGCAATTCCACCTCTGGTTATTTTTCCAAAGAAAATAAAAACACTAATTCGAAGAGATACATGCACCCCTATGTTCATTGCAGCATCATTCACAATAGCCAAGATATGAAAGCAACTTGTGTCCAATGATAGATGAATGGATAAAGATGTACATGTGTATAATGGAATTTTACTCAGCCATAAAATAGAATGAAATCTTGCCATCTGCAACAACATGGATGGACCTACAGGGTATTATGCTAAGTGAAATAAGTCAGACAGAGAAAGACAAATACTGTTTGATTTCAGTTATGTGTGGAATCTAATAAGCAAATGAACAAAAATAAAAACAGGGAATTCCCTGGTGGTCCAGTGGTTAGGACTCTGTGCTTTCACTGCCAAGGGCCCAGTTTCAATCCCGGTCAGGAACTAAGATCCCATAAGCCGTGTGGTGCAGCCAAAAAAATTTTTTAAAGAAACAAATTAAAACACCTTGGGACTTCCCTGGCAGTCCAGTGGTAAAGAATCCGCCTTCCAATGCAGGGGACATGGGTTGGATCACTGGTTGGGGAACTAAGATGCCACATGCCAAGGGGCAACTAAGCCCGTGCGCCACGACTCCTGAGCTCGCATGCCTCAACGGGAGAGCCCATGTGCCGCAAACTACAGAGCCCACGCACCCTGGAGCCGGCGCACCACAACTAGAGAGAAGCCCGCACGCTGCAACTAGACAGAGCAACCCGCGCTCCACAATGAAGATCCGATGCAGCCAAAAAAACAATAAAGAAAAATAAAATAAATAAAAAGTAATTTTAATAAAAACCTTGTTTTTAAAAGAATTTTTTAATTAAAAAACAAAACCAGAAACAGTCTCAGAGATACAGAGAACACACTGGTGGTTGCCAGAGAAGAAGGGAGTTGGTGGGGGGTGAATGAGTGAAATTGGTGAAGGAGATTAAGAGGTACAAACTTGCAGTTCTAAAGTAAATTGTCACAAGGATGTAATGTACAGCATAAGGAACATAATCAATAATACTGTAATAACTTTGTATGGTGACAGATGCTAACTAGACTTACCGTGGTGATCATTTTGCAATATATAAAAATACCCAATCACTATGATGTACACTTGAAACTAATATTGTTAAGTGAATTACACTTGAATGAAACAATTTGGATCTTGTGATCTCCCCCTTTGCACTCTAGGACACACACATGCACTTTTAAGTAGGCAAGCTATCAAAATTTCTCTTTTGGATTTTTCCATGTCTCCATTCTGGCACTGTCTCTTCCTGCCCCAGGCAGCTAGTGCACTCTTAATTCCACCAGGTAACATTTTAGAGAGTTTATGCTGTCTGGCACAATGCCCCCACCTGTTCCCGTGGAGGCTCCTCTTCCTGACAGTGTCCTATGCTCCATTTTCACCTCTCCAACACATTCTGTCTTATGGCCCAATTCCAAATGGCTATTCTCTTAGTTCCCAGTTAACTGAAAAAAGAATTTTTCTAAGATACTTACTGGTTTCATTATTGAGCAGACTCAGTGAGAATATAGCCTTTCTGATAGCAGCCCAGGGGGAACCATGTCTCAGGGCACCTTCTTCTTTCGATGATGGAGCAACCTGTTTCACCCTCCACTGGTTGTGTACTAGTCTCTTTATCTTACTCTGTCCACAATTCCCTACCTTTAGATCTCGCAACAATTCTGCCCTTGGTAGACAGCCCACTGCCTCTACTTTAGCTCAGACCTTCATCACCTCATGTCTGAGCTATCCTAATAATAGCTGATTTTTATCAACTGCTTACTAAGTGCCAAACACTGCTAGAGGAGCTTGACACAATTTAATCCTCACGTAACCCTTTGAGATGAATACTATTCTTGCCCCCATTTTACTGACGAGGGACCTGAAGCATGGTAACTAGAGTCACATGGCTAACAAGTAGCAGGGCTGGGACACAAACTCAGGGAATCTTGGCCTCACATTTAACAGTCACACCATAAGACTTCTTTAGCTAGAAGGAGAACATAAAAACAGAGCCTATGGCAACAGCTTCTGTCTCCATTTTCTTGCTGTTGTTTGGAAGATAAAGTCATTACAGCTCCAAGAAGTGAGTCCCTGTGAAACAACGTAACCAGAGAAGGTTTCTTGAAGTAGCTGGTCCTTGAAGGGTGAATGCCATTCAGACAGGAAGAGAGAGTAGCAGTGGGTATTTCAGGTTTGGGGGCATGATATGTGCAAAGGTAAAAAGTGAGAATGCTCCAGTTGTGTGCAGACCAAACTGCAGGAGCAAAGAGTTCCTATGGGAGAAAGTTGGAAGCCCAACGGGAGAGGCATGTTAGGGCCAGGCTAGTGCAGTCCTGAATGCCAAGTTAAGGCATTTGAATCTCATGAGTAAGCCAGTGGTCTCCACACTGTGTTCCCTGAGGCTCAGGAAAGAAGGAAGGCTACATTTTTTGGAGCATGTTTACTTTTATTTGCTTTTCATTTTGGGGTTTCAGCTACCTAATATTTTGCATGAAAAGAGCATCCCCATAGTAATTGGAAACCAAAGAACAAACAGACTTTGAAAACTACTACTCCAGGCAATGGAAAGCCAGCTATGGTTTTTGGCCATTGGTATGACATGACTGGAATGGTGTTTTAGAAATATATTCTGCCGATATAATGTAGGGTAAACTAAAGGAGATAATGAGTAGGGGGACCTGCTAGAACCTGTGGTAATTGTTTAAGTTGACAAGGCCAGTGGCAGTGGGAATGGTTAGAAAAAGGACAGATGTTCGGAACATTCCAAAGGATATACATAGAGCATGGTTAATACAGCATGATAACTGACAGGATGTAAGAGTCAGAAAGGAGTTACATCTCTAAAAAGGATATTTCAGCTGATAAGGGAAATATTTGGGGTCAGAGAGACCATTCCAACGTGCCTCAAACCATAACATGTTGGGTGAGCTGCGCTTCTGACTCCTCAGAAGAGAAAACTGGCCTCTATTTGGTTTTCTGGAAAGAAAAACAAACTGACACATTCATCTTTAAGAGTGAGTTGGGCAAAATAAGGGACTATTTTTCAGGACTACTCAGACACCAGTTACCAGATATTCCTGTCTGACAAGAAGAGATTCCCTTGGGGGTCCTTAATGGTGAGAAACAAGCTTAGAGAGGAGAAATGTTCTCATAAGCCTGTATCGTCCATGAAGAGCAATAACTATTTTAGATTGGGCTCCAACAAATTGAGCTTGGGAGCTACAGGGCAGCAACCGGATTTAATTCTACAGTCTCTAGAGCACCTAGCACATTACTGGTGCTCCATCAGTGTTAAATCAGCCATGGAAAGAAGCATAGCTCCGTATGCCTAGAGTAAGAGAGAAACTGGGTTAGGCCAAATGAGACTCAAGCTGAGGCCTAATGAGAAATGGAATTAAGATCTCATGTTATACCCCTTTTCTACAAGTGGAATGAACACTGGATGGGGGATCCCAAATTCAAGGCTGTTGCCAATTATGTATGTGACTTTGGACGAGTCCTTTACTTCTCCAGGCTTCATTCTCTCTGTTGTCAAATGAGGAAAGTGATACCTGTCATACAAGCCTGCTGGAAGGATGGAATTAGACTTTTTTAAGTGCTTTAGAAAGCATCAAGTACATACAGAGCACCATGTTTTGATATGGATTTTATATGCCCAGATAGTGGTATATGACCAGAATTTTTATAAATCAAACCACATATTAACATCTTAACATTCTGTTATACGGCTATGAAAGAACTTTACAGTTAACACCTATATGCCCACCATGTCCTTGATTTTTAAAGGCACTGTTCAGCAATAGTTTTCCAAAAGAAATTAGCAAAGCAGACTGACATTCATCATGTTTTGTCATTTGTGCTCATCTTCGTATTCTAGCCTCTCTAATTCCTTTGTATTTTCTTGCAGAGGAATCTTTATCTGAGAGAGAACCCAGAACATGTTTGCTGCCAACAAAATGTAGTTTCTCTTTGCTTCTCAAGGTTGGGCCTAGGGTACTCATGGCTAGAAAAGGCGGGAGGATAACTGGACTAGATCAGTGAAGGAAGGCATCAGGAAGACTTGGCCCAGTTGGATAAACTGCAATCCACCACTTTCTGGGATCCTACAGAAAAGAAGATTCTATCTTTGGATGCCCATTCCTTACAAAAGTCCTTTCCAATTCATACCCTTTACTATGGGGCAACATGCTGATTATTGAGAAGGCAAATGACATCGGCTTAACAGATGAACAATAAACTTTTTTTGACAATAAAAGGAGAGGATCAGAATGCTATTCATGAAAACCAGCCAAGCAATCTTGCCATAGGTAAATTAAAACCCTCTGACCCAGCAATCTTCCCACCAACTCTGGAAAATATGCTGAGATGAATGGGGATGGTGCCCTCTTTTACAGGAATGACCACAAAGTTCTACACAACTTGAGTGCTCATCAATAGATGAGTGACTGAACAAATCCTGGTAGAATCATATTATGGACTATCATGTGGCTATTTGAAAAAAATGAGCGAGATCCATGGCTACTGGTGTGCTGGGAGATCTGTGATGTACTTTTAGGTGCATAAGCCCGGCTGCAGAGAAACATCTATCTCAGGATCCCATTCTAGTACAAACGCCAAAATCTCCAATCGATGTACTCCATGCCTGCATGTCTTTGCGTGTGCACAGGAAAGTTGTGGGAGGATTCAGACTCAGGCTGTTACTACTGCTTATTCTGTAGAGAGGAAAAGGAGAGAGGAGTGCATTGCTTATTTTGCTTCATATGCCTGTGCATTATCTTACTGATGGCACTGAAAATGTGGAACATATGTAATTTCTGAAAAGTTTAATAATTCTTTAAAAAGAAAACTTTACATGGGACTTACAAGACTGCTCCCCTCCACTGCTTCCCTGGTCTCTCTGCTCCCCTGTCCTTCGTGTCTACATTGAGGGACAAGGAAAGATATTACTTGCTCAGAGACTCGTTGCCTCCTTTGCTGCTAAATTGTTTGCATGCCAGGAGAGGTGAAGGGTGAAGGGTGACGTAATGGGTAGGGCTTTAACAAGGCTTCATCCGCGTGCCCCTTGCCAACATTCCTGGGAAACAGAAATAACCTACATGGAAAGTCAGACACAGCCCTATGCATAAACAGCTCCTGTTTGAATAAGAGGCAGCTGTGTTTCAAAATCACGCCTTCATTTCAAAGAACGGGGGAAACTGGCAAGCCCTGTGGTCCAGGAGGCCCAGCTATCCAAACTGCCTGCCCCCTGCTGAGGCCTCCCTCCCCCTTTTTCATTTTGCCCTCCCCCCAAGAATAACAAGTCACAAAAATTCATCATCTTTTGCGCATGCACTCACTACGAGGCCAGCATTGGCACTCTGTAAGGCATTTTCAGCCATATCATGTCAAGTTAATGTGCGTCACGACCTCTGTGATAGATAGGCTATGATTTTGTAAAGATGGGATAGGCTGGAGCCATCTTTAGAAGGCTTTCACTGGGTTTATTTAATCCCTTTATGTACCAAAGGCTGAGGATTCCCCTAGTGCTCTCCCAACTACACTTGATGAAAGGCACAGATATGCAGTTCAGAGAAGTTGGCTAGTGCTTAAAAGATCACACAGCCTTGAAGAGCAGAAATGGGAAAGGCTTGTCTAGGATTTGATTTAGCCAGAGAAACTTGTAGCTTCCCAGGGTTACTACAGAGCACCTGAGGAGCTCTTGTTCCCAATCTGCAACTCTGTGGCTCTTACACAATCCCAGGAAACCATTTATTCATGTTGGCAATCCTGACATTGACATAGCACTTTACATTTTGCAAAAACGTTCCCTGTATCATTGTATATCTTATCCTCACAAATCTGATGGAGATAAGACAAGAAAATTACCCCAATTATATAGATGATGAAACGTTTTCAGAGGGGTTAGGTGACTCAGCCAAAGTCCTAAAGCCAGGAAATTCATGAGCCAGAACTAATATCTAGGTAGTGAATGAAGGAAGCTACTGTATGTGGTTGCTACACATTTTTTTTTTTTCTGTTCAACCAACTAATTAACATCCATGCTGGGATTACGAGGGCACAGTATTACTTAGTGGTATAAAACATGGATTTCGTTACTTACCAGGTGGCCTTGGATGAGTCACTGACCAGCTCTGCTGCCTCAGTTTCTTCATCTATAGAAAGTAGATACTTAATAAAACTGCCTACCTCCTAGAGTCATTGTAGAAACTTAGATAACTCATATAGAGCGGTTATGAGAGTTTAGGGCATTTAGCGCAGCACTTGGTACCCTATAAAGTATTCTTATATTTTAAAATACTTGACATGTGGCCCTTGCTCACAAGTACAAATACAAAGCAGATATTTGTGAAGCTGTGGAGCCTGCCAAGGTTCTTTCATAAGCGATGCTTTGAGAGAGAGCAAATTTCTTCATAAGGATGAGGAGCCCAAAGATGGAAGACATGCTAACAAAGAGGACAGCAATTCTCAGAGGCCATAGTTGGTAATAATCCCTTTTGTGTTGTCTGCTGCCTCTGGGGCCGCTGGAAAGTGAAGCGACAATGGGTTTGCTTGCTTTCATCCGTGCCAAGAAGTGGCTTCGCCAGCGCCAACCCGCACTCTGCTGCTGCCACCCTTTGGGGCCGGCATCTTTCCAGTGGGCCAACACCCTCCCTCCCTCTTCTTAAATGTAGATGTCAGCCAGAGACACCTACCCCCATTGCCCCACAAGGCAGAAGGGTGGAGAGACATATGGAGCAATTGGAAAAACAGGGAGGGAGGAACAAATTGGGAATGGGGGCAGGTAAGGTACAGTGACAGGAAGAGTGACAAAAACAGATGAACACTGCCTTCCTCTGGATACAGCCAGCTGAAAGCAGTAACCAACTCTAAAGAGCTCAGGGAGCAGGGGCAACCCGACACTGTGAATGCACTAAATGCCACTGAACTGTTCACTTTAAAATGGTTAATTGCATATTATATGAATTTTACCTCAATATAAGAAAGAACGCAGGGGCTTACAGCGCCACTGTCCCAGAGAGAATATTTTGCAGACACTGGCCCTGGCCTGGGGTTCAAAGAGCCCCTGGGGTTCAAAGAGCCCCTCATGGGCAACGAATGCCTATTTGTGTCTCTCCTGTAACCTGTCCTCTCTGGGCTGCCCACTCGTGTGGTGGTAGTGTGTGTGTGTGTGTGTGTGTGTGTGTGTGTGTGTGTGTGTGATCTCTCAGAGCAGCTCCTGTGATCCTTGACTGTGGGGAATTTTCTCAAATAATAGCAATAATAACACTTAATCCTTATTAAACTCCCACTCTGAGCCCAGCTTTATTCCCCACAGTAATTCCCAGAGGTAGGGATTATGATCACACCCATTTTACAGATGAGAGAATGGAGCCCCAGGAAGGTCCAGGAGTTGCTACAAAGCCACTCAGTAAGTGAAGCGCACAGGCTAAAACCCAAAGCCAGGCACTGAAGCTCTCTGCTTCCTGCACCGAACACCTACTCTCTGTCAGGTACCATGGAGACACCAGAAAAGTATAAAGGATGTGGCCTCCGCCCTCAAGGAAATGACAGTGCAGATCAGGGAGGGTCTACTGGAGGAGACTGCAAAGGACTACTTTAAAGAGTGCTTGGGGCTTCCCTGGTGGCGCAGTGGTTGAGAATCCGCCTGCCAATGCAGGAGACACGGGTTCGTGCCCTGGTCCGGGAAGATCCCACATGCCGCAGAGCGGCTGGGCTCGTGAGCCATGGCCGCTGAGCCTGCGCGTCCGGAGCCTGTGCTCCGCAACGGGAGAGGCCACAACAGTGAGAGGCCCGCATACCGCAAAAAAAAAAAAAAAAAGAGTGCTTGGCTACTAAGTGAATCTACTCATAATAAGAAAGAGCTCAGAGAAGAGCTGATAATAATAGTAACCACAACAATTATGATCATTCACACTGACTGGGCACTTTTCTATGTACCTGACCTGATTTATTCCTTACGGCAATCCTGGGAGTTCCACAGTAGTACCAGCCTCATTTGAGAGGAAGGGAACTGGGGCTGAGAGAGGTAAAAGAAAGGAACTGGTCCAAGGTTGCACAACCGGCAAGTTAAGGGTGGACTGGATTTGAACTACTCTTTGTTTATACGTAGAAGAAACTCAATAAATCTCCATCAAATGATTGACTCTCTTCCATCTATTGAGCACCTGCTTGGCTCTCTATCTCATTTGATACTCACAAACCTATGAATTTAGTACTGTTACCGGCCCCACTTTACAGATGAGGAACCTAAAGCTCAGAGATGTTAAGCAACTTGCTCAAGTTCACACAGCTATAAGATGGCAACGCTCTGATCCAAACTCAGGTCTGCCAACTCCTGGCTTTTCTCAACTATCTTCCAGAGCCTTCTCTGGGGCTGCCTGCTCAGTAAAGCCCAGGTGCCTCCTTCTGTGCACCCATGTCAGTGGGCCTTGATTTGGATGCAAATAAGGGAGATACAAATAACAGGCTGGCCTCTAATGCAATGCGTGGAGAACATGATCACCGCATGCAGGCAGAGGGGAAGGGCACTACCACGGGGGAAGTTAGGCAGGCGAGGCCTGGAAAATTCTGCTCCCACCAGGGGAGAGACATCTTGGCTCATCTTACAGCAAAAGCAACAAACTCGAAGCATGCCACAGCCGACAGGAAACGGGAATGTTCCTTGGAAATCTGTTTCTAATAAATGAATCCCCACGCTAGAGGAGGAAGCCTGTACCCCGACACCTCATCAGAATTATGCTGCTCTCTGCAAGAGCCTCAGCTTGGCTCCAACTGCCACCTACCAGGAGCGGCTGAACTCTTCCCGTGCCCTGTATCATGGGCTCGCTTTTGAAGAGACCGTTCCATTTGCTGCCAGCCTTCGTTTCAGCTTGTTCTGTTGGGTGCTCCATTCTGTGCTGGAGATCAGAGTGACTCTCGCAGGGCCAGACCACATGGCTCACAGGGTGATGCCATAGTCAAGGCCCACTCTACTTCACTTAGGGAATTTCTCCTACAGTGCTGAGCCCAGCGGAGATGGTTCCAAAACACTTGATTGATTGACAGACTGATGGTGACTAATTCAGTCCTAGAGCTTTGCTACTCCAGCTGTGGCCCACGGACCGGAGGCACTGGCCTCGCCAGAGGGTCTATTAAAAACGCAGGGGCTTCCCTGGTGGCGCAGTGGTTGAGAATCCGCCTGCCGATGCAGGAGACACGGGTTCGTGCCCTGGTCCGGGAAGATCCCACATGCCGCGGAGCAACTGAGCCCGTGAGCCATGGCCGCTGGGCCTGCGCGTCCGGAGCCTGTGCTCCGCAACGGGAGAGGCCACAACAGTGAGAGGCCCGCATACCGCAAAAAAAAAATAAAAAATAAAAAATAAAATAAATAAAAAAAAAATAAAAACGCAGACTTTCAGGCCCCAGCGCAGACTTTCTGAATCAGAAACTGAGTTTTAACCAGACCTCCAGGAGATTTACATGAGCATTAGAGGGAGAGAAGTTCTGGTGTAGGACAGTGGCTCAGAAAGCCACCGCTGTATAATAGGTCCTCATTCGCTCTGTTTTTCTGAATCCAGTGGTTTCCAAATCTGGTTGTTCAGTAGTTCAACTGGGGAACTGGGGTACTTTTTAGAATTTTTTTTTTTTAAATTTGGAAATCATTTTAAACCAACAGAAGCGTTCTAAGAATAGTACAAAGAACCCTTGTCAGCAGGGTAAGCCCTCACCTAGATTCGCCAAATGTTAGCATTTTGCCATATTTGCTGTATTCATTCCTCTCTACATTTCTACACGGTATTTCCCCCTTTAATCCATTTGCCTAAATTGCAGACATCGTGCTCTTCACCCCTAAATACTTTAGCATGTATTTCCTAAGAACAAGGACATCCTCTTATGTAATCACAATCCGGTTATCAAGTTCAGAAATTTTAACATTGATACAGTAATACGATCTAATATTCAGTGCATATTCAAATGTGGTCAATCATCTCGATAATGTCCTTTATGGAAATTCTGTTTTTCGTCTGGAGAGCTTTTAAAAAGTGCCAGTGCTGTGGCCCTAACCCCACACCAGTGAAGACAGATTCTCCAAGGGAGGGGCCTGTGCCTATACATTTTGAGGCTTTCCAGGAGATTCTGATGTGCAGCCAGAGCTAAGAACCTGTGTGCTATATAGGCTTTTCCTATGACCCCTGTATATTGTATGGGTAAGAGCCCCTGTAAGCAGAGTGAGCCCTGAGTATAATATTTGCCTAGGCCCCACGTCTCCTGTAATCTGAGCTCTGCCATCACTCACTGCAAGTATCCTTGGGCCTTTCCTCACTGTCTTCTGATGCCACCTCTCAAAAGGCAACAAAACATTCATTTTTCCACCCTTCTATTTCCCCTACAGCCACTCAGCACAGTCCTTCTTTCTTTATAAAAAGTGAAGCCTTGAATGGCATATGCTCTGGGCTGTGTTCTCCACAAGCCAGGTCTGACAAGTTGGCTACATCACCTGGAATTGCAGAAGAGCAAAGGCAGATGGTGGGAAAAGAAGGCCAGGGATACAGCAAATCAATTAAGGGGAGGGCCAATTTCTCTTTGGGCTGGCCACAAAGTTTCTCTAGAGTTCGAAGGCTGCTGGATTATAACTAGACAGTTCTCAAATTACCTTGGCTTGAAAGCGAGCCGCTGAGGTGAGCAGATGTAGCAATCCGGGGCTATGGTGGACATGAAGGTGATGTACAGATGGGGAGCAATTGAAAAACGCAAGCTAATCCCACGAGCCAGTAGACTTTTGCATTTCCTGAAAGAATCTGGGTCAATCTAACTGGTCGGTTTAATTGCTTCAATGGATCTGTTCTGTTTCCAGCTGTTAGCAGATGAAGGGGAAGCCTGGCACGTCTGCGAGGGAGCTGACCAAGAGTTCATGATATTTAGTCTGCTGGGTACAGAGCCGTTTCCCCAGCCCTGAAACAGCCCTGGCACCCTTACCCCTGAACCTCCTCCCACCCAAACATCTGTTTCACTGCAGCCAAAGCAAGTCAGCTTTCTTTGAAAAGGCTCTAACAGAAGAGGCTGAGTCCAGATTCGTATGTGTTTGTGAATATATTCTGGAAGAAAGGTGAAGGCACAAAAGAGATCATTGGCTTTGAAACCGCTTTGTCAATGCCTGACAAATCGACTTGCTTTTAGGATGTATTGATATTCTTTAATATTCGAGAGAACTAGCCTACTCGGATTGATTTAACAGATGCATCTTTGCAGTCAGTCAATAACAAAATATCTGTGAGTGGTTAGTGTCTTTCTTCTTCACAGGAACTCAATAATGTGCCAAGTGAGATCATTTCCTCTGGCCCAGGACTTGAGAACATTTTGAATTGGGTTCATCCCGATTGGGAACTAAAGAATACTCAAGTTATTGCCAGAGTCCAAATGGAGGGCACTTGTATTACTAGACAACTGTTAGAAAACTCCTTAATTAGGAACCCATGTACACTGCTGTTGCCATTTCTAATCATCTCTTTCATCAGAGGACTCCTTGTTGTATTACAGATTTTGATTCCTGCCAGTAAGATAAAATGTGCTTAAATTGACTGAGTATGTGTGAATTGCAGATATCTCAGATTTTTGTACAAGAAGGCCCACTTCGGGAAATGTTTTCATAGAGTATATTTCACATAGCTTAACTCAAACTAACAAAGGGATTGTCTTTCACATTACGACTATTAAAAATTGGCTAGTACTCTCTCCAACCATGAATTTTCATTTTCTGCTTATTTAATATGTATATTAAATATATACATCATATGTATTTATGCATTTTAAATATATACATTTAATATTATATATAAATATGGTGTGCATAATTATATAATATATAAACATACTATTATATATTATACATAAATATAATATTGTGTATACACGCACACATCTACACATTGCAGGATCTCGTAACCTGACCTAAGCTCAGATTTATATGTAATAGTGGAGTTCAGACATACACTAACTCAAATACCCCTGCTCTGAACCTGACTCTTGTCCAATCCCTTTCAGTTCTTTTGCCACCACCATAGTTAAGATCCAGTAAACTCTTAACTTTCCTCTGTCTTATCACCCTGCTCCCATCCATCCTCCAAATACACATATTCCCTGCCTTCAGAATAAAAGCCCCAAATCCTTTGTTTGGCATTCAGAGCCCTCTCCACAACCTCGTACCAACGATTACCTCCACTGCTCCCAGTCCTACACCCCCTGCTCTAGGCAAACCATCTCATTGGCTGTTGTATAATAGCAAATGGCTATTATACAATAGCCATTGTAATTGGCAAGGGTAGCCAAAAGTGTTTTGGAGTGCTGCTGTGTGCCAGACACCGTGTAGACTACTTCATACATTATGTCATCCACTCCTTCCCACAGCCCAATGAGTTACGTTATATTACTCTCATGTTCCAGGTGGAGAAATAGAGGTCAAGAGATGTTAAGTAAGTTGCCCAAGGTCAGGCAGCTGGTGAGGCAGGGAGTTAGAGTTTGAAGCCAAGCAGTCTCACTCCAGAGCCTGTCCCCTTTACCTGGGCTGCCTGAACATATTTTGTGGAGTCCTGCATTTTTGTGCCTCCACACGTTTGTTCATGGAAATATGGCAACAACCCTCCTTCCGACTCCACCATCTCTGCCTGCTGCAACCTTGCCCAGCTCAGATAGCACCTCCTCCCTGAAGCCTCCCCTGACTTCCCAGTGCTAAAATTCTTTCCTCCTGGCTCTGTGTTCTCTTAGCATTGGCTTTAGCTCTTATACTATTTCTTATTATTGTAGTTACCTGTACACGGGTTTCCTCCTCCTATCCACCTCCACCCTGTCGTACAGGAAACCGAGCTCACAATCACTGTGGTGCTGAAGCCAAGAGAGCGCCAGTCAGGGGCATCACCAAGGATGTGGTAGAGGTGGGCAATTGGGTATATACTCTAAGCTCCCTCCCAACTCAGGTTCTAAGATCCTGCATGGCAGTTTCCCTAAAGGCAGGGATGTAGCTTCCCTGGCAGCAAGTAGAGGAGCTGGCACGTCTCTGGGAAACCGCTGAGCTGGCAAAACTACATCATCTCCGATGCACGTGTGGATGAGCAAATACTGGCTACACTCTCCCTCCTGGTCTGTGTCCGTCTATCCATCACTGCCGTGTGTGTTTGAAGGTGACCTTGCTCTGAAGGTGTGGCTCGAGGGCTGAGGTCCCTTTTCCAGTCCCTCCCTAGGAAGACGATCCCTCTTTGTGCTGTTCTAGTTGATGATCTGAATGCATACTGATGTCTGCAGCACTCGGCGCTTTGCCTTTCGGCCTAGGCCAGTGTTTTTCAAACTTGAGTGTATGTCGGAGTCACCTAGATAGCTTGTGAAGGCCCATATGGCTGGCTCCCAGCCCCAGTGAGTCTAGGGTAAGAGCCCGAGAGCTGGCACTTCTAACGGGCTTCCAGGTGATGTGGATGCTGCAGGTCCCTAGGAAATGCTGAGAACCGCCCTCCAGACAATGGCTTCACTCACAAGGATGTGGCTTCCCACTGATGGCTGCACACTAAATCTGAGGGGCCAGTGGGGGTGGAGCAGGAGGAAGAGCACCGAACCGGGAGCCTGAAGACCAGGGTTCCACTGCAGCTGTGCTCTAGCAAGCTGTGTGAACTTGGGCAAGTCTCAGCACTGCTCTGTGCCTCTAGCTGCCTCACAGGCACAGGACACGATGAAGTTGGTCCTCCTGTGGTACATACTAATAACAGTAATACATATTTTAATACCTTACACAAGTGTAGTATTTTACATTTTTGAGAATACTATCCACTAAATCCTCTCATCCAATCTTTATAACACTATAAGGACAAGGGCACATGCTTGTGTGGACCTCTGGATGAGATGAGATGTTCTGAAAACACCATTGCCTTCTACAAACTTCCCAGTAGGCTGGCTTTCCCCATGTGGATTTCTGCTTCTGCACAGCTGGAAGAGGAAGCATCCTGGGTCATGGCTGCCAGACGAGGAGGCTCCAGGGGCCACCCCCCTGACCCGGTACTTGGCCCATCTTTCTTAGGTACACATCAGTCCAGGGGGCTGCTTCCCGTGTGGCATCATTGCCTGCATTCTGTTTAGTGCATGAATTACTAGACCTCAAATACCCAAATGATGCTGACTGGATGACTCAAGGACTTTTGATGATACACATAAACCAAACCAGAAAGATGCTCTGCATTTTTCATCAGTTCCACTTATTAGGCCAAGAAAAATCAGCCCTTTTTTCTATGCTACCGATTACACTTCTCATTAAGGCGAAATCATGAAGATGTCTCAGGCGGTGGTATTACTGCCACACTCAGCATTAATTAGAGTTCATTGATTGGAGAGAAATCAAGCACAGGAGACTCAGAAACTTGTTATGGTGCTTAATAATGATTTGTTTCCTCACCAGAAATTGGACAAGGACTCTAGACTTCAGCGATTTCACTTCCCTGCTCTTTTCTTTGCCTTCATGTTTCTGTCATTGGTGACTCTGCTGGAAACAGAGGACAATGGCAGGTCCTCTATTTGGTATCTATTGTTTGACTTTCCTGAGCCTTCCCCTGTGGCCAGTTTCTTTCTCTTATCTTTAAGATCACAGGATGAGGCAAACTGACCTTGCTAAGCTCAGTTCTAGTCACTCCAGGCTTCCTGCTGTTCCTTAAAGTGGTCAAGCCTCAGGGCCTTTGCACTCGCTGTTCCCTCTGATTGACACACTCCTTCTTGGGGCTCTTGCTCCCTCCCTTCTTGAAAGTCTTTATTCAAATGCCACCTTCTCAGTGAGGCCTGCCATAACCATCCTATTTTAAAACTGCCCCTCTTCTGCTCCCTATCTGCCTTTCTTTATTTCTCTCCATAGCATCTATTTCCTTCTAAAATACTAACTTCCTGATTGCTTTACTTATTCCCTCCTCCACCTTCTCTCTACCAAAAGGTGAGCCCCAGGAAGGCAGGGATCTGTTTAACTTTTTATTTTGAAATAATTTTATTAAAAAAATTTTCCTAGAGGATGGAGTGATGGTATTTTTATTTCTTCTGTAGCTTCTGTCACAAAACTGAATATTTATGGCTTGCATTTTTATAATACTTCAAAAGCAGGTTCCCATACAAATTCTTTGAGATACATTAGTATTGGGTCTAATTTACAGATGAAGACACTGCAGCTCAGGAAGCATAGCAGATACTGTCAATGCCCTTCCCATATCCTTTGGCATTTATCATTTCTGCGCCTGCCAGCCTGCTTTCAAACTGCCTGAAATAATGTTAGACTTTACACGAAAATTGTAAACATAGCACAGAGAGTTGCTGTATACCATTCACCCAGCTTCCCCTAACATTAAATACCTTAGATAATAATGGTAATAGTATTGAAACCAAGACATTAATATTGATACCACACTGTTAACTAATCTATAGACCTTATTCAAATTTCCCCAGTTTTTCCACTAATGTCCTTTTTCTATGCCAAGTTCCAATTCAGGATCTCCTCTTGTATTTGTTGTCATGTCTCCTTAGCGTCCTCTAAACTGTGACAGTTCCTCAGTCTTTGTCTTTCATGACCTTGACAATTTGACAAGTCCAGGTCAGTTACTCTATAGAGTTTCCTTCAATGGAGGTTTGTCTGATGTTATCTCACAGTTAGATTAAGGTTGTGTATTGGGGGCAAGAATACCGTTGAAGTGAAGTTGTGCAGGGTGGGATTTTTTGATTGTTTGTTCCCTGAGGTATCCCCAGTTGACCAGAACAGGCCCTGACACGTGGGAGGTGCTCAGTACTCATGAAGACACAAAGGGATCAGACCCCCAGGCACCCACACTCATCTCTAGACATGGGAAGATTATGTTCTCTGGAATATCACATTTGTTGGGAACCTCTTGTGGCTTTGAGGAAGGGGAAGGTAAGAGAATTGGGGTGGAGTGAGGGTCTGCTACCATAATGCTAAACAATAACAGGTGAAGGAACCCAAGTAGCATGTGGCCCAGTGAGAGGAATAATGGTACAACACTTGGACAAAATGATAGCAAAAATTATTTTTTA
Organism: Kogia breviceps; assembly: GCF_026419965.1. NCBI lineage: Eukaryota > Metazoa > Chordata > Mammalia > Artiodactyla > Physeteridae > Kogia > Kogia breviceps. The sequence continues at coordinate 35,122,439 of NC_081330.1, forward strand.
CTTTAAAAAATAATAATAACCTCCCGCCTGCTACAGACTGAAGGTTTGTATCCCCTCAAAATTCGTATGTTGAAATCTAATCCCCAATGTGGTGGTATTTGGAGGTGGAGCCACTGGGAGGTGATTAGGTAATAAGGGTGGAACCCTTCTGAATAGGATTAGTGCCCTTATTTAGAAAAAGTGTCCACAGAGTTCCTTTCTCCCCCTCTGCTATGTGAGATGATAGGGAGAAGATTGCCATTTGCAACCAGGCAGAGGGCCTCACCAGACCCCAAATCTGCTGGTACCTTTATCTTGGATTTGCCAGCCTCCAGAACTGCAAAAAATAAATTTCTGTTGTTTATAAGCCACCCAGTCTATGGTATTCTGTTATAGTCACCAGAATGGACTAAGACATGCCCCTAATAAAACCCATTACTTTACATGTGGAAGTGAGTGGCTCAGTCTACAGGTTCTGAAGCCAGATTGCCTGGATTCACAATCTGGCTCTGACACTTACTAGCTAGGTAATGATGAACAAACCTTTTAACCTCTCTGTGTCTCATTTTTCTCATCTGTAAAGTGGAGATGCTGTTAACACTAGTATAGGACATTTTTTCTGAGGATTGATTGAGGTAAAACATGTGAGAAGCCTAGAGCAGTATCTGAAATATAGTAAGCACTCAATAGGCATTTTTATATAAATTTCTCTACTTTACAGACCACTATCCAGTAAGTCATCTTATTAGATATTCAAAGCGATCCCTCAGGGGCAGAGACTATTACTTTCATTGACCGATGAAGAAACCGAGGCTTAGAAAAGTGAAAGGATTCATCTAAGGTCTCCTAAGCTAATGAGTGAAAGAACCAGAGTAATATATAGGTCATACGTTTCCTAGTCCAGTGCTGTTTCTGTGCCCCACACCCCAGACATCCAGGAGAGTCTCACCAAATACCAACAGTGACCGAATGAGAATTGGGGCTTAGATTTACCTCTGAGCATCATGTTCTTCTTGGTGCTGGAGAGGATCTGGGATACTCTCAACCTTCTAGGATCTTACAACACAAGTGAGGGAGAGAGAAAGCAATAAGATAGCCCAGCAACTATCCGGGGAACAATGTATGTACTGACAGTCACAGGCAGCTTCCACCTTATACCAACAGGGATGGTTGTTTGAACCATGGAAGGTATTTTCCAAGGGAAGTATCACGGTAAGCAGGGTTAAGCAGCCAAGCCAGACTACCAAATGTACCCAAAGCGGAGCACTGCTACTGCCACAGAGCCCGGTGCACAGGTGTTATAGGGGCGGGGGAAGATGAAAATGAGACAAGGCTGGGGAGGCAGGCAAAGGTTGGGTTCTGCCAGGCCTCGATGGCCCAAGAAGAAAGTCAGATTTTATTCTAAGTGTGATGGGAAGCCACTGGAGGCTGTCAAGCCAAGGAATGATATTATTTGATTTACATTTTTTAAAAGAGCACATTGATACTATAATAGAGAACCATGTAGAGTGTGAGTCTGTCATGAGACAGATCTGGGCTTGAATCTCAACCCTCTCCCTTCATAGCTTGAATCTCTTCTGTTCAAGAGAAACAATAATAATATTAGGAGGATGGGATTAACAGATACACATTACTATATATTAAGTAGGTAACCAACAAGGACCTACTGCACAGCACAGGGAACTATACTTAATATCTTGTAGTAACATATAAGTGAAAAGAATCTGAAAAAGAATGTATATATATAACTGAATCACTGTGCTGTACACCGGAAACTAACATGACATTGTAAATCAAGTACACTTCAATTTAAAAAAATAGTAGTCACTTCACAGGGCTGCAATGAGGAGTACAACAGACAATGTATGTAAAGTACATAGCCCAGCGTCTGGCCCATAGTAGGTGCTCCGTATGTGTCAGCTGCAGTAATTATTGCTAATATTAGAAGTAGTAGTAGTGGTCATTGTTGTTGTTGTATTTATTATTATAATAACAACTTTGAGGAAACACACAGGATGTGGTCCAGATCAGGTATTAAGTCGATGTGGATTGAAATAAACATTTTGGGCTCCTAAGACCTGACATGACGGTGGAGTCTTTGGGTGCCAGATGACGAGATGGAAAAGGTCTGTCTGAGGGTGCTGCCAATTAACTATGTGGGCTTCCCTGTCCTTTCTTCCCAGCCCAGGACATGCTCTGCCCCTAGCTGTGTCCCAGCACAGGACTGTGTCTGGGCATAGAGTGAGGTGACAGGGAAGGCATGGAAAAAGAAGCATTCTTCCTCACTATTTGTGTCACTTCCCAGAGTCCCAAAGGGTTCATTCATTCAAAAGTGCCCCTTATGCACTAGCCTGGCACTGGGCCATGCCATCTTTCCAGCAACAGCTAAATCACAGGCACCATGGGGAAGCCCCACTGGGCCAACCCATCACCTTACACTGTGGGGATTGTGCAATGCAGCTGCTGGGAGGGGCCGGGTCCAAGGCTTCTGGTGGCTGCATGGCCATGGGCTTCTCCTTGGACTCCAGTTTAGCTGTTCCTTGGCCTGGGCTACAGGAGGTTATTAATCACCCTCCAGCCAGCGGGGGTAGACTGGGTCAGCAGTGTGGCCCACGTCTCACATGTGCCCTGTGCCGCAGACAGACCACACCCAGAGAATGGCGATGACACAGAGGGGTTTCTCTTTTGGCGTGCTCCTGAGCTTTGTGGTCTTGTCTGGCCACGCTCAGTTCTTACAGTCCCAAAGCCTGTCTGCTCCCTGGAACGGATGACCGCAGAGACACAGCGTGCCCTTTTGGCAAAGAGAGTTGTGTCATGCAACGCATGCCTAGGCTGTCTGGCCCTGGGGTAAGCTTGGTGTGCCAGGCGTGTGGCAGGAACGACTGGAACTCAAGCCAGGGTGCTACTCAATTCACCTGCCACTTTATCCTGCTATTACTTCTTACTCAACTATTTGACCTTTACTTCCATTGATTCCTTCAATCAGTTGATCATTCACCTATTCAACAACATTTTTAAAAATGTATCTTATTGAAGTATAGCTGATTTACAACATTGCATTAGTTTCTGGTGTATAGCAAAGTGACTCAGATATATATATGTATATATATATATATATATACACACATATATATGTTATTTTTCATATTCTGTTCTATTATGGTTTATTACAGGATATTGAATATAGTTCCCTGTGCTATACAGTAGGACCTTGTTGTTTATCCATCCTATGTATGTTTGCATCTGCTAAACCCAGACTCCCAATCCATCCCTGCCCCACCCCCCACCCCCTTGACAACCACAAGTCTGTTCTCTATGTCTCAACATTTATCAAACACCGACTCTGTGCTAGGCACCATGGGAGGTGATGGGGATTGAAGAAACAAAATCCCTGCCCTCAAGAAGCTTACATTCTAATGTGGGAGACTGGATCATTTGCATTAGAATATTATTTCTCCCATCCAAAACATTAATAAAATCTTCTCTCAACTCTAATCCTCCCCGCAGATACTGCTACTACCCTATTGCTGCCCTCCTCTACATGTTACAAAATCCCATGGTCTTTCTCTATCCTCTTCTTCCTTGAACTCTCTGCAGTGTTTGACATAGTGACCACTCTCTCTTCCTTGAATGATTTCCTTCTCTTGGCTTCCAGGAAACCACATTCTATTGGTTTTCTTCCTTTTACTCTGGCTGCTTCTTCTCAGGTCAAATTTCTTTTGCTCTTCAACTCAACCACTAGACTTTGGAATGCTTTAGGTCTCAGTCCTTGGACCTCTTCTCTTTTCGACCTGAATTTACTCTTTAGGTGATTTCATCCAATCTCATAGCTCCCAAAGTCCTATCTCTAGGACCGACCTCTCCTATGAACTCCAGATTTATATTTCCACCTCTCTACTTAACATCCCCAGTTGAATGTCTAAAAATAGGTGCTTCAAAATGATCAACTTCAAAACTAAGCCCTTGATATTTTCCCCTCAAACCTACTCTTCCCGTAGTCTTTCCCATCTCAGTAAAATGGCAACTCCATTCTTCTAGACGTTCAGGCCTAAAACCATGGTGTTGTCCTTGACTATGCACTGGCTCGGGCCCAACACAGTCAGCAAATCTTGTGTACTCTAACTCTCAAGGTACGTAGAGATTTTGACCATTGTCTCTCATATCACTACCATTGCTACCACCCTTCTCCAAGCCACCATCATCTCTCACCTGGGTTACTGCAGCAGCTTCCTAGCTAGTTCTGCTGCTCCCACATTTTTGACCCTTCAGTTTATTCTCAACATGGCAGATTGAGCAAGCCTATTGAAATCTAAGTCCGATTATGTTACCTCTCTGCTAGAAATTCCTCAATGATTATGTACCACTTTTTACTCAGAGTAAAAGCCAAAGTTCTTACAATAACCTTTAAGTTTCCACATTATCTGTCCCCCATTACTTCTCTGAATTTATCTCCTACCACTCTGCCCCTTGTTCTCAACTCTCCAGCCACACTGGCCCCCTTGTGTTTCTCAAACACACCAGGTCTGGTCCAGCCTCAGGGCCTTTGCACTTACTTTTTCTCTGCCTTGAGTGCTCTACCTCCAAATAGCTGCATATCTAGATCTCTCATTTCCTTCATATCTTTACTCAAGATTCTCCTTTCTAGGCCACTCTATCTAAAACTTCTCTCTCTCCCCTCTAAAAAAAATCTACATTTTATGCTTTATTTTTCTCCTTAGCACTTATCCTTATCTAACATACCATATGTCTTAGTCTGCTCAGGCTGCCCTAACAAAATACCATACACTGGTTGGCTTAAACAACAGAAATATACTTCTCACAGTTCTGGAGGCTGGGAAGTCCAAGATCAAGGTGACAGCAAGGTAGGTTTCATTCTAAGGCCTCTTCTTTTGCCTGGTAGGTGGCTGCTATGTGCTCACAGGACCTCTCCTCATGTGTGTGTGGGAGAGGGGAATGGGATGGGGGACAGAGTAAGTTCTCCAGTGTCTCTTTTTATAAGGAAACTAATCTCATGAGACCAGGTCCCTACCCTCATGATCTCATCTAACCCTAATTACCTCCCAAAGCCCCATCTCTAAATATCATCCAATTGGAGGTTAGGGCTTCAGTATATGAAATTTGGGGGCCACAAACACAAACATTCAATCTACAGCTATATATGTGTGTGTGTGTGTGTGTGTGTGTGTGTGTACACACACATATATACATATATATCTTATTGTCTATCTTCCATATTAGAATGTAAGTTACATAAAGGTCAGGATTTGTGTTTATGGTGTTCATGTTTTAATCCCTGTATTTTGAGTCGTGCTGGGCACATGGTAGGGGCTCAATAAATATTTATTGACTAAATGAATGGAATAAGCATAATAATTACAGCTTGTGATAAGTACTAAGGAGAAAATAGGCAAGTTGATAGATTAGAACAGCAGCTGCCAACCTTGGCTTCACATTAAAATCACCAGAGGAACATTTAAAATATAGATAACCTGGGACTCACCCACAGAGACTCTGATTTCCTTGGTCTAGAAGGAGGCTGGCCATTTTTTTAATGTTCTCTGAGTGACTTCTAATGTGAAATGAGGGCTGAGAACCAATGAGTTTGAGAGTAACATGGGGGACATGAACCAACGGGAACCTACTTGAGAGAGGATACACAGGAAAGACCTCAATGAATGATACCATTCTGAGATGGTATCATTAAGTGGAAACCTGGAGGACAGAAGGAAGCATGGGAAAGTTGGGGCATGGGTGAAATTCAATTCCTGGTGGCGAGCAGAATGAGAATGAAGGCACTGAAGCAGGAGCGAGCTGGGTGTGTTCTCACAACAGAAGGCCAGTGTGGGTGGTGCAGAGTGGGCAAAAGGGGAAGAGTGAAACAAGATGGGTTTGGAGAGACATGCAGGGGCCACATTATGCAGGGCCTTGTAGACCATGGGAAGCAAACTGGATTTTGTACCACGTGAGATGAGAGCCAATGAAGGGTTTTGAGGAGGGGAATGATGTGATCTGGTTTGTCTAAATATTGTCTAAATATTGCTCTTGCTGCAGTGTGGAGGGCATGAGTGAAAGTAGGGAAACAACTTAGGATGCCACTGTGGTAGTCTAAGAGACTTCATGGTGGCCTAAATGGTGCTTGATGTCCCTTTCCATTTAGACAGCAGAAGCCTGAGAGCGACATGTAACTGTATTCTGCTCAGATAAACACACACTCAAGGCCATCGTTTTCTGGAAAACTTCCCAAAGCTACGATTCCATAGATTGCTAATTCTGTGACCAGTGGCTCAGTGGTTGGAATATGTATGCCATGCCCTGCCCAACGGACAAGGCTCCGCTGATTAGTTAATGGGAAAGATGCTTTCTAACAAGAACACAATACAGTGATAAAGAGATTTAAAATATGATGGCAACATTCATTCATCTAAATTTTAAAGAGCTCCACTAATCCCCAGCAATGGGTCTTTTATGCTTTCTAGTTGGTGGAGGCAGCAGGGGTGCAGGGAGGAAAAAAAGAGAGAGAGAATGAGAGAGAGAGAACTCTGCTCTCAAGGGAGCTTATAAATTAGAGGAGGTGATCAAGACATGAACACAAATAGAAGTCACACAAGTTATAATGAGGTAGGTATCCAAAGGGGGATATAAATACAATCAATTATTGCTGTCATTTATTTAACACTCAGTTTATGCAGAGCACTGTGTTGGGTGTTTTACATATGTTCTCATTTAATCTTCCTAACTCTGTGGAATAGGTCATATGATCACCCATGATAATAATAGCAGCTAACATTTATTAAGTGCTTCATATCAGCCAGGCATTGGGTTAGGTGTTGTGAAATATCTTATATATCAATAGCTTTATCTCCATCCTATAGGTGAGGATAACTAGGCCCTAAAAGGATACGTGACTCATATAAGATGACAGAGCTGGGCAGGTACAACTCTGATAGCCAAACACAGGTCTGACTCTCAAGCTCATGCTCTTAAAGTGTTCTGGAAGTTCAGAGTAGGTGGATCCTACCTTAGTCTGGGAGGTGCACGTGTGCAGGGAGGAGGAAAGGTGCAAAGCTGAGAAAGAAGGGAACTAGACAGCGCCCAGCAAGTGGCCTCACTTGGCAGAGCTGAGGGTGTGTGATGGGGAAGAGTGGCTCAACAGCAAGGAAGTGCTCCTTCCTTTTCTTGCTCCTAATCACCTCACCTATGCCCATCCAGGCATGGAGCCACCCATGGAGCCTGTCTGTCACTCAGGACTTGATCTTGGGGTGCCTTGGTTCTCCTAAGGCCCCCAGGAGTTCAAGCAGCTTTAATTCCACTTAGAGGGAGGACAAGGTTTAGATTTTCAAACTCAAAACATGAGCAGGGAGTTGGCAGAGCCCTCTTCAGTTCTTCTTTCCTTGGTAGAGGTGGCCCTTGGCATTTCGAACATTGAAAACAAGATCCCAAAGGACGGGGAATCCAGAGGAGCCAAAATCCAGCACCCAACACAACATCTCAAGCCAGCAAAGAAAGTTCACCATGCAGCACTGCTTACAACAACAAAAGTGTGCCGATGATTTAAATGTCCAGCCGTACGGGATTGATGAGTTAAGTTAGGAAACATCCACAGAAAAGAACACTATGGGGTTAAAAAGGATGAAGTAAAACTATATATTCTGACAAGGAAAGATGTTTCCAAAGGACTGTAAGTGAAAAAAGCAGGTCACACAACATTCTCTCTAGCATGATTTGATTTGAATCATAGATCTGTGTTTATGAATGCACAAAACCATTAACCACAGTTATCTGGTAGGTTGTCAGCACAGGGAATTACAGAGGGACTTTCACCTTCTAATTTATATACTTTTGTATGCTATTGACCTTTACAATTATATTACTTTTATAATTGGAAGAAAAAGTACAGTAGTTTCCATTTTACAAAACAAAATGAGCCATCTTAGATCATCCTTCATCCATCCTGTCTTTTGTAACTACAACATATCTTGGGTTCAGCAGTGCATCTGAAATTGTCTCCTATAACTTTCTCATGAATGAGCTGAGATAAGGCAGCAACATATTAACCAGGTTATATAGCACAAGTGAAATGGATTGGCAATTGATCAAAGAATTTTACACAAAGCGTAGGTGGTAACCAGCAGAAAAGTCACCAGAGAAAGGCCACAGCGCTTTTCCACTTTTACTAATAACTTAGATGACACAGAAAATGTACTTACAAGTCTGAAGATGACCCAAAGCTGGCAGGGATATCAAATATGTTGAAGAACAAAATTGAGATTCAAAATGAGCTCAGATGGGCTGGAGTACTGGGCTAAAATTAAAAAAAATAATAATAATAAAGTGAAATTTATAAGATAAAGAAAAAAATCCTCAAAAACGTAAAAGTCTATTTTGTAAGGCCAAATAAGGGAAGCATAGCTCAGCATCAGGTCACATAAAAACAAGCAATTCAAAAAAGATCTAGGGGTTCGAGTTGACCCACAGCATAATTTGAGCCAACAGTTTAACATAGCTAAATTATTTAGCAGCTAAAAACAGAGCACAATTCTAGGTTGAATTAATTAAAGCAAGGTTTCTAATAATTCAAAGAGTCATGTAACACAATGTTCATTGCAGCTCTATTTATAATAGCCAGGACATGGAAGCAACCTAAGTGTCCATCAACAGACGAATGGATAAAGAAGATGTGGCACATATATACAATGGAATATTACTCAGCCATAAAAAGAAACGAAATTGTGTTATTTGTAGTGAGGTGGATGGACCTAGAGTCTGTCATACAAATTGAAGTAAGTCAGAAAGAGGAAAACCAAATACTGTATGCTAACACATATATATGGAATCTAAAAAAAAAAGGTTCTGAAGAACCTAGGGGTAGGACAGGAATAAAGACGCAGACGGAGAGAATCAATGCAAGGACACGGGGAAGGGGAAGGGGAAGCTGGGACAAAGTGAGAAAGTGGCATAGACATATATACACCACCAAATGTAAAACAGATAGCTAGTGGGAAGCCATCACATAGCACAGGGAGGTCAGCTCAGTGCTTTGTGACTACCTAGAGGGGTGGGATAGGGAGGGTGGGAGGGAGGGAGACACAAGAGGGAAGAAATATGGGAACATATGTATATGTATAACTGATTCACTTCGTTGTAAAGCAGAAACTAACACACCATTGTAAAACAGTTATACTCCAATAAAGATGTTTAAAAAAGTAAGGTTTTTAGGTTCCAGAATATAATTGTCACACTGCAATCTCTGCTGTTTTCTCCTGGAGTCTCCTGTTGCATCCTATGCGGCACACTTTAAGAGGACCATTGAGAAAGTGGAACACCTCCAGAGGAGGGTCTCGAAATTGACAAAGGGGCTGGAAACCATCCCATAACAGGAGTGGCTCTCAAAGGGACCAGAGACATGGGGCCTAAAAAAGAGAGGCATCCAGGGATATAGAGGCTTCCCACCTGTTTTCAAATCTCAAAAATGTTTTCCTATGGAAGGTATGCACTTATTCTGGGTTGCTCAGGTGACAGAATTAAGACTACTGCCACCCAGTGGTAGCAAGGAGGCAGATTTTCAGTAAACCTGTCAAAAAGGGTTTCTGATCTTGAGAGGGTCCTGCAGGAGGCTGAGCAAGCTGGTGAGACAGTGTTATTTTAAGCCAAGGCTGGATGAACAGATGCCCAGTGGCAGAATCACATAAACCTGGTCCCTTTCAGCTCTAAGAGATTATATCTTTCTCCTATTCTCCATGTCCTCCTCTGGACCAATGAGCCCTCTCCGTGCAGTCTACAGAGTAGTAAGGACAGCTGGGCAGGAACTACTGGGGCTGCCCCCTCTTGCTTATTGTTGTCCGAGGCCTATGTGGGCAAAACCCACTGCTTATTTTATACTTTTATTTTGTTTTCCTATCCCCCTCTATTGGGCTGTAAGTACCCTAAAAGCAGGGATCATGCATGTCCTGTTTCTGGCTGAATCTCAGCCCCTGGAATATCAGTAGCATATAGTAGGTGCTCACTAAATATTTAATGAAATGACCACTGCATCCCAAAATCCGTGCCATTTTCTGCAGTCTTGATTTTCTCAACAAAAGACATTTCAGATTTAAGAACCAGATCTCAAAATAATAGTAAGCAGTTGTATCTTAGTAGTAAGATTTAGGGTGATTTTGTTTCTGTTTCTCTATTTCCCCAATTTTTTGTTATGCAGCCATATTACATTAATGATTACCTGGCCATAGTCATTGTAATAGCTAACATCTATTGAGTGCATTCCATGTACCAGGCATTGTGATAAGCACTTTACTTGGATTAATTCATTTAATCCTCATAATAGCCCTTTTCAGTTGGCACTATTATTATTATTGTTGTTGTTGTTGTTGTTTCAGTTGGCACTAGTATTATTCCCATTTTAAAGACCAGGAAACTGAGAAACAGGGAGGTGATGTGCCTTGCTCAAGGTAACACAACTAATATCAGGAAGACTTCAAAGCCCATGTTATTAACCCCTGACATCAATATAAGATGAAAAATGATGGTGATAATGACAACTAACATTTCTTTAGTACTAATCATATATCAGGCCCTGCACTAAATGTTTCAAACACAGCACCTCCTTCAATGCTCAGAACAGCGCCATGAGGTGGGAACTATTATTATGACCTACTCTACAGTACTAGGCCCTCCTGTAATGTAATCAAACATGCCCACTGCCCCATTTGGACTCTGCTTTGATTTCATAAGAAGGATGCTTTGTTGGATTTTCTCTTCTGCATTCCAGCCAAGTGGAGAAGCGATCATCTGCTAGTCACTACTTGAAACCTCCACTCCGTGGAGATTAGGCCTCCAACACACGTAATTTCAGCCCTTACCTGTGCTGTTGTCCCTTCCTAGAATGTCTTTCTTCTTCCCTCTGCCAAAGCAATCCTACTGACTTTTTTTTCCAAAAGCAGCTCAAATGCAACTCCCTCCAGGAATCCTTCAGTGATCAGCCCTTTCCACCACAACCTCTCTTATTATACAGTCTGTACATTTCATTCAGCCTGGTCATCTCTGGCTTTGCAGTGCTGACTCTTTTTCCACTCGCATATGTCCCTTTTTCTGAGTTAGACTAGAGCTCATGGAGGCAGCTAGGCCTTGAGTTCCTTGGTCTATTAGCTGGCCCATAGTAGGTGCTCAATAAATATTTTGCTGATTTCAAAATGATACTATACCCTCACAGTTGTAAAATGTTCTCTTTTCAAATCGCTTTCATACATATTATCTCACTTTTGCCTCATAGCGGCCCAGAGAGGCAAGATCTTATTTTTCTCATTTTTACAGTTAAGTAAATTGAAGGCCAGGGAGGTTAAGTAAGTTGTCTCAGGTCACACATCTGAGAATTCAGCCCAGCCCTCTGGACTTGAAGCCTCAGATTCTTTACCCTAGACCACAACGATTCTACTGGAAGGTACCGCTGGCTGGGAGCAATGCTAATAACATTCCCATAAAGGCCTTGTCTTCATTCTATCACTAGAGCAAAAACAATAAAGAACGCCAAGAGGCAATATCTACTGTTGAGATTAGGAAGGCAGGTAAATTCACACACTGTGGAGTGAGAAGTGCCTGGTGCTTATCAGATGGGTGTTGATAACTGTGTTACATCCCCTGCAAGGAGGGCACTCGGGACTGAATGGAATGTTGTCCTCTACACAGGCCAGCATGGCTCAACCCTCAGCAGAAGAGGGGCGGCCCAGCAGGCACAGGGTGAATGTGAGAGAGCACTAGGGAGCAAGAAAGCTGGTTCAAGATCCAGTTCTGCTACGATCTAGCTTAGTGATCCACAGCCCAAATCTGGGCCATGAACATATTTTCTTCGGCCCAAATAGTGTTTAAAATTTTTTTCACCTGGTAAGAAACACAAAAATCAGAAGATTTTACATAAATATTCAGATTTCCAAGCTCTCTAGAAAAATCAGACGATCTAGCAACATTTAAAAAGTGGAAGACCCGTCCCTGGTGGCGCGGTGGTTGGGGGTCCGCCTGCCGGTGCGGGGGACGCGGGTTCGTGCCCTGGTCCGGGAGGATCCCGCGTGCCGCGGAGCGGCTGGGCCCGTGGGCCGTGGCCGCTGGGCCTGTGCGTCCGGAGCCTGTGCTCCGCGGCGGGGGAGGCCGCAGCAGTGAGAGGCCCGCATACCGAAAAAAAAAAAAAAAAAAAAAAAGTGGAAGACCCGGGGCTTCCCTGGTGGCGCAGTGGTTGAGAGTCCGCCTGCCGATGCAGGGGACACGGGTTCGTGCCCCGGTCCGGGAAGATCCCACATGCCGCGGAGCGGCTGGGCCCGTGAGCCATGGCCACTGAACCTGCGCATCCAGAGCCTGTGCTCTGCGACAGGAGAGGCCATGGCAGTGAGAGGCCCGCCTACCGCAAAAAAAAAAAAAAAAGTGGAAGACCTCACATAAAATTCAATTTCCAATCTTTCAAGAAAAAAAGATCTGGACACATGTGGTTAATTTTGTCATCTGTTTATTACTTACAATATAGTATGTTATGTTTTGATAAGTATCACAGAGAAAATATAAAGGAGACAGGGAGTTCTGAAGTAGTAGGGGTAGGAGGGTCCTGCAAGGCCTACAGTTTACAGAAGGTGATCTGAGAAAGTCTCACTGTGGAGGTAAGCTATTCCCAGGACCATAATGGGCTGGAGTCCAGGAGTAGTTGCTCCCTTTAGGTGGGGCACATGGGAGAAAGGTTTAGGGGTACCAATACCCTCAACATACCAAGTAGGGAGTCAAAAGACACTGATATTGGTCCCTGTGAATTGAAACAGAGTTTTAAGTCTGTTGTTTGATTTCACAAAAGTAACAAAAGAGTTTCAAATGGTCAAATAAGTATCAAAGTCTGAAAGAAGGAGCAGAACAAACTGTGTTTACAAAGCGCTCACTAACCAATAGCAACTGAACACCCCAATTCACTCAGATGCATTTTCTGTCTAATGGGGGTCAATGCAATTAGCCTGATACCTATAGCAATACCCCTACCTTGCCCTTACATCTCAGGTCAGGGCCATTACACAGTATTAGAACTCATTCTAATTAGAGAACAACCAACTCTGTCAACCCAAGCATAGCATGGGAGAGATGGGGAGAGGAGAAACGGATCCTGCTCCATTCTCTTATTGGCCATTTCTTGTCTGAGCTGGGGCTTGACAGATAATTTCTCTGGATACTAGTGTCTCCAAATGGAAGATAGTATCCTCTAGTGTATTTCCAACATTTTGGACCATGATCTAAAGTAAGAAATACATTTGTCATTCATATAGTACACATTGCGGAAAGATATATTATATATGTGTGTGTGTATATATATGTATACAACAAACATGTCCTGAAGCAATCCTTACCCTTACTGTGTGCAGTGCACACTGTTATTTCCTAGTCCATTCCTTTTTTTTTGTTTTAAATCCTAGTCACTACCCAATAAATTGATTTTCTGAGCAGTGGGTAATAATTGGCAGCTTGAAAAATACTACTCTAGACCAACGGAGTTTCTGTTAAATACATCCTCTTGTGCTCCATTCCAAACCTACAGAAGCAGAACCTCTTCAGGGTGAGGCCCAGGAATCTATATTTTTTTACCAAGGACTAGCCATGCACTGGCATTAAGGAATCACATTTCTCCTCAGGACACAGAAGCAAATAACATCAGTAACAGTCATTATTATCAAACACCTACTTCTTATGCCAGTGCTGCTGGCATAAGAGCTTTCCATTCAATGACTCACTTAAATCCTCACAACACCCCCCCTTTATAGATGAGAATACTGAGGCTCAAAGAGCCTTTGAAAGACACAGATTGAGAGGTTAAGAAAGTGGTGGGTCTCTGTTCCCACTCTTACTGACCTCTCCCACCCTCTCCCTTCTGTAGTTCCAGAGACCTTGGATCTGTCCTAGATGTTCTATACCAAGATGGTCCAACCACCAGAGGCAAGGAGCAGACATAAAACAACAACGATAATAGATTGCACTTATATTGAGTTTTTACTGTTTCCAAAGCATATGTGTGTCTACTTTCTCCACAGTTATGCCTTTCAGGTATCCTGTGAGGCAGAAGAGGCAGATTTAAAAAAAAAAAAAAAAAAAAAACCAACCAGACCCAAAGCCGGGAAGTGACTTACCCAAGGTCTCACAGCAAGTTCAGAGCTAAGCTGTCCACTCTGACTTCCCCAGGTAGGGTCTACGACTGCACTTGGACTGACTTTCTCCAGAGTTCCCAGCTCCACCTCATTTCAAGTCTGTCTCCCTTTAAGGCAGAAGAGGAAGGAGAGCTGGTACTTTCTGCCTCCCTCCCTACAGGATTTACCATCAACTTCTGAAATGAGCATACTCTGTATACACACTGCCTGAGGGACGGTTGCCCTGAACCTCCCCCACAGGGCTGTACTTAGGGCTGGCTGCATTTCTATTTTTGCTGTGCAATTTGAAAAAAAAAAAAAGCTCTGCACTGTGCTTCAAAGAAAAAAAGAAAAATAATGGATTCCATGATGAAAGCCAAAGGCACCATCCCTCCCACAGAGGTTAAATGCCACCAGCCACTAGCAAAGCAGTGTTTGGTAGTCTCTGCCGAGCAAAATGCTGTGAGCCCACGGAACACCTAGGTGGTGGATTGGACCAATCTTTGCAATGGCAGAAAGAGGTTGGAGGGATGAATGACCCCCATTTAGCTTCCTTGGCTGAGGTCTTCCCTCTGTGTACAACATCCCTTCTGTTTCTGCCACAGAGAGGGGTGTTGTTTGCAATATGTATATATTTATGTGACAAATGACTAGCTATTTATCAAACACTAACATTTCCCTTCACCCCTTCCCCTTCACAATGCAGTTTGTTCTGTCTCTCCCCTTAACAGCTTCCAATGATCATCTACCCCCCCCACCCCGCCCACACACGCTTAGTGAAAATAAAAGCAAGTCATCCTTCTCTCGGCCTCAATTTCCCCATCTATAAAGTCAATGACTTGAACCAAAATGGTTTATTAGGTCCTTGCTCTAGTTCTAGTATTCTGATAAAACATGTGGGGAAACCCCCCCCCGCCCCGTATAGCCCACAAATGTTCGATACAGGCTATGAGCAGGGAGGGGCAAACTGATGTCAAATTGCGTTTTAAACAGTTGTCTTTTGTTAAAGAGGGTTCAAAAAAGTGGGATAAAGAAAAAAGAAACATTTCTGTTATGCCCATGAGCAGGCTAACATCCTTAATGATGAGGATCACTCTGCTTTTTCTGTCCCTTGCTTTATTTTTTTTTTATTCTCTTTATACGTGGTCAGGCTGCAAAGCCTACCAGGTCAGTTGCCTCTTCCCCACGTGTCAATTTCTCATCTCATGTGAAGGTGCCGGGTGCAATCTAGCCCTGTAATAGCTGAGGTTTCAGCCGTGGAGAGCTTCAAACTAATGCCATTATCACCTCAATGGAAGCGCTCCACTTGATGTCAGAAAAATTGGAAGAGGTGTTAAATTTGCTTTGTGACTGCAATTCCCTTTTAGTTGGGTGAGGCTGGTTTAGGATTTGATGGTTTTATAGATTTCAATATCAAGAAAGGAGAAAAGATCTCAGCTTTTTAATTTATATTGTCAATCACCGAAGTGGCTCCTTGCCCAAGGGGACGCTAACTAGATCTGCATTTGCTGCTGCTTGCCAACAGGGCATGTGACCCTCTCCCACCTGCTTCCCGGGGCTGGGCTCAAAACGATGAGACTGCACCGGGGAAACACTCCCAGGGCATTTCAAGAAAGAAACCAGAGGAAATTAGAGGATTCTCACCCTTCCACAGTGCAGCAGAGAAACTCCATTTAAACTGCCTGCATTTGAATCAAGTGACTGAATCTCCTGGGTCTGCTCATCGCCAAATGGGAATAATACTAATAATACCTCAGAAGGTTATTGCGGAGAGTAAATGAGTAAAGTGCCTAAAGCAATGCCCCACCACGTGCTAATACCTCAATAACTGCCGTTATGCTGACTATTATTATTCCTTCTGGCCAAACCGGTCTTTCAGCTTTCTGATGTTTAAACAGCTTGCATTTTCCGGCCATCTCATTTCACCAGAGGATCTGAAAGCACACTAGTGATGGGGCTGAGTTGAGGTTCATCTTAGAGCCATTCAGGTGGGTCAAAGTTGGCCCATTTTCCTGTTTCTGTCCTGTTATTTATTCACTCAGCAAGTATTTATTGATCACCTATTACATGGCAAGCTCTGTACTAGGTGATGACATAATACTGAATAAGATAAAGTCCTTGCTTCATAGAGTTAGCACTCTAGAAGGGGGCAGGGGGGCCATGGTACACGGATGAGCTTGCATGATCCGGGGTCCTAAAGCCAGTATGCCTGGGGTTGGGGGTAGGGCATGGGAGAGGGTGGTATGAGATGAGGCTGCAGACGAAGGCATGGGCCAGATCATTAGAGCCTTACAGGCCAGTTAAGGAATTTTGTCTTCATCCTAAGAACATTGGGAAATAAATGGAAGGGTTTTTTAAAATTTATTTATTTTTGGCTGTGTTGGGTCTTCATTGCTATGTGTGGACTTTCTCTAGTTGCGGCGAGCGGGGGCTACTCTCTGTTGTGGTGTGCGGGCTTCTCACTGCGGTGGCTTCTCTTGTTGCGGAGCACGGGCTCTAGGCGCGCAGGCTTCAGTAGTTGCGGCACACGGGCTTCAGTAGTTGTGGCACACGGGCTTAGTTGCTCCGCGGCACGTGCGATCTTCCTGGACCAGGGTTTGAACCCGTGTCCCCTGCATTGGCAGGCGGATTCTTAACCACTCCGCTACCAGGGAAGCCCTAAATGGAAGGTTTTAAGCAAAGGATCAATGTACTCAAATGTTTGTTTCAGTTCTTGCTGACAGTTGTACAGCTTTGAGATCATTGGGGGGCAGGGCTGCCACTCTCTGATACAGTGTCTTTGTGTGGATTACAAAAAAGACACCCTTTCTTCAAGTTAAAAGCACAAAAATTAGGCTACAACCTAAACCACTGTAAGTTCTGCCCAGGGGAGTTTACCAGAGTCCCAGCAGGCAGCAGCCTTGGCTGTGTGCACCCACATTCTTCTTACTTATGCATTTCTTGTCCCTAGAAAAATGTACCACCAACAGCACTTTGCACCCCACTGTTCCACCGCCTCCCCCCCAAAGATGAGGCAACTGCGGGTGGGAGGGATGGGGCTTTAGAATGTGAGAGCAATTGGTGGTGAGCGAGAGAAGTGAACTCAGGGGACACCCAGGGCTTGGGCGGGACAGAGCCGACTTGTGCCACCAAATGTGTGTGTGTGTGCGCGTACGCACGTGCGTGCATGCGTGTGTGCTCTCCGGAGTCTGTACAAGACCATGTGTACTCGTATAGGTTTATGTAGGAGCAGGCTCTCTTCCTCTGCTCTCAGACTTAAAGCCAAGAAGCCCAGAATGTCTGCACCCATCTGTACCCTCTTACGTAAGTTAGTAAGCATCTATGATAAAAACGGCACACCCAGAGCCATTGTGCAGTACACAACCTGCACAACCATGCACGAAAGCACTTTGCATCAAGTTGAAGCAAGTAGACCAACTGGAAGGCTGCAGGAGTGGACCAGGAGAGAGATGATGGTGGCCCACACTAGGTAAGAGCTGAGGAGGTAGTGAGAGGTGGGCAAATTCAGGATATATTTTGAAGGCAGGTCAGCAGATTTGCTGATGGCTAGTACTTGATGCAAGAGGGAAAAAGAGGAATTCAGGATAATGACTAGGAGTCTGACTTAAGCAACTGGGTAACTGTAGTGCCATTTACTATATGGGACTGACAAGAAAAGGAACATTGTAGGAGAAAAATCACAAGTCCTGCTTTGGGCAGTTTGCACTGGCTCCGGCTGCCGACCTAAGAAGCTGATCTATCAGTTTCTGTATCTTAAGCTCCTTCCCACTGAAATTGGTAATCCGTGCACCTTATCTTTGGCTCAGCATGTTTCTTTTTGTGCCTCCTTTGGCCTGAAATGAAATAATGATTTCAGTTTGTTCCTACCAGTTTCTCAAGATTCCTCATTTATTGACAGGCTCCTGGTACTCCTCAGGATTACCAGGAGCTAATATCAGGAGCTCCTGACAGGTTCCTCTCAATCAATATATCGCTCTCTCTCCCTCCCTCATGCATGCACGCACACGTGCGTGCACGTGCACACACACACACACACGCTCACACTTATCATTTCCCAATGTCCCTTTTTCTGAGATTGCTCTTTGTCAAAACCCAAAAACCTTCCGCTTTGGGGAGTACACCTTCATTCAAGGACAGGGATTCTCCATCTGCTGCTGCCAAGAAGCAGCCCAGAGCTCCACCACTTCACCCAAACTCTCTCCCCAGGACAGGAAAAAGGTACTTGGAAGATGGAGCAGAGCCAAGTGAGCTGAGAAATGAGCCAATCACTGAGAAATTCAAGAAAGTAACGCTGACTGGGGGCGTGGGGGGGCATTAATCAGGAAATCTTAAGGTCATTGCAATCTCTTTGATTGCATTAACATCTAGTAGAAGAAGACTACAGATCGATTTGTGCTACAGCAGAGGGGAGGGGGAATTAAGCTGGAAGTGTAGTGCCCAGAGCTGCATTTTCCATAGAGAGAATTAATGCCAGCAGATGAAGCCAGATCTCCTCATTCCTGGGCCACGCACGTTCCCTTGGAACCCACTTCCTCCCTAGACACGTATCAGGCCATCTATGCACCAAATACCTTTCATTAAATTGCCCCCTTGTACACCGTGCCCATCCTTCACCCTAGATCATGCTACCCCTTTCCTCCAAATATCTCTTTCCCGGGATGACCTAGGGAAGGTTTCTGAAGAATGAATCACACATGGTGATCCAAGTAAGTCTTTGGGGCCTGCCCTTGCTCCAGCCACTCTGACTCTTATTTCCTAGAGCCCCTTGCACCTTGCTCTTAATTTGCCAGAAGAGGAAAGGAGTCCACCTTTTTCAGTGACAGGTTGTGGACCTGTCTCCCATAAGCAGAAGACGCCATGCTGTGGTAGCTTTGCCTCATTTCAGCCAGCAAACCGTAGCGACCTGAACTGCATGGGCCTTTTAGGAGAAGGCTGTTTAATGTGGACAAGCACGAGAAAGGAAATATCAATCGATAACAATTGTTGCTTTTCTTTTTCTTTCTTTTTTTTTTTTTTGGCTGTGCTGCGCAGCATGTGGGATCTTAGATCCCCAGCCAGGGATTGGACCCGTGCCTCCTGCAATGGAAGCACAGAGTCTTAACCACTGGACTGCCAGGGAATTTCCTGCAGCTCCTATTTCTCCAGCTCCAACCATGTGCCAAGCACTAGGCTAAGAGCTCTATATAGGTTAGCTCATGTAACCCTCAAAGGAAGGCGTGTATGGTATCACCATTTCATAGCTGGAAAAAAAAAAATGAGGCTCAGAGACACGAAGAAACTTGTGTGAGGGCCTACAGCTAGAAGTGAGCAAAGCCAGGATTTTAAACCCACACCTGTCTGATGTCAGAGCAAGTACTCATAGCCGGTTGAGTGTGCTGTGCTGGACCCAGAAACATCCCTCTATTTTCAGCCTGTCTTCCCTTCACAACAGATGTATCCAAAACCATTGTGATGACTCCCACATCTCTGGCTCTAGCCTTGACCTCTCTATTTACCGTCAATCATTTTGTTTCTTTGTTTGTTTTTGTTTTTGTTTTGTTTTATTTTTGGCCACACCGTATGGCATGTGGGATATTAGTTCCTTGACCAGGGATCAAACTCGCACCCCCTGAAGTGAAAGCATGGAATCTCAACTACTGGACAGCCAGGGAATTCCCTCAGCATCAATCTTAACCAACTCCTTTCTACTGGATGGTTTCTTTCCACACATGTCCCCTAGTCACTCAAACTTAAGATGCCTAAAACTTACTTCTTCTCCCAACAAGCTCTCCATCTAGATTTGCCTCTTTCTGTCCATTTATCCCAATTCCCAGGCTCCTAACTTCAGGACCAACCCCAACTCTTCTCTCTCTGACCACATCTGGTCAGGCACCAAATTTTGGTGATTTCCTCTCCATAATGTCTCTTGAGTCTACACTTTCTTCCATTTCAAATGCTTCTTACACACCGTTTGACTCAACTAAACACACACACACACACACACACACACACACACACACACACACACACAAATTTATAATCTCACAGTTCCCATGCATGAGTCAGAAGTCCAGACACAGTATGCCTGAATCTTCTGCTCAGGGTATCTCTGGGCTGAAAAGGTGTCAGCCAGGGTTGTGATTCTCATCTGAAGTTCCATTAATATAAAGTGTAAAAGTGTAGTATAAAGAATTTCCATATACTCTTCACTCAGATTCCTCAAATGTTAACATTTTCCTACATTTGCTTTGTCCTTTTCTCTCTTGTTTGTACATATTTATATTCACATACACTAGTACTTTTTTCTGAACCATTTGAGAGTAAGTTGCAGACATCATGCCCCTTTATCTGTAAATAATTCAGTGTATATTTCCTACAAAAAAATGAGGTTATTCTCTTATATAGCCACAGTATAATCATTAAAATAAGGAAATTAATATTGATATAATACTATTATCTAATCAAAAAACTTCTTTCAAATTTCATCAATTATCCCAGTAACATCCTTTAGATCAAAAAAAATTTTTTTTATCTGATATAGGACTCAAACATGGATCAATCCTTGAATTTAGTTACCATGTCTCTCGAGTATCTGTTAACTGGAAACATGGTCTTTCATGACCATGACATATGTGAAGAATACACTGGACTCTGATATTTTATACATTTTACCTCACAGTAGACAGAAAAGCAGAATTCCATAACTGCCCAACTATGGAATCATAGAATATGGAAGGAAACTTAAAATGAAGTACTTATTCATCTAGGTCCCAAGCTGTTTCCATACACTCCTCACATGGCCATATCATTTACCCAACATTTTTCTTTAAATTAGTTCATTTTTTAAACTTAATTTCTGTGGTAGACAAAGTTCTAAATATGATCCCCAATGACCCTTGCTCTTGTAAAATCCCCTCCCCTGAATGTGGGTGGAGCTTTCAATTTGATGGAGAAATAATTCCAATGATTATATCACATTATACGGTAGAATGGAGATTATCTGAATGGGCCTAATCTAATCACATAAACCCTTTAATAGCAGAAAGTATTCTCTGGTGAGTAAGCAGAAGAGGAAGTCAGAGAGATTTGAAGCATGAGAAGGATTTGACATGACAGGTTGCCAGGTCACTGGCTTTGAAGATGGAGGGGGCCGTGTAAGAAGGAATGTGGGTAGCCTCTAGGAGCAGAAAGGACACCTGGCTGACAACCAGCAAGGAAATGGGGACTTCAAACATATACCCCCAAGGAACTGAATCCTGCCAAAAACCTGAATGAGCCTGGAAGGAGATTCATCCACAGAACCTCTAAATAAGAGCCCAGTCCAGCTTACATCTTGAACAGCAAACCCTGTCAAGTCTACCAGGACTTCTAACCTGCAGAACAGAACGAAAATGAAAATACAACAGGCTACGTTGAAAATCAAAGTGTCAACAGGCTACACAAGAAAAACGATATGACCATGTCAATTGATGCAGGAGAGCATTTGACAAAATCCAACACCCATTCATGATTTTTTAAAAAAACTCTCAGAAAACTAGGACTAGAGGGAAGCTTCCTTGACTTGATAAAGAACATCTACAAAAACAAAAAATAAACAAGGGAGACCCCTACAGCCAGCAAATTGAACCAAGCAATATCTAAAAGGATTACATACCGTGACCAACTGGGAGTTTTTCCAGGAGTGCAGAGTAGGCTTACCATCCAAAAACCAATTAATGTAATTCAACTGAATTACACTTCAACAGAATAAAGGACAAGAACCACATGTTTATCTTAATAGATACAGAAAAATGCACTTGACAAAATTTAACACCCCTTCATCATAAAACACTCAACAAACTATGAATAGAAAGGAACTTCCTCAACCTAGTAAAGAGCATCTATTAAAAACCCACAGCTAATATCATACGTAATGGTGAAAGAGTAAAAGCTTTCCCCCTAAGTTTATGAACAAATCAAGGATGTCTGCCCATGCCATTTCCATTCAACATTGTACTGGAGATTCTAGTCAGGACAATTAGGCAAGAAAATGAAATAAAAGGCCTTCTGAATGGAAAGGAAGAAATAAAACAATAATCACAGATGACATGATCTATATCTAGAAAATCCTAAAGAATCCACTAAAAACCAATTAAAACTAGTAAGTTCAGCAAGGCTGCAAGATACAAAATCAATATACAAAATATAAATTTCATTTCCACACAGGAGCAATAGGCAAACCAAAAATAAAATTAATAAATAGGTTCCATTTACAATAGCATCAAAAATAATAAAATATTTAGGAATGAATTTAACAAAATAAGTACAAAACTTATAATCTGTACCATATAAAACATGGTTGAAAGAAATTAAAGAAGACCTAAATAAATGGGATCTAACCCTAAATAAATGGAAAGACATCCCAAGTTCATGGATTGGAAGATATACATATACACACACACACACATATATATATACATACACATATACTTATAGAACAATGGAATAGAGTTGAGAGTCCAAAAATAAACCCTCACATTTATGACCAATTGATTTTCAACATGCATGCCATGAAATTTCAATGGGGAAAGAAGTCTTCTCAACAAATGGTACTGGGACAACTGTATATCCACATGCAAAAGAATGAAGTTGAACTCCTACTTCATGCCATATAAAAAATTAACTCAAATGGATCAAAGATGTAAATGTAAGAGCTAAAACTATAAAACTCTTAGGAAAAAACATAGATAGATAGATAGATAGATAGATCTTAGCAACCTTGGATCAGGCAATGGTTTCTTAGATATAACACTAAAAGCCCAGGCAACAAAAGAAAAAATATATAAAATGGACATCATTAAAATTAAAAACTTTGTACTTTAAATGACACCATCAAGACAGTGAAAAGGCAATCCACAGAATGGGAGAAAATATTTGCAAATCATATATCTCATAAGAGACTTCTATCTAGACTATTTAAAGAACTGTTAGTAATAAAAAGACAACCATGACAGTCAAGAAGTGGAAACAACACAAACGTCCATCAACTGATGAATGAATAAACAAAATGTGCTATGTGCATACAATGGCATATTATTTAGCAATAAAAATAAATGAAGTACTGACACATGCTACGACATGGATGAACCTTGAAGAAATTATGCTAAGTGACAGAAGCCAGTCTCAAAGACCACATATTATACGATTCCATTTATATGAAATGTGCAAAATAGGCAAATCTATAGAGATAGAATGTAGACTGGTGGTTGCCTTGGGCTGGAAAAGATGAGGGATTGGTTGGTGATAGCTAGGGGGTACATGATTTCTTTTGGGAATAATGAAAATGTTCTAAAATTGATTGTGGCAATAGATGCAAAGTTCCGTGAATGTATAAAAAGCCACTGAATTGTAAACTTTAAATGGGTGAATTGTATGGCATGTGGATTATATCTCAGTAAAGCTGATAAAAATATACAGCCACAGCTAACATCATACATAATGATGAAAGACTGAATGCTTTTGACTTAAGATTGGGAACAAGGCAAGGATTTCTATTCTCATCACTGGGATTCAACATGGTACTTCCCAGTGCAATAAGGCAAGAAAGGAAATAAAATGCTCACAGATCACAAAGGAAGAAAGAAAACTGTCTCCATTTGCAAATGCCATGATTATCTACATAGAAAACATAAAAGAATCTATAAAAAATGCTTTTTCATCTAATAATGGAGTTTAGTAAGGTCTCAGGATACGATATCATCATACAAAAATCAACTGTTTCTATATGCTAATAATGAACATGTGAAAACTGAAATTAAAAATACAATACCATTTACAATCACTCAAAAAAATTAAGTACTTAGATTTAAATCTAACAAAACCTGTACTTGTATGGACTCATAAGCTGAAAACTAAAAAAAACAATGATGAAAGAAATCCAAGATCTAAATAAATGGATATGTGTACTGTGTTCATAGATTGGGAAACTCCATACAGTGAAAGTGTCAATTCTCTCAAAATTCATATACACGTTTAATGCAATTCCTATCAAAATCCCATCAAGATTTTGGTGGATTTAGGCAATAGTATATTCTACAATATATTTGAAAAAACAAATGACTTAGAATAGGTCAACAATTTTTTTTTTTTTTTTTTTTTTTTTTTTTTGTGGTATGTGGGCCTCACTGTTGTGGCCTTTCCTGTTGTGGAGCACAGGCTCCGGACGCGCAGGCTCAGCGGCCATGGCTCACGGGCCCAGCCGCTCCGCGGCATGTGGGATCTTCCCAGACCGGGGCACGAACCCATGTCCCCTGCATCGGCAGGCGGATTCTCAACCACTGCGCCACCAGGGAAGCCCGGTCAACAATTTTGAAAAAGAAGAATAAAGTGAGAGTAATTGCTTTACCCAATGTTAAGGCTTACTATGTAACTTCAGTAATCAAAGAGAACATCGTTATTGGCAGAAGGATAGACACAGAGATCAATGGAACAGAATAGAAAACCCAGAAATAGACCCATACAAATATGCCCAGCTGATTTTTGACAAAGATGCAAAAACAATTCAATGGAAGAAAGATAGCCTTGTCAACAAATGATAATGGAGTAATTTGACATCCATAGACCAAAAAAAGAAATGAACCTTGACCTAAACCTCACATCTTATACAAAAATTGACTCAAAATAGGTCATAGACTGTATAGTTTTACAACTATACACAGTTTATAGAAGACTTTTGAAAGAAAACATAGGAGAAAATCTTAGGGGCCCAGGGCTTGGTGAGGAGTTCTTAGGCATGACACCAGAAGCACAATCCATAAAAGAAAATCAATAAATTGGACCTCATAAAAATTAAAACACTGCTCCGTGAGAGACTTTGTTAAAAGAAAGACAAGTCAAATACTGAGAGAAAATATTTTCAAACATATACATTATACATTCTGACAAAAGCCCTGTATCGAGAATATGTAAAGAACTCTCAATACTCAACAGTAAAAAACACAAAATTCTATTAGAAAATGGGCACAAGACATGAATAGACATTTAACTGAGGAGGATATTTTGATAGCAAATAAGCACATGAAAAGTTGTTCAACATCATTAGCCACTAGGAAAATGCACATTTAAAAGATACCACGGGCTTCCCTGGTGGTGCAGTGGTTGAGAGTCCGCCTGCTGATGCAGGGGACACGGGTTCGTGCCCCGGTCCGGGAGGATCCCACATGTCGCGGAGCAACCGGGCTCGTGAGCCATGACCGCTGAGCCTGCGCGTCCGGAGCCTGTGCTCTGCAGCGGGAGAGGCCGCAACAGTGAGAGGCCCGCGTACCACAAAAAAAATAAAAATAAAAAAAATAAAAGATACCACTACACACCTGTGAGACTGGCAAAACTAAAAAATTGTGGCAACGTCAAATGTTGGCAAGGATGCAGAGAAACTGGATCGCTCATATATTATTTATGAGAATGTAAAATGGTACAGCCACTCTGGAAAACAGTTTGGCAGATTCTTATAAAACTAAACCTGCACTTACCTTATGACCTAGCAACCACACTCCTAGGTATGAAAACTTCTGTCTACACAAAAACCTGTACACAATTGTTCATACCAGCTTTACTTATAATATCCAAAAACTGAAAACAGCAAAAATGTCCTTCAAAGGTGAATGATTAAGCAAACTCTGATGTATCCATTTCATGAAATACTACTCTGCATTAAAAAGGAATGAATTATTAATATATGCAACAACTTGGATGGGTCTCTGGGGCATTATGCTGAGTAAAAAAGTCAATCTCAAATGGTTATATATTGTATTATTCCATTTATATAACATATTCGAAATGACAAAACTACAGAGATGGAGAATAGATTAGTAGCGGCTAGAGGTTAGCAATGGCTGGGGGAGGAAAGTGGGTATAACTAATTAGAGGTAGCAGGAGGGAGATCTTTGCTGTAATGGAGTGACTTTGCATCTTAACTGTGGTGCTGGATACATAAAACCACACAGGAGATAAACTGACATAGAACTATACACACACATTGTGTCACAGTCTATTTCCTGGCTTGATATTGTACGGTGGTTATGTAAGATGTTACCCTGTGGGAAACTGGGTGAAAGGTACACAGGACCCCTCTGTAACATCTTTATAACTTCCTGTGAATCTATAATTATTTAAAAATTAAAAGTCTAAAAAACTATGGCCTGTATATGCATTTTGTCTGGTATTTTTTTTCAATATAGTGATTTTTTCTTTTTCTTTTTCTTTTTTCTTTTAACTTGGCTATGCCACATGGCTTGTGGGGTCTTAGTTCCCCAACCAGGGATCGAACCTGGGGCCACGGCACTGAAAGCTCCAAATTCTAACCACTGGACCGCCAGGGAATTCCCTAGGCATTTTTTTTTTAAGTTGCAGGGGGCGGGGACTCCCCTGGTGATCCAGTGGTTGACTCTGCCCTTCCAGCGCAGGGCGCATGGGTTCGATCCCTGGTCAGGGAACTAAGATCCCACATGTTGTGCAGCACGGCCAAAAAAAAAAAAAAAATGTGGAGAGATATTTGTATAGATATCTAGATTTCTATTTTCTCTTGAAAAGTCCTAAGACATAGAAACCCTGGCCCACATTGCCATGCTTTCCACTGCTTTTTTATGTGGGAATTACTCTCTCCAGCCATCACAGTTCTCACCCAGGTCCTGGTAGTTGTTTATGCTATGGCCTTTCACCCATTTCTAACACAGCTGTGCCCCAGACAGGAACCCTGCATGAGAAGCCTCCAGTTTAGGAAAGATACCGTTAGGCCTCACCTTTCTGTTATCAGCTCTGACACCCCCCTCCCTCACTCATTAATCCCCAGTCTGTTTGCTTTGGCACCTGCCCTGTTCCAGTTCTTGCCCCTTACAGCAAGCCTTTAGGATGTTAACTGTACTGCTGGTTTCCTGAACCATGGTCAGGGACACAGGGTGTCCTAAGCAGGCACATCACAGGTCAGGACTCTCCTTCCCTACCTACCCATCTGGGCAGGAAGATTAGATACCTTGCAAGTGAGAGCTGATTATATGCCTGAAAGCTCTGAGTCCCTGTTGAGTGGTCTAGCATTCCCTTGCACACAAGTAGCACTCTTTAGCAGCACATACAGGGCACAATCATTGCTCTCGAGGACAGGGTATTCTTGGGGGCAGAATCCATCCCTGACACAGACTATACAGACATATCCTGTCCCACTTTTTTCTCTTCCTTAGAAGTTGTTTTATTCACAAAAGTCATTCATAGTCATTTGGAATTCTGGTGACGTTATAGAAAAAAATTAAAGGAGAAAAATAATCTGCAACCTCACTACCTACAGACAATTACTATTAACATTTTGATGAATTTCCTTCCAGTCTTTTTTCTATATTTGTTTACTGACACACACACACCCCAAAAGGGTGTCACACTCAATATATTTTGTAGCCTGCTCTTCTCACTTAATCATATATTATGAGCATGTTTCCTAGTCAATAAAAATTCTTATAAAACATTTAGATTTGAATGTTACTGTTGGTCCTATATTTTCTTTCTCATTTTTCTAAAGAGGGAATCTCTCTCTCCTGTCCCCCTCTCTCCCTCTCCCCTTCCTCCTCTTTCTCTCCCTCCCTTCTCCCTTCCCTTCCTCCTTCTTACTCCCTTTCTCTTTCTTTGACATATTAAATGAATCAAATTTATAGGGATAAAGGTTTGGGGTAGGAGGGAGCAGTGGGCCTAAGGAAGGTGTAGATTGAAGAGGAGGAGGTTTGGTGGGTAGAGATGAAAAGCTGCTCTGGGCATCAAAACTGGTCTGCTAAGCCAAGTGGCAAGATGAATTGTCCTACCCCGCTTTCTGTGTCAGTGAATGGAGCTGGAGCCCTGGGGCCAACAAAGGCCACCATTCTTTCCATTATGGAGACTCCAGCCGTGGAAACCCATTTTTCATAGTAGAAAAATATATTCCTTTTCTAGGTGATACATATTTAGCCATTCATTGAAACACTGAGACCACATCAGATGAATGAATTATAATCACCGTATTTACCAAAGATTTACATGTACCGGGCACTGTGCTCATCACACTACATGAGTTTATGCGGTAAAGGAAAGCATAATGCTTAAGAGGTGGCCTCTGGAGCAGGCTGCCTGAGTTCGATTCTCAGCTCTACCGCCTGCTAGTTGTGTGACCTTGGGCAAGTTAAGCTTTTTGATCCTCGGGTTCCACATCTATAAAAATGGGGATAATAAGAGTACCTATCTCATAGGGTTATGGTGATGATTTACTAAGTTACAGAATGAGAAGTGCTTGAAGAGTGCCTGGTCCATAGCAGGTGCTTCTCAGTGTTAGCTAACATTGTTATTGGTAATATATCTTCATAGTAGCTCCATGACGGGGGTACTGTTGTTACCCTTTTATGAGAGGTGATGAAACTTGGGGCTTGGAGAAACCAAATGATTGCCTAAGCTTGTGCAGCTAGTAAGGAGTCAAGAGCCGGATCCAAGCTGCCATACTCTGGAACTGGGCTTCTTAACCACAGTGCTATAGGTCTCCTGTCTTTCTATGAATGGCAGCTGATTTTCTTGTTCCCAAAGCCTGTTGCTGAGGCTGCAGAAGAGGAAGGGAACAATGATAGCCAGCTGGCCTCCCCACGCCCTTGGCCACTTCAGCAGATCTCAGGCCGGGGGGCTCAAAGCAGCAAACCCCAATCAGAGAAGGGGTGCTTGGGGGTA
The DNA here is from genome assembly GCF_026419965.1 of Kogia breviceps. Lineage (NCBI taxonomy): Eukaryota > Metazoa > Chordata > Mammalia > Artiodactyla > Physeteridae > Kogia > Kogia breviceps. Next base: position 35,151,238 of record NC_081330.1, read on the forward strand.
GCTCAATAGGTTTGGATGTCCTGCTTGGGGACTATGGGCTTAAGCTCCCAGTCCTCTGATTCTCAGACGCTTTGACCCGTCCCAGAAAAAATGTTACCTGGATTTTCTATTTTCCTCTGTCCTGTTTCCACTTCAATCTCACCTCCTGGAGGCCCACATGGCCTTCCGGGCAGTCAGCCTCACACTGGCCAGAAGAGACAGCTGTCTCAAGGCTGGCCCCTTTGTTCGAGAGAAGCTGGTAAATCAGCAGTAATCCCCGATTCACAGCGATAATCAGCTCCCTGTCTGGACGGTCAGGGCTGCACAAAATAACAAGTGGGGCTGCACCTGTTCTGGGGGTCTGGCACTCGGAAAGCAAGCTGCTATGAATGGCCCAAACCCCCAGCCGTGTAGCAGCTGCAGCCTGGAATCAGAGCTTTGTTAGCATAAGAATGGAGCCGGCCATGCCAGCCAGCCTGCTAACCAGCCAGCCTGCCAGCCTGCTAACCAGCCAGCCTGCTAACCAGCCAGCCTGCCAGCCTGCTAACCAGCCAGCCAGGCTGCTAACCAGCCAGCCAGCCAGCTTCCTTTTCTCCCTCCTCCCCAGCTCGCCTCCAACACCAAATGGGTCACCCTCATGGTGAGCAGACCAGCTTTGTGATTCTTTTCTCAAGTGTGCTGATCAAGTTTTCATTTGTGGGAGAAAGCACTTTTCCTTGCTTCAGACCTGGCCCAGGTTGATGAAGAGTCTGTTGATCTGCTCACTATTCATTGGGGTCTTGCTCCAGGGTGGGGGTTACTCCAGTACACACGCCAGGAGGAACACTGCACAGAGTATAATGCAAATGGTGTCCCCTGGAGTTGTGCAGGGCCCGGCCTGTGTGGCCCTGCTCCAGGGGCAAATGGAGATCAGGGGATTCCTCTAGAAAGGCCTCTAGCCCCTCGCTACTCAATGTGGTCCATGGACCCCCTACATCAATGGCACCTGGGAGCCTGTTGGAAATGCGGAAGCTCAGTCTCTACCCTGAATCAGCCATCTGGTTTTAGTGAGATCTGGTGATTCAGCTGCACGTTAACGTTTGAGAAGTATGGAGCTAGAAAACAAGTTTCCACTTTTCACATACTTGAAAGTGTTTGAGTTTCAAATCAGAAAAATCATGGTTCCAATCTTAGCTCCATCAATTACTAGGTGTGTGACCTCAACCAAGTCACTTAACTTCCCTTGAGCCTCAGTTTCCTCATCTGTAAAAGGGCAACAATGATAATAATGATAGGGTTACTGTGAGGATGAATAACAAAAATGTTTATGAAAGTCACTAGCATACTGCTGGCATATGATCAGGTCTCAATAAATAATAGCTCTTATTATTATTTTGCTCCCCAATAAACAACACTATTCTGCCAACTGCAGATGATTCAGATGCTGACTTGCTCCATTGCCTGTTAATCAGGAAGGCCCCTTTATTTCTTCTGCTGTTAATGGGAACTTAAAGCACTCGGTTTAATTGCAAACACCCCTCATCTATACAGCACTTTGATCTTTTCAAAGCATCTTTCACACTCATTGTCTCCTAGCATGGAAGACTCAGGGTATCACAGCTGAAGGGGAGCCTAGAGATCATCTCATCCAACATCCTCCTTGTTCAGACGAAAACTGGTCAGTGAGTTGCCCAAGGTCATACAGCACACTGGGTGGCACAATCAGCATTAAAACCTGATTGCCAGTTCCGTGCTTTCACTATCAAGCAGTTTTAACAAGAAGGTTGGCTTAGGGAGAAATGACACTAGAGGCTCAGGTCAAGCCAGGGTGTGGCCACAAATGACTCACCCACGAGCATCCTCTGAACTAGACAAATTAAGATTATTTTACAGCATGGGATTGGGAACCATCAGATTTGTCAATGCCAAGATTCCCTTTTTATAAGTTAGAATGTGCATGTTGCCCTTTCCCAAAGGCAGATGAAAAGCCTCCAGCCTGAACTCAATCCCAGTTTGGAAGAGCGAATCAGGGCCACTGTCCATGAGCTGCTCTGAGAACTAAGCTCACGGAGAATCAGTTCCCACTGAGGTTACAGCATGGGGCTGAACAGGGTGTCTTAAGGTTCTCCCAGTTCTGAGAAAGGGAACAGAATTTTATTTCACAAAGTAAACAGGTAACAATCTTTGATTCAGTCAACTCTTCTGCAGCTTTTAAAAAGACTCTTTAAAAGAGGCTGAGAAAATATTTGAAGAGATTATACTTGAAAACTTTCCTAATATGGGAAAGGAAATAATCAAGTCCAGGAAGCACAGAGTCCTATACAAGATAAATCCAAGGAGAAACACACTAAGACACATATTAATCAAACTAAAAAAAATTAAATACAAACAAAAATATTAAAAGCATTAAGGGAAAAACAAACAAAAAAAAAACATACAAGGGAATCCCCATAAGGTTGACAGCTGATCTTTCAGCAGAAACTCTCCAAGCCAGAAGGGAGTGGCAGGACATATTTAAAGTGATAAAAGGGAAAAACCTACAACCAAGATTACTCTACCCAGCAAGGATCGCATTCAGTGAGATGACGGAGAAATTAAGTTTGAAATTTAATTTCAAATCTCTGTCAGATTTGACAGAGAAATTAAAACCTTTACAGACAAGCAAAAGCTAAGAGAATTCAGCACCACCAAACCAGCTTTACAACAAATGCTAAAGGAACTTCTCTAGGCAGGAAACACGAGAGAAGGAAAAGACCTACAATAACAAACCCAAAACAATTAAGCAAATGGTAATAGGAACATACATATTGATAATTACCTTAAATGTAAATGGATTAAATGCTCTCACCAAAAGACATAGACTGGCTGAATGGATACAAAAACAAGACCCATATATATGCTGTCTACAAGAGACCCACTTCAGACCTAGGGACACATACAGAGTGAAAGTGAGGGTTTGGAAAAAGATATTCCATGCAAATGGAAATCAAAAGAAGGCAGGAGTAGCTATACTCATATCATACAAAATAGACTTTAAAATAAAGAATGTTACAAGAGACAAAGAAAGACACTACATAATGATCAAGGGATCAGTCCAAGAAGAAGATATAACAATTGTAAATATGTATGCACCTCAGTACATAAGGCAAATACTTACAGCCATAAAAGGGGAAATGGACAGTAACACAATCATAGTAGGGTCTTTAACACCCCACTTCCACCAATGGACAGATCAACCAAAATGAAAATAAATAAGGAAACACAAGCTTTAAATGATACATTAAACAACATGGACTTAATTGATATTTATAAGACATTCCATCCAAAAACAACAGAATACGCTTTCTTCTCAAGTGCTCATGGAACATTCTCCAGGATAGATCATATCTTGGGTCAAAAATCAAGCCTTGCTAAATTTGAGAAAATTGAAATCGTATCAAGTATCTTTTCTGACCACAATGCTATGAGGCTATATAGCAATTAAGGAAAAAATCTGTAAAAAATACAAACACATGGAGGCTAAACAATACACTACTTAATAATCAAGAGATCACTGAAGAAATCAAAGAGCAAGTCAAAAAATACCTAGAAATAAATGACAATGAAAACACGATGACCCAAAACCTATAGGATGCAGCAAAAACAGTTCTAAGAGGGAAGTTATAGCCATACAGTCCTACCTTAAGAAACAAAATATGTCTCAAATAAACAAGCTAACCTTATACCTAAAGCAATTAGAGAAGGAAGAACAAAAAACCCCAAAGTTAGCAGAAGGAAAGAAATCATAAAGATCAGATCAGAAATAAATGAAAAAGAAATGAAGGAAACTATAGCAAAGATCAATAAAACTACAAGCTGGTTCCTCGAGAAGATAAACAAAATTGATAAACCATTAGCCAGACTCATCAAGAAAAAAAGGGAGAAGACTCAAATCAATAGAATTAGAAATGAAAAAGGAGAAGTAACAACTGACACTGCAGAAATACAAAGGATCATGAGAGGTTACTGCAAGCAACTGTATGCAATTAAAATGTACAACCTGGAAGAAATGGACAAATTCTTAGAAATGTACAACCTTCTGAGACTGAACCAGGAAGAAATAGAAATTATGAACAGACCAATCACAAGCACTGAAATGGAAACTGTGATTAAAAATCTTCCAACAAACAAAAGCCCAGGACCAGATGGCTTCACAGGCAAATTCTATCAAACATTTCGAGAAAAGCTAACACCTATCCTTCTCAAACTCTTCCAAAATATAGCAGAGGGAGGAACACTCCCAAACTCATTCTACGAGGAAACCATCACCCTGATACCAAAATCGGACAAAGATGTCACAAACAAAGAAAACTACAGGCCAATATCACTGATGAACAAAAATGCAAAAATCCTCAATAAAATACTAGCAAACAGAATCCAACAGCACATTAAAAGGATCATACACCATGATCAGGTGAGGTTTATCCCAGGAATGCAAGGATTCTTCAATATACGCAAATCAATCAACATGATACACCATATCAACAAACTGAAGGAGAAAAACCATATGATCATCTCAATAGCTGCAGAGAAAGCTTTTGACAAAATTCAACACCCATTTATGATAAAAACCCTCCAGAAAGTAGGCATAGAGGGAAGTTACCTCAACATAATAAAGGCCATATATGACAAACCCACAGCTAACATCATCCTCAATGGTGAAAAACTGAAACCATTTCCACTAAGATCAGGAAAAACACAAGGTTGCCCACTCTCACCACTCTTATTCAACATAGTTTTGGAAGTTTTAGCCACAGCAATCAGAGAAGAAAAAGAAATAAAAGGAATCCAAATTGGAAACGAAGAAGTAAAGCTGTCACCGTTTGCAGATGACAGGATACTATCCATAAAGAATCCTAAAGATACTACCAGAAAGCTACTAGAGCTAACCAATGTGTTTTGTAAAGTAGCAGGATACAAAATTAATGCACAGAAATCACTTGCATTCCTATACACTAATGATGAAAAGTCTGAAAGTGAAATTAAGAAAACAGTCCCATTTACCATTGAAACAAAAATAATAAAACATCCAGGAATAAACCTACCTAAGGAGACAAAAGACTTGTATGCCGAAAATTATAAGACACTGATTAAAGAAATTAAAGATGATACAAATAGATGGAGAGATATACCATGTTCTTCGATTGGAAGAATCAACATTGTGAAAATGACTATACAACCCAAAGCAATCTACAGATTCAATGCAATCCCTATCAAACTACCACTGGCATTTTTCAAAGAACTAGAACAAAAAATTTCACAATTTGTATGGAAACACAAAAGACCCCGAATAGCCAAAGCAATCTTGAGAACGAAAAACGGAGCTGGAGGAATCAGGGTCCCTGACTTCACACTATACTACAAAGCTACAGTAATCAAGACAGTATGGTACTGGCACAAAAACAGAAATATAGATCAATGGAAAAGGATAGAAAACCCAGAGATAAACCCACACACATATGGTCACCTTAACTTTGATAAAAGAGGCAAGAATATACAGTGGAGAAAAGACAGCCTTTTCAATAAGTGCTGCTGGGAAAACTGGACAGCTACATGTAAAAGAATTAAATTAGAACACTCCCTAGCCCCATACACAAAAGTGAACTCAAAATGGATTAAAGTCCTAAATGTAAGGCCAGACACTATTAAACTCTTAGTGGAAAACTTAGGCAGAACACTCCATGACATAAATCACAGCAAGATCCTTTTAGACCCACCTCCTAGAGAAAGGGGAATAAAAACAAAAATAAACAAATGGGACCTAATGAACCTTAAAAGCTTTTGCACAACAAAGGAAACCATAAACTAGAACAAAAGACAACCCTCAGAATGGGACAAAATATTTGCAAATGAAGCAACTGACAAAGGATTAATATCCAAAATTTATAAGCACCTCATGCAGCTCAATATTAAAAAAAACAAACAACCCAATCCAAAAATGGGCAGAAGACCTAAATAGACATTTCTCCAAAGAAGAGATACAGATTGCCAACAGACACATGAAAGAATGCTCAACATCATTAATCATTAGAGAAATGCAAATCAAAACTACAATGAGATATCATCTCACACCGGTCAGAATGGCCATCATCAAAAAATCTAAAAACAATAAATGCTGGAGAGGGTGTGCAGAAAAGGGAACACTCTTGCACTGCCGGTGGGAATGTAAATTGATACAGCCACTATGGAGAACAGTATGGAGGTTCCTTAAAAAACTACAAATAGAACTACCATACGACCCCACAATCCCACTACTAGGCATATACCCTGAGAAAACCATAATTCAAAAAGAGTCATGTACCAAAATGTTTATTGCAGCTCTATTTACAATAGCCAGGACATGGAAGCAACCTAAGTGTCCATCAACAGATGAATGGATAAAGAAGATGTGGCACATATATACAATGGAATATTACTCGCCATAAAAAGAAATGAAACTGAGTTATTTGTAATGAGGTGGATAGACCTGGAGTCTGTCATACAGAGTGAAGTAAGTCAGAAGGGGAAAAACAAATACCGTATGCTAACACATATATATGGAATCTAAGAAAAAAAAAGTCATGAAGAGATTAGTGGTAGGACGGGAATAAAACACAGACCTACTAGAGCATGGACTTGAGGATATGGGGAGGGGGAAGGGTAAGCTGTGACGAAGTGAGAGAGTGGCATGGACATATATACACTACCAAATGTAAAATAGATAGCTAGTGGGAAGTAGCTGCATAGCACAGGGAGATCAGCTCTGTGCTTTGTGACCACCTAGTGGGGTGGGAGGGAGATGCAAAAGGGAAGAGGTATGGGGACATATGTATATGTATAACTGATTCACTTTGTTGTAAAGGAGAAACTAACACACTCTTGTAAAACAGTTATACTCAAATAAAGATGTTAAAAAAATTGCTGGAGAAGGTGTGGAGAAAAGGGAACCCTCTTGCAGTGTTGGTGGGAATGTACATTGATACAGCCACTATGGAGAACAGTATGGAAGTTCCTTAAAAATCTACAAATAGAACTACCATATGACCCAGCAATCCCACTACTGGGCATATACCCTGAGAAAACCATAATTCAAAAAGAGTCATGTACCAAAATGTTCATTGCAGCTCTATTTACAATAGCCAGGACATGGAAGCAACCTAAGTGTCCATCAACAGATGAATGGATAAAGAAGATGTGGCACATATATGCAATGGAATATTACTCAGCCAGAAAATGAAACGAAACTGAGTAATTTGTAGTGAGGTGGGTGGACCTAGAGTCTGTCATACAGAGTGAAGTAAGTCAGAAGGAGAAAAACAAATACCGTATGCTAATACATATATATGGAATCAAAAAAAAGAAAATGGTCATGAAGAACCTAGGGGCAAGATGGGAATAAAGATGCAGACCTACTAGAGAATGGACTTGAGGATACAGGGAGGGGAAGGGTAAGCTGGGACAAAGTGAGAGAGTGACATGGAAATATATACACTACCAAATGTAAAATAGGTAGCTAGTGGGAAGTAGCTGCATAGCACAGGGAGATCAGCTCGGTGCTTTGTGACCACCTAGAGGGGTGGGAGGGAGATGCAAGAGGGAAGAGATATGGGGACATATGTATATGTATAACTGATTCACTTTGTTGTAAAACAGAAAGTAACACACCATTGTAAAGCAATTATACTCCAATAAAGATGTTAAAAAAAAAGACTCTTTAATCATTTGGAAGGATAGTAGAGATAATGTCAAGTAGAAAAAATGCAAGTTATGGAACAGTGTGTAATATAATATCTCAGGCTGACCAGGGATGGTGCCTGCATCAAGACCATTGGTGTTCTTCAGGCAGAGTTCTTCAATTTTCATGTCTATGACAGGCACTAGCAAACCCGAAGGGAAGAGGAAGGGCCTTCGAACACTCACAAAAAGTCACATCAAGCTGTGAGAGCCCTCAATCTGGGCCTTGGCAACCAAATATACACATCTGGAAGGGTCAGAGTTCCTAGACACAAGCTCTATGAAGCTTGCATACTCTTGATATAAGAGATACTCTTCTATTCCTGATAAATAGTGAACTTTGTTAAAGTTTGTTGTGAAGGTCAAGGTCAATGGCATTCAAATGTTTTCTTCTGGGTACAGAATTTTCACTCTAATGGAAAATGTCTTCGGTTGCCCTAATTAAATGAAAGAGTTTGGCCCTGGTGTGTAGTCCACTTAGCTCACTGCCCCTCACCTTCACTCACAGAACACGCACAGCCATCCCTGAAGTATTAACTTGAAAACCACTGCTATAAGTCCCTGGGAGTCATTGATGGCATATAAGCAGGGCAGTAACTCGAGAAGTTTTGCATGGTAGAAAGATTATTCAGGTTCGGAAGACAGCTTTAAGAAGGTTGCTATAGAGCCAGGCACTCCAGTTAGGAAGACATGATGGTCCAGGTGAGAGATGATGGGACTCTAGAGAAGGGGCAGTCACGATGCAAAGAAGCAAATAGATAAGAGATGTTTGGGAGATAGACTCGGGAGCAACTGGTAATGTAGAAAGTGAGGAAGATGAAAGAAGAATCTTGGATGACTCAGGTTTCTGATTTAGTGGAGCCAAAGTATATAAAAGGTCACATTCAGTTCGGGACATGTTGAGTGGATTTTCTAGGCAGAGACAGCCCATAGGCAGTTTTATAAACAGATCTAGGGCTCAGGAGAGAGATCTGTGGTAGGGGTATCCATCTGGGAGTTAGAAACATGTAGGTGATAGCTGAAGTCACAGGCATGGATAAAACTGCCAAGAAAAAATGTGAAGTAGTAGGAAAAGAAAGAGAAAGAGCTTCCTGGGAACACTTATATTTTGGGTTTGGGAAAAGAAAGCAAAGCTCAAGAAGCAGCCAAAGTAGGAGGTGAATCAAGAAAGAATAGTGTCATGGAATCCACTGGAGAGCAAATTTTCACGAAAGCAGGCAGTAAAAATTAATGACTCAGAAACACCAAGTAAATCAAAAGACCGAGAAGTGTTCATTAGGTTTGTCAGTTGGGAAATCACTGGTGTCCATGGCAAAAAATGTTTCAGGAGAGCGATGAGGATAGAAACCAGATTCCAGTGGACTGCAGAAGTAAATGGAAGGAGAGGGAATGGAGACAGGCTAAGGAGACTCCTTGTTCAAGAAGCTTGGCTATGAAGGGAAGAAGAGACATAGGGCAGTAGCTAGAGAGGGAGGGGGGATATGGGGTTGAAAAGAAAATCTTGAAAGTTAAAAGAGACTGTAGAAATTCTGAAGGGAGCCAAAGGTAAGTAACATGTTGAAGGTCCACGAAATAGAGGAAAGTTTTGGTAGAGGTGGAGGAGACAATGGAATAAAAATGGATACAGATGCATCCACATTTGAGGCAGCAAGACAGGAGTTTGAGGCCGTGGAAGCCTCTTATTTTTTCTATGAAATGTAAAATGAAGCCATCTTCTAAGAGAGACAAGGACAAAAGTGGGGCTGGAGGCTGGGGGATGGTACTTTACACACCAAGAGAAAAGTGAGATGTAGCTTACTAGGGTCACTTTGTAAGAGTTCCAAGTAGTTTTAAGGCAACAATTGTGATTGGTTTCCTGCCCAGGTATGGAAATATAGGAAGGAAAGAGGCAGTCGCTCGATTGATCCAGTTGTTCATTAGACTCACTGGTTGAGCTTAAAAGGACTAACATATAGGGACTTCCCTGGCGGTCCAGTGGTTAAGACTCTGTGCTTCCACTGCAGGGGGCACGGGTTTGATCCCTGGTCAGGAGATTAAGATCCCACATGCCACAAGCTGTGGCCAAAAAAAAAAAAAAAAAAAAAGATCAACATATGGGCCCCATTGTAGACGAATGTAATAAAGCACCAGCATATTTTAAAGCATCTCAGGTGATTCTCATGTGCAGCCAGGACCAAGATCCACTGGAATGATCTATGGTTTGGGCTTTGCTGAACTACTTACCAGGCCAGAAAGTTGACACATGAGAATTGCTAGAAAAGGTGCACTATAGAGTTTAGGAGAGAGAAGAAAGAAGAGAACCCAGACGAACTGATATCCATGAAGAACTAAGCAGAGTCAAGAGATGAGAGATTTAGATAAGGTGAAAGAGAAAGCATAATTAGAATGAAGGGGCTGGATGTATAAGCTTTGCTACCATAATTCTTGAGTTTAAGATTTCAGAGGTGAAGCAGTTTGGGGCAATGCAAAAATAGGCAGGGGATTTCCCTGGTGGTGCAGTGGTTAAGAATGTGCCTGCCAATGCAGGGGACACAGGTTCGAGCCCTGGTCTGGGAAGATCCCACATGCCACGGAGCAACTAAGCTCATGTGCCACAACTACTGAGCCTGTGCTCTAGAGCATGTGAGCCACAGCTACTGAGCCCACACGCCATAACTACTGAAGCTCGCGTGCCTAGAGACCACGCACTGCAACGAAGAGTAGCTCCCACTCGCCACAACTAGAGAAAGCCCGCGCAGCAATGAAGACCCAACGTAGCCAAAAACAAGCAAAAAGAATAGGCAGGCAGGCAATAGGGACAGACGATCACAGTGGAGTAGAGAGGAAGGTGAGTGGAGACAAAGGAAATCAAGGAAACTTCAAATGTAAATCAGACTCTATCCCATTCTCTAGCCAGAACCCTCCCCTTCCAAAGGCTCACCATCTCAATTCAGCATAAGAGCTGGGCCAGAGTCCGTACAATTTCCTACAAGGCTTAAGAAGACCTGGCCTCATGTACCTCCCTGACCTCATCTACTACTCTCTCCTCACTAACTCAGCTTCAGCCATACCGGCCTCCTCCCAGCCAGGTATGCTACTGCCTCAGCACATTTGCACTTGCTGTTATCTCTGCCTGTAAAGCTCTCCCACAAGATATTTACACGGTAGCTCCCTCACTTCCTCCAGGTCTTTGCTCAAATATCATCTGCTCAGTGAACGCTACCCTCGTTGAAATTCCTTCTCTCACATATAAAAGCGATTCTTCTCTCCCAGCATTCCCTACCTTGCCACCCTGCTTCATTCTTTTCCGTCTGTTTATTACCATCTGACGTTCTATGTATGATTCACTCCCACCTTCCTGATCGTAAGGCTCTTGCAAGCAGGGATTTTTGTCCATTTTGTCCATTCGTTCACTGCTATATCCCTCACACCTCTAACAGTGCCCAGTACATAGTACCACTCCATAAACATTCATCAAAGGAATGAGTCATGAGTCCAGGGTACTGGATGGATTGTACATTGGGGGCCTAAAGTCATCCAGGATAAGAGCAAGGCTCGGGTTTGAGAGGAAGGTGATCAACAGGTAGAAAAAGTCCAGGAAAAGTGTGGGTTAATGAGGAGGAAAAGAGTTGACAAAAAGAACAGTGGGTGGTATAGGCAGCATGTGCCTCAAAGGAGCATTTATTTAATTTTATTTCATTTCATTTTTAAAACAATAAACAATAAATTTAGTTGTTATTTAATTCTGTTAGCTGTTGATTTTTCTTTTTTTAGGATGGACACAAAAGGCCTGACAATAGTGCTAGGGAACAGGAACGTGTGGACATCACCCCTCAGCTCTGTGGTGTGTGCAGCCCTTGAGAATGAGTGGCTGCAAGAGAATGGATGTGTCCTGTAAGGCAGGCATGTGTCAGTGGTGTGTAAACCTGGCTGCACATCAGCATCACCTGGGACGGCTCTTAAAAAAGTAGAAAAGCCCAGGCCCCACTTCAGGCCAATTGAATCAGAATCTCCAGGGAGGGAGCCCAGGCTTCAGTCCTTGTTAAAAAGCTCCCCAGGTGACACTAATGTGTAGCCAGCGCTGTGATGCACTAAGGCAGATGACACTGCAAGAGGGAGGGGCCAGGGGACTTTTTCGATGTGCAACATGGGTCTCAAAGGGCACAGACAAAAGCCCGGGAGAGATGGTGAAGAGAAAGCACAAACACGTAAGGGGATGAAACGCCCCAGGAGAAGTGAAACGGGCTTACATTTAGGGTAGTGGCATGAATGGAGAGGCGTTAAGAGGTCTCAAATTTCTTTTTTTTTTTTCAAATTATTCCCTTTTTTTTTTGGCCATGCCACGCAGCTTGTGGGATCCTAGTTCCCCGATCAGGGATTGAACCTGGGCCCTCAGCAGTGAAAACCCAGGGTCCTAACCATTGGACCACCAGGGAATTCCCTGAGGTCTCAAAATTCTGAGTTGACTCCTTTTAGAAGGAAATCACTGGGTGAAGCTGTCCCTGAGTTGAAGCCAACTGGGGAGGTGCTGATTACCACCCAGGGCCAGTTCCAGATTTGGGGAATTCAGAAGGTATAGCCAGGTCCAAGGGGGTGCAAGGTGGGGATGTGATTATTGTCTGCAGGTTTCTCTTGCTGGCTTTGGAAAACAGGAAGTGAAGTGGACCCCTAGATGTTCACTGCTACAGGCTGTGTTCCACAAATGATGACCAGGTCAGACTTGGGTCTCCATCAGAAGAGGGGGAAGGCAGGGCAAGTGGGAGCAGTGATGATGGAGCTGCTTAGACTTAACCCCCTGGACACTTGGTGAAAGGTGGTTTCCATGCAGTCCAGACTATAAGGGGTGGACACAGTGGACACAGAGCAAGTTTTGGTTAGGCAGGGAGCTGGGCTGGCTAGACCAGGCCCAGGTCGCTTACAGTGTGAACGTGGAGCTACCCTTAATCCCACTGAGATGCTAAATCCATACCCAGCCCCCAGCAACACCCCCTGGTTGGGTATTAGAGTACAGGGCAAGGTCCAATTCAGTTCCTCTTTGAAAAGCAACCTTAGAAGTTTGTGGGTACAGGCCAGGGTACTGCCTCTGCAGACTAACTCCACCACCTAGGGCCACCTTGAGGCCTTCCCTAAAATGGACCTGTTACATCTCTTTTTCTGTCACTCATCTGGGTGTCCATGCATGTCTACAACTGTGTCTGGAGTTCCTGGGGCCCCTGAGAATGACTCTGGACTATCCCCTGGAGAGGGAGCAGGAATGAGCTGGGTTGTACCCAAGGAGCTAGCTGTACATGCTTTCAGTTCCAGGGCTGATCTCTGAAGCCGTGACATTTCAAAGTGTGATCCAGGGCTTACCTGCACCATAATTTCCTGAGATGTTTGTAAAAATGCAGATTCCTGAGCTCCTACCTCAGAACTGCAGGATCAGACAACTCTCTGTAGAACTTCTGTAAGAATCACATAAAAACTGCAATAGGGCACCTCCTTATTGTTTCATCTTGTTTAGACATGGCAACCCAGCTATATTTTGTCTATTTTGTGACTGAATCTAAGGTCCATAGCATGCTATCCACATTATGTGTTTACCCCTGGCCACAAAGGCCCACACCTGCCTGAGCAACGGAGGCCCTTAGGCCACTTCTAGTCTTCTTCTTTGCCCATCCTGAGCTAGCCTGCACACGCCCATGAGGCCATGCTTCTGTGAACATGTAGCCTTTACTGCAATGAGGAAGGATGTTCTGAGGACCAAGGTTAGGTGTGTCCTGTGTATCATGCTGACACGGCAGCAATTGTTCAAAAGGTGATTAATGATTAAATGCAGTTCAAAGTCTGTATCAAAGCACATAACTCTTCGAGAGTATGTCACAGCTTTTTCTTTTTCTTAAGAAAAGCTTGACCCAGAGTCATGTCTGATGCCTCAGTGAGAAGAGTAAAGTTGAAAGAGAAACGAGTTCCTTCCCTTAATTGATCAGTCGGTCTTCAATACATCATGTCTTGGGTGCTTTGGGGAATACAGACATGAGTAAGACATGGTCAGTATCCTCAAAGAGTTTAAAACCTACCTAGGGAGGGCTTCCCTGGTGGCGCAGCAGTTGAGAGTCCGCCTGCCGATGCAGGGGATTCGGGTTCGTGCCCGGGTCTGGGAAGATCCCACATGCCGTGGAGCGGCTGGGCCCGTGAGCCATGGCCGCTGAGCCTGCGCGTCCGGAGCCTGTGCTCCGCAACGGGAGAGGCCACAACAGTGAGAGGCCCGAGTACCGCAAAAAAAATAAAAATAAAAATAAATTTAAAAAAAAACAAAAAAACACCTACCTAGGGAGACAACAAATTCACTCGTGTTAACTAGCATCAAAACAAAATAGTATAGGATATATGCTACTTAAGCATTATAGACCAAATGTGGCACAGGAGGGCTAAACTCTGAATCAGTTTCAGGATACACCCCCATGTCCATCAGTGGTATTGTCATCCATCTTGCTCAAGCCAGACACATGGAAGTCTTTCTTGATTGCTCTCTCCCCTCCGGCAACATATCCAGTCCACTAGCAAGTCCTTTTGGCTCTAGCTCTAAAAGGTATCCTGAATCTGCTCACTTCTCTCCATGGCCACTGACACCCCCTAGTCCAGGCCACCAGCATCTCGCTTCCTGGACCAGTATCCCAGCCGCCTATCTTGCCCCTCTTTCCCTTCTTGCCACTCTCCAGGCCAGTTTTGTGTAGCAGCCAGAGTACTATTTTAAACGTATAAATTTGATTATTTTGATCCCTCTCTTAAACACGTCTGTGACTTCCCACTGAACTCAGCATAAAGAGGGAACTCATTACTGTGGCCTGCAAGTCCCCGCCTGGTCTCCAACCTCACTGAGAACCACTTCCTCCCTGGTTCACTATCTCTTTCAGTCAGTTGAATACGGCCAGCGCCTACCTCCGGTGTCTGTGCAAGTTGATCCCTCTGCATGGAACATTCTGTTATTATTTGTTCATCTTTCAGGTCTCAGCTTAGATGTCACCTTCTCCCAGAAAGGCCTTTCTTCATTGTCTCCCGTCTAAATTGTCTCCCTTGTTATTGTCTCTCATACCACCCTTTCTTCGCCTTCACAGCACTTATTACAACTTGCACAGTTGACCCTTGAACAACATGGGTCTGAGCTGTATGGGTCCACTTATAAGTGGGCTTTTTTCCAATAGTAAATATCACAGTACTACATGATCTGCGGTTGGCTGAATCCATGGATGGGAACTGCAGATACAGAGGAACCGCACATATGGAGGGCTGACTATAAGTTATATGCAGATTTTTCACCTACACGGAGACTGGTGCCCCAAACCTGACATTGTTCAAGGGTCAACTGTAATTATATATGTCTGTGTTTGCTTGTTTAATGTCTACCTCCTCCGCTAGACTGTGAGCTTCATGAGGGCAGAGCCTCTGTCTGTTCTGTTTATAATCACATTCTAAGTGCCTAGCACAGCACCTAGTATATAATAGATGCTCACTATGTGTCCTCAGGATGAAAGAATAAAGGAGTAAAGAAGTGAGATGGTCTAAGAAACATTTTTGGAGAACCAGTAAGATAACACCATAAACAAAGGCATGGAAATGGGTATTTATGTGCAAGATGTAGTCTGGGGATGAGGGTAGCCCAGTGTGGCTGGAGTATGGGGTCTGTGTTAAGTAAACGCTATTGGAAATGTATGTAATAGTCATTTATAGTCATACAGCAAAAAAGCCTAAAACTCCGGGCTAAGAAGTGTGATCTTTATTTGGTCATGTGTACCATGCGGCTACCCTAGCCTGATCCTAGCTAGCCCCAAACGACCCAGGGTGGGCAGGATGCACCAGTCCTCCTCAGCTGCAAGAAGTTAGGGGTGGCATGGCCCCTACATCTTCAGCCATGGCCAGGGGCCCAGCAGGATTCAGAATGAGCAACATCTGTTGTACCCAAGCAGCTGGTGGGAAAGTGGAAGGGGTGGTACAGAAGGGCTTGTGGTCAAAGTACATCAAAAGTCCTCTTGCGTCATACAACACCTTCTGAATATTTCATAGATGTCCGAGATGCCATCAGGACCCTAATACTGCAGGCTGACCAATATCTCTAGTCGTAATAATAATGCCTACCTCAAATGGTTACTATGAGGATGAAATGAGAGAATATCTATAAGGTATTTAGCATAGTGCCTCACATGCGGTAAGCACTCAATGAATGTTAGGTATTATTTCTGTTATTAATACCTTCAACAGCAGCAACGACAATGATATTGAATAGTTGAGGGAAGAAATAATAAGGGCTGAACTAAGGCAGAGACATTGAGGAATGCAATGACGGCAGCATGCGCCAGAAATGGTCAGTCACTGTGGGCCCCAGAGGTGGGGATACATGTATAGGGAAAGGCCTTGAGGCTGCTATCCAGCCAGTGGTGGGCAGGGCAGGTTGCCTGGTCACTAGGCTGAGGCAGGTGATGCCCTAGGAGGTGGCTCCCCTCAAGGCAGGCCTCGTCACCGGGATTCAATTCCCGGCTCTATCGATCAGGTAGGAATTGTCACTATGGCAGCATCTGCTTGCCTTTCTTGATGTATCACTTGGGGAGGAGATGCAGGGCCCTTTGGCCTGTTGTCTTGGAGGAAGGCCAGAAGGGAGTACGTGCCTGGGGGGGCTGCCAGGGGAGGTGTGGGAGTGGGAGGGGCAACTAACAAAACTCTGTGCTGCCTGGGGCCTGGCTTCTACGGGAGCTGCTAAGCAAGGTCTGCCTTGTCCCCGTTTTTGTCACTTTGTGAACCTGGGGGTCTGGGAATCAGCTGCTGTCCAGAGGCAGCCCGTGTGACACTGTGCAGTGCTTTTGCAGGAAGCACTCTTAGTCTCAGGAGGTCCCCATGCAGAAAGGCCATCTCTTCTGTATACCCCAAGCAACAGTACTTCTGATACTTCACTGGCATCAGAAACCTCTGCTGGGGTGGAAGCGAGGCCCAAAGGTGGCCCAGACACTGAGAAGCCAGGGACCAAAGGGCCTACAGGGTCACTAAATTTGGCAACAGACCGATAACACTTTTTTCAGCACTTCTATGTGCCAGGCAGTGCGCTGAGACCCTTGCAGGAATGAGCTCGTTTATTCCTCACAAAACCCTATGAGGTGACTACTATTATTATTCCCATTACACAGGTGAAGAAACAGAAGATTAAAGAGGCTAAGTGACTTACCCAAAGTGCCTGGGCCAGGACTCATGCACTCATAATAATAAAATAAAATAGCTGCCGTTTACTGAGCATCAACTATGGGGCAGACCCTTGCCATATATTATCTCTTTGATTCCTTACTGTAACTCTACAAAGTAGGTACAATTATTATTCTTTCCATTTTACAGCACTAAGTCAGTTAGGTGGTTAAGAAACTTTCCAAGGTCACATAGTTAGTAGGAGTTAGAGCAGGGATTTGAACTTAAGCAAATGATTCCAGCTCCTAACGTGTTAACCTTCCACTACTTTCTCTTTTTCTCCAAAACAGCTCTTTTACAAGGGAAAATCTGAAGACAACCACAGTCATATATCTTGGACCATTTGTTTTTGATGATCTGCTTGCTCTAATATCCCCATGGAAACGGGAGAGTCAGGATCATTACAGATGGGAAAACAGAGGCTTAGCAAGGCCAAGTGACTTGGTGGGCATTAGACACGGAGCCAGTGACTGAGGCCTTAAGAGACCTTGATGTCTAGTGGCTCTCATGACCGGAAATGACAATAAAGAGGACACACACTGCAGAAAATGGGGGGGGGGAAGTCTTCATCTGGCAGCTCCAACTCAAAAGAGATTTTAGAGAAATTATAGCCAATATAAGATCCTTCCAGGAAAGAGCCAAAAAAAAAGAAAAAAAAATTGTTTCTGTGTAGCAATGTTAAATCAATCCATGCACTCCAGTCAAAGGAGAAACCTGGGCTCCTTCAAATGGGGTCTTAGGTTATGGTTTGAAGATGGACTTGGTCCCATGGGTATATTCTCGAAATCTCTGGGCATGGATTTGTTGCATTCATGAGTTTGAGTCATATCAATTCGACTTCAATAAGTCTGTATTGGTGGATGCCAAATATTCCTTGCTTCGTGCTGCAAGTTTGATAATGAGAATCAGACAAGAAGGACTGTTGTTCAGCCTGTTCTGGGCCCTGCCCCTGACTATCTCCCCCTTTACAGTCTCCCCTTTAGCTGAGAGCATCCAGGAAGTCATTCCCTACGCTCTGCTCCTCTATAACCTTGGCACCCGCTTCCAGAAGGGTGTGGAAGGAAGAAAATAACAAGTATGTTTCACATTCCCAGGATCTATGAAACTAACAATAGTCACAGGGGTCTCAGGAATGTACTTCTGGATGCCAGTATTTACAGCTTTACTCAGTTTTCAATTCTCAAGAATCAAACCCAGGCTCCCAGGCCCACCCCTACAATGATACATAATAACCCTGGCAACATGACTCTGCCATTAAGACCAACTCCCCCTCCTTTCTTGGTGTTTAAAGTTACTCAGACTCTTCAGGGCTCAGACTCTTCACACCCAAGAAAATCTGTTGCTATTCGCTTTTGGTACAACCCAGCCTGATACACGCCATAGGGAACCGTTAATAGCAGAATACTTTGTTCAACCATGCAGGCCCCAAGACCAGACCAATAGATCACTGAGCCACTCACCAGCTGACTGAACTCGTGCAAGTCACTTGGTGGCCCTGAGCCTCAGTTTCCTCCTCCATGATCTGAGAATACTGAGAGTGCCTACCTGATGGAGCTGTGGAAGGGATTGAACGAGATGATGCATGCCAGGAGGGTGGCCCAGTACCTGCAACATGGCTCAGTAAATGGTGGCTATATGTAAAGAGTAAGACTTGCTGTCTCTGAAAGTTTCCCTTTGGAGAACCACTTCTCTAGCTCCAACTTCCCCTGTAATGAAGGGGAGGGCTGAAGGCTGAGACTCAGGGAAAGAAGTGGGGCAAAGAGGTGTGTACTTTTTTTTTTTTTTTTCCTTTGGCCACACCATGCGGTTTGTGGGATCTTAGTTCCTGACCACGGATTGAATCCAGCCCCGGCAGTGAGAGCGAGGAGTCCTGACCGCTGGACCACCAGGGAAGTCCCCAGAGGGCTGTACCTTGATGCTGACCCCTTTCCTTTTGGCACTTAGAGGGCAGGACAGTATTGAGAGAGGGCCTATGACTGAAGGAAATTAAATCGGTAATGTGATGACGGGAGGGGTGATGGGTAGAGAGAAGGTGTTTAAAGTGCAGTGTGGGTGGGGGAGATGAGGAAAAAGCTCAGGGGTTGAAATCCCGCGAAACAAGAGAAACCACTGCAACACTGTGAGTTGATTGAAGGAAAGAGAAACAAAAGCTTACAAAGTCAAAGGAGGGACAGAAGCTTCAAAAGGGATTCAAAGGAGAGCTTGGGCAGAAAGGGGCTGAGTTCTGGAAGCCTCGCTATCCTTTCTCAGAAATGCTTTGACTGAAGATTTTGTGCCAAAGGGCCTGAAATATGCTCATTATTGAATAACTGGTCAGTTTGCTCATCCAGACTTGCTCTTATTAAAAAGAACAGTCTGCTCTCCACTCACCTCAGCAGAAATCAGCCCCAGGGAACTAGGTCAAAAACCAGCCTCCCCAAATGCGGTCTCATATCACAGGTTTCTCAGCCAGAGCTACTGGGAGACGGGGACTTTCCCACTTCGGAAAATGGGTTTCATTCCCTCAGGCCAGAAAGCCCAGGGGATCTTGCCTCCTGAAAGTTACCACAGGAGGGGGTTACAGCCTTCTCTGTCGTCTAAGGAGCTGGTTAACAGATAGACTTCCTGGGTCCACTCTTGGAGTTTCAGATTCAATTAGTTGAGGTGGGGAATCCAACATATCTTTTTTGAAGTGCCCCCAAATGATTCTGTCACAAAGCAAACTTTGACTTTGGAGACAAGTATGCTTTGTATAGATGACCTATTCCTAACTATGTTTGCATTTTATATGTGAGGAGTCTGAGGCTCAGAGACAGTTAAGCACTTGTTCAAGGTCACACAGCTAATTAGTAACAAAAGCAGAACTGGAATTTGGGTCCTCTGCCTCCCAATTCACTGTAAGCTCCACTTACCGACTCTCTTTGCCTCTTAATGAGATTGTCCTTCCTAGTTTAAGTGTGGGGACAGATGTCCCCTCCTGGTTCTAATCAGAGTTAAACAGCAACACTACCTTTGCAGAATAATTCATTAGAAAATGAAACATGACAATACCCAGTTCTATGAAAAGCATCAAGCATAGTTTTAAAAAGAAAATATGACCTTTTCCCTGATGACCATCCATAAGGAGAAATGTATCACATGATTTATGTGTAGAGACCAGTATCTGTGGCTATAATGTTTCAGTTTTAAATTATTCAGCGTTGGGGAGTTCCCTGGCAGTCCAGTGGTTAGGACTCGGTGCTTTCACTGGGGCAGCCCCGGATTCAATCCCTGGTCAGGAAACTAAGATCCTGCAAGCCACGTGGCACTGCATGCATAAATAAATAAATAGTTCAGCATCGAAGAAAAGACACCCTAGTTTTAAGATGGGACATTCGTTAACTTAACAACCAAAGCCATTTTTTTTCAAGGCAGCAAAGACTAATAATTATATTCCTGGCCATCAGTTCCCCTGTGAAGAATCCTTACTCTAGTCCAAACATTTCAAAGAAAAAAGCCCCACAAATATCAGATAGGATCTAAAGCCATTTTCCAAATACCAAGATTTTGAGGTAAATGGGAAACCACAAATAATAACTGGCAATAGTTCAAATAATCCAAATTATTCCTTTGGGGACAATAACCCTCCTATCTTCCAATAGCTCAAAAGCATCCCAGGGGTGGGGTAAATACCACATTAGGTAAAGTGAATGATGGGTAAGTACAAGGGGCACTCTTAAATATATCAAATTAGGAAGCTTCACTTTAAAGGCACCTATATCCATCCCTAGAGGAGAGAAGTTGCCAGATTTTTAGCTAGCATGTGTTGGGGGTATGTCATGAGCCCTTTCCAGCGATGTCCAACTCTCAGAACATTTCTCCTTTCCAGATGTGTCTTCTCCATCGGTAAAATGGGTAACAACAATCACTGCTCTTTCATTTTCCACCCATGCTCTGCCACCCCCAGGGGATCTGACGGTTACTGCCGTTGCTCTCGCGCTTCTGACTAAAGATAGTTCTTAAGCCACACAAATGACCGCTCTGATATCCATCTTCTCCTAATCCGTGGATCCTACCCGTGGCCTAAAGTAAACACCAAAATTCCCTTGACCATATCTGGATGTTGGCAGGAAAGAGATGCAAGAAGATGAAGCAAGCCCAGGCAGAGTGAGGAGAAAAGCTACACCTGTACCTGTTTGTCTGCTATACCCTTTGCAGAGGGTGACATCCCTGTTTATTTCCATTAGAATAACTCCTCATGGGAGGGCCTCAGACTTGTCCTCTTTGCAGGAAGGCAAGTTGGATAGAAGCTAACTCCTACTCAGCACTCAGCCTCTGGAAAATTCTGGAACCAACCTAGCTGACCTCAGAGTTTAGTGAAGATGCAGCAGTAGCTTTGTTCCAAGTGTCTTACAAGGTACATCTCTAAAGTTCATTTGCCATTGTCTGCTGCTGCGGCTGCTGCCAGCAGAAATGACCCTAAAGAGCCATTCATTTCACAGTGAATTTAGAGGGACTTGGTGTTGGAAAATGCTTTCGACACAGTTCTAGTTGGAAATGAATTTAAAAACCATGTTTGCTTAAATAATTGAAGGTGAAACGTGTATTACATGCATTTCACGTGCAGTTAGGGATTTCTGCCCACAGCCTTTTATGGTGCCAAATATGAGTTTCTGCCTAGCACTTGATTTAAGAAGCAAAACCTGAATTATCAGAAGACATCAAGAGGAGGAGTAAAGTATACTTTTATACACTGCAGTTGGAGTGTAAACTGGTTAAAAAAAAAAAAACCCAGCACTTTAGAGGGCAATTTGGAAATATCTAGAAAAAGAAAAATTAAACAAATCCAGTCCTAGGAATTTATCTGAAGGAAATAAGGAGCCAAACACATATAATATAGTCCAAGGACATTCATTGTGGCATTGTTGAAGTGCTCATAAAGGAATAGAGTGACAATGGTTATTTTTTTTTAAATCGTAAACATTTCTGTGCAATGAAAAACACTAAAATCAAAGTCAAAAGATAAACAATAGACTACTTACTATATTTGCAACATAGATAACCGTTAAATTGTTACTACTCAAAATATATAAAGAGATCCCAGTTATCACAGTGAGAAAGAACAACCCAATAGAAAAACAGGCAAAGGATATGAAATGGCAACGCAGAAAAAGAAATGCAGATGTACTATAAACATAGGAAAAGATGCTGGTACTCAAAAAAAATGCAAAGGAAAAGGAGATTTTTTTCAGCAATCACATTGTCAGAGATTGAAAGGACCAACCAACATAACTGAAATCGGTGAGGAAGA
This sequence comes from Kogia breviceps, assembly GCF_026419965.1. Taxonomy (NCBI): domain Eukaryota; kingdom Metazoa; phylum Chordata; class Mammalia; order Artiodactyla; family Physeteridae; genus Kogia; species Kogia breviceps. The sequence continues at coordinate 35,173,403 of NC_081330.1, forward strand.
GCATGGAGAAATGGACATGTGGATGGGGTGGGCAGGTGGGGAGGGAAGTCACTGTCACCTTCCTGGAGGGCAATTGGGCAGGCTCTCTAAAAATCACAGGTGTGCAAACCAAACTCTTTGAACCAGCAAGGTCACTACTGTGAATTTATACGACAAAAACGCTGGTGACAGTATGGAGAGATGCACGTAGAAAGAGGTAGGCTGCACCAATATTTAATAATTTGTAAAAATTTGGAAGAATGCAAAAATTCAGTAAAGCTCATATTAGAAATTAGGTCAGAACCAGATGACAGAATACTATGCAACTGTTAAAAAGAATGAACTAGCTAGAAGTGTACTGGCAGGCAAAGACCTCCAGATATATAGTTCAATGAACAGCATGTTGTAGAACAATATGTGTAGTCTTGGTCACATCTTATATTATTATTTTAGGCACATGAATACATATATGAATATTCATAGAAACACACACAAAATGACACAAACCAAGCTGTGAACATAGTGGGGGATCAGTGGTGGAGAGGCCAGGAACATTCTACTTCATATTCCTATTTTTACAAGCATGAGCATATATTATTTTGATCATAAAAATGCTTTTTTTAACAAGAAGTGAGGCAAGCTGTGCCATTCCCCCACAGTGTCCAGCTCCCACTCCCAGCCTCTAAAAATGTCCTCTTCAAGGACATGTGTTCCAGCATCTAAGACAATTTCTAATCCCCAAAGCCATGAGCTTTTGCTATTTAGAAGTTGAAGTAGGACGAGAAACGCTGGAAAGAAATGGAAGAGTTGCTGACTTCTTTTAGAAGAGTTTCGTTTCCTGCAATGGTGGCATGATTGACACCCTTTCTAGAACGATCTCCCTCTCCCATCCTTCCAAGTCTCCTGCCATTCTTCCTGCCATGCCTCCTTTCCTCCCCATCTCTTTCATAAGGCTGGGAGAAAGGGAAATGGCCAGCTCGTTTCAGTTCCATTTTCGTTTTTCCCTCAAGTCCAGGACTCAATCCCATTCTTTTATCCTAAAGAAGTGCCACTCTAACCAACCCTGCACCCCTAGTCTTTTTGGCACAAGACTCATCCCAGTATTTCCAATTCCCTCCTAGGTAAGGTTGACAATTCCAGCTCTGGGAATCGTTAGTATGTAGGGAGCATCTACAAGTGACCCTGGACTGTGTACCAACACCAACAGCCAGCAGAGCTGGAGCCCGAGACCCAGATGGCAGTGAAATTACATGCATGTGTTAATGGATGTGGGCCCTTCTTTGGGGAGTGCATCAGTAGCTTTCATCAAGCTTTGAAGGAGGTCCTTGGGCCACACAATGTTAATAATGACCGAGATAGAGGGACTTGGATGCTTGAATCATCCACTGAGTATTTCGACGGAACACCCAGTCCTTAGGTTTCCAGCTGGCCGCAAGGCTTGGTGAATCAGACAACTGTACACTCAAGAGGAATGGAGATTGAGAGATATGGGGAAGCATGGCCTTTGAGGGCTCCACTAGAGACCTGTCCCTCTGCTAAAGCCTACACAACTCAGGCCTGGACATGACCTCCAAGTCCCACTAAATGAGCCAATCCACACTCCCCTGAACTACACAAAAACACAGCTAGGTCTAGTATAAAGAGCACAGGGAGGCAGCAGATCTGAGTTTTAGCTTTGGGGATGACTTATATCATGTGGTAGCTGTGTGACTTAGGCAGCACACTATACTTCTCTGGTCCTCATTTTCCTCATCCAAACAGAACATTCACACCAGATGAACTTCACAAGGCACTTGTAGCTCTACCATACTATGACTCTGCCCTCCTGGACAGGCATTTCCACTCAGCCCTCCAGAACAGAGAATGACTTCACTCTCAATGTCCAGTATCACATCTTAAAGTCACATAGTTTCCTCTTGTGGCTAAACCCAAATCCTTCCTACTGCATCTGAAGCTTGCTGCTTTCAAGTGGGGAATGGCTGGTCCATGTACAGGGCACTGTAGACTATACCTCTAATGCCTTCACATCAGTCTCTACCTCAAACCCAGTTTGCAATGATCATTAGCAGTAAATCCTCAAGAACTCCATTATTCTAATGGCCACGGCTTCCTCGTGGCAAAATGGACCCCGGAAACTGTGCTCAAGAAACCTCTCCTGCAAACAGGACTCTGGCCCAGATGGGCCACTGGGGCCACTGGAGATGAGCCCTGCAGCAGCCAGCTTCCAAGATGGTCCTTTAGAACTGCTTCTGCAAGAGGATGAGTGTGAAGGATAAAAGCAACTTCCCAACTACATTTAATTCCCACCTCCAGGGTTTTCTGGTCAGCAGGGTGTGTTCAGATTGATGGGACTTTTCTTGAGGCTGTACTGATGATACCTCTGGACCAGGAAATTAAAGGCCACACTGAAATTGCCAGGATGTGAAAGGAAGTAAGCCCAGAGAACTGAGTCACTAAAGGTTGAATGAGGATAGGTCTTTGCAGTCAAAGCAGAGCAGAGAACTGAGGCAGTCTGCCCAATAATGCAGCAGAAAAACAGGATCGGGGCTGGAACTATCAGGATAATTGCCTTAATTCTTCACTTCCCTTTCATAATAACCTTGAGTTTATATAGAGCCTTTCTTCTAAGGAGCTCAAAATACTTGCACAGATATTATCTTAGTTGTCATCACACCATCACAGTCAATGATTATTATCAACTTCATTTTACACATGGGGGAAGGAAAGCCTAGAGGGCTGAAGCAAGTCATCCAAGTTTACCCAGCAAGACACTGACAGCCTCCAAACTCAGCACAAAATGCTCTTGCCCAGCATTGCCCAAAGAATGTTCTTCTCCACACCAGCCCAGCCAAATGCTTGTTGGAACGCCAGGTTCTGTGGGAAAATATATCTGGGAAATGCTGCTTATTCTCTTCTCCTGGAGAGTCACAATATACCCTAGCCTAGTAAAGGCTTTTAGAAGCCTTGCAATAAGCAAAACCATTTTTGTTTAAGCAAGAATTTCTCAAAGTAAACTTAACCACAAAACTCTGTGTGTGTGTGTGTGTGTGTGTGTGTGTGTGTGTGTATGTAAAACACCTTCTGACATCCTATAGAACTAGTCTTTTTTGGAATCCACACTGGGAAGCACTGTCCTAGCCAGTAGACTAATCCGAGTATTAGCACAGCAACAGGTCAATTCCATTCCAGCCCAAGCTGGGGGGTGGGAGGTGTTTCTTAGAGCTACTGCCCGATACCTTCTGGTATTGACAGCCAGTGAACAAAGGAGCTTGATGCGCCCAAAGGACCCCAGGCCATCATTTCCTCTGCAGCAGGGCATTGGCCAGAAGGGAAGAAGCCAATTCAAACTCACCCACGTCTGCTGCCACTCCTTTTTAATAGAATCCAGGGCTCTTTTTGGTCTTCATTTAAGGGAGGAGATGCTCGGGATGCTGGTCCAAACCCTCAGAGCCCCACTCTTAACTAGCAGAATTTTGTGCCCACCAGGCACTTCCAGTAGAAATCATCCATCTCTTAGGTTCATTTCCAGTGCCATTCATCAGCCCGTGCAATCAGTGCCAACACAACAAAACGGGAGAACATGCCCCTGTTCTGGCTTCACTGCATGAGTATTAGAATAGTCATTGTATATCCATTTCAGAACTAACACACAGCACAGAAATCTTGGGCTATTATTAATTACCAGTGACACTACTAAAAGTACCTAAGATGTGAAACTCCCTGAAGACCCTGTCCTGATTAATTTGTATTTTATATACAATTCAAATGATGAAAGATCACAGACAATGGATTTAATATTTACTACTGACATTCTCATGTTTTCTTTTCGTGCTTATTAAACATCCACACCATGAGGGAAAATGCTTCCACTGAAATTGGTAAATTTGTGTGCAAAAAGTAAATGTAATGCAAGTATACCTTTCTGTATCCATCCATTGGCTATGCGAACAATTCTGTGTAAATGGATTTTTGGTAAAAATATTCACTGTAAAGGTCACAGGGGCACTGTTATTTAAGATGGTTTGATTATGAATCCTTTTGTACAGCAACAAATTCTGCGACGTGAATCCTGTCCACCTCGTTCGTTTGCCTTATAAATCCATACTTAACACATATCAGATTTGCTTAAAGCAAAACACACTAATATTAATAAATAAGCTAGACATTTTTTAAAATGGGGATGTGTTCTGATCCTATCAGCCTGCAATACTGGCTCCTTTTTGATTCACCATTAATCACCATCCCAGTCCAGGGAGATTCATCCTGAGTTTGTTGAGAATGTGACAGTAACACTTCCGAGGACTCCGTGCAGTTTTACTTAACTACAACCCCTCTGCCTTTATATATGCTGTCCCTTCAACTTAGCCATGTGGTGAATTAATTCTTCAAGACTCACTCAAATGTCACTTCCCCTGTGAAGACTTCCTTGATCATTCCCCCTCCTCCAGCCAGGCATACCTCTTCCATGCTCTCACAGTACCCTGCCCGGCCCTTGTCAAACTCTACTGTAATGATCTGTTTACACATTCTCTCTTGCCTACCACACTATGCACTCCCTGAGAGCTGAGATGATGTTTTATTCATTTATTCATTGCTATACTTCCAATACCTAACACTACTGGCACATAGTAGGTGTTTAATAAATGCCAGTTACTTGACTGAATGATCACTGTCCTTAACTGTACATTTTTGAACGCTGAAAAATGCTTTATTCAAACCATACATTAAAATGTCAAAGAGGAGGCTTACCGGTTCTGTTCATTCTATTGATATCGTCTCTCTTTGATTAAAAAAAAAAAAAAGAGCATGCCAATTCACACCTTATGGGTCAAGAACAACAAAAAACTCTCAACCAAATTCACAACTAAGACATAGTGCTTTCAGTATGCCCCTTTTTCTCCAAACATACAGCTACAACCTAACCCACCACTAACATAACTGCGGTAAAGAAGACATGAGGATCCACTAATTAAAGGGGTGGGGTGAGGAAGTTAGGAGGGGGGCAGTTGCTGCAGAGATCACTGTAAGAGCTTTGTATCCTCATTGGCTGAGAGAGAGAAGCCTGCCAAGAAAGTTGGGCACCCTTGGGGCAACAATAATGATGTCCAGTAGGACCTGGCCAATGTGGCTAGAAATTCCACATCCAGAATGTCCTAAGCAACAGCCCCAGCTGGGGGCTTTCCATCACTTTGAAACCATCATCACCCTTCCGACATGGGCAGAACAGGTTGGACCTGATCGGCCTGCGTGTTACTGCAATCTGGCTTGGCATGGGATGATACCCAAGGACATGTAATGCCAGGAGTAGCCCAGCCCCATGGCGCGGGTGCACACACACACACACACACACACACACACACACCACACTCCAACTCGCACTCACTGAATCCCACATAAAGCCTGCACCATCTCCCACATCTGCATTCCTGTGTGCCCAGTCACACACGGGAGTGCCCCCTCACATTCCCTCACTTCCCTAGACTGCCCGGCCCACACCCCACTCTACGGGCAGACTGCAGCCTAGCCTGGAACTGGAAGCTGGTGGGGACTGGTTTTGTTGTACGCAACAAAGCCCCATGCACCCAGGTGCCCCGCTGGATCGACTCCATCCATCTCTCCCCTCCCCCATCCATGAGCTCCCAGACAAGAGAAAGCTCAGCTCTGGGAAGTGGATGCGGGGAGCGGGGGCGAAAAGAAAGAGAGCTTTAGGGGTGGGCGGGGGCAGGAGTCCGGGCAGCTTCCGAGCTATCTCGCCATGAAGCTACAGGGACGGCGAACTGGCAAAGGGACCGAGCTGCCTTCCCACCCCACCGCACCCCATCTATTCATAGAAAATGACCCCAAACTGAGAAATAATCTACCCTCCCGTCCGCCCCATGCCCTCCTAACGGCTCTTGGAGCCACTGGCGCTCCAACAGCCTGCAACAAAGCGCCCCCGACACAGACCTGTTCCAGCCTCTTACTGGCCCGAGCGAAGGGGAGCCGCGGCTGAGGGTTCGGCCCTTCACCGCCGGGCAGCAGGCGCCAAGGGAGGGGAGGAGGGGCAGGAACTGGGAGAGGAAGGAGAACGAGAGGGGACAGGAGGCACAGCAGCAGCGGAGGCGGCGGCCGGAGGAGGAGGAGGAGGAGGAGGAGGAGGTGGTGGTGGAGGAGGAGGAAGAGGCGGCGGAGGCTTCTGTGGCAGCTGCTGAGGATGCTCTGGCGAGGGGCAGGGCTGGGTGCGCGGGGCGTGGGCTCACGTGCGCCCCATGGCCCGGCGATGCGCGCGCGTCTGGGTGTGTAAGAGCATCTGGGTGTATTTTGACTGTGATTATTCCAATTCCGACCTAGTCTGGAACTTGTGGTTCCTGCAGCCAGGCGGAAGTGAAACCCTTTCAGTCTCCCAAGCCTGACTATGCCGGCCAGGGGATGGGGGTTGGCGGTGAGGTAGCAAGATGGGCAAGAAGGGGTTCAGGACGAGGGCGCCAGGCCTGCCATCAATGAACACATCCCTACCTTCAGTCTTCCTTCTGGGCCCTGGTAAATTGCATCCACACATATCTTTGGGAAACCTATAGCTAAGGAGAATAGAAAGAGACCAAGAGACCAAGGACAGTCACCATCACATCCTACTGAGTGAGCTGTTCGTACTATGCTCAGTGCTGTCTGGACTCCCCAGAGGGCAATTGCTGTTCTACCTTGGGATTTACTTTCACGAGTTGAGGTACCCATAATTTCATACAGGTTCTGAGTTCTGTCTTTTCTCCTGTCTCTCATTCCATTGCAAAATCTCTGTGCTTGTAACCAAAGTTACAAGTCTGCTCACCAAGCCAATATCATCCAGATCCCTGGCTTCACTGGTCTCAAGGGGTCACTTAATCTTTATGCCACTCTCCCTCTAGGAGTGGGGCACTCAGTTTAGATGAGAACCAAGACTGGTTTCCCCAAAGTCAGTGGGTTGAAGATCATCATGGATCCAGCTGGAGACTCAATTTGGATCTGCACCCCTAAACCGAAGATAAAGAGAAACCAATTGTGAGAGGCATAATTTTTCTCTATGATGTCATCCTTGGTGAACCCCTTGCTTGGAGCCCTGCTGAAAATCTTCTTACCACTAGAGACCTTTGGAGCATTCCTCTTCATCTTGCCTAGTGGCTTCTGCTTGTACAGCACTTTGGGATTTACAAAGTACTTCCTCATAGTGGAACGCCTACACTATCATCTCGGTCAATTAGGCAAAGAAAACATCATTATTTGCATTTTACATAAGAGGAAACAGATTCAGAAAAATTCAGTGGATTTGCCTAACATTACAGGCTAATAAGTGGCAGATCCAGAATTGGAACTCAGGTCTTCAGATTTCTAGGGCAAAACTTCCTCTTCTTTTTTTTTTTTTTTTCTCTTTGCTGCACTGCACAGCTTGTGAGATCTTAGTTCCCTGGCCAGGGATCAAACCCAGACCCTGGCAGTGAAAGCTCCGAGTCCTAACCCCTGGATCTCCAGGGAATTTCCAAAGCTCCTTTTTCAACGACATTTTGGAAAGAAATTTCAGATGCATCTATTGATCTCCATGTTGGAAGGTAATGGTTTAGTGCCTTGGCTAAATTGAAATGAACTAAAGTGAGATTTTGAAAAAGTATCTCAGTTAGGTCTATATATTCAGGTGCAACTCACAAATTAGTGAGTAGAAAAGAGTTAACAACTTTTAGGCCTCAGTCCCTAATCAGCAGACAAAATTATTCCTCTGATTCTGCTACCAACAGCTACTGTAAGAATAATTTGGTACAGAAAGGACAGTAGGAAGAGGCATGTGACATAGACATTTGAATTTCCTGGGGTGGTAATCTTGTGAATGTTTCCCCCAGGAGCTATATCTTTGTCTTCTAAGTCATGAGAATGAAATGGAAGAAATTAACTACCCGATGATCCTGAGCATGTAGGCCGCCCCCTCTCACAGGTGCCTAAGGATTGCTCATGTTAAGTGCCCTGTTACCTCAACATCAACCAGTCAGAGAATTGTGCATGAGAAAATCACATACCCTAAGACCCCCTTCCCCCCTCCCTCACCTTGCTTCTAAAAATGCTTTGCTGGAGGAATTCCCTGGCGGTCCAGTGGTTAGGACTCTGGCCTGCGTTGATACCTAGTTGGGGAACTAAGATCCCGCATGCGGCTCCGTGCAACCAAAAAAAAAAAAAAATGCTTTGCTGAAACCCTTTGGGGAGTTTGGGGTTTGGGGGGATCATGAACACCCCCACCCTGGTTCTCCTTGCTTGGTCCTGCAATAAACCTTTCTGTGCTCCAAACCTTGAAGTTTCGGTATTGTTTGGCCTCACTGTGCGTCGGGCCCACGAACTTGCGTTTGGTAACAATACAAGTGCCTAAGACATAGCAAGACTCAATGAATGATGGGTATTATGGTTAGAGAGAATAAAAGCAACAACTACATTAATGGGGTTTCGCCATTAAAAGCAGAAATCCTTTATTACTAGTGGTACCTCAATATTGAGAGAATGCAGAGGAAGAGATTGCTTTTCTCCAGGATAGGAGAGATCAAGTGGTGGTTATAGGAGATAGGCATGATAAACAAGGAGAGATGAGGGATTTTCTGCAACTACTGAGGACCATCATGGAACTAAGAAGAGAACAGGATCAGAAGAGGATGATGAAAAGAGGGCATCTAGGATTGGGAGTATATGCCGGTTAACAGTTTTGTAACAATGTACAATGTACATGGTTTACTCAAAGGGGTGTTTTGGCCCTTCTAAACAAGTTCCTGTTTATCAAAAGACCTAAGAAAGAACTCCATTCAAGTTTGACAGAAATACCTGAATCTGACTTTTAGCCAGGGACTCCCTGTTCTGATTTGGTACCAAATAGAGATTATTCTTATTTGAGCCTTGCCAAGCACAGAGAGGTTGAGTCATAACAATGCTCAGAGCCAAGATGCAGAAAAATTGTGAAGGAGGTGAAATCTGTCTCTGACACTCTTCCAGTTTCTCTGTGTTACACCCTTATCTTCCCACTGAAACTCTCTGGACATCAAAATCCCTGCATTTCCCAACTGTGCAAAAGTGACCTGATTTAGTTATTTACAATGAAGTGTCTTTACATGCTTCTCTTCTCAAAAGGTAGACTAACAGGAGGAAGCAATGCTAAAACCAATGAAATGGATCACTAATGGTAGAAGTTCAGGCCTTCAGAGTGGTAAAGATAGCTTGGGTGCCCTCAGATCATTTAGGTATGAGACTCTCCATGAATAAGACCAGACCTTGGAAATGTAAATTCACATCATAACAGAAACCCAGAACAAGAAGAGGCATTAGTTATTATTTCCAGTCCAACCCTTTTGTTTCACAAGCCATTAAACCAAGGCTCAGAATGGTTAAGTGACTCTTCCAAGACCACATAGCTCCCAAGAAGGAGAGCCAGGACTTGAATTCCAATCACAGATCTTTTTCCACTACACTGTCCTACTCCATCAGCCGGGAAGAAAACCAGGAACAATTGCTTAGAATTGATATTTGAGACTTTATTCCAGGTACATAGGGATGGCATGAAAATAAGAATAGAGGACCAAAATGAAGGTGCAATCCTCTTTTTTGCTTTCTTTAGCTTGCTCCTCACTAGTAGCTATTTCAAACAAGACTGACATGCAGAATGGTCTATGTGATGCCAGGCACCTGACTCTGGAAATGATATTAGAAGTATAAGACTAGGCTGAGGGTGGACAGAGTCCTGGTCACTCCCTGAATCATTTTTTTATTATTCTGGTAAGAACATTTAACATGAGATCTACTGTTTAAACAAATTTGTAAGTGTACAATACAGTACTGTTAGCTATAGACACAATGCTGTACAGCAGACCTCTGGAATTTAGTCATCTTGCATCACTGAAACTTTATACCCATTGAGCAGCACCTCCTTATACCCCCTCCTCCCAATCCCTGGCAGCCACCATTCTACTCTCTGGATATTGGGGTGCTGACAGGAAATGCATTGAATCTGTAGGCCGTTTGGGGTAATATGGACATTTTAAGAGTATTAAGTCTTTTAATCTATGAATACAAGATGTCTTTCCATTTATTTGTCTCTTTTTACATTTCTTTCATCAATGTTTTGTAGTTTTCAATGTACCAGTCTTTGACCTCTTTTATTAAGTTTATTCCTAAGCAGTTTATTATTTTTGATGTGATTATAAATGGCATTGTTTTCTTAAACTCCTTTTTGAATAGTTCACTGTTAGTGTATAGAAACGCAACTGACTTGTGTATGTCATCTGCAAACAGAAATAATTTTACTGCTTCCTTTCCAATTTGGATGCCTTTTTGTTCCATCTAATTGCTCTGGCTGGGACTGCCAGTACTATGTTGAATAAAAGTGGCAAGAGTTGGCATCCTTGCCATGTTCCTGATCTTAAAAGAAAAGTCTTCAGTTTTTCACCACTAAGTATGATGTTAGCTATGGGCATTTCATATATGACCTTTATTAGGTTGAGGTGATTTCCTTCTTTTTTTTCCAGCTTTATTAAGGTATAATCAGCAAATTAAAATTGTATTTTGTATTTGTACAAGTTGTAAATTTGTACAATTGTAAAATTGTAAATTTGTACAATTGTAAAATTGTAATTGTATTTAAGGTGTACAGCATGATGTTTTGATATATGTGTACATTGTGAAGTGACTACCACAATCAAGCTAATTAACACATCCATCACCTCACATAGTTACCTTTCTTTGCGTGTGTGACAAAAACATGTAAGATCTACTTTAGCAAATTTCAAGTATACGATACAGTATTATTTATGGTCACCATGCTGTATATTAGATACCCAGAACTTATTCATCCTGCATAACTGAAACTTTGTACCCTTTGACCAAGGTAATTTCCTTCTATTCCTGGTGTGTTGAGAGGTTTTTTTTTGATTATTATTATGAAAGGATGTTGAATTTTGTTAAATGCTTTTTCTGCATCTATTGAGATGATCATGTTATTTTTATCTTTCATTCTGTTAGTGTGGTGCCTTACATGAACTGATTTTTATATGTCAAACCATCCTTGTGTCTAAAGAATATATCCCACTTGATCATGGTATGTGATCCTTTTAATGTGCTGTTGATTCTGGTTTGCTAGTATTTTGTTGAGGATTTTCACATCTATGTTCATCAGGGATATAGGCCTGTCATTTTCTTTTCTTCAGTTTCCTTGTCTGGCTTTGGTATTAGGGTAATGATAGCCTCATAAAATGAGTTTAGAAATTTTTCCTCCTCTTCAATTTTTTGGAAGAGTTTGAGGCGAATTGGCATTCATTTTCCTTTAAATGTTTCATAGAACTCACCTGTAGAGCCATCTGGTCCTGGGCTTTTCTTTGTTGTGAGATTTTCAATTACTGATTCAATCTCCTTACTAGTTAAAAATCTGTTCAAGTTTTCAATTTCTTCATAATTCAGCCTTGGTAGGTTGTATGTTTCTAGAAATTTATCCTTTTCTTCTAGGTTGTCCAATTTATTGATGTATAATTGTTCTCAGTAGTCTCTTACAATCCTTTTTATTCCTGTGGCATCAGTTGTTATGTCTTCTCTTTCATTTCTGATTTTATCTATTTGAGTTTTCCCTCTTCTTTTTTTAGTCTAGCTAAAAGTTTGTCAATTTTGTTTATCTTTTAAAAAAACTCAGTTTCATTGATTTTTTTCTATTGTGTTTCTATTCTCTATTTTGTATATTTCTGCTCTGATCTTTACTATTTTCTTCCTTCTGTTAACTTCAGGCTTAGTTTGTCTTTTTTTTTAGTTCCTTGAGATGTAAAGTTATGTTGATTGAGTTCTTCTTTTTTAATGTTGGCACTTACTGCTAAAACTTCCCTCTTAATACTGCTTTTGCTGCATTTCATAAGTTTTGGTATGTTGTGTTTTCCTTTCCATTTGTCTCAAGATATCTTCTAATTTCCCATTGATTTCTTCTTTGATCCTTTGGTTGTTTAGGAATCATTCTATGAGTCTTGCATTTTTAGAATAAATCCCTGTTAGGAGCATATTATAATGAGCCTCTACTTAAAATAGGGTACCAGGAAAGAATCTAGTTAGTGAAAGTTTCCAGTTTGTTGGGGTCCTGTTAATTAAAGTTTTACTGTAATCTCAAAACACAGAAAGGATTTTAAAGAATCTGACCTTTAAAAAATAGAACATAAAACACAACACTATTTAGTCTTACTTTCCTCTGTTTTATTGCCATGTTCCTTATCTAAGCTGTTGACATTTACTTGGGATTTAAAAGTTATCACAATATATGTATAACTGATTCACTTCGCTGCACAGCAGAAACTAACACAACATTGTAGATCAACTATACTCCAGTAAAAATTTTTAATAAAGGTTATCACAAGATTTATTAACTAGTCTCTCTACTCCTATATATGTTTGAAATTTCCTATAATACAAGTATAAAAAAACGACACGGTCCCTGTACTCTGAGAACTGGAAGGAACTCAGCATTGGATTGATCATGGATTTCAATTACTGCTATATGTAAATTAGTATAATTTCTCTGGAGGGCAAGGTATATCAAATTTTTTTTTTTTTTTTTTACTCAGGCCTCTCACTGTTGTGGCCTCTCCCGTTGCGGAGCACAGGCTCTGGACGCACAGGCTCAGCGGCCATGGCTCACGGGCTTAGTTGCTCCGCGGCATGTGGGATCTTCCCGGACCGGGGAACAAACCTGCATCCCCTGCATTGGCAGGCGGACTCGCAACCATTGCGCCACCAGGGAAGCCCTCAAAATTTTTAAACATTAAGTGTGGCAAAGAAGTTTCCCCAGGCAATCTCCTGAATTCCATAATTGGAAAAATTATCAGAAGACCTGGTTTCCCCTCATGATTAGATGAGTTATTTCTCTGGACAAGTTCTTTGTTTTAGGACCCAATTTCTTGATCTACAAAATTGGTAATAATTTGTTAAACACATGTCTCCTTGTAAAACTGGGAAAGATGAAAGCCTTGTGGGAAGAGTACTACATAATCCATAGTTTTCAAATATCGATGCGGAAGGCAAAATATGGTGAGTGTGGGTAATGCGTATGGTCCTTTGAAAGTTAAATTATAAAGGAAATGGAAAATGATTAATTTTAGACTAATTAAAGTATGCATGCTAAAATGGCAAGAGCGATCAACAAAAGTACAGACATGAAATATATGACTTTCAAATTGGTAGAGAGGAAAAGGGAACACAAAAGAAAAAAGGCTTAATTTAAAAGAAGCTGGGCTTCCATGGTGGTCCAGTGGTTAAGACTCTGCACTTCCAATGCAGGGGGCATGGGTTCAATCCCTGGTCAGGGAACTAAGATCCCACATGCCACAACCAAAAAAAAAAAAGATAAACTGAGGCATATTAAACATTAAAAAATTCTTTAATAGATTTATGGCTATTTAGGTTATTTCTTCTTGGGGGGCTTTGGTAGCTTGTGTCTTTTAAGAAGTTTGTCCATTTTATCGTAGTTGCCAAATTTATTGGCACAGTTACTTATAATTTTTCCTTATTATATTTTAATGTTGGTAGAATCTGTAGTGCTGATTCTTGACTTTAACATCAGCAATTTGTGTGCTTTTTTTTCCTGAGAAGTCTGGGTAGAGGTTTATCAATTTCTTTGATCTTCTTGCAGAACCAGCTTTTGGTTTCATTGCTTTTCTCTTTTTACTGTTTCCTATATTATTGATTTATACTTTAATCTTCATTATTTATTTTCTTCTAATTACTTTGCTTTTATTTTTCTAGTTTTTAAGGTGGAAGCTGAGATCATTGATTTGAGATCTTTCTAAACTACTTCTAGTTATGTACCACAAATTCTGTACGTTATGTTTTCATTTTCACTCAGTTCAAAATACTTTCTAATTTCCCTTTGATGTCTTCTTTGACTCATGGGTTATTTAATAGTGTGTTGTTCAGTTTTTAAGTATATTTAAACATTTCTCAGATTTTTTTTTTTTCTTTTGCTTTGGCCACACCACACGGCATGTGGGATTTTAGTTCCCCAACCAGGGATTGAATCTGGGGCCCCAGCAGTGGAAGCACAGAGTTCTAACCACTGGAATGCCAGGGAATTCCCTCTCAGATGTTGTTATTAATTTCTAATGTAATTCTTCTGTGGTCGAAGAATATACATTGTATCACTTGAATCCCTTAAAATTTATTGAGACTTATTTTATTCAAGAATATGATCTATCTTGATAAATGTTCCATCTGCACTTGAGAAGACTATCACATCTGCTGTTGTTGGGTGGACTGTTCTATATTTGTCAATCAAGTTCATTGCTAGTGCTGTTTAAGCCTACTATATCCTTACTGATTTTCTGTGTACATGTTCTATTAATTATTGAGATAATGTTGAAATTTCAAACTATAGTTGTGGGTTTGTCTATTTCTCCTTGTATTTCTATAATTTTTGCTTCATGTATTTTTTTAGGGGTATAAACATTTAGGACTGTCATGTCCTCTTGAAGAATTGATCCCTTTATCATTATGAAATTACCCTCTCTATCACTGATAAGAGTCTTTGCTTTGAAATTCGCTTTGTTTGATATGAATACAGCCAAGTCAACTTTCCTTTGGTTTGTGTTAACATGGTATGTCTTATTTCATCCTTTTACTTTTAACCTGTTTGTGTCTTTATATTTAAAGTGTATAAAGCATACTTCATTTTATTGCCCTTAACAGATATTGCATTTTTTAATCAATGGAATGTTTGTGGCAACCCTGAATTAAGCAAGTCTATTGGCACCATTTTCCCAACCACATTTGCTCACTTTGTGTCTCTGTATCACATGTTGGTAATTCTTGCAATATTTCAAACTTTTTGATTATTATTATATTTGTTATGGTGATCTATGATCAGTGATTTTTGATATTACTATTGCAATTTTTTGTTTTTTATTTTTAAATCAAGGTATGTACTTTTTCTGACATAATGTTATTGCACACTTAATAGACTATATTATAGTGTAAACATAACTTTTATATGCACTGGGAAATCACAAAATTCATGTGACTTGCTTCATTGTGTTATTTGCTTTTTTGTGGTGGTCTGAAATCAAGCCTGCAATATCTCTGAGGTATGCCTGTATGCTGAATGCAGCATATATTTGCATCTTACTATTTTTATCCAATCTGACAATCTCTGCTTTTTAATTAAGGAGATTAGACCATTAACTTCTAATGTGATTATTTCTATGGTTGGTTTTAAGTGTATCATCTTGCTATGTGTTTTCTCTTTGTCTCATCTGTTCTTTCTTCCCCTTTTCTTCTTTTCCCACCTTCTTTTGGATTATTCTGCATTTTGTTTTTAATTTTTAAAAATATTTATTTGTTTTATTTATTTATTTTTGGCTGTATTGGATCTTCATTGCTGCGCACAGGCTTTCTCTAGTTGCAGTGAACGGGGGATACTCTTCGTTGCAGTGCATGGGCTTCTCATTGCACTGGGTTCTCTTGTTGCAGAGCACAGGCTCTAGGTGCGTGGGCTTCAGTAGTTGTGGCACACGGCCTAAACAGTTGTGGCTCGTGGGCTCTAGAGTGCAAGTTCGGTAGTTGTGGTGCACGGGCTTAGTTGCTCCGCAGTATGTGGGATCTTCCCGGACCGGGGCTCGAACTCATGTCCCCTGCATTGGCAGGTGGATTCTTAACCACTGTGCCACCAGGGAAGCCCTATTCTGCATTTTTAATGATCATATTTTATCTCCTTTGTTGGCTTATTAGCTATAGCTTTTGTTTTGTTATTTTACAGATTGATTCAGGATTTATAGAAACATTTTTAAGTGATTACAGTCTACTGCCAAGCGAATTTATACCCCTTCACAGGTAGTATAAGAACCTAACAGCAGTATAATTCCATTTCTTCCCTCCCAGCCTTTACACTATTGTTGTCATACATTTTACTTTTACTTATTTATAAACCCCACAACTCAGTGTTATTATATTTGTTTAAGGAATCAGTTATCCTCTAAAGAGATTTAACTAACATGGAAAAAAACATATTTACCCAAGTAGTCATCATTTCCAGTACCCCTTATTCCTTTGTGTAGATCCATATTTCCATCTGGTGTCATTTTTTCTTCTACTTGAAAGACATCCTTTAACATTTCTTGTAGTGTGGGGTTAATGGTTATGGTTGATGATTGATGGTGATCTTAAGCTTTGTATGTCTGAAAATGTCTTTATATCATCTTCCTTTTTAAAAGATATTTTCCCTGGGTATTGATAAACTTGATTCGGATGTGGTTTGGTATAGTTTTCTTCATGTTTCTTGTTTGTGGGATTCTCTGAGCTGCCTGAATCTGTGGCTTTATAGTTTTCATCAAGTTTGGAAATTTTTCAACCATTGTTTCCTCAAGCATTTTTCCTAACCTCTCCTTGTTCTCCTTCAGTGACTCCAATTGCTCATATATTTGGCTGCCTGAAGTTGTTTCACAGCTCACTGATGTGCTTTCATTATATTGATTTTTTTTTCCTGTGTTTTCTAAAGGTAGTTTTTATTGCTGTATTTTTTTAGTTTACTAATATTTTCTCCTGCAACATCTAATCTGCTGTAAATCCCACTTAGTATATTATCAATCTCACACATTACAGTTTTCATCTTTAAAGGTCTATTTGGGTCATTTAATTTTTTTTCCATGTCTCTACTGAACACTTCGAATATATGGACTACAGTTAAAGTAACAGTTTTAATGTCTTTGCTAGTTCTAATATCTGTGTTAGTTCTGGGTTTGTTTCCAATTGATTTATTTTTCTCATTAGTGGCTGAATAATATTACATTGTATGAATGTACCACAATTTAGTTAACCAATCCCGTATTGATGTACATTCTGTTCTTCTCAGTCTTTTACTGATACAATTAATGCTACAATAGACATCCTTGTACTTAGGTCTTTGTGCAAGTATATTGGTAAGATAAATTTCTGAAGTCAAATTGCTGAGTTAGAGAGTATGTGCACTTTAAAAAATTATTTAGTTAGTTATTTGAATTTTTAATGTAATAGCCATTCTGGCCCCATTAAAAGGGATTTGGCTCCTCCCATCACTGAGTGCCTGCTTTTGATATCCATTCAGACACCACACATTTGGTTTTCCCACTCCTACCTGATTGATGATATTCCTCTTGTCTTTCTTAATTCTCCCCCATTGGCACTGCCCCTCAACTTCTACTGCTTTCCTAAGACCCTCTTGCATCACCACTTATTTTAGATAGTTTTTTTCCTTTGGACAAAATTTTATTATTTCCTCTTTCAAAATCCATGACTAAGGACTTCAGGAAGAAGCATCTTTGTCTTGTGGGATTGACTTGCTGGGCTACTCTCCTTCCTAGCCTCCACATTATGAGAAAAGCATCAGACAGTATTTATTTAAAGGACATCTTTCACTTTGGGCATGGATTCAGGGGTTGCATGCTTATCTATCAGCTACTAGGATGAAACTTTGGTCACTGTGTTGGCACATGTCATAGCTTGATAGAGATTCATGCTGCCAGCTTTGGGTTCCAAATGCTGGCATATATGAAGATATTCAGGCATCCTTCACAGTGGAATCAAAGAAAGCTGCTTTTCTTGACTTCCTTAAATCCTGTATGCCTATAGACATGGGTGAGTAAGGTTTATACTTCTTGTAAGTTCAAAAACTATCTGGGCCTCTTAACTAATCTGAGAAATATATTTGCTGGCCTAGCTTGTCAAAAGGGAGCCAACGTACTCTGTCACTGAATTGAGGATAGGATAGACTCAGGGCCCATTGCTGCTTGGTAGACCAAACCTTGATCAAATGAACCCAGATGCCCACTAAATTCATACTGACTACCCTGTGAACAACCACCACCAATGGGTCTCTCTGACTGGGAGGACTGTAACCCTCAAGATCATCTCATAGATAATTAGATAGGAGGGTGTTGTTGGACACTGCTGCCCATTGGCCACTATCCAACCTCCACTGGTCCTTGACTTTGCTTTCCTGGAAGCTGAAGACCTAGCCATTGACACAAGGGAGAAGTCTCAGTGGATTAGATATAGCAAAGAATGGTGGTGGATGGGATAGATTCACATAAAGGGGTTAGCTGAAGTCAGAAACCTATTGTGTTGATAATGTTCTTTACCTTGAGTGCCCCATATGGTGGTGTTTGGGTGTGTGTGATTGTCTCCCATGGTGATGTTCTCTTCAAAGACCCAGAATTGTCCAGTATACTTCATGCCCTGACCTTCAACATGCTGGTAGCTTACAGCTTCTTATGTCCTACATAGCATGGGAGAGTTAGGAAAGCAGTGGGTGTGAAAGTCATAATTACTGAGAAAATAGGTATTTCTAGCTGGATGAATGTGATGAGTTGTAGGGGAACTGGGGCATAGTAAGGAGGGGAATCAGGATGTTATTAGTAAAAGGTGAAACAGCAGAAGTACTCCTCTAGATAGCACTTGGTTGATATCTTCAATCTGACTTCTATATCTACCAGTAATAGGTAGTTGACAAATGGATATTAATGTGAAGGACCTTGAACAGGGCCCTCCAAAATCGGGATGATAATTAACAGCAATAATCAAAGACCATATAGCTGGATAATGTGGAACCAGAAGATTCTTTTATCTATTTTTATTTATTTTTGGCTGCGTTGAGTCTTCGTTGCTGCACGCGGGCTTTCTCTAGTTGGGAAGAGCGGGAGCTACTCTTTGTTGCAATGTGCGGGCTTCTCATTGCAGTGGCTTCTCTTGTTGTGGAGCATGGGCTCTAGGTGCTCGGGCTTCAGTAGTTGTGGTTCGTGGGCTCTAGAGTGCAGGCTCAGTAGTTGTGGTGCATGGGCTTAGCTGTTCTGCAGCATGTGGGCTCTTCCTGGACCAGGGATCGAACCCATGTCCCCTGCATTGGTAGGCGGATTCTTAATCACTGCACCACCAGGGAAGTCCCAAGATCCAGAAGATTCTTTTGATAAACAAAATAAACATAGCTGGAGTAGAAGGGGAGCTGGTGCTGAGTACACAGTGAATGATTTTTTTTTTTCAGAGCATCTCTCACTATGAGGATTTTGTGAAGTTATAAAAAGGGAATATGCTTGGGGCTTCCCTGGTGGCACAGTGGTTGAGAATCTGTCTGCCAATGCAGGGGACATGGGTTCAAGCCCTGGTCTGGGAAGATCCCACATGCCACGGAGCAACTAGGCCCGTGAGCCACAACTACTGAGCCTGTGCATCTGGAGCCTGTTCTCTGCAACGAGAGGCTGCAACAGTGAGAGGCCCACGCACCACGATGAAGAGTGGCCCCCTTGCCACAACTAGAGAAAACCCTCACACAGAAAGAAAGACCCAACACAGCCATAAATAAATAAATATTTTTTTAAAGGGAATATGCTAGAAATAGCTGTGAGACGGTATCCCAGAGGTGTTTGGAGATCTGAAGTGGATGCAGAAGACTTTTGGATCTCCTAGTCTACTCCTTGACTTAGAAGCAGCTATAACAAGTGATGACACATTGGAGATGTTGTGTCAGTGATGGAGCCACTACTAAAAACCATGTTGAAGGTCTGGACTTGAATGGATCACAGTGGCCATCAGGGTAGGGTCATGGTACAAGAGAAGTACTTGTGCGTGAGCTTCTCCAGCTAGGAAATATAAATGCCCACTCTCATACAGTAGGCAATTCCAGTGTTCTGTGCCTCTCAGGGCTGTTACTACACAGGCCTGGATCTCATCCAGGTGCTGCCATGAGTAGGTATCCATCTGCAGCCTGCTCTGGATTGTGTAAGCTAGTTGTAGAGGGTAGTGGTGTGGGGCTTAGAATCTAAGAGATCTGAATCCAGAACCTGGCTCTTCAAAATTAAAGTCACTTAATTTCTTCAAACATTAATTTCCACATCTCTAAAGTGGGAATGATAACAGTACTAACCTAAAGGATTGTTATGAGGATTTGTTTGTTTTTAATTTTTCTTCCAGTTTTGTTGAGATATAATTGACATACAGCACTGGATAAGTTTAAGGTGTACAGCATAATGATTTGACTTAGATATGTCATGAAATGGTTATCACAATAAATTTAGTGAACATCTGTGAGGATTTAAATGGAATAATTTGTGCAAAGCATTTATACCAGTGCTTGGAGCACAGGATTAACATTGGTTATTCTTTTTCTTCGGTCTGGATAACCCAGGTCTGTTGGAGAAACTACCAGGGTGAAGCTGCCTCCATTTTCCGCCCTTACTCCAGTTTTTGTCTGAGGTAATGTTGGATTCCTCCTTCCAGACAAGTAGAACTCCTGAGCACTGGATTTAGACTGGAGTGTGCTGTCACTGGAACTTGCATTGGCCGCAGGGATAGGGCTGGGCTGGAATGCAGCCTGCAGAAGGTGGAACAGAGGTGGGAAATGCAAGAGGCAACATTCTGGTGAAAAATTGAAACCAAAGCCAGGCAAAGAGTCAAATCTAGATGTCAGTCAAAGGCTGGTAGAACAGGAGAATCTGTGATGTAGGTAGCAGAGCAGAAAGTAGGAAAATTACTTAAGAGCTAGAGAGGGCTTGGTTATAACTCAGCTCCACCACATACAAGTTGAATGGCCTTGAGCATCCTAATTAAACTTGGTTTATATTCTGACTCAGCCACTTCCTTAGCTGTTGGCCTTGGATGAATTACTTATCTTTGTG
The DNA here is from genome assembly GCF_026419965.1 of Kogia breviceps. Lineage (NCBI taxonomy): Eukaryota > Metazoa > Chordata > Mammalia > Artiodactyla > Physeteridae > Kogia > Kogia breviceps. The sequence goes on from NC_081330.1 coordinate 35,194,015, forward strand.
TTCTACTGTTTTCTCATCTGTGAAAATACAGATTGAAAAGAACATATAAGTCATAGAGCACTTGTGAGAATTAAATATGGTAATCTCTATAAAGTGCTTAGTGTATCTAGTGTCTGGCACACAGTAAGTTCTCAATGAATATTTGTTGTTGCTCTTAAACAGAGAGCAGAGAAAAAGCCTGGGAAAATTCCCTGAGCTGTGGATGCCTTTGACCACAGCATAAGCAGAAAGGGCACTGACTCAGCTTGTACAGACAGAGTATCCTCCCAGCTTTCCTGGATGCCTGATATACAATGACAGATGGAAACAGTTCAAAATGTGCAGGTAGTACCCACAATGGAGATACTGAACTGCTCAAGGCTTCTTCATCTTGGAAGGCTGAGCTGCTGGCTCTTTCTCTCGCTATAGTGCATTGGAGTCTATGACTATTAGTCATGGGTGTTGGATACCCCTGAAGGAACACCTCTAGATGTCTAGGTTAGCCTTTGTGGCCAGTACCTCTCACACATACACACAGTTGGTGGAACACAGGCAGAGATATTTCCTTCCTAGAGAACAAAGGACATAAAATGACAGTGATGCAGCCAGGGTTCTCTTAAGTTAGATAGGCATCGATTGTCATTTTTATGATATTGGTTTGGATGGTGTAGGGCTATCTATGCCTAGGAGGCCAGAATGAGGTCAGAGATGAAAAGTGGCTCCAACTGCTAGAGAGCTAGGGCCATGATGAGAACCAGATAAAAACTTTCCTCTTTTGAGAAGGTTAATCTGGAGGTCAGTGAGTATGGTAAAATGGGGTGGAAGGCAGCAGTGATACTCCACGAACTTCAGATATCAATAGACCACTTTGATTGATCTGGGGGCCCCAATCTGGTGTGGCTGGCACTTTGCCAGGCACTATGTAGACAACTGGGGTGGCCAGGCCTTTGTTTAAGAAAGTTACCTCTGTGCTTTTCAAGGCTTTCCCAGAGGTGGTGCTATTTCAGATGGCCCAGAACTGCCCAGACTTGGGATTCTTTTGAGGTCAGATCATAGGAATAAATTAGGATATCCTCCAGGTAGATAACAAACCTTCTGTCAATGACGTTGTATAATATCCAAGGCCAGTAAATTATTGCTCATGGGCCAAAATCAAGCCACTCTTTGGTTTTCTTTGGCCCATGAACTAAGAATCGGGGTTTTGGGTTTTTTTTTCCCCTTTGGCAGGGCCGGGTGGCTTGCAGGGATCTTAGTTCCCTGACCAGGGATGGAACTGGGGTCCACAGCAGTGAAAGTGCCGAGTCCTAACTACTGGACTGCCAGGGGATTCCTTAAGAATCATTTCTACAGATAAACATTTGCAATTTATTTAATGGCAGGTAATGCTAAAGCAAAAACCCAATTAGGTGAAATGTTATTCCAAAAAAAAAAGGATTTCCATGTTCTCATTAGTAGGTTTATATTATCAAAAATTATACCCAATCATTATCATATTTGGAATTTTTTCAATAAAAATTTGTGGAAATCCTTTTACTTTCTAATGATGTAAGCACCTACATAATATCCTTGAATTTGCTCCTGGCCTGCAAAGTCTAATGTATTTACTATCCGGCCCTTCTCGGAAGAAAAGGTTTGCTGTCCCCTGCACAAGAAAATAAAAGTAATAATAAAAAAGGCTAGCCAATATTTATTGAGTGCTTATTGTATACTCAGGCATCATTCTAAGTCTACATGGATTATCACATTTATTCCTCACCATATTCTATAGCCATTATTCTGATTATGTTCCCATTACAGTTGTTAAAATGGAAGCACAGAAAAGTTACATAACCTGCCCAAGGATGCAAAGCTAAGAAGTGGCAGACCCGGGACCACAGTCTACCTCTGGAACCCAAGCTGTCAATCGTTGAGCTATATACACAATGGATCAGGCATCACACAAGCCCAAAAGCTTAACAGGACATTCGAATTGGTCAAGGTTCCTGGGGAAAGTCGGCCTCCACCTCTCGATCTTGCTATCTGTGTTATATGCCTCCCCAAGGTCGGCCCCGTGCTCTGAGAGGTCAGCCATCAGAGGAGTAAGTGTCTTACAGCTGCAGGAATCCTGGCAGAGATGTCACATCTGTTTTTCTTTCTCACAAGGATCAGCAGAGTTTTTGTCGGGGTTAAGAGGCTTGGTGAACCCCTCCCACAAACTGGCTGCTACAGTCATTCAGAAGGCCTGGGTGTGGGATTCTAAAGCGTACGTGCCTGACAGACAAATGAGCCCTGAGTACTGGGCTGATCTCCAATCACATTCATGAGAAGGCAATGCTTATTCTTCCTCTGTGCTCCCAAACACCTCGGGGGCCAGGTGTTCAGGCGACAGATGAGTTAGGTCCCAGGGGGTACAAACAACCCTGGCAGCAGAATACAGAGGTAAAGTGAAGAATATGGATGTTCATAATGAAAGGAGATGAAATATGGTTTTCCAGCCAGCAGAAGCCAGGGACCAAAGGTAGTTCTCTCTGAGAAACTGATTAGCAGAGAGCCAAAACCTCTGGCCTAAGAAATCTGAGGCTCTCCAGGCCCACTCTAGTTATTGGAAATAATCTGGTATACCCAGCAGGACCAGAGCTTTGAGGAATGGCCCTGGAGCTCTTAGGGTGAAAGAAGACTTTGGGTTTTAATTGGTTCAAGGGATTTTTTTATATTGCTGCATCAGAGAGACACAACCACAGCCCCCAGAGGCTACTTCAGGGGATCTCAGTAGCTCATTCAATGCCCCAAACACAACCTGCATGGCCTTTTTTTGTCCTCACTCCAAGTCAGAAGTCTTCAATATGCCTGTACAGAAACCATGCTCCAGTAAGAAGAGATCTGTGTGCCCCTGTCACTGTTACCAAGGACTTCAACTCTGACCTCTTCTCCTCTCAGGACCCCAACACAACAACAATAATAAATATAGACTTCAACTCTGACCTCTTTTCCTCTTAGGTCCCCGACACAACAACAATAATAAATAACACAAATACTTGATATAGCACTTAGTAGGTCCCATGCACAGTTTTAAGTAATAGGGATATGTGTGTGCCTTCCAATACCATCTCACAAAACTGGCTTACTGCCTCTCTGTCTCAAGGGCCTACCTGGATCAGACACCTTTACTCTGTTCAACCTGGGATCTTCTGTCTTCACAGGCTACCTCGAGTACAGATTTGGAACCAGGCACACTTGTATTTGAGTCCGGGCTTTGTTCATTTAATAACTGTGTGACTCTGGGCAATAGAGTTTATACTCCAAACTGTGCCTCAGTTTTCTCATCTGTAAAACAGGGATAACAATAGTTCTGACTTCATAGGGTTGTTATAAAGATTGGATTAAAGAAGTTAATCTAGAGGCACCCTGAACAGTGCCTCGTAAGCTCTCAACTCACATTAGCTGTTGTTATTACAGTGGATCAGACACTGTGCTAGATATAGATATTGCACATCCATTTAGGCGTATTTCCTACTAGACTGTAAGCAATGGTGTGCCAATGAATGCTTAGCAATGAGCTCTCTTGGGAAAGAAAAAAAAAAGCCCTAATTTGTCAAGTTTAGTGATTTCTGTGGAATAAATCCTCTGACTATGGCCGATTTTAGATTATCAACATGATGGCATTGAACCAGAGTCAGGAAGGAAGTGATTGTAAGTGATTTGAAGGTGGGGCTCTGTTTTTAGCGCTGAAAGTTTTAGCACTCAACACCCCACATCTTGAGCAAACTGGGGTGGTCAATCATCCTAGGCTGATTCAAGTTATACCAGTAATAGACCCAGTCCCTAGCACAACATTTGGCATGGAGGAGCTATTCAATAAATATGGATGAGTTGATGAAATTGAGTTATTTGTAGTGAGGTGGATGGACCTAGAGTCTGTCATACAGAGTGAAGTAAGTCAGAAAGAGAAAAACAAATACCGTATGCTAACACATATATATGGAATCTTAAAAAAAACGTTCTGAAGAACCTAGGGGCAGGACAGGAATAAAGACGCAGATGTAGAGAATGGACTTAAGGACACGGGGAAGGGGAAGGGTAAGCTGGGACAAAGTGAAAGAGTGGCATGGACATATCTACACTACCAAATGTAAAATAGATAGCTAGTGGGAAGCAGCCGCATAGCACAGGGAGATCAGCTCGGTGCTTTGTGACCACATAGAGGGGTGGGGTAGGGAGGGTGGGACGGAGGGAGACGCAAGAGGGAGGGGATATGGGGATATATGTATACGTATAGCTGATTCACTTTGTTATACAGCAGAAACTAACACACCATTGTAAAGCAATTATACTCCACTAAAGATGTTAAAAAAAAGAAATACGGATGAGTTGAACAATTGCTAGGCATTTTGAAAGATACAGTGAAGAAGGTACTCCCTGTTTTGGCTCCTGTCTGGTGGCCCAGTGTATGCATTTGGGCTTCAGACACTGGCTCTGCCACTTCATAGCTGCTTTGAGCCTCAATTTCCCCATCTGTAAAAACAGGATGAAAGTACTCACCTCCTAGGGGTGCTGGGATGGCTAAATAAGGTGAGGAGTGAGACAGTGCCAAGGGCACTTCCTGATTCACAGTATTCTCTCAAGAGATGCTAATTAACAAACAGTTTCCACTGTGCCATTCTCTTTTCTCCTCTCAGGCCTCATAGTTGGTGATTTACTTTATTCTTCTGTTTTCATGGGACCCACTGCACTTGGATTTAAAAGAAAAAAAAATGAGGTGGAGCCAGGTATTGAAGCTGGAGGGCCCAGAATGGGATTTGCTTTGGGAATCCAAACCTTAACATGGGTTTGGCAGTCTGGGCTACACCTGAGGTCATCTGATGGGCCTCCCAGACCCAGCAGCACCCATAGGTGGGCACAATTCCTATCACAGATTTCTCCCATCAGCTGTCAAGCGATTCAGGAAAAGAGGTCTTAAAGGGGTCACATCTTAAAATGTGTATGCCTGCATCTTAGGTTTTAAAAAAGTGAACAAAGATGAAGGACTTGTGGGAACAAACCATGGGATCCTGGAATGTGGGAGAGAGGAGAGAAATGGAAAGGGAGAATGAAAAGCAGCTAAAGACAGACTTCTCAACCAACTCTCAGCTGTGTTGAAAGCTGGCCCTGTTGACATAAATACAGTGCTTTCATGGTTTATTTTATTTTATTTTATTTTATTTTATTTTATTTTTAGCAAGAAATGCTTTTCTGAAGAACGAAAGAAAAAAAAAAATCCTCAACTTTCCAGAGTTAGCCAACCGTACTGCTGAAATAAGATCTGCTGTGTGACTCATACCCAACCTAGGAGAACATCTGGAAATCAGCTTGCCACCCTTTCTTTGCTAGAGTAAATACCTTTCAAGTGAGAGGACCCCAGCCCGAAAGGAGAAGAATGACGTTTCTTCCAAGCCAGGTGACAATCGTATCTCTCCTAGTGAGGGGTGAAGAAGGCTGCAATCGAACCTTCTGCCATATGGCATGTGCTAACTGGAGTGAGAGAAAGTCCCCTCTGAGAATGTGACACAGAGTTCTCCCTCGCCTCTGCCTGTCAGTTCCTGGGTTCCCTTGGGATGAAAATATACCATTCATTATAAAAGTAGCAGTGCCTTATTGTGCAATGTCGGAAGAAATTGCAGGGAAATAACAATAGCTAACATTTGTCGAGTGCTTACTACATGCCAGACACCTTATATATTGTCTTATTTAATCCTCACAGCAACCCTGGGGATACTATACCCATTTTACAGAAGAGGAAATTGAGGCTCAGGGGAGAGAGGGTGGTAAAGCTGCCTAAGGTTGTACAGCTAGCAAGCAGTGGCTGTGGGATTTGAACACTGGCCAGTCTGACCCTAGAGTCTCTAGCCCCATCACTATTAGGTTGACTTTCCCCATCATGTAAACCCAGAGGGCTTTTTTCTCCATGCTTTCCAGGAGCCCAGTGGTACCCTTCATATCTGGTAGTAACAGTGTACTCCCCTGGGCACAGAAGAAAAAATTGACATTCCTCAGCTTCTTCCTGGGTGGTCTTAAATGGCTAAAAAAAGGCTGGGAAAGTCCCAGCAGACACACTTTTGGCTACAGGCTAGCCAGGGCCACCACAAATAGATGTGCATTTCTTGCATTCCACAAATGCACCCAGCCAAGTTAGAACAGGGGGCAAATTGGAACAGAAAGAAAGCCCTTGCTCCACTTGTCAGGCTAGTGGAAGGGGGCTTTTCTGTAATTTGCCCACCTAAGGGGGAGTCTTTTTGTCACTTGCACAAAGGGGTGCTATGGGCTAGCTTGAAAACAAAAACAACCTGTTGACAGGCTGATATTCACTATGTCAGAATGAAGTCCTGGTGGTGTAAGGGCTGCCTCTGTAAATCTGTAAGTCTGCTCTCCAGCCCTCCTCCAGAGAGTAGCTTCCTGATTTTCCCAGCTCTGCCCCTCTACTTTTCTGCCTTGAGCTATGTCATCATCTATCTCCAGGCCAGGGGCTCCACCAGCACATAAGGCATCATTGGGTGAATTACAGAAATGCAGCCCTGCTAGGACAACAAACTCGGGGAAAGATGCCCCTTTCTCAGAGCTGATGCAGACCCAAGCCAGAGCACTGAGTTTGGGAAATGGGGATTGCAGAGTGGATTTCAGGCCCCACTGCCCTCCTAAGGACACCTTGTGTATTTGAGATTTAGAAAATGGATTACTGGATCATCATCCTGGATTACTCCGCAGCTAGATAATAAGGCTATCGAGAGCAAGATTGATCAGGTATCTATTTCTATACTCCTCACAGGACCTAGCCCTGGTCTGGGTGTCTATGAACCAGTCAATAATAAATATGGAAAGAGACAGAACTGTGGTCTGGGGAGAGGGGGTACACAAAAACGGCAATTGTCTGTGCCCAGAAATGATGCTGCATGAACATTCAGAAGCATCTGCCTATACCTTATCCACCGCACGTGCCACACCCATTATGTAACACCCTGACGCCCAGGCTCAGCCTTCTTATATAACCTAAGTCTCCCCACTTCACAGGGAGCAAAAAAAAAAAACCCAAACCTTATTTAAAGGCCAGTTCTCCTTTGGAACCACAAAGACTGACTGGCCCAACTCTTATCAAGTGGATTTGAGTGTCTTTTGTTGTTCTCTTTGGAGCCCAGGGATGAGTGATTGAGTGATTGGCATTTTGCTAATATCCACAGGAGCCTCCACCCGCCAGGGCTGGTGTAACTCAACCACTTCTGTGTGTGCTCACTGTAGCAGGAAACACAAGCTCTGTCTGTAAAACAGGAGAATACCTCAGGGAAATGAATACTCCTGAGAATGGCAAGGTTCATATCTTGAAACTACATTCGCAGGCACTGAGGGAATCTATGTTAATCAGCTGAAATGGAAGGCCATTTTATTTCAGAGTTAGACTGTAGTCAATAGCTGGAAGGATTTTCAAACAATTGATTCTATTAAGCACTGAATTAGGTACCCAAGTGCTAGAGGATGGTGGGGTAGAGTCCTGTGGGGTGAGAAAGGACATAGAGTATTCTCGGGTGTTTAAAGAACTATTGAGGAAAAGAGAAGAAAGCCCTAAACTCTTCTACTCTGAGTCTATGTTGAAATTCTTCTTTCCTTGGGATGTTTAAAAACTGTAGTAACATACACACAACATAAAATATACCATCTTAGCCATTTGTAAGTGTACAGTTCAGTGGCATTAAGTGATACCCATTATTGTACAATCAATCTCTAGAACTCTTTTCATCTTACAAAATTGAAACTCTGCACCCTCATTTCCTCCTTCTTTCAGCCCCTGGCAACCACCATTCTACTTTCTGTCTCTATAAATGTGACAACTCTAGGGACTTCATAGAAGTGGAATAATACACTTCCTTGGGATTTTTATACACACAAAGGAGACCATTTCTTACAAACATTTCTGGTTATAACGCCCAAATCTGAGTCACAAAAAGCCTCCCTTTGGCAAATCCCTTAACTCCTAACAGATTCTGTCTGTAAGAAGCCTTTCTTCTTCTGCCCCTTAAGTGTTAGTGATTCTTGAGCCTTGGGTCCCCTGTTCTTCTAACTCTACAGGTCTTTCTGAGCAATTTTATCAACACTCCTCCACATAGTATCCATGTGCTTTATGACTTTAGCCTCCTGAATTTATATTCTCTATCCTAGGTCTCCCTCCTGTGCTCTACAGCACTGTGTTCAAGTGACTACTGGGCATCTATACTTGGATGTCTCCTAGGTTCCCGAGACCCAACATGTCCAAAGATGAGCACATCACCCACCCCACTGCAGTCTGCCCCTCCATCTGTGTTCCCTAGGTCAGCAAATGGCAATACCATCCACTTGACTGTCCAAGCAAGAAACTTAGGACCATCCTTATCTCCTACCTCTCCACCAACCCTAGTATCCACTCAGTCATCAAGGCCTATAGATCCCGTCTTCTCGATATCTTGCAACATCTGAGAAGGATGACACAAAGGAGGGCATAATTCATTCTGCATGGAAAGTAGGCAGAGAGGGCCTCAGAGAGCAGATGCTCCAGCCAAGTATTGAAGAGTGAGTGGAAATATGCCAAGCAAACAGGTGGCTGGATCATTCTAGGCAGACAAAGTAACCCCCGTAAAGGTACATAGAGAAGAAACAGCATTTGCAGAGAATATCAAATAGTTCAGTGACACTAGAACACAGAGCGAAATTTGGGAAACATAAGTGGTTGATGGAGGGCTTTGCATACTGTGTGCTGGAGTCACATTTTGCAGTGGAGTAGCAGTAAAAAGTTTTACAGAGCCATAGTCAGAACCGTGATTCCAGATTTCTGGTGGTAGCACAGGGTGTGAGCTGGAGGGGGACACCATGACACTAACAATCAATAAATAGGGACATCTTACATCCCTGATTTTTTTTTACTCCCCACATCCTGAAGGACTTCTCCAGGTCCTGTCTTTGAAGGTATTTTTTGGCCGTGTGGCGAGGCATGCAGGATCCTAGTTCCCTGACCAGGGATCAAACCCATGTCCCCTGCAGTGGAAGCGTGGAGTCTTAACCACTGGATCACCAGGGAAGTTCCTCTATGTCCTGTCTTATGCTTCACTTCTTTTTAAAATTTATTTAATTTATTTATTTTTGGCTGTGTTGGGTCTTCGTTGCTGTGTGCAGGCTTTCTCTAGTTGTGGCGAGCGGGGACTACTCTTCGTTGGGGTGCACGGGCGTCTCATTGCGGTGGCTTCTCGGAAAGGAATATAAGGAAAAAGTAGAAGATACGGTGAATGTGCACAAACTGTGATAGAGACCGAATAGCACAGTGTTGAATAACTTAATGATATTGAAAGGCCTAGGAAAAGAAATCATTTAGTTGGTTGTACAGCTGTAGCAGAAGGGGCAAACGGTGTCTCTAGCTTGATTATAGCTTCAGGTACCCAAGATGGCTTATGTTTTGTACTATACCTTAGAATGTTAGAGGTTGCCTTGTGGCTCTGCCCATGTATTCAGAGACAGAGAAGGTAGTAGAGGTAGGAACCAAGGTTGGTGTAGAACAGCTTGTTCTTTTATAGAAGCCAACTTTATTGAGGTTTAACTTGCATATAATAAATACAATAATATCATATATATGACATATATAATATAAAACATAATAAAATACACCTGCTTCAAGCAGTTTGATATTCTGACAAATGTATACACCTGTGTAACCACCACAATTTAAAAACTAGAACATTTCCATCACCCAAAAAGATTCCCTCATGCCACTTCCCTGTCAGTCCCCCTCCCCATGCCTGGCCCCAGGCAACTAATGATTTATTTTCTATACTATAGATTAGATTTACCTCTTATAGAGTTTTATATAAATAGTATCTCTCACCTGTGCACTTTTTTGTTTGGCTTTTTTAAAATCACCGTAATACATTTGAAGTTCATCCATGTATCAGTACTATGTCCTTTTTATTGCTGAGCATATTCTATTTTACGGATGCACCACGGTTTGTTTTCCCATTTACCTGTTGGTGGATACTGGGGATATTTCCAGGTTTTGGCTATTCTATATAAATCTGCAATGAATATTCATGGGCATATTTTTGCATGGACATATCGTTTTTACTTCTCTTGGATAAATACTTAGGAACGTAATCACTGGGTCAAATGAAAAGTGTATGTTTAACTTTATAAGAAGCTTTATAGAAATAAGGTTTATATCCTTTCTGTATAGTTCATGTCTCTAACTTTTTGAACATATGGAATACAGTTATAATAAACTCTTTCGGTGCCCTTCTCTGCTAATCCTAATAGCTGTGTCAGTTCTGTGTTGATTTCAAGTGATTGATTCTTCTTTTTTTTTTTTTTTTTTTTTGCGGTACGCGGGCCTCTCACTGTTTTGGCCTCTCCCATTGCGGAGCACGGGCTCCGGACGCGCAGGCTCAGCGGCCATGGCTCACGGGTCGAGCCGCTCCGCGGCATGTGGGATCTTCTCGGACCGGGGCACGAACCCGTTGTCCCCTGCAACGGCAGGCGGGCTCTCAACCACTGCACCACCAGGGAAGCCCTGATTCTTCTTAATGAGTCTTGTTCTCCTGCCTCTTTGCATGCCTGATAATCTTTGACTGGATATCAGACACTGTGAATTTTACTTCAGTGCTGTATATGTTTGCATTTTTATAAATATTCTTGAGCTTTCTTCTGGGATGCAATCATTACTTGGAAAGAGTTTGATCCTTCAGGTCATGCTTTTATGATTCATGGGGTGGGTCTGAAGCAGTGCTCAGTCTAATTATTCTCCACAACTGAGGCAATACCTTCTTAGGATTCTACCCAATGACCATGAATGATGAATTTTTCCTCTATTGTTGATGGAAAAAGCCATGGTTCCTGGCCGTGAATGTTTTCCACTTCTTTGGGGCACTCTTCCCTCTCATTCTTTTGGGTGATTATTTCCCCAGGCCTTGAGTAGTTTCCTCACCATCATGTGCTGCTTAGTACTCTGCTGCATTATCTAGGGAGACTCTCTGTAGATGCTTGTGGTTCTTGATTGGTACAACTCTCCCCTCTCTGGTATTGTTTCCTTAGTTCTCTAGCCACCTTTGTCTCTTGGACTTTCAGCTCCATCTCCTTAACTCAGGGATTCCACTTGGATCTGCCTGATTCCCTGCTCCATGCCATGGCCTGGAACCCTTCTCAAGGTATTAAGCCCAGTCAGTCATAGGGCTTACCTCAATTTTCCCCATCTTTTGGGGATCACTATCTTTCAGTGCCTAATATTTATTGTATTAAAACTTTTGTTTATTATATTGCCTTTTTTTTAGTTGTTTGAAGAGGAAGGGTAAACTAATCCTAGTTCCTCCATCTTGGGTTGGAGTAACCCAAGCATTAGAAGTCTTATTTAAATTTAAGTAGCCACACATGGCTAGTGGCTACATAGTGATCAATGAAGCCCAGGATGGTAGTTCATGGTTGTTCCAGGTAGCCTGTCATGGTGGCAAAAGGGCTGCATAATCACCTACTTCCCAGCTTTCCAGATTCAAGTCAAAAGGTGAGGGGAGAGGAAAGGTGTCACTTTCCCAGTATTCTCAGTAAAATTCAGACCCAGTGGGTCTGATGTGGTCATATGCCCAATCTTGAACCAGTATCTTGGCATAAGGAGATGAGATGCATTGACTTAGGCTCAGGTTCTATGGCTATACCTAAAGTCCATGGTATAGGACTCATCTAATCCATATAGACAGGATATGGGGTAGAGGTGGATCCTCAAGCAAAACTCAAGTATCATTGGAAGAAGAGGCAGCAAATGTTGAGGAGGTAAGCTGTAAATGATCATCACGGTGTTTATCAGGATCCATTTGATTTATGCCTTCTGGCCACAGCTCAGGTAGGTGATAGGCCATGGATATGGAAGTGTGAGTATAATGTGCAATGCACCTTGTCGCCAGAGCTGACGTCTCTTGCCAACATCTCAATAAAATTTTCTGAAATGCAGCTCTTCAGGACTTTCACTCTTCCTGTGGGAGGGAACCTAAAGCTCTCTCTTTAATAATAGAACTGGCCTCCCTAACTTGGCACTCCAAGGGAGCTCCGTTTCTATCAGCACTACGACAGTCTCCATGTCGTTGCCCGTAACTACTAATCCTTAATTTCCTAAACCAGCTTAATATTAGGCAGGCCATAAATAACTGTGGGATAAAGGAATGAATGGCCTTCCAAGTGTGCCTCTGTCAACTTGAGAATAGTATAATGTGTTTTGACATTTGAAGTACCCCAGCCATTCCTCAATCCTTATGAATTATATTCTCTGTGACTTCTTAGAAAGAAAAATATTTTAATCTGGAAAACATCCATTCAGCTCTCTTAAACTGAGCTCACCTGTACCCTTTAGTTCAACTAGTCCTACAGCATTCGTTGCAACACCATCCCTGGCCCAACCTTGAGAAATAAAAGTTGGGGGACTTCCCTGGTGGCACAGTGGTTAAGAATCCCCCTGCCAATGCAGGGGGCATGGGTTCGATCCCTGGTCCAAGAAGATCCCACATGCCGCAGAGCAACTACACTCATGTGCCACAGCTACTGAGCCTGTGCTCTAGAGTCCATGAGCCACAACTACTGAGCCCATGTGTGACAACTACTGAAGCTCGTGGGCCTAGAGCCTATGCTCCACAACAAGAGAAGGCACCACGAGATGCCTGCACACCATAACTAAGAGTAGCTCCCGCTCGCTGCAACTAGAGAAAGCCTGCATGCAGCAACGAAGACCCAATGAGGCCAAAATAAACAAACAAACAAATAAATAATTTATGAGGAAAAAAAAGTTGGCAAGCACTGTGGTTGAGTTTATGGGTATCATGTTTTGTCCAGCCAAGGAATTCATACAATTCTAGGCAAATTGTCAGTGATCAGTGAGGAAGAAGTCCCTCTCTAGGGCAACGAACACACCTTCGGATTCTCCAGATACTATTAGCGATTACTCAGTGCCAAGAAAATCCCAACTTGTGATCTCTGCCCCTCCATCTCTTGCTCCTCCAGGAAGATGAACCCAGATTATATTAACTGGCCAATTTGGTCTTGGAGGTACTAGCTCAAAAAGTGGCTAGGTATTTCATGACAATGCACTAAGAATATTGAGCCTGGACCAGCTCTGTGAGATATAGAAGCTCAATTCATACAAAAAGTGCCTAACAGATTCCTCTTTCCAGAAGACAGAGTGTAAAGGGGTATGAGAGGCAACTTTACGGTGAAAAGTTCTTTGGACTGAGAATTTTGCAGTCATCCCAGCTCAGCTAGAGCCAACCAAGGTAGCATGAGCATGAACAATGGGAAGTTCTTCTCATTAAAATGTGCCTAAGAGGGCTTCCCTGGTGGCGCAGTGGTTGGGAGTCCGCCTGCCGATGCAGGGGACACGGATTCGTGCCCCAGTCCGCGAAGATCCCACATGCCGCGGAGCGGCTGGGCCTGTGAGCCATGGCCGCTGAGCCTGCACGTCCAGAGCCTGTGCTCCGCAATGGGAGAGGCCACAACAGTGAGAGGCCCACGTACCGCAAAAAAATAAAAATAATAAAAATAAAAAATGTGCCTAAGATTCAGAGCTGGTGAAGGGCATCTCTAGAAGAGAGCACAAAATGTTGAGGATACTGGGTCTACAAAGGTGGGCTACTGTCCATCCCAACCAGAGAGGCTAACATCCCAGATCTTCATCTGTGCAATGGCAGCATTTAGGTTAGCCAATATCTTAGTCTTTGGTGGCTTTATATCTGATGCACCCTCCTGTCTGATCTCCAGGTAACCCGTGACACAATCACTCAATATATTATTACGAAGTTTCTCCCTTTACGTGGGTACCACACCCTACTGGTGATGGTGAATGCCCTCACAAAATACCCCATATTATCCCGATAGTGGTCCCATCTAAAGAAGGCAATGCAGCCCATTTAACAAAATCTGCTTCCATAGGCTAAAAAGCTCCCTGATATCTTCCTTCAACCTTATTATGCTTTTGAGGACACAGTTCTTGGCCCTTCAGTTCCACGTCCACCAAATGGCTTTACTATCTAAGCCCTCCATACTTATTTTCAAGCAAATCATATTAATCAGGTGTATTAATCAGAGTCTAAACAGGAAGAGGGAAAAACACTCAAGTATTTAAAGTTGAGAAGACTTTAAGGCAAGAAATTGGTTACACGGGTGCTAGAAGAACTGAAAAGCCAGCAAGAAACAGTGAAGTAACCCTAAGATTGCAAATTGAGAACCTCTATTATCACTAAACTGGAGGGATATGGTAGGGCGAGACAGGTTTAGCAGAGTCCTAGGGCTGGGATCACTGAAAGGAAGCTGGAACCAAGGCAGTCTTGTCCAGTGGGAGCTGAAATCATGGAAGAGACATAGCTGCTACTGCGTCTAGATGTCACTAGAAGCAGATAGGACTGGGAGGAAATATCCTGCCTTCTCAGTCTTTACCTCCAGGACCAACTTCCCATACTCCAATCTCACTTACCCTTCACTGAAATTTAGCTGGAAACCCACCAATATGGAAGTCTGGGAAATGTAGTCCGCAGAGTTCAGTCCACCTGTGATACAGAGCAGATCAGGAGATGAGCAAGGAATAAATTGTAAGGTAATGCAGGCCCAAGACCAGCACACTTAGTACAGTAAGTCCCCTACATATGAACCTTTAAGTTGTGAACTTTCAAAGATGCAAACGTGAGTTCGCATGTCGTCCAATAACATGTTAGTTCACGTGTCTGGCTTACGTTGTCACGTGTGTGCACCCTCTACAAGTGGTTGTGCTTTTGTTTACTTTACTGTACAGTACTGTATTGAGTACAGTAGTACAGTATCTTTATTTCAAGCCCAGCGTGTCCGGAAGCAAGTGTAAAAGCAGCAGTGATGTAGCTGGTACTGCTAAGAAGCTCTAAGCAATAATGATGGAAAGTGAAAATAATTGAGAGAGAGGAGCAACGCGAAAAGATGGTAGATGTCACTTGTTCTTATAACATGAATTGTTCAACCACTGGCACGATTCTAAAGAACAAGGACAAGATCTTGGAACATGTGAAGTCTGCTGTGCCGATGACGTCGACAATAATATTGAAGAAGCATGGAAAAGTAATGGAGGAGTTGGAGAAACTTCTCAGTGTGTGGATGCAGGATGAGCATCAGTGTCAAGTCCCTCTCAGTTTAATGCTGATTCAAGAGAAAGCTAAAAGCCTTTATGAAGATTTGAAGAAGAAACACAGCAAAGAATCAGAGGGCGCATATTTTTTAAAATTAATTTATTTTTTAACATCTTTATTGGAGTATCATTGCTTTACAATGGTGTGTTAGTTTCTGCTTTATAACAAAGTAAATCAGCTGTACATATACATATATCCCCATATCTCCTCCCTCTTGCGTCTCCCTACCACCCTCCCTATCCCAGGGAGATCAGCTCCGTGCTTTGGGTGCATCTTTTAACGCCAGCCATGGCTGGTTTCATCAGTTGAAGGCTAGTGCCAAACTTCACAACGTAAAAGTAAGTGGGGAGGCAGCGAGTGCAGATACGGTAGCTGCCTGAGAATTTCCTGAAATGCTTTGAGAAATTATTGATGAAGGTGCCTATTTACCTGAGCAGGTTTTTAATATGGATGAGACAGGACTGTACTGGAAGAGGATGCCAGACTGAAGTTACATCAGTAAGGAGGAAAAGTTGATGCCAGGCTATAAAGCAGCAAAGGATAGGCTATCTCTCTTGTTTGGTGGCAATGCTTCTGGTGATATGCAGCTGAAGCCTCTCTTAGTTTATCATTCAGAGAACCCAAGAGCCCTTAAAAACATAGCCAAGGCCTCTCTTCCTGTTGTGTGGAAGAGTAACCCCAAAGCCTGGGTTACACAGGCCATTTTCCAGGACTGGTTTTTCCACCACTTTATCCCAGAAGTAGAGAAATATTGCTTGGAGAAGGACATCCCATTCAACATTCTTTTGCTGCTCAACAATGCTCCAAGCCACTCCCTACTCATGGACGACTTTTATCCCAACATCAAAGTAGTGCATCTGCCACCAAATACTACATCGCTCATCCAACTTATGGACCAGGGAGTTACAGCAACTTTCAAGAAACATTATTTACATCACACCTTTTGTCAGGCAGTAAAGGCAAGTGATGGATCAGGAACAACCTCGTGACAATTTTGGAAGGACTATAACATCTACAAGGCCATAAAAAACATTGACTTTGCTTGGTGTGAGGTTACCGCCATCACCATGAATGGGGTTTGGAAGAACGTTTGTCCTCAGTTTGTTCACAATTTTTGTGGATTTGAGAAGGTGGATGAGGAGTCCAAAGAGGTTTTCAGCAACTTGGTGACCCTCAGCAAGAAGCTGGAGCTAGATCGGCAAGAGGACGACTTCAATGAGCTCCTTGCTGTGCAACGTGAGGAGCTTACTGATGGAATTGGAGGTCCAGAGAAAGGATGAAGAGAGACAAGAGGAAGAAGAAGTAATGAAAGAACTGAAGAGATTCACGATGCAGGAAATGGCAAGGGGGTTTTCTTTATTTGAGGAGGTACTGTTAGTTTTTGAGGCCCAGGACTCAAACGTAGAATGGTACACAAAGGTTGCGGCAGCTGTTCAGGATGCAATTCCCTGCTACCGTGTCATTTATAACAAGAAAAAAAGAGCTACTACCCAGACATTACTGAATCATTTTTTCAAGAGGGTAAATAGAATTGAATCCAGCAAGGAACCAGAACCTGTGCCATCCACATCAGGGGTGAGTGAAATTGCAGCTTGCCCTCCGTCTCCTGTTGCTGACGATCCTTCAGCTCTAGCATCTCCCACCTCCTCTCCCTCCTCCAGTCAGTAACTCTTCTTGCCTGTTCACTCAATGCCAGCCCCTTTATGCCAGCCGTTGTACTGTACTACTGTACTTTTCAAGGTACTGAACTGTAAGATTAAAAATGTTTTCTTTATTTTTTGTGGTTTTTTATACATTATTTTTCTGAAAAGTGTTATAAACCTATTACAGTATAGTACTACATAGCCAATTGTGTTAGTTGGGTACCTAGGCTAACTTTGTTGGACTTATGAACAAATTGGACTTACGAACGCACTCTCGGAATGGAACTGGTTCATATGTAGGGGACTTACTGTACTTGAAAAGATATGCCAGCCAGTATCCTTCAATTTATCAATACCAACAGTACAGTCAGCCCTCTTCTACCCCTAGAATCATGGACACCCAGCAGCCAGGAAGTACCTGTGAGAACATGAACCCCTTAGAAACACCTATAGGATGTTCTCCGACACAAAAAGGGCTGATTCAGAATATTTCAAAGGGCACCAGGTTCCAAGGGCAGGCATCCAAGTAGTTGCTGGCTGAATCTCTGCCAAACATAGGTCCATTACCTGTCCTTGTTGGAACCTCTAGGACCATTATCGGAGACTCTTTAAAGTAGCTGAGATTAACCCCATGGTCTTCCCAACCAAGCCTCCCTCTTCGCTATGCATCCATCCCATCCTCCTTTGCACCTCACTCTGTCTGGGACATCAAAGCCCTGCTCTGCTACATCATCTAAACTACTGTTGTGGATGAAAAAAAGATCCCAAAGATGTTGTGTCCAGCTACAGTGCCTGGTTGCAGCAAGTACTCAATAAGTAACTGTTGAGTGAATGAAACACCTGAAAAGGTACTGACTGGAAAACTGGTCCTGAGAAACTGGCTTGTGTTTCCAAAAAGCACTGGACTGAGGGAGGCCTTTTATCAGTTGCACGCAGGGAAACACAACCTGCCATGTCCTGCACAGCAGAGGAAATCAGAGAAGGGATGAGGTCAGTGTAGTGTGGTTGCCTGTAATAGCTCGCACTTTTCCGCATGCGAGGCTGTAGGTCTTCCACATAAGCAGCTCCAGTCGCATTTCTTTGGCTCAGGAAATTTGTCTCAGGTTCTGACTCCACCTGCTTGGCATCCTGTCACTCTTGACTGGTTCCCTTCGTACCTGGATTCTCCCCCTCTGCCCTCTCCTTTGCTCGACAACCTAGATGGACCATCAATAGGCCTGCATTTGGTTTCAGTCTTTGGAAGAGTTGGATGACTCACCCACATTTCAAACACTGCCCTTCACCATGGGCAAGTTTTGACCCATGCTGGTGCCTAGCCAATCTCTCAATTTATCCCTCTCCCGCCTTCACCCCCCGACCAACGGTGAATAGACAATGTGCCCAAGTCTCTCAGCCTCTTGGGAATTCAGAGACTTTTCCATGGTGTTATTTTGTCACCCACCAACACTTTTTACTGCAGCCCCATCACCTACTAAAACAGTGGGCAGGAGGTGGGTCAGTATATGAAACAGCTGGAAGAGAGGTGTTAACCTGTGGGATTAGTTGGGCCTAAGCCTGAACCATTCATGCTCCCTGCTTTATTCCTATAAAGTTACAAGCAGTGGCACCTGCCTTCATGTCTGGGCCCCAATAGACTCCTGGCTATTGGATAGATTTATGAATGAAGACTTGATCTAGCTGACCACGCAGCCCAAGCCAATCTTGAGTTGTGACAAATACCTCTTTGCTGTAGGATCCAGTTTCTTATGAAACCTCACTATTGAACTGGGATTAGGGAATAAGCCTAATGGTAAAGAATACTATTATTCAAGTGGCATATTACTGACTTTCCAATAGTATCCCAGCTATACCAACCACTGCTACCAAAATCATCAAGGAAATTTTCTGTCTTCAAGGACTTGACATCTACCGGATCTCTCACTAGAAAGCCACGTTTGTATCTCTGCTTTGGAGGGTACTATTCAAAGCCCTCCACTTTTGCATCCACCAATCACCATCTATAGATGAGTGGCCAGGTGCATGCTTTAAATGAGCTCTTGGAGGCATCCCTCTGTGCTACACCTCCTACATACAGCAGGGATGTGTTTCCCAACCTAGAGGACATGAGATTTGCATGGAGAAAGTCACCGCATTTCCCCCAGAGGAATGCTCTCTTTCAGAGCAATCCATTTTTTTCTTTTTAAATTTTTATTGGAGTATGGTTGATTTACAATGTTGTGTTACTTTCAGGCTTACAGTAAAGTGAATCCACTATACATATACATATATCCACTCTTTTTTAGATTCTATTCCCATAGAGGTCATTACAGAGTAGAGTAGAGTTCCCTGTGCTATACAGTAGGTCCTTATTAGTTATCTATTTTATATATAGTAGTATGTATATGTCAATCCCAATCTCCCAATTTATCCCTCTCCTCACTTCCCCGCGGTAACTATAAGCTTGTTTTTTACATCTGTGACTCTATTTCTGTTTTGTAAAATAAGTTCATTTGTACCGTTTTCTTTAGATTCCACATATAAGCGATATCATAAGATATTTGTCTTTCTCTGTCTGACTTACTTTGTTAAGTATGATAATCTCTAGGTCCATCCATATTGCTGCAAATAGCATTATTTCCTTCTTTTTTATGGCTGAGTAATATTCCATTGTATATATGTACCACATCTTCTTTATCCATGCCTCTGTCGATGGACATTTAGGTTGCTTCCATGTCCTGGCTATGGTAAATACTGCTGCAGTGAACATTGGGGTGCATGTATCTTTTCGAATTATAGTTTTCTCTGGATACAGAGAAATCAGTTTTCTGTTTGGCACTTCCATCACTCCAACAGCTGGTCGAACCTAGAGGATAGACAGGTCAACCAATAGAACTTCTAGGTTCCCCTTCCAGTGGGCCTAGGATGAGAACAAGAAGGATGTTGGCTAGTTTCTGAGTCCAGGGGGAGCTTTTCCTCCTGCCTTTGCCCCCAACTGAAGGGTGGCTCCCTGAAGCCCTTAAAAGAGATGATCAGCTTGATAGCATGTTGGGCTGCACCCCACAGGCCTACAAGGCCTGTGCTTGCCCAGCTTCAAGACTGAAGAAAGAGCCCGAGTCTGCAACAGAGACATCATTGGTTTAATGGATGGGGAAGCTTATGTGACTGAAGCAAGGTCCTGGAGCGATACCCCACCGTGTGTGGCCAACAGTGGCGGGCAGGACATGGTGGCAGTCTTCGCTCCCAAGGGCAAGGGGAGATTGGCAGTTATAGGGGAACTGACGTCAGGTGGGTTCATCAGTTACCAGGGAAACCAGCCAAGGGGCACGCCCCTCACCGCCCCTTTGATTAAAGACAACCACCAGCTGGGGCAGGGCCAGGTACATAGGAAGGTCAGTCGTGTGAGTAGGGTGTAGGTGAAGCAGGTGCTGGTCAAGCAGGGGATGTACAGAGAGCAAGAGAACAGCCATCTTGAGTGGCCTGACCATACATTGCATTTCTACTTTGTCTGCTCCACTCTGTCTGCATATTTCCCCATTCTCTCTATTTCTTCTGGGTGACTCCTCAAATGGGTTGATGAACCAAGGTAGGAAATGGAATGTATTGTGGGAAAGGTAATCACCCGCTCTGTTGCCATGTCCTTAAAAGCTTCTTGTGTGTCCATGTTACTGCAGTGACCTGTCTTGAGGCTCCAGAATGAGTTTAGGTTTCACACCTCACCACCAGCTTCTAACCTCTCTTCTCTTTCGCTGCTTTCAGACTCCATTTTTATTGGCTGGAACCGGCTACCACTGCCTCTTTTATTTTATTTTATTTTTTTATTTTTAGTTTTTGGCTGTGGCACATGGCATGAAGGATCTTAGTTCCCCGTCCAGGGATTGAACCCTTGGCCCCTGCAGTGGACGTGCAGAGTCCTAACCACTGGACCTCTAGGGAATTCCCTACCACTGCCTCTTGAGAGCTAAGTGTGCACATACCTTCTCAACTCTGCATTCAGTGATGTCACATTGGTGTCTTGAAATCCTCCATAATAGGAGAATTTGTACCACGAAAATTGTCAAACACTACAAATTAGTTTTCCCCCCACTGGAGAGCCAGTTGTTACACACTGAGCACCAAACCCCTGCTTATACCTTTTTTTTTCTTTCTTTCTTTCTTTTTTTTTTTTTTTTTGGCTGCATCAGGTCTTAGTTGCAGCACACAGGATTTTCACTGAGGCATTCAGGATTTTTCTTTGCAGCGTGAGGGCTCTTTGCAGCTCTTCGTTGTGGCGTGCAGGCTTCTCTCTCTAGTTGTGGCGCTTGGGCTCCAGAGCACATGGGCTCTGTAGTTTGTGACATGTGGGCTCTCAGCATAATGTCCCCCAGGTCCATCCATATTGTCACAAATGTCTTTCTTTTTTCAGGTTGAATAATATTGTACGTTGTGTACATACTACACTTTCTTTATCCGTTCATCTGTTGATGGACATTTAGGTTGTTTCCATATCTTGGCTACTGTGAATAATGCTGCAATGAACATGGGAATGCAGGTATCTCTTTGAGATCCTGACTTTAATTCCTTTGTATATATACCCAGCAGTGGAATTGCTGGATCAAATGGTAGTTCTATTTTTCTTTTTTTTTTGAGGAATCACCATGCTGTTTTCCATTAGTGGCTGCACCAATTTACATTCTCATCTTATTATTGCTATTATTGACACTAGTGATAGATAGGTACTGCCTGTGGAGGGGATCAGTAACTATGGAGACCTTCCATTAAGCTGTGAATCGGAGAAAGCGCCCAGGGGCTGGTACACCCTTCCCCCGGGCCCTCAGCTTTTTGTGGCTAGAAATCCTCAAAGTGGACTTCTCCTTTAAAACTCAGGCTGTCCAGTTTAAAACAAAACAATACAGTTACCCAGCACCTCATGTGCCCTCTCAGCCCTGGATCACCCAGAACACTGCCCACCCCAGGGGGGTCAGGGGCAGCAAGTAGAGAAACCGTCCTTACACTGAGGGAACAGCCATTCCTTCCAGCCTGGACTCCAGGGCTCAGGTCACTGCTCAATTTTTATATTCTGTGTTAGAGCCCAAGGATAAGACACCAACTTGCTGCAGGCATTCATTTGCTTCCCTTAATGAGACCCCAGCTCTCTTTCTAACTTGGAAAAATGAAGAGTTCTACCTTCACCTGAGTGACAATGATGAATCGTGACATGATCACCACTACCTGTACCTGCTGACTTCCTATCTCCGAGACCAGCGCTGTGACGCATCATTATGAAATTGGACCTCTAGAGGCCTACAGTTGCCCTCATTTCTTGGAAGGTGACAAATAGAAGTTGCACCTCAGCCAAGGCAAAATTACTGTAATACGGTTTAGCCTGAGCAACATCATGAATATCTTCTAGCACGTCGTGGAATGGAAGAGAGCACAGCACCCGACAGTGGTTTACCATACTTCTTCAGAGCATGACCTCTATAGTCAGACTACCTTGGTTCAAATCCCAACTCTTCCAATCACTATATGACTTTGGGGTAAGTTAATAAGCTTTCTGTGTCTTAGTTTTGTAATCTATAAAATAGGGATAAGAATAGAACCAGGAACATAATAAGTGCTCAGTAAATGTTATCCATTATTTTAATGATCAATAGCTTATATGACCTCCTGACCAGTCTGTTCTTTATCTGGATTGCATCGTATCTTATTTTCTGACCTGCTTTTAGAAACAAAGCACAATAAAAAGGTAAATATATAGTCTGGCAGGTCTAGTACTGCCTGTAGTGGCATCACCCTTGAGCCCACACAGCAGATTCCAAAGTCCAGAGGTGGAATTCTTTTCTTCCAGCTTTACTGAGGTATAATTGAAAAAAAGTATATATTTAAGGTGTATGACATGATGGTTTAATGTACGTATACATTATGAGATGATTACCACAATCAAGTTAATTCACACATCCATCACCTCACATAGTCACCTCTTTTTTTGGTGTGGTAGGAACACAACATCTATGCTCTTAGAAAATTTCAAGTATACAGTTCAGTACTATTAACTATAGTCACCATGCTGTATATTACATTCATAGAACTTATTCCTCTTATAACTGGAAGCTTATAGCCTTTGACCAACATCTCCCCATTTCCCCCACTCCCAGCTCCCATTAACCACTGTTCTACTCTCTTGTTCTATGAGTTCTACTTTTTTAGATTCCAGAGGTGGAATTCTTTTTAAAGATTTTTTTGATGTGGACCATTGTTAAAGTCTTTATTGAATTTGTTACAATCTTGCTTCTGTTTTGTTTTGGTTTTTTGGCCGCGAGGCATGTGGGATCTTAGCTCCCCGACCAGGGATTGAAGCTGCACTCCCTGCATTGGAAGGCAAAGTCTTAACCACTGGACCGCCAGGGAAGTCCCTCCAGAGGTGGAATTCTTGAACGAAATCCTATCTGGCTTAGGTGACAACCATCTAGGTGAAATAACCCCTTAGGTCAATCAATCATGTCTATAAATGCCTCAAGTCCACTAAATACTGCTGAGCATTGATTCACCATGTCTCTGCCCTGACATGGCTAATAGGGGACTTCTTACCTAGGAAATGGCTTCCTCTAATCTATGACCATAGTCATGGCCATGAAGACTCTGTTCACCTTTGTTAGGTTCTGGTCTAACCAACTAGGCCATAACTTAGTGAAGCTGATTCCTCTAGCATCGTTGTATGGGGCCATTCTATCACAGAAGAATCTCAGCACCAGTGCCCACTTCCGCTGTCTGATTCTCTAGGAAGCTTGTTGTGGACATCTTCAACGTCTTTGTTTGCAAAAGAAAGCTACTGACCATCAGAACTCTCTTAGAGGTATGTTGTCACTTCTCAAGGGTCCAAGTGAGTGCATGGTGACAGAATACTCAGATTACTAAAGTCTAGAGCAACTTAAACACAGTGGCTGCTTACTGCTGCTTTACCCTCTAGGCACACTAGGCATTTACCTAGGAGACTAGCAAAGGAGTAGTTCCAATAGACTAAGAAATATATTTGGAAAAATTTTGACTTTTTTAAAAAAGCACCAAAATAGCATCTCAAAAAAACAACAACAACTTTGCACTTCATTGGATTTCTCTAACACCTATTTACGGTTTGTTATTGTTTGTATTTTCAATTATAAGTGGGGGACATACACATTTCTGTGCTTAGGGCTTCTGAAGGTTTTAATCTTGCCCCTGTGTGCTTCATGACTCAAGCAGTTAGAGCTTACCATCTGCTACATCCCAAGCAGCCAGAATTTCTGAGGCAATCCTAGAATCTGGAGTACTATGAGATGGGGAGACATCCAAGGAAATTTAGGTAACAGGGGATTTTGTGGTTGTCAAGACACAGCCACAACTAGCAGAGGTGACTCAGCAGGGGCCACAAGGGATTAACTATGTACAGAAGCACCTCACTGAGTTTCAGGGTCATTCATAGTTAGCCTTAGGAAGTGAGGAGTGTCCACTTCCTGACATTATTCCAACTGTCTAGTTGTTTGTGGCTTATCCCAAACCTAAATACAGGGCCTACAGTTGCAGTTCTGCAACTGATATGACACTCCCCAGAATACCATAAACTCTGACACCTGTATCCAGGTCAAAGATAGGTCCAAGCAATTCAAAGACAAGTCCTTCCACTCTCGACACCAAATGTCCCTGGGACACCTTCATACTCAAGCTCCTTCCCAACCTGGCCTTTTCCATAGCTACAAAGCCCTCCTTGTGATGGCAGTGGGTATCCTAACAAAAAAATTTATGCTATATCCTGACTCTGATTCCCATCCATATGAGCTATTCATTCATTTGTTCAATAAATATGTATTATGTGCTTATCATTCTGGGTATTGTTGAAATAGTACTGAAAAGGAATAACAAGGTCCATCACATAGACATTATAGTCTGGGAAGGAGGAGAAAAGAAACAAGTAAACAAACCGGTAAACAAATAGTCTGTAGAGGCTTATAAATTCCAACATGAAAATTAATGGAGTGATGTGGAAAAAAAGTAATCGGCAGGGGTCAACTTTAGGCAAAGTGATCAGAAAAGACTTCTTTGAGTAAGTAAGACCTGAAAGATGAAAAGGAACAAACCCTGCAAGGAACATGCAAGCAGAGGGAAGAACAAGTGCAAAAGCCCAATGGCAGGAAAGGGCCTAGGTTTCGGAAACAGAAAGAAGAGGCTGAAGTATGGTGAATGAGGGGGAGACCGGTACGAAATGAAAATGTAAAGGTGGGCAGAGATCACCACCACCTTGTTTATCTTACAAGATCCTTTACCTCTGTGGACTACCCAGCCATCTGGCCCAGCTTCATCCATCTGTGTACCATCCACCTACAGACTGAGTCAAAGAGTTTAATCAGTCCAGTGCGAGAAGAATTTCTCTGCTTCTATTCCGCCTACCAGCCACATGATCCACCTACTTCACCACAGCAGAAGCTGCCTACAACATCTCACTGTAGTCCTGGTTTGGAAACACCTCCTTTCATAGCAACTATTGTCCTGGCCTTCACTACTTTTCATTTCTAATATGAGGGACATCCTTGTAGCCAGTTTGTACCCTGGGGAGCTGTAGGATGCCTAGAAAGGGCACCTTCTGTTGGGCCAAAGACCAGTACAAAAGATAGACCTACTGGTTCTGGGCATGGGGTGAGAGAGAATTGATGGGAAACTTGATATGGAAGACAATGTCTGGGTTGCCTCTAGGCATGTATGCACCATGGAAGCTCAGGGATCACTGCTTATAAACTTTTAAGAATATTAGCTGCAATTAGAGATCATCATACTAAGTGAAGTAAGTCAGAAGGAGAAAGACAAATACCATATGATATCAATTAGATGTGGAATCTAAAATATGGCACAAATGAACCTATCTACAAAACAGAAACAGACTCACAGACATAGAGAACAGACTGGTGGTTGCCAAGGGGGAGGGGGATGGGGGAGGGATGGACTGGGAGTTTGGAGTTAGTAGATACAAACTATTACATTTAGAATGGATAAACAACAAGGTCCTACAGTATAGCACAGAGAACTATATTCAATATCCTGGGATAAACCATAATGGAAAAGAATATGAAAAAGAATCCATATATGTATATGTGTATAACTGAGTCACTTTGCTATACAGCAGAAATTAACACAGCATTGTAAATCAACTATACTTCAATTAAAAAAAAAGACAAAGGATATCTATTATCAACCTTGTAGCTCTCTGACACCAGCATCTTCCTGACTCCATGCCCTTTGGTGAGCATCAAAGCTTTCCAGACAAGTTCCCGGCTACACCTGACCCACTAAGATCTCATCTTCCATTTTGCACTCAGTGGCCCTCCCAGATAACCTAGGAGGAAAAATATTAATATGTCATAGAGAGAAGATATAGGGCTCATGTTGACAGTATGGCTAGATCTATACCTGGCCTGATGGGAAGGTAACAGCCAAAGTCCTGGTCTTAGGATTCTACCTCACATCTCTGGTCAGCAAGAGGCCAGAACTCATAAGGCCCATGCAGGAAAATCCTGGTATCCAGCCCTTGTCAGAAGAAGTTTGGAAGAAAATAGTGTCCACTCTGTTGTCCATTTTAATGCTTCTGGAAGAACCATGATGGTGGTCATGTGACTTCATGAAAAGCCACGGAAGCCATCTGCATCCTGGCACAGTCATTACTCCAGGCCTCCTTCCCACCCCCTCTGTGTACACAACCTCTCTCGCTGATCACCTTCTATTTCCATCTCTCTCAAACTCATACGTCGACTGACTCTCTTGGTTTACACCCATGTTGGTCAGAAGCTTGATTTTGGACTGCCTTCATGACTCTGACCTGGAATTCCCTTAGGACAATTCTTCAAGTAATTTCTGAACTCCATTCAGTGCAATAATCACAATGAGAAAGGATAAAAGGAGGAGGAGGAGAGGAGTTAACATTCACTGAGCTATTACTAAGTATCAGGCATTGTGCTAAGCATTTTATGTTCATTATCTCTTTAATCTTTGAAAATCCCTATGAAATACTATCATCATCCCCATTTTATAGATGAGAACTGTGAGGTTCACCAAGGTTAAGTGATTTGCCGAGATCATACTGGTGGACAGAGACACACAGAGCTAAGTTTCCAGCCCAGATTCATTTGACTTCAGAACTCCTACTCTCAACCATATTTTGTCCCTGCCACATGCCCAGCCAGCCCTGCGGCACAGAAGGGGAGTCAGACACACCACAACCATCTTTAACACTGCATCCTTTCTAAATGCGGCCAGCATGATCACACCTAAGGCCATGGGCACTGCAAACAAGGCTGCTACTGAGTGAATGAAGGAAAATTCTTCCAGGTTTGCCTTCCTCCCACCTCTGCAAACATCCTGTCTTGGCCTCTCTTTTGGCTCCCTTTGTATCTTGGTTTCCAGTTTTCACCCAGACCCATTTGTGCTTAGTGACCTTGTAGCACTAAATATTATCATTTCCAGTTACTGGCTGTAGGTTAAGCCTCTTAAAAACATAGGTGAATATACACCACAAATGTAAAATAGATAGCTAGTGGGAAGCAGCCGCATAGCACAGGGAGATCAGCTCCGTGCTTTGTGACCACCTAGAGGGGTGGGATAGGGAGGGTGAGAGGGAGGGAGACGCAAGAGGGAAGAGATATGGGAACATATGTATATATATAGCTGATTGACTTTGTTATAAAGCAGAAACTAACACACCATTGTAAAGCAATTATACTCCAATAAAGATGTTTTTAAAAAAACCAACAACATAGGTGAGAAGCATTATTATCCCAGCATCTAGCTGAGGCATATGACTCTCACACCACATGCTATAGGGTGTGGGTACCATAATTTGCCCTGCAGGAACCACTGGAACCAGGGACCCTCTATGGCTTTCTGCTGGCAACCATTGAAGCTGAGTGTCTGTGCTGTAGTACAGTTTGTCTGTTCATGTTTTCTGCAGGTACCTAGAGCATGGCTGCCATTTCTCCTATCTGTAAATTAACAACCTGTTCCTCCAAACGTCATGAGGGCTTAGCAATGACAGCTCACCCCTGATGGCCATGCCTGTGAGCCACAAAACGGCCATATAAAGGTGAAAGGGGGGAGGAGCACATCAAAAGACATTTTTCATGGCCAATTTTTATCAAATACAGTTAAACGTTTGCTGAAACAAAATTGGGTCATCCGCCACTCTGCTTCAATCTTTCAGTAGCTCTCCCTTGCTTATGTGGAAATGTCCAAATGAGTTCATACAGCTTCCAAGGCCCTGTATGACAGTAGCTTTCAAATGTTTTTTAGGATCGGCATTAAAGACTACATTTTACCCACTGTTCACCTTTTCCCTTGGTCCTCCAGGGTTTTGGTGCTGCAAGCCCACAACTTTAAGCCACTTTCTGGAAACACCATGTTCTTCCCTTTATGTTGTCTATGTTGCTCCTGGGCTCTATCTTATCTGTCTCTCCTAGATCTTGTGAATGAAAAATGTTGCCTGCCATATCAGCAAACAAAGGATGCGGCCATCAGGCCATTAACCATGATCCCCCGCCCCACCTCCGCGCCGTGAGCCTTGAGGGAACTCTGGATGGAAACAAAGGGGCTGCCCACTGCCAGGAGCTCAGCCGCTGAAGTCACCCACTCCCCCCCACGGTGCACCCTGAGGGGACTCAGGATGGGAAAGAACAGGATACTGGCCCTAGAGAGCTAAGGTGCATATCAAAGGAATGATTTCAATGAGCCCAGACTCTTGCATCTTCCCATTCGTAGAAAAGCGCTAAATTCATTAACCTGAGACCTCTGGTTTTCTTTAACTAGCGGTGAGTCTGATGTTCCGACTACCTTGGTATTTGTTGCAAAAACTCCTATATATCCTGGCTCCTCCCTTACCTCTGGAACAGTTCCTCATAGCTATCTGCGAGGCTGCCTTCCAGGCTTGATGTCCTCAGATAGTCTGCTGTATAAAACATAATTCTCAACTTTTACATTGTGCATTTTTTTCCAGTCAACAGCCTGGGACCTCGGACGTAATTTTACCATGATAGCAGATCTGCTTCTGGAGCTCAGGTCCCTACGTACCCGTATCCCTCTCTTAACCAAAGACCTAAACTTTCCATAAGTACTTGGGCAACTGGTACGGTACAGCTTAATGGTTAAGCACAGAAATTTGGGGTCACTTAGACCAGAGTTTGAATCCTGGCTCTGCCTCTCATTAGTTACATGATAGTCTCTGCTTCAGTTTCCTTCTGTAAAATGGGAATGATGATAATAATTGTGCCTCTTTCATAATGTCGTTCTGAGAATTATATGAACTAATGTGTATACATCACTCAGGGTCTTACCAGTCATTTAGCTTGATTCCCTAGTGTTTATTAGTGAGAATGCAGGCTCTGCAATCTGACAGACCTGGGTTCAGATCCCAGCACTTCCACTCATTACCCATTTACCTCTGAGTCCTTCTTTCCTGTGAAATCAAAGTAATAAGAGAGCTGTTGGGAAGATTAAATAATGCATAGAAAAGTGCTCAGCATAGTTTCTGGCACATAATAAACACTCCATAAATGTTAGCTATTAGTATAATTGTAATAATCATTATTATTACTATCACTACTATTGTTTTTACTACTATTAGTATAGTGATGTGTTGAGGGAGTCATCAAGCCCTCCACCCCCACTAAAAAAAGGCTCAATGCTTTCTCTTTTTAATTTTTATTTGTTATCATAGTAAAATACACACAACAAAATTTACCGTAGTAACCATTTGAATGTGTATAAATCAGTGGCATTAAGTACACTCACAATGTTGTGAAATTATTACCACTATCTAGTTCCAGAACATTTTCATCACCCCAAACAGAAACTCCACACCCATAAAGCAATCACTCCCCATTCCCCTTTCCCTCAGCTCGTGGCTAACACTAATCTGTTTTCTGTTTATATGGATGTGCCTATTCTGGATATTTGTGTGTTTTTTTAGAATTTATTTTTTGTTTATGTATTTATGTATTTATTTTTGGCTGCATTGGGTCTTCGTTGCTGCGTGAGGGCTTTCTCTAGTTGTGGCGAGCAGGGGCTACTCTTTGTTGCGGTGTGCGGGCTTCTCATCATGGTGGCTTCTCTTGTTGCAGAGCACAGGCTTCAGTAGTTGTGGCGCAAGGGCTCAGTAGTTGTGGCACATGGGCTTAGTTGCTCCGCGGCATGTGTGATCTTCCCAGACCAGGGCTCGAACCCGTGTCCTCTGCATTGGCAGGCAGATTCTTAGCCACTGCACCACCAGGGAAGCCCCTGGATATTTCACATAAATGGAATCACACAACGTGTGGTCTTTTGTGACTACCTTCTTTCACTTAGAATAATGTTTTCAAGGTTCATCCATGTAGCATGGATCAGTATTTCATTTTTTTTTAAAGCTAATAATGTTCCATTATATATTTATACCACAATTTGTTTATCCATTCATCTGTTGATGGGCACTGGGTTGTTTCCAGCTATTGTCTATTGTCAATAGTGTTGCTATGACCATTTGTGTACAAGTGTTCCTTGGAGTACCTGTTTTCAATTCTTTTGGGAGTGGAATTACTAGGTCATATGATAATTCCATGGTTAATTTATTGAGGAACCATCAAACTGTTTCCCACAGAGGCTATATCATTTTACACTCCCACCAGCAGTGAAGGAGGGTTCCAATTTTTTCACATCCTCATCAGCACTTCTTGTTTTCTACTTTTTTTATTATAGCCACCTAGTGGGTATAAAGTGTACCCAAATCATTGTACCTTATGATTTGCATTTCCCTAATAACTAATGCTATTGAGATCTTTTCATGTGTGTCTTGGCCATTTGTTTATCTTCTTTGGAGAAATATCTATTCAAATCTTTTGCTCATCTTTTAATTGGGTTGTTTCCCTTTTTTACCTTTTGAGTTGTTAGAGTTCTTTATATATTCTGGATAAAGACCCTCATCAGATATATGATTTGCAAATATTTTCTCCCATTCTGTAGGTGTCTTTTCACTCTGTTGTTACTGCCTTTTATGCACAAAAGTTTTTCATTTTCTTGAAGTCCAGGTTACCTATCTTTTCTTTCATTCTTTGTGCTTTGGTGTCATATCTAAAAACAATTGCCAAGTCTAATGACATGAATGTTTATCCCTATGTTTTCTTTTAAGAGTTTTATAGTCTTAGCTCTTGTATTTAGGTCTTTGATCCATTTTGAGTTACTGTTTGTATATGGTATAAGATAAAGACCCACTTCATTGTTTTGCATGTGGATATCCAGCTGTCCCAGCACTATTTGTTGAGGAGACTATTCTTTCTAAATTGAATGATTGTGACACCTGTAGTAAAAAATCAATTGACCATAGATGTATGAGTTTATTTCTACACTCTCAATTCTACTCCATTGATCTATATGTCTATCCTTATGCCAGTACCACACTGGTTTGATTATTATAGCTTTGTAATCAGTTTGAAATCAAGAAGTGTGAGTCCTCCAACTTTGTTCTTCTTTTTCAAGATTTTTTGGCTATTTGGGACCCCTGAGCATTCCATGTGAATGGAGAATCAGCTTTTCCAATTCTGCAAAAGGACTGTTGGGATTTTGATAGGGATTGTATGGAATCTGTATATTACTTTTGGGGAGTATTGCCATCTTAACAATATTAAGTCCTCCAATACATGAACATATGATGTCTTTCCATTTGTTTAGGCCTTCTTTAATTTCTTTCACCAATGTACATAGTTTTCAGTGTACAAATCTTACTCTTATTTGGTTAAATTTATTCCTAAGTATTTTATTCTTTCTTATGTTATTGTAAATGGAAATTGTTTTTTAAATTTCCTTTTCAGATTGTTCATTGCTAGTATATAGACATTCAATGCTCTCTTGAAGAAAAATATTTCAAAACTCTGCCTCTTTCAGGACTACCTTGATTCTAATATTGTCACCTATAATCTCATCTTTGTTTGGAAAGTTGACAATGGAAAATAGCCTATAAGAATCTCCCAGCTAGTCTGAACACACTGCTATGCCCTTTGACCTTTGTAACACCCAGTCATTCTCCATCAACAAATAACCAGTATTCTACACCATTACCCAGACAGAAGGTTATTGTCTAGATAGATGACATTCTCAATTGTCCCTCCCTTTGCACCAACCATGAGATGTACTTATTTAAAAGCCCTGAAGTCTAATTCCTGAGCCAAGATTTATTCAGCTATGATGTCAGGGGTCAAGTGACATGTGACACCCGAGACAATCTAGCTATTCCTTGGGATTACTTGGGTATTAGCGAAGGTTCAATCCTTACTTCTCCACCATGACTGTCTAGATAACCAGATTCATCAAACAGGAGAGGAATTTATCTGTATCATGACCTTTTATATTCACCCTCATTATCCTGTCCAGTTTTATCATCACCTGACTCTAGACAGACAAAAGCCTTTCACAATGCAGTGAGAGCCATCTTATCTCAGAAGGACTTAGTGACCTCTACTTCTACACTTATTTCTCTAGGAAGCTTCTTTTGGAGTCAGAGCTGTTTGATCACCAAGGTCACCTGATGCTGGTGGGCTCTCAGACCACTGTAGCATGGAGCATAAGAGATGGAGTCATAACAAGAAATAATAAATGCTGGAGAGGGTGTGGAGAAAAGGGAACCCTTGTGCACTGTTGTGGGAATGTAAATTGGTGCAGTCACTATGGAAAGCAGTATGGAGATTCCTCAAAATATGATCCAGCAGTTCCATTACTGGGTATTTATTCG